>NC_084597.1:38082377-38704877 GCF_033807715.1 Cololabis saira
GAAACTTCCATTTTTCAACATCCAGATCTCCTGCCAACATCTTTTTCAACATTTTCCTGTAACGTTTAAGAGAAATAATGTGATTGTACTTGAAATTAAACATTACTATTTGTACAAATGTCAGAAAATATTGAAATCTCAGAGCTGAAAGTAATATCCAAGTAAATAGTTTTCCTCTAAAAGTTCCAAGTGATTTGCTGACTATAAGACAAAGAGGGGATTTTCAAAGTTGTGTTTATGTTCACAGGGGAAACAACAGAAAAGTCAACATTGTAGTGCAAAACATTAAAGACGATCTTTATTGTTCACAGTTACACACAAGCCACTGCTTTAAGAACTTCCTTTTTTGCCATTTTGTCCCAGATTCTCCAGCTCTGGTTTGAGTCCTGCTTTCTTCTTTTTCTTTTTTCTTTTTCTCTTCTGTTTGTGCTGATTGTACCTTCTGTCTTGGTTTGCTGTAGCTACTACGGTTGGCATTTAAAGAGGATTGTTGAACATGCTTTAGATAGAGAGGCAGAAAGAAGTGGCAGCAGGAGTTCCCAGTGGACAACAGGATTCAGAATAGTTTTACAATCAGTTTACTTCTAAAAACAAACAGGGGAGGGAGGGAAAAAAAAAAAAGGAAAAGCAGCCTGTGTTTGCCAGGCCTATAAAAAGGAAACCCAGTGGACCAAACGTGTCTGAAATAACATAATTGAAATGAGCGGGGCACTAACGTTTACATTTGAGAATATAATAATTTTGAAGGATTGGTCGTGTGTTACTTGAGAAGTGTCATTTATAATTTAGAGCGTGTTATGTGTGTGTGAGCAAAGTATACAGACGATCCAATAAATAAATAAATAAATTCATGGATTAAAAGATAAATGCAGGACGAATGGAACTTAGGGAAAGGAAAAACTACTTTAGTCGCTGCAGCTTACATTATATGCAGCCGTGATAACTGTTATTTTGGTAAATACTCTTACACTTTTAAGGTTTCTACTCCATTCAGTAATGGTCTTCCCAGAAAATACTAAATATCTCTTGTCTGCTGGTTCTTGGGCAGCTGGGCTTTTGGCCCACGGCGATGCGTTTGACTGTGCCACCAAAACATCCTGGGTTGTGAAGCCATTTGCATCGTATGATTCGAATCTTTGAGAAAATTGCAGATTGTAGTTCAAAGGGTGTCATTTCTAACGGAAGAGATCTTGAAAATAGTAACACAAACATTGCTGTTGGGACACGTGGCTAGTCTGCATCTTCAAACGGCGTACTGACCTAAGTATTATTGTAAAAACTATCTGCTATAAAAAGTAAAGCATGTTTATCGGTTCTTTGTCTTCATTAACTGTCGGTCCACAAATCAAAACTACATAATACAGAATTTTGCTTATTGCAATTGACTCACGTGGATTGGTCCAATCTTTTCGAATGTTTTTCTTTTTAGGAAAATTATCCTACAAGAAATCCTTCCCATCTCTTTGGATAATCCCCGGTCCTAACGTTTTATTCCACAGAGGCTTTTTAAGACCTGATCAACTCTAAGAATCACAATCACAATTTCACTCATTTCCCTGTCAGACAAGCATCACAAAACTAGGATAGAAACAACCTGAAATTCCTATGTCATAAAATACAAATAGAATTAAGTAGGAACAACATTGTCATTTTTTTATTTAGGTGAACTGTGCATTAAAACGTGATACTCACTGTGACCTCTAGGTTTTTAATAACGCCATGAAATCCTGTTAGTGCATCTTTAAGCAGTCTCATAGTTTAAAGTGTTGCATGTTCACTGGTAAAACATCAACTTTTTATCTCGTATTCTGAAAAATGTCATGACACTGACTACGTTTACATGCAATCAAAATTGGGGTTAAGGTCAATATTCCGGTTACTGAAAGTGAAACATTGGGAATAATCTGTTTACATGCGTGAGCTAACAGGGTTATCCCTGTATACATGGTGATTAATCATTTGAGATATCTGGATCAAACCAGCGACGCACGGAGAACAACAATAACAGCAGCACGGCGGATAATGAACAGTAAAAGTCGTCTTGTTTCTCGGCACTGTAGTTCGCCTTTTTCAGCGTCTTCCAGCGGAGCTTGATCTGGTCTGGCGTTCGTACAAATTCTGCTTTGCGCAACTTTTCGCTCACCTTTTTGTAAATCTGTCTATCGCTGTACTTTCTACCATCTACAAATGCCAAAATGTTCAGCCAAAATGATTAGTCTCCTCCTGGTCTTGCGTTTGGCCATGTTTATAAGAACTTCCTGGACTCAAAAGAGCAAGATTCCTTGCGAAAAAACGTGCAGAAAACAAATTCCTGTTCCTTTTAATGGGGATATCCTGTTAAACTATACATGACCAAATATTCGGGTTAGAAAAGGAGTAACCTAGGGGTCATATTTGGGGTTTTAAAAACCGGAATATAAGCAAATTCCAGTTATTCAAAGGAGTTATTGGTGTTTAAATGGCCGTGTACAACCGGGTTATTGCTAATATTCCGGTTAGAAAAGGGTTATTGATTGCATGTAAACGTAGACACTGAAGCGATCTGTTACAGAAACAAACAAAGGACAGAGAAGCTTTGGGGAAATCCTGTTGTCCACTCAAGGGAATGGGACAAATAACACTGAATTGAAAAGAGCTGCTGACATGTTACTCTTTTGCTCATTTGTAGCTTTTTCTCCACGGTTAAATTTCAGTCTCTGTTCGTCTGCCCTCAGTCCTCACTCAGTCTTATGTCCTTAACTGTGCTCATGATGCGTTACATTGTAGTCCATAATCTTTAGCTGCTGTTGCCGGGGCCGACCTGACCCGGCCTGACCTCTGCCGCCCCGCGGCCCCACCCCTGCCTTTCTGCGTGGACTTTCCTGGCTGGAGACTCGCTGCTTGGGCTCAAAGGGTTGTTCGTTTGTGGTAACAGTGAGAGGAGTAGCGACAGCTGTGGCAGGGGGTGAGGTGGGCACGGGGGGAGGTGCGGGGTCTACGTCGGCAGCATCGCCCGGGCAGGGGGCCTCCTCGCAAAGCTCAGTCTTCAGGCTGTGGGCGAGGCCTGCGAGACGTGGCGGGGATTCTTCCTCGTCGCACTGGCTTTCGCTCTTGTTGCGGAACAGCTCGCGAGCTCTCATGCCCAGGAAGCTCTTGGCGCTTGGATAGGAGCCCACGGTGATGGGCGCGTCAGCAGCAGTCAGGGGTGCAAGTGGGTTGGCGTGGGAACAGGTCAGGGAAGGCTCTACCAACAACGGCGGGGCCAGTTCCTGTCCTCCATTGATGGAGTTAGCCATGGAGTTGGAAGAGTTGCTCGCCATTGGTTGCCCTGGCGATAAAGTGCTGCCGTTACCCCGGGGGGAGTCATGCACCTCTTCACTGGTGTGAACTTTACCTGGTCCATCTTGAACCAAGACACTGGAAGATAAAATATTAATATGTAAAAGAAAACCATTAATACCAGAATGAAAATTAAAAAACCATCCAATATTTATTTAACTGTAAATAATCCACAGAAAACCCAACATGCAACCTGGACAGTCAAAATGAGCAGGCTAACCTGGAGTCTGCAGGAGTGTGTGTGTCAGCTCTGCCCCCTGGAGGAAAGCTGCTGCTGCTGCTGGTGCTGCAGGCTGGAGTTTCCATCTCCACTCTGCTGTAAAGCTGCAAGAGTTCAGTCTGCAGCAGCTGAGTGATTCTCCTTTGAACTTGATACCTGTTGTCTGAGGCCTGAAGCTCCACCCTGCAAAGAAACAGAGGAGAAAGGCACAAGGGGAATGAGGGAAGGAGAAAGCAAATTCAGACAAGCAGTCAGGAAAAAAAAAAAAGAACGACTCTCGGCTCTAAGGTTTTGCAGAAAAACAGGGAAATAACCCGTCTACTTCATCAGACAATACAACCTCACTGGAAGAACACAGCATGACACATTTACCCAAAATGCAAAAACAGCAGTGGATGAAAAACTAAGAACAACCCACGACTCACTTGCTGATAAAACCACCAGCAGTGACTTGAAGTTTCTGTGCAATGTTATCACTGATCGTTGTGGAGGAATTCTGGCCCACTTTACAGAGTTGCTTTAGGCCGGGCAGACACTGTGGGATTGTCGACTCGTTTTGAACCGATTTTCCACTCGTGCGACTATTTTATGGATCGGGTCGGATTTCGACCCAATCGTTGGTCGTGCCTCGTGCAGTAAACGTGGGGTAACGACGAGAGAGTAACACCTCACAACGAGAGAGTAACACCTCACGACGAGCTCCCGATCACGAATCGTGAGCTCGCAAGAAAATCGAACGTGTTTGAAATCCTGGTCGCTCCTCGTGAAGGAATCGCACAGTTGAAGCAGCTACGACCCGATTGGATCATCCTTTCACCGAGAGCATGCGCAATCTCTGATGTCAAGTCAAAAACTATTATTTGTAGTTTAAAGTGTTGCAAATTCACATTACAAAACATGTTTTAATAGCTGAAAAAAAAGACTGCATTTCCCACGTCTGCCCAGCCAATTCCTTGTCCAATCACGACGTTGTCTAATCTTTTTTCATTTATCGCCACACAGAATGGCACAAATTGCTAAAGGATGATTTATGGTTCCGCGTACCCTAGGCCGTACGGCTACGCCGTCCATTTAACGCGGAACCATAATTCAGGCTTAAGGCAGGGCGTTTGTTTTTGCTGAGCATCTTCGGTGTCTCCCACTTCCGGGTTCCTCCTCTTCCACTTCTTTTTGACGTTGCAGTTCCAGTAACAGAAGTCCGACGTGAGGATTATGATCGTATAGTGTGAGCAGACGGGTCGCATCAGAGCATTGGGACGTACAGTGTGAGAGCATAAATCGTGGGGTGTGAACTTTTGAACTCAGTGATCTAGTCGTGGAGTGTGAGATGGGGCTGAATCAAACGATTTAAAATATCACACAGTGTATGCCCAGCTTAAGTTTGATGAGATTTTCAGGGATTCTTAGCCCTTTTAAAGTCACATCACAGCATTGTAACTGGGTTGGGTTCTTTGATTTGACCACACAAACACCTTGATGTTTTGCTTTTGCTGTCGTTCTTTTGTAAATTTGCTGGTCGGATGAAAAGTGTCCCGGTTCTGTGGTGGCAGAGGAATCCCAATCATACTCGCTTCTGTGCTGTATATCACCATACATCTCAACTTTATGTGATACAACATAAGCAAAAGATAAATTAATAGCACAGAAAGGGTGGCTGGATGCTTAACAATATGCATATTTGTTTTAGAGAAACTTCGAGTTTGAGAGACTTAGATACTAACTTTGCTTGACACTTCACATCTTCAAGGAACTTCTTTTGCTCTGCGATGAGATGTTCCTTCTTGGAGAGAAGGTTCTCCAGCTCAGCAACTCTCTGCTGTGCTGCCTCCAGCTTTTGTCCTTGAACCAGCAGACTCTGTCTTATTGTCTCCACCTCCTTCGCAGAGGACACTTTCAGCATTTGAACCTCCTAGTTGGTCGTCCAGCAGAATAAAGGGCAGAAATGAAAAAGAAATCAAAGTCAGGGTTAACAACCTGTCAGGGCCTGTGTTGAAAAAAATCGATTTCCCAATTATAAATCGATTCTCATATTAATTACTAAAAATCCATTCATATGTCTAAAGATCGATTTTTTTTAATTTTTTTTTTGGGGGGGGGGGGGGGGTTATTTTCTTTTATTTATTTATGTTTTTGTTTTTTTTTCCATCATTACATTACAACTTTTGGTTATTTTTGTTTATCCCCAAAAAAGTAATGTTTTGTTGGACACGAGAATAACTGGTGCCATGTTTTTGCCTTTGAATATGTTTAAAGGTATGAAAACATTAAAGTGTTCAGTTATAATTGCTTTATATTGTTTAAATTGTCTATATTTCATTACTTTATATACTGTCTTGGGGTTACATTTGCAAAAAATGCTAAAAAACTAATTCTCAAAAATTAAAAACCAAAATAAACCAAAAATGGAACAAATAAAAACGGAATGTGGGAAAAAATAAAAACGATTTCCTCCGTCTCTGTTTTCTCCCTGGATCTGTTTGGTAATTCTGACCCACACGATGTTTCTGAAAGCAGTTCTATCAGCATTCTGGGAGCTGATTGGTCCTTACAGCATCATTAGCTGCAATACTTGCTGTTGAATGTCAATATAATACTAGTATTATTATTTTGCATAACTACAGTCATATAATTCATGCAACAGCTCAAAAAACAGTTTTAATAACACTAACCCAAATCAATATCGGAATCGGATCGGATCGAATCAAATCTTGATAATCGTTTCCGAATCTTAAGAATCGGAATCGAATCGATTCTTGACATTTGAATGGATCCCCAGCCCTAGAGGTTACACACTAAAAACATTACAGACTGGAGCCTGGCTGGTACTGCTCAATCAATATAACTATATCAGTGCATATACTTTGTTACTTCCCCTTAACAGAAAAACAATTACACAAGAAGATTTGTGAGGTAGTTTAGGAATGGTGCCATCACATGCTTTCTCCATTGGATAACTCAGACTCCACAGTTTTCTGCTTTCTTGCTCACAGCCCTGTCTGCAGCACATGTAACACATTACAGCAGGGCATACGGCGGTGGGGGCCAGCATGCTGGCCCAAGAATAGCAGGAAGCAGACAACTTGTAGGAGTCGAAGTGGGAGAAATAAAAACACATGAGAAAAAGAAACTTTCAGGAAAAAACATCAGTATCCAGGACTTTCAAGCATTATCCCAGAACATTAACCCGGTCTAATTTCCCGACTTAAATAAAATAAAAGTATCATCACATCCTCTGGACTGACATTTTGACATTTAGACCTTTGCAAATTATCATCTTAACCCTTTAAAACATAAAGTTACAATCATAAGAGTGACAAAGTCCCACCTCTGTAATGTATTACATTAACGTTGTACTCAATTCTACTTTTACCCTTCTTTAAATGTCCACTAGAGTTTCCTGCTGTGGTGGGACAATAAAGTAGCTATATCGAATTGAATTCCAAAGAAAATCTAATGCCGCTTTTCCACTAGTACCTACTCTGTTCGAGTCAGTTTGGCACTTTTCCACTAGGGGTTTAACGTGCCAAGTAGATGCTTTTTCTGTATCTATTCTGCAGAGGTTCTAAGCGTCTGAGTCGGCTGTATCTGACATCATCACACTACAGGCCACCGATTGGCCAATAAGATGTCGGAGTCAGGATGTGACATCATTTGAAGAGCGACTCCAACGGCTGCTTCTTGTTCGTTCTATTCAACAAGCATTGGCAGCGGAAAAGTCTGCTCCGTGGTCCAACTCTGAGGTGCAGATGTTCATAAACCTGGTGGCTGAGGAGAGAATTAAAAGGAATCTAGATGGAGCGATAAAAATAAGTGAAAAGCCTCGCCGCTTGAAGCCTCTTCTCAGTCTCATTCTACATCTTTGGTGTCGTTTTCTTCTTCATTTGTGACACAATCGCTCCAACCTCGCCTATTTCTGCTCCAGGTGCTGAATTGTAATGGAAAAGAAACCAGGCCAAGTTGAGTCGAGCCGAGTTGAGATGAGCAGAGCTGAGTAGGTACTAGTGGAAAAGTGCCATAAATTCCAGTAATGAGAAGAAAAAGCTACAACTTTACAAGATCCGATGCTGACAGATTTTGTTGAAAGAAAAACACATACAACCTCCGTGATTAACTTATGTACTAATAGTTCAGTAATTCCTTAAATTAAAGAGTTTTTTTTAATTCCCATGGACTTCAAATAAAACATAAATGAAGCTAAAAGTGTTTCCGTGTCATAGTTTGATGTGATGTACAATTCCAAACATCGCAAACGTCCCCTTCCTCCTGCCATACCTTTGTGTTATCGGTGCCGGCGTGCTGTAATTCCTGCATGGACAGCTTATGTGCCTCCCCGAGGAGCAGCAGCTGCTTGTTCAGGAAGCTCATCTGCTGCTGGGTACCCTCGCTGTTGTTCAGCTGAAGGACAAAAATGACAAACAATTTTGACGGAGGGCAAAATCGCAATTACGCTACAAATAATACCTGGCAAAAGGCATCTGGAGAAGTGTGACACATTTTTCAGTGATCTTGGTCCATTTACAAAGTTTTTAACAAGATGCTGGAAATGATGACTCACAAAAAACTAACAAATATATATTTTATATTGTTGTTGAATCATTCAATTTATTTCTAATGTAATTCATTCTATCTGATTTGTCATAAATAAGGACCTTCATGTGACTGTTCTTTTACTGCTGGATATTAAAAGCATGTTTCCTGAATTTTAATAGGATTTTAAGTAAGAAGAGGGAAACAGACTTCATACAAACCCCAGGGGGCAGAAAAACACCCAAGACACCCCATATGGCTGACCCAAAAATAAAAAGGGTGAGAAAACATCTCCAAGGCAACCAAAGCTTGGGATAGTCAGTGGTGTGAAAAGGATAGGGGCATGCTGAAACTGTTGAAACTCCACAAGACCGGCTCAGATGTTCCCCTGACGGCAACATTCTGCCCAGTATGTTTCATTTAGAAAAACAGGAGTGAAAAAAGTACGGTATACGTGAATAAAACAAAAGCAACGCCCTTATTCATTAGATGATAAAGACTGATAGACACATGGATTTGTCAGCAAATGCTGTTATACTGATGATTAAAGGTGGTATACAACGTTAGAGCCGGCAATGACATCTTCAAGTGAAAATAGGCCTATAATGAATTTCAAATCTATTTATCACAATGATATTGTGCCAAAAGCTATTACAATGAGAACACACTTCTACGTTATACAACTGGGCCATCACTTCCCCCCATATAACAAAAAAACACTTACATCATACAGGTAAATATACAAGAACATAGTCTTGAGTTTATGTCTCTTTCATTTTTCAGAATTAAAAAGAACAAAAGGACTTGGAAGTGCACTCACATTGGCAATGAACTACAGATTTGATGGTACCAAGTGTTTAAATCCATCACAGGTGTTCTGGTTCTGCAGCTGCTTGATGAGCAGGTGTCAGTTATAACATAAGTAGTCAAACATGTTCAAAGCCAGAGATCACAGCTCCAGCTGTCTTTACCTTGATAGTCATCTGATTGAGGAGGTGACCAGTGTGGCAGACTTTGTTGTTGGCTCTCTGTAGCTCCGCCTCTAGCTCATCCATCCGCTTCTGACACTCCTGTAACTTGCTCTGTAAGAAACAGATTCAGGTTACACCATTTGTTTTATATCAACTATTAAAATGTCAAAATTGGATGTATTTAACATTTATGAACAAATATGCCATAATGCATACATTTGTGTGGAATACACATGTGCATATATACCTGCAGCTCCTGGTTCTTGGTGTAGTAATCATCCCGGCCCTGCTGCAGCTGTCTGATCTGACCATGCAGCCTGGTCACCACCGTCTCGCGGTCGTCCCACAGCTGTTGGTACCGCTGGTGCTCAACCTGCAGGCTCTCCCTCAGCGACAATATTTCCACACTCTGCAGATTCAACTGGCCCTTCTGCACAGACAAAATGTGAAGAGGTTATCAGACACAAAAACTATTTTTTTTTTAATATTTGCACAAGAACATAGGGCTGGGCGATATGGACCAAGTGTCATATCTCGATATTTTCTAGCTGAATGGCGATAATCGATATATATCAATATTTTTTCTGTGACATAATTGGGGTTTCCCCCAAAGCATTATAGCATAGCATCTCTGTTAGCTTCATTTTTTTCTGAGGCAAACCCTTAAAAAAACAGTCAGTTTTAATACAAAGCCTCGTGCCAAATGTCACACAGGTTCCTTTATTAACAGAGGTCTGCACAATATCAAAATGTATAAAACAAATGAAATAAAAATACTGCCTGCATATATAGAATAAAAATGCTTCTTGAATAAAATAAAACAAATATCCCTTCCCTGCATAACAATTATATTAAAATACACTGTGCAATTAATACAATGTAGACAGTAACAGGCAGACTTTTCCACTGAGGTTGACAGTTGTGCAAATAACAAAACATTTGTGCAAATCTCAAATAAAACATTCAAGTCAATTTGTCACAAAATAAGCTATATCCAAATCATTAATTTTTTTTTTTTTAATATTTTTATTTTTATTTAATATTTTATTTTTAATAATCGATAAACGATTTTGTCTCGTACCATATCGCGTTTGAAAATATATCGATATATATTAAAATCTCGATATATCGCCCAGCCCTACAAGAACATTTACTGTTTCAGCATTTTGATTCCATCTCAACGCTGGAGTCATAAAAGCCCAACAGTCTCGTTTCTAAACCAGTAACCCGTTAGGAAATATAATGCATCATTGCGCTGCAGAAAATACACAACTGATCAGAGAGCTGGTTTTATAAAAGACTACCAGTGCCTTTCAACACCGGATGTCTTTGAGGAACTGAGATGGATTTTCACCTTCTACCGGTTCAAAACAAACAACTTTCTTGAAGGATGAAACTTGTGAACAAAGTTGTCCCACTTTTGCGTCTATTAATATAGAAGTTTTGTTTCTAGGAAAGCAACAGACCTTCGCTGGTATTTAATAAACTGTCAATTGTGAGCAAATTGGAACTCACCATAGCGTTGTTCTGCTCCTCCAGTGCAGTGGCGTTGATGATGCGTCGGAGGAGGCGGCGGTTGCGGACGGCGTGTTGCTCCCTCTTGTAGCGCTCGAACAGCAGCTGGTTGTGCAGCAGGAGCAGCTGGCTGCGCAGCGTGTGAAGCTCGTCCAGTGGAGCAGAGCCTGGGCAAACCACGGTGATAATAATGTAATGAACCCAATCACACATCTGACACATGCACACAACAAAAAAGAAAAAAGACGTTTACTATCATTCAAGTAACAGCATAAGTAATGAAAGTAAAATAAAAAAAATAATAAATTATGGAGTGCCAGATGGCGGCCACATCTGTGCAACAAGCGGGAATATTTGGACATGCATCCAGTTCTGTTCATACAAAAACCCCAAATCAAAAAAAGTTGGACCAATTGGAAAAATGCAAATAAGAAAACAGAATCAAACCAAGATTTTTCATTTGTTTTTACATTATATTTCATATAATTTGTTCAGGCTCGACGTTTCTTCTCACATCACTTAAAGGTGTTCTAGCACTGAAGATACATCTTTAATGGTATCTGGTATCCCATTACTCCAGCAACGACACCTTCAAGTAAAGTAAAGTTGTCCACGACTTATCTGTTGCTGACAGCAAACCTGCCCAGTATTTGTACCCTTTTCTCCCTCAGTAATGCCTTTGTGCTCTTGGGGGGATCTGGCATACTGGTTTATGCATACTGGCTATACAAGTACAATACATGTTTCCAGTGTTTAAGAGTCAATCTCAGTTGTCTTGGAGACGTCAACATCACCTCTGGAAGAAGTTAAGATAATGTTTGTTTTTTTTCGCACAGTAAATGTCCTTCCTGAGCTGATTATATAATGTATTAACGACTGCTATTTCTTGATGCAGTGCCATCTGAGGGGTCAGAGATCATGGGGGGATAGCTTTACTTGTGCCCTTTACAGACTGACATGCTACTTTAAGAGTTTAAGGTAGTATGTGCTGTAGAAGGAGAGATATGGAAGTCCCCTTTTACTCGTTATTTTATGAGTGGAGATTCTCTGCTCATCTTTGGTTATAAACAATACATCCATCCATGGACACTGCTTTTGTACCAAATTATCGTCACACTCAGCTGCCCCAAATAAGACCTGTTACAACTTTTTTCATAATGTGATAAAGTCTTAAAATACCTAAAGGCATGAGTTTTAAAATATTAAAACCTGAACAGCCAAATTATCAGTAATAACTTGAGTTCACACTGTCTGCAATGAAATAAAGTAAAACCTTTTTTCCAATTTGAGGCTATGCAACCTTTTCTGGACATGTACCACAACCACTGTCTGCTTCATAGGGGACAATTTTATTTAAAACGGAGTATACTTGGACATCTACACCAGCTGGAGCAGTCTACTGATAAGTAAGCCCACCCCCCCCCCCCCCGCCCACCAGCTGTGAGACTGTGTTTTAACTGAGCTCCCCAAAACAACTCTGGACACAGAGCTTTGTTTGTAAAAATGTTAAGCAGGGAAACAGAAATGTCAAAAATCTCCCTCGCAGGCTTGATTTAGTGCCTCAAAACTCTCGCTGAGAGACTTTTTACCCCGTCAGCCACAACTGAAGAATGGAGACTTGTTTTCAATGCAATTCAAATTACATGACTCCCATCAGCCAACCAGAGGACATTATTAAATTCCAGAGGAGTAATTAGATGTTGGCAGACAGTTTCGTCCTATTTTTCCATGTCGTTGTAAACTGCTGAAGAAAATTTGATTTTGTTTTTTTTTCTTCTTTTTTTCTGTGGCCTGGCAAACGTACAAAGGCAGGGAAGAAAAGTCTAAACAGCAAACTTTTTCCTTTCTGAGTTCAGCATGTTCTATGTGACTGTGGGAATTTTTTTGGGAGTTGAACTAAATTCCCTGTCCAGTTAGGTAACCCCTCAACATGATGCTCATGTTTCAGAGCTGATGACAAATCATTTTCCATGCTGAGCTGATCTGGCTGCAGCCTTCATGACAGCCTAATCTGTCAGTGCACAACGTAAAGGTGTTGTCTCATGGTTTTCTGAGGTGGAATCACAATATTCCCTGAACTTGCGTGACCACAGCTCGCTGTGCAAACAATTGCCAGGATGCCTAAATTCATGTATGGATTTTGAACGCTTTCGTTAAAACTGCAGAGCAGATTTTTTTGTGGCCACGGTGGAGGACTGGGCTCTCTGTGTGCCTTTCCAGTTTAATGACCTACACCATTCCTCCGAAAAGTAGATCAGACAACAAAATAAGATCATCTGTGATATCGTCTGATCTCCCACTCTCGGTCCAACACTGCTGAGTTGTGGTTTTTACCTCCAAAATGTGTCCAGTCAGCCGACTTACTTGGCAAAGGTAATCTGGAAAAAGAACAAAACATGCAGGTTATAAAAGTGATCTGTTAACACTTAATGTGACATACATCTATTGTTCAAGATAAGACATTTACATTTGCTCTCACACTGGTTAACCTCCACCTTGTTGCTCTGAAACTCCAGAACATATCCCATTACTTAATCACTGATGTCATTAGAGGTGAACAGTCTATCACACAAATGGCCCTTTCACGTTGAACAAAAAAAACAACCACATCTGGCTCTTGTCTGCGTACAAAAGGTCTGATCATTGAACGACTCCAGATTAATCACCAGTGTCCATCAGTTTCAGCTCCAGTGAGGAATGATAGCCCCACAAGGGATCTGAAATGGGCAAGAGCACAAAGCTGAGACTATAGTGAGACACAGGAAGCCCTTCAGTGACGTTTATGACCACCTGGACTCCCAGTCCACCTATGAGGTAATGACCTGTGGTTCAGTTTAAAAATATGACACTATTTTTCATGCTTATCAGAAATTGCCCTCCATGACTGTGTACAGGCCATGTCATCAACTTTACTTAAAGGCAGGGGTCTGCAACCAGGGGAGTGTTGTGGAAAAACCTCCTAAACCTCAACTAGGTGAATAACTGGCCTGAAAACTGAGTATCCAAGCTACCAAGAATAAGACTTGAGAGATGATACAGGTTCAACTGGGTTTGGTTCTTTTCCACTAGGGGTCTAACGTACCGAGTAGATACTTTTCTGTATCTATTCTGCCGAGGTTCTAAGTGGCTGAGTCGGCTGTATCTGACATCATCACACTACAGGCCACCGATTGGTCGGGGGGTTGGAGTCAGACGTCTGAGTCAGGATGTGACATCAGAGAAAGAGACTCTGACGGCTTCTGGTTCATTTTATTCAACTGGCAATGGCAGCGCAAAAGTCTGTTTCTGATCCAACTCTGAGGTGCAGATGTTCATAAACCTGGTGGCTGAGGAGAGAATTAAAAAGGGATCTAGACGGGCGATAAGGAACGACCAGATCCTCCAGGAGCTCTGTCACTTCTTAGCTGCTCGCGGCTCCAGCTGACTTTTCAGCAGCAACAAGATGAACTAAAAAAAAGCGCCGCCGCTTGAAGCTTCTCTCACTCTCAATTTTTAACTTAATATCAAACACAAGCCACAGACCCAGTAGCACATATATCATCTTCTCCATGTTCTACATCTTTAGTGTTGTTGTTTTCTTCGTTGACCCGATGAGTAGGGCCGAGTAGGTACTAGTGGAAAAGTGCCATAAGTTCCTCTGCTGGCCTGGGAACGTCTCGTCCCCCACGACCCGGTAACGGATAAGCGGTAGAAAATGGATGGATGGATGGAGATGATCCAGACCACTAATCCTTGTTTGGGCAGAGTACTAGTCTACACCTGCAGTCGGCCAAGGCTATAATCTGATGTTCTCAGTAGTTTGGGAAACATTTTTTTCTCATCAAACTCCACACTTTTTTTTTTTCCTTTCTCACACCAGTTCATAGAATCCCTATAAAGATGCAGCACCACTGACCTCTGTGGCCACTAGACAGCCAAACATCAGACCCCAGAATGACAGTCGCTAGTAAGTCTTTTACAGACCTCTAATTACTCTCTATGGGTAAAACCCTTTATAAAAGAAAGAAACCCAGAAAAAACCCAGAACCCACTAAACTACAAATATAACTGGATCTTGAAAACATCAAAGCAGCCCCTCGGAGGGTTTCCAAGCTTTTTCAGTTGAACAGAAGACCTTGCGCATTCTGCATCGAGATACATGATGTATGTTTTGACCCTTTTGCATGCAACTGTGTAATTAAATCTTCTTAAATCAAATGAATTATCTCCCAAGTCTTATTCTTGGTAACTGAGACACTCAGTTTTCAGTCAAGTTATTCACCTAGTTGGAAAGAACGTGTTAAAGGGGTTTAGCAGGTTTTTACACAACAGGGGATCGTGACCTTAGGGGTCTGTGGAGGTTCAGTGGGGGTGTGGGGTGCCAAAATAATTTAAGCTTTCCGTTAATGTGACATGACTAACATTAGCTGGTATTCTAATTGGTTGGACCGCAACATAAAACAGAGGCTCAACAAGTCCAGAAAGTAAAGGCTAAGAAAAATAGTTTTGGGATCCGTTTAAGTTAAGGTTATGTTGAAACTGAATTCAGGGTAACTGACTTTTCCATTTCACAAAACAGGGTTACGTAACACTGAGGGCAAGTGGGTTCAGTCGAAGGTGTTTCAGGAAGCGAGGTAACTCATATTCATAGACCGAAGTAACTGACTCTGTGAAATAAACCTGGTCAAGGGCAGGTTTACTTCAACATACCCTGAGTTACTTTGTCTCCTTTTCCTACATGAAGCTGAAACGAGTTCAAGTTCATCAAAAAAAATCAATCACATAAAATGCATTTGAGAGAGGCCTGATCAATGACAAGTTCCATGTGTTAAAAAAATATATTGAAGATCCAAAAAGTCAAAACAGGCGTAACCTATACTCGTGTGACACCCTGAGGATTTTTAAAGAGCGATGGGTCTTTTTTTTTTGTCAGTCAGCTTATATTATTATCCTTCAGTGCATCACAATTATCACTTAATAATTGATTTTATAAGCTGTTATTTCCAAGTGTCCATTTTATTAAATTATCACATTAAAAAGTGAATGACGCAGAACTGATCAAAGTGACGGACAGTTTTTTTTCTTTTACCCGTAGCGACAAAGTCATCAATTAACAGTATGCCTGGGTGTATTGACTGCACTGATATTTCCCTGCTTGAATGATTTTATCTTGACATTTCCATTCCTCTAAAATGTTTTAAAAGTGAATAGAACCAAGCCTGTTTGGTGTGTGGTGTTTTATGGCCCATTTCACCTTCAACCTTTTCAAGATTCTTTTGATATTTTTGCTCAAAGGATTGTGCCTACATGACAATAATGCATCTACATTAATTTGCATTCATAGGAAACAGTCATTAATTTTAATTCGCCTACGCATTATCTTACTCTGCAATTTTTTCCTATGTCAGTTCTCTGCTTTGCTGCAGCAGTGTTGTACGTTTGTCTGAATGTGTGCTTGTATTCTTTATACAATTGCACTAATATGTTCCGTTCCAGCAAACCAAAATAGGAAGATCACTTCCGCTTACAATGCATTGCCATGGTGAATCATGCTACTGGAGATTTCGTTGATGATGGCTTTTTATAGTCGCAGTATCTCAGAGTGAACATACCCAAGAGTTGATTGAACCAACTGTGGACACCTGTTCTGAAACTCAAAACTCAGTTTTTCTGAACTCTGAACTTGTTGACTGAAAGTTATTTTGACTTTGAGTTTGTTGATACTCCTTTGTGAGACAGGCCCTCGGAGAAGTAGCCAGTGCCAACAACAACATGACAATCTGCAGCAAGAATGATGAGCTTCCTGTGACTCATGCCAGGCAAGTTACATCCACCCCCTCAAAGCTGCAGAAATAGGACTACCGAACCCATCAGGAAAACTCACAGAAGACAAAAAAGTTACCTAAAATCAAACTTGAACTATTACTGTTACACATGTGCAATCAATGCTTAAACTTGATGACCAAGTGTGACAAGCTCAGGTTTCCACATCACATACAGATGGCCAAACAGTTCAATAATTCACCAGGCCATTATTGGGAAACCTAATACACTCAATTATGAGGATCAATACCAAGTGAGAGTGTGACCAAATCTGAAATCAGTAGCCACAAACTAAACAGATTATTAAGCTATTAAACAACTCAGAAATAGAGCAAACAGCACAAAAGGTGTATCACACTCCACAAATTCAAAGTCAGATCCCTAGTAGTGCGGCTCACTATCACAAAGTTACCATTTTCACTAAACTAGTAACATCCAGAAATGGGCCAACAAAAGTGGGCAGATTATGACACAAAAACACACCATAACACACAAAAACATAATAGACTCACATCTTCATCTTATAATATGCACAGCAAGGTAATATCTGAGCCTACCCGACACACTAATTCACTACATAGTTCATCTGAAGACCAAAGCATGACTGCACCAAGTACATCACTAGGCCAAAAGACTGTCAGTAGATGGTCTCAAAAGAGCTCCAAGCTCATGCAACACAAAGCCTTAAAATCCCCTGGTAGCTTAGAGAACAGCTTTCAGAAATCCTGCACCCAACATGCACTATAAATGTGATTCAGTGGTTCAGTTAATCTATAGCCTTCATGACCCAATACACAGGAAAAAACATTTAGTCTCCACAACAAGTTCAAATTGTTCCTGGTCGAGCCCCCAATGTATGTTATAACCTGATTCATTGACGTGCAACATAAAATGGAGGCTAAAGTCAAGAAAGCAAAGGCTTTATCATTAAAAGTTAACATTAAGAGTCTTAGAGAGGATCCCAGTGTCAACAACAACATGGCAAACAGAATGTCTTTCCTTGACTCATTCCAGGCAGGTTATAGCCACCCACTCACAGGTGCAGTCAATGACGCCATTACAACCACGCATTGACTCCTGCACTGTTGTTGCAAATCCAGCAGAGTTGCAGATGGTCATAACTGATAAGCACACGGAGCGTATGCTCCCTCATAACCTGAACTATTGTAGGTAACGTTACTAGGTTTTCTGAAGTAGGTTGGATCAGCGTACTAACTCGGTCCTCCAGCTCTGCAGCCGCTCAACCTTAACAATAGTCCTGCCTCTTTCAAGGCCACAGGTGGCAGGGAAGGGGAAAAACACAAAAGAGAAAAGAACCAAAAATACTCCGAAACCCATCTAAGCTTTGGATTTATCTTCAAAGAAAGCGAAGGAAAAGAAACGACATTGAGTGCTATTTGTTGAGCATCACTTTAATATGAACGCATCAAGCCATCAAAACTCCAACAACACTTGGAGACTAAACATGTCCATTTTCAGAATAAACTACTGGAGTACTTTGAGGCTTCTCTGCAGTCTTTCAACAGAAAATTATGAGAAAGTTAGTGAGAACAGTTTGAAAGCCTCCTAAGTTGCTTTCTCCATCATTCTGCGTAAAAAATAAACCCACATTCAACGAGTTGATGTTGTCTGTGGCCAGTAGTATGTGGAGAACTAAGTTATTAATAAAGACTAACGATGTTTGGATGTTTATTATCTGCTTTGTCCGTCACACCAGATCGAATTTTGTGCTACACGGCTTGGTTGGCACTGTCCGCGTCGCCTCACCACGGCTGCTCGAGTACCGAGTGTTGGCACACCAGCTAATTTCTCAACTTTTCCCAGTTAGCACGCCAGCTAACTGCCTCGACTACCCGACTGCACACCAGGGCATGGAGGCAAAACCCCTCACACCAGAGGGCACGGAGACTTCGGGGCCTGTCCCTGTGGGAACAAGATATCGAGCAGGGATCCACACCAGGTCTGCTCAAGCTGCCTCGGGCTGAAACACAGCCGACTAGCTATCTACGTTCCCGGCTTGTGTCGACACTGTGTGGTGCTCAGCGTTAAGGCTAAGATAAGGCTATAGCCCGCCATTTTTATCTGGGGCAAATCTGTTCAGTTCAGATTGTGTCTTTGGTTACTAGGGCTGATGTCGTCTGCCGTTCTCGTAGTCCATGTCGGCCACCTGCACATGAGGGAATTCCAGTTTTGGGTGGTCTCATGCCGGCTGGATCCTGTGCGTCAGGGCGCACGGAGAGAACCGGTCACACCGGGATGCGCCAGGGCACTGTGTCACTGGTGAGTCCCGTCCTTTCTGACCCACGGGGTGCCCGTGGGGTCCGCCCTGTCCAGGAAGGTGGTCACTACGGACGCCAGACAAGTTGGGGAGGAATTTACAAGGGCTGATCTGTGAGGGGCCGCTGGAGGTCCACACTCCAGCGGTCACACACACATTTTCTGGAACTATCAGCTGTGTTTCTCTCCCTGAAACGTTTCATTCCGTCTCTCATGGGAATCATGTCCTGGTGAGGACGAACAATATGACGACGGTGATGTTCATCAACCGCCAGGGGGGATTACGCTCCTGTCGGTTGCACATGCTGACACGCAAACTGATCCTATGGAGCAGCGGTTGTCTTCTCTCCCTGAGAGCGACGCACGTACTGGGAGCCCTGAACATGGGCACAGACCTGTTGTCCAGGGAAGCGCCAGTATACGGGTAGTGGACCCTCCCCCCGGGGTAGACGCACTAGCGCATGCCTGGCCGCGCGAGCATCTGTACGTTTTCCCTCCACTGGCCTTGATACCCCCCATTCTGTCCAGAGTGAGGCAGCACGGCCCAAAGTGCCCAAAGTGGTGGGTTCATGTTCTCCCATTGACCTCATGGCTTTTGCTGCCCCACCAGGTGAGCTGCAGTCACATGCGTTATGTCCAGTCCGTGCGTTGCGGACTTACATGGATAGGACGAGGGATTTCAGGAGGAGCGATCAGCTTTTTGTCTGCTGGGCTAATTCCCATACGGGGAAACCTGTCACAAAGCAGTGCCTTTCCCACTGGGTGGTGGAGGCGTTTGCTTTGCCTTATACAAGTCAGGAATGCAGCCACCTGTGGGCTTGCGTGCGCACTCGACTCGAAGCCTGGTCGCATCCTGGGCCTTATTCAGGGGAGTTTCTGTTCAGGACATCTGTGCTGCAGCAAGTTTGTCCTTACCTCTCACTTTTGTCCATTTCAAAATGCTGGACGTCTCCGCTCCGTGCGTGGCACATGCGGTTTTGCTGTCCTGATTGGAACGGAGTATTTTTCCCTGTGGGTTGGTGGACGCTGGATAAGCTTGTCTGGCAATACGGGAGCAACCATATCCCATAGTGAGACATAGAGCGAAATATTATGAAAGAGAACTTTAGGTTATTTACATAACCCTGGTTCTCTGAGTAACATGAGGGAAATGTCTCACCAGACAACCCTTCTTGCTTGGGCGAGTGAGAAGAGGGGCTTATCTTGAATGATGTGGTGTCATCCGCACGGGATATTGAAGGTAGGTGGCACTACCTGCAGCGGACAGACACATTTCACCAGCCAATCAGGATTGGCGTAATGAGAATAATGCTTCTGAGGTCTGCAGCGGGGCGTGCATCCCATAGTGAGACATCTCACTCATATTAATCAGAGAACCGGGGTTATTTAAATAACCTAAAGTTTAAGAACAGTATATTGCCCATCTTAAAATTCAGGGGTCTCAGTGCAGGTTTTTGTTTTGGCGGAAATGGTGGTTATCGGATGAAACCCCAGTCCTGGGGATGTGTGTGTAGCCCTCAACATCAGTGCTGCGACTGGTGGCAATGCAAACGAAAGGTAATGCTGACTGTCCCAGCATCATAAACCTACATATAACTGATCATTTTGGTGTTAAAGCAGGTATTAGACAGGTATATAAGCACAGGTGAGCAAACATGACATTCCTCACACGTCTCATATGAACAAATACTGTATCTCAAAACACAGAACAAACTAATAACCACGTAGGAACAGAATTAAATCTGGTTTTAGAAGAATAGCAAATTACATTAATTATTGAACATCTATTAGATATCATAACTGATCGATCTTCAGATCATACCGTTATGAACTACTTGCTGTGCTGTGCTTTTTTTTCCCACCTTCCTCTTTCCCAGTGTCATCCTTTCTCAGCTAATGAGATGGCCGGCGCCTAGCATGGCTGCAGCCCCAGGCACCTGTCGACCCATGTCATATGTTGTGGTTTGTTTTGTTTGTTTGTTTTCTGTTCTCTTGGATGGGCATTGTATTTTGTTGGGTTGGGGCGCTGGCTCAATGACAAAACAAAGTATCTATCTATCTATCTATCTATCTATCTATCTATCTATCTATCTATCGCTCACTCAGGACACAACTTGATTTTGAGCAGTTTATAAAACTGGTTCTTGTCTCACCACTGAGTTTGTTTTGAGAGAACTACCTTGCTACCAGAAGGCCCTTAGGTAATCTTTTTTGCTTTAATTACTTTTATCCTATAATCCACTCCGTTTGCATAATGACAGTGTTTTACAAAGTTTGATCAGTTTATTTACTTGGCAACCATGTAATTGACTATGATGAGATAAAACAGCTTTTTGAGGATTCGTTAAGTCACATTTTGATTACTGTGTCAGTCAACAGCCGGACTTCCAGCAGTATTTATCTAACTCTAAAAGTCAGGAAGACATGACAATGTTTGGCAGTTCAGAACCTACTGGTGACCGTTTCTCTTCTGGTGTATGTGTGGTTCTGGGGATCGGCTCGCTGTATGTGTGTGCTATTGAAAAGAAGAGAGAGGTGGAGTGTGAGCAATGACACTCTTGTCCTGGACTTCTCTAATACACTTGGGGCCAATCCCAATACACCCCCTACTTTCTACCACTAGCCCTCCCTCACTACCACTACCCCTAAAAAAGAAGCCACAGATTTTAGGGCACTTGAAATCTTCCCAGGGCCCTGTCCCAATACTCCCCCTACTCCTACTTTCAGCACCACCTCAGGAAGCTGAGAGCCAAAAGCCGTTTTAATTTCAGCTGTAGCGCTGTTAATATGACACTTTATTAAGTTTTAATATTTTTTCAGGCGTAAAAGTAACTGTTAAGATCCCCAACCTGGGCTCAGTTTATCCAAATAACGCCTGTTAAGAAATTTGATCTGATGTTTTCGGCGATGATAAGAGCCGCAGGCCCGGGGCACAGCAGCAGCAGCAGCTCACGTACAGGATTGATCGCCAGGTCAACCTGCGCCGTCGTCCCCGGGAGAAACCTGCAGCTCTGTGAAGAATTACGGCTGGCTGAAATAAATTATTTAGGAAGATAAATGTTGGTTTAATAGATGAAATCTAACAGTTGTAATTACGCCTGTTAAGAAATTTGCTCCGAAAATTTCGGGATTTCTGCCTGCCGGCTCCGGAGCTGATTTATGGTTCCGCGTTAAATCGACGCAGAGAGTAGGGTACGGCGTAGGGTACGGCGTACGGCGCGCGTCAACGCGTAACCTACGCCGTAGGCTCTGCGTTGGTGTAATGCGGAACCATAAATCAGCCTTTATTCTGGCGAGGTTTGAAAAAGACTTCGCAACAACGGGCAAACGAGTGATTATGTACATTCACTGAGTGAATATTATGAAAGTAAAATATATATTTCTCGCTAGAAATGTAATCAAAATGCATGTTTATGCAGAAACTAACTCAAAATATTGATTTTATTCACTAAAAAATAAGAAATGTCCGCCATGTTGTTTTTTTTTTTGATTCAGTCCGCAAATGACAACGAAAAGCATTCTGGGAAATTTTTCTGGCCCTAGTTCAACTAGTGAGCATCCGAAAACCCTCGATCCATAGGGACAGATTCATAGCCACTACACTACTTTTCTTCACTACCCCTAGGTGAAAAGAGGGATTGGGACACCACTACCCTCATGGTCGGGAACGCACAAAATTTAGGGGTAGGGCTGAAAACTAGGGGTAGTGGGAGTATTGGGACAGGGCCTTGAAATACCCTAGATCAGCTCTACACAGAAAACAAGATGTTACTATCAGCATGAGTCCATGAGCTCTACACCATGACACCTCTACAACTTCATACACAGAAACGCTGCAACAAAACACCTAAACTCTCTTCAGCACCTACAAGCAAGTCACCTCACGAGGAGATTTTCAGAGTTAGGAATAAAGTAGTGGAGGTTGCATCAAAGAGACAGAAAAAGTTCAAAGCAAAACAGTAAAACCAAACAGAACCAGGGGCCGGATTCACAAAACATTCTTAAGAAAAAAAATCTTATTAAGTGTCATTTTTTTCTTAAGTTCAGTCATATTCTCCAAAAAAGTTCTTAAGTATTTTCTCAACTTTATTCTTAAGTTTCTTTTTAAGAAAAAATAAATGGTATTCTTGAAATAAAAGTTCTCAAATTGTTCTTGACTTTTTTCTTAACTTTAAGACAACCTTGACCTATGTTAACATTTCTTCTGTGAAAAGGTAAGCCTCTAATATCACCTTTTTCAACACATTTTAGACAAGTTTAGACTAGTAGGTCATAGTTTGAGGATATACTTTGTAATTAATTACACAAAGAGCCGGTTAACTGTTTGTTAGCCTGTTAGTTAACTATCAGTTCCTTAAACTTTAACCGTCATTTACAAGCTCCTGCCTTGAAAAGTTCCTGCATTTCTTTTTCTCCTTCTCCATGTTTAGTGAGTGACTGACGGTTAAGGCGCAAACTACCTGTATGTTGTTTGTTGGCGCGTGCAATGCAATTACATATTTTAAGAAGTTCTTAAGTAGGAAAAATAAGAAATTCGTAAGAAATTACAGTTCTTAGGGATTGAGGAATTGCACTTAAGAACTTTCTTATGAACTTCTTAATTTTAGATCTTAAGACATTTCTTAAGATCGTTCTTAAGAACATATTTGTGAATCCGGCCCCAGGCTTTGAGAATGACGCCCCTCACCTCTTGAGAACTTTGTCGTGGGCGTCACTTCCCTGTTGAACAAGGCGATCCAGCACCTCCAGTGGTGAAGCAGACACCAGCCCTTCCTCCTCCCCATCCTCCAAGCCCTCCTCTCGCTGCAGCAGCCTCTCCATCGCCGCCTTGTGCACTGCCTCTGATGTTTTTTTGCCGACAAATAGAGACGCCGCTCGTGGCAGGGCCAGGTCAAAGAACGACTCGTAAGGCGCTGGGGCCTTACTGCATGGGCTCGGAGAGAACATCCCAAACTTGCTCATCTCCTCATCCGTGGCTGAGGTGCATCTGTGCAAGTGGTGATCGATGGGCGTGAACCCAGACTGGAAGGACCAGGACTGCTCCAGGGCTGAACTCCTGCTGTCTCCTGCTGGTCCTCCTCTTTCGCTGCCAACGCCACTGGTGCTTGCAGCGTTCTCAACTTTGTCTGGTGTGGATACCGTGTGGTGGGTTTCTCGGCTGGAACCTCCTGGGTAGGTGCTGGAGTGGGGTTTGTCTTGTGCCTGACTGCCAGTCAGAGTCTCAGTGGTGCGATAGAAAGGGGAGTCAAAGCCTCTCAGACCCAACTGCTCCTGCTTATCCTCAGTGAGTTTCAACAACTCCTCTGTGATGGCAGCTGCAGCAGGAACATTTCCAGAGGTTTATATGCATGTATTACACACATACAAATAACCATAATGATGCATGGAAAAAGAAAATCTACACTTGGGTTAAAGTAACTTACTCACCAAAGTAGTTCACAGCACTCTAAGGGACTATATTTTTAGCCAAAGTGGTTCAAGTGGGATTTAAACCAACAAGTATGCCGGGCATGCTAAACACACAAGACTACAAACAGGGATGTTCCAGTGTCCTAGATATTTATTCAAAGAACAAAGGCTCACTCATTTAATACTACAGATTCCATTTTCATAATTTAAAACCTGACTAAATTCAGAACTTTATAGTTAAATAAAGAAAAACAGAATGCATGACTTAATTTTATCCCAAATATCTCCTTTAAAGCTGTGTTCACAAGGTGCTGTACAGTTTCTACATCTGGTGGGTTGAATGGTATTTTCTGTTCCAGCAGATCAGATTAGACTGGATCAAATCCTGCTGTACAGAGCCAGAACATGGGCAAATGAGACTGCAAGCTTTATTTCTTGCTTTTCCTTGCTTTGTTGTGGAGGTTTATATCCTGCAAATTGCAGGATACGTGCAGGAATCAAGAGCTACTTTTCACAATCAATTTTTGTGACACGAAAATATGTTGTTTTGTTTTTTTTGTTTTTTTTTTAATCTGAGCCACAATTTTGTCTGTACCTGATTACTGCATACATTTACTCAATTTTGGTCATTCCTTTTTCTTTTTTTTAAAAGAACATCCCAACAATTTTACAAAGTCTGCTCGCAGGGGCCAACAAACTCACCCTCTTCTTTTTCTTTTTCTGTTCTCAGCTGAAGGTCCAGTTCCTGCTTCTTCATGAAAACCGATAACTCTGTCAGTGTCATGGAGACATTTTCTGCAGCTCCTGCATCTTATGAGGAAAAATAGGTATTAGAAAGTTAAGTGTCTTGAAAAGTAAAATAAAAAAAGACAAAAATATAATAAATTGTTTATTTTAGAAAAAGACAAAACTACCACATCCCAATTGACAGACTGATGCTCCCCGTGCTGGCTCTGGTTTAGGTTTTATTTGGGTGTCAAAACTTTAGAATCAAGTGTCCGTGTTACCAGGTTTGGATGAGGTTTTTGAGAATTAACTGTAGTCAATCTGATTTATTTCTTTATTTTAATCTGTCCCATCCATCCCATGATATGATCTGAAGTTAGGGCTTTTGCTTTAGAAGTAATAATTGGCTAGATGACACTTGTAGCATCTAACCTCTGCTTGTCGCTGCCTCTGTGCTCTTCTCCAAATCTCGAACTGGTTCCTGTCTCACCAGTGCAGGTTTACTGGTTTCTCCTGCTCGACGATCCTGAGAAGACACACCGTTGAATTATGATGAGCTTATTTCAGAAAAACAAATCTTTGGTTTCCTCTGGCTTTTCTTATCCTCATCAAACTCGTGGCATAATTTGTATTTAGTGAGCAGGAACTGAAGTTAATACGCCTAGAAAAAAAAAACGGCTTAATAATTAAACTATCAGGATATTTTCAAAATAGTGTTCAAACAGCCTACTTTTCTTGTTGGACTGGACTGGACTGTGTTGGCTGGTAAGGAGATTATGGGGAAGTCATCCGATAGGGTAGGAGGTGGGGAGGAGGTGGCTGGAGTGCTAGAGGCAGGCGTTCCTTTTCCTCCTGCTCGGATCAAAACAATCAGAAGTAAATGACTTAGCGCCGTGGATCCAGGACAAGAAAATAAGTTCACTGACAAAATACAAGCCGTACCTGATGTGCAGTGGAAGCGGCTGGGAAGGTGCGAGGCACTCTGGGAGAGCTCCAAGTTGGGCGACATGCCCCTTGAGGAAGGGGGCGTGGCCATACCGCACAATGAGGAGGGGCTCCACAGAGGGTCCTTCCCCCCACACGAAGAGTTGAGTTCACAGGTGGAGTTCTCCAGAACAGAGAGGGGCGGAAAGAGTCACAACATGGATATAGAAAGCAACAAATGATAAAATGTCTGAATCAGGGAGTTTGGGAAGGATACGTGGAAACCCACAAATCCGGGAGGGAATGTGTGCAACTACAGAGCAATTTCTAATGACTTTTAACTTTATCCATACGTCTTACACCGCAACAGCTCACTTTATAAACAACAGGTTTTGCAGAAAAACTATTTCCATTTTCTTTTTTTTTTTTACTTTTTATTTATGAATTATTTTTTTTTACATTACAAGAAGAAACATATTACAAAAACAAACATGTGAGGTCATGGGATGATTAGTAACTCAAGTCAACTTTAACAACTTCACAGTGTAATGTCACACAGAAAATTTATGAGGTGCCTGTCTCATCGGCTAAATAAATACACCATTTTGCCCACCGATTTTCTCCCAGTTCTTTTTGGAGTTGTATGGAATAGGTCATCTCACTTTGTAATGGCCTTTTTACTTGCTGCCAGCAAGATCTTCAATAGATGAGTGTCTTCCTTGTTCAGTCCGTCAGGAAAAAGACCAAAATAGAGAGATGTGAAGGTTGAGCTGATACTAAAACCCAGTGTATCTGAAATTATTGTTCCTATGTCCTTCCAGAAGGTCTGAATAGAGGGACAGGACCAGAAAACATGGGCGTGATCCGCCATCATTTCTCCACATTCCCTTCAGCAGGTTAGCTGATTGCTGGTTTGTTTAGCCTTCTGTTTGGGAGTGATAAAGAACCGAATCAAGTTCTTCCAGCAGAAGTCTCTCCAGGTCAGAGAATTGGTAGAAGATGACTGTGTTTTCCAGGCGTTCAGCCACATGTCCGAGGATAATTCAATGTCCAGCTCCTTTTCCCATTGCTGCTTTATGTAGTCCGTACTGTCCTTCTTCAGTGATGTTATACCATGGTATACTTTCCTTATGAGACGTTTATTACTTTTTGAGTTATATGCATCGATAAATATTTGAATAACCATTGATGGCCCTGTTGGGTTAGGGCCTTTCACATTTTTCAAGAAATAGTCACGAAGCTGTAAGTACCTGTAGAAGTCCTGCTTATCGAACCCATATGTCTGACATAGTTTATCTATTAAGCTCCCAGTTTTTAACAATAATGCATATGGAAGTGATACCAAAATAGATCCATTGTCTTTATCTGTGATCTTGTAGTGCTGGTATAAAATCAGGGTCATATGCCGGCCATCTGAGTAGTTTAACCTCGTTTTGGAGTTGGAAATTTTTAATCACTTCTACCCATACTTTCAACAAGAGATTCACCCATTGACTCTCTGTCTTTAATATTTCCCTTTCCTTGCCAACACAGCCAAGTATTGACTGTATTGGTGTATCAAAGATAACTCCATGGTCTTCCATTCAGCAATGTACGATGGATTACACCAAAATACAAGGGGTCTCAACTGAGCAGATAGATATTAATCCCTTAAAGACGGGAGGCCCATGCCCCCCCTCTCCCCCGGCAGCTGGAGGGTAGAGAATTTTACCCATGGTCTTTTCTTATCCCATATGAATCGTGAAATCTGCGTATTCCATTCTCTAAATTGTTTCTGGGGAATTTCTACTGGGAGTGATAGGAAAAGGTATAATAATCTGGGAAGAATATTCATTTTAACCGACCTGATTCTGCTGCCAAAGTCAAGAGGGAGCAAGCCCCACCCATTGAAGTCATCATATATCTTTTTATTAATACAGTTATAATTAATAGAAAATAACTGTGTCAAGTCTCTGGGTAAGTTTACTCCCAGGTACTTGATGTGGGATGAATGCCAGTTGAAATTATATTTTACACTAAGTTCTTGTGTGAGAGTATAATTAAATATCATAACCTGGGTTTTATGTATGTTAAGGACATATGATCCATATGTTTCAAGCATTCTCATTAATAGGGGCAAGCCTGAATCCGGATCCATAATTGTGACCAATACGTCATCCGCATACAAGCCTACTTTATACTCGACTCCACCTATGACAATACCCTTTAATCCTGTCTCTTGTCTTATTGCTTGGGCCAAAGGCCCGATGAATAGATTAAACAGACTAGGACTA
Source organism: Cololabis saira (assembly GCF_033807715.1). Taxonomy (NCBI): domain Eukaryota; kingdom Metazoa; phylum Chordata; class Actinopteri; order Beloniformes; family Belonidae; genus Cololabis; species Cololabis saira. The sequence goes on from NC_084597.1 coordinate 38,110,340, forward strand.
GCGGGGCACCCCTACCGGCAGCCACGTTGTAAATTTATTGAGTTATAAAGGCTACCGTTAACCTTTATACTTGCGGTAGGGGAAGAGTAAAGTGCACGGATACAACGTACAAAATCTTCACTAAAACCAAATCTGTTCATTGCTAAATAGAGAAATTCCCACCCAACCGAATCAAAAGCTTTCTCAGCGTCTAAACTGAGAATGATAGAGCTAACTTTTTCCTTATTGATCTGTTCGATGATATGTAGGGCTCCTCTTATATTGTCTTGGGTTTGTCTATTTTTCATAAATCCTGTTTGATCCTCATCTATTAGTAAGGGCATTGCTGCTTCCATCCTCTTTGTTAAAATACTAGCATACAGTTTATAGTCTGCGTTTAAAATGCTAATAGGTCTATATCCCTTACAGTCCATCCTATCTTTTCCTTCTTTGGGGATAACTGAAATGAAGGGCCTTTTTTCAGAATGTAATTAAAACAGGTCTCCATTAAAGGGAGCAGGTGTTCTCTCATGAATTTGTACCATTCTGGGGGGAACCCATCAGTACCCGGTGATTTGTTTGAATTCAGGCTTGAAATGCTGTTACTTATGTCCTCCATTTTTATTGGTGAAACAAGGTTATCATTAATTTCTTTACCAAGTGTAGGGAGGCTTAAAGAGTTCAAGAATTCTACAATTGTGTGTCTATTAACCTGGTCTGATTGAGAGTATAAAGATTTGTAGTATGTTTCAAAAGCTTTTTGTATATCATCCAGACTGCTGGTAGGCTTATATGTAATAGGATCTCTGATCTTATAGATAGTATTCTCTGCTTGTTGTTTTCTAAGCCTCCAAGCCAGCAACTTTGTCACTTTAGGGCCTGCCTCATAGTATCTTTGCTTCATAAACCTTATATTTTTCTCAACTTCTTCACTTAATATTTTATCTATTTCCTGCTTGGCATTTCTAATTTGCTGTATGATAGAGGGATCCTTAATAACAATGTGTGCTTGTTCTAAATCTCTCAATGTTTCCTGCAATTTAGACAATTCTTGGACCTTTATCTTTTTCAAGATGGCTGTCCTGGATATGATCTTCCCCCTAAGAACCGCTTTGGCTGCATCCCATAACACACTAGGGTTTACTTCCCCATTATCATTATCCTGTAAATATTCATATAGGTCTGACACTATTGAGCTTATGAAAGCCGGATCATTCAACAAGCCAGTATTTAACCTCCACAGTGTTTTTCGCTGTCTACCATCTAAATGTAACGTAAAATACACCACAGATTGGTCTGAAAGGTCCCTCTGACCCGTTCTACAGTCCTTTAATCTGTGTAGATCCTGGTTATACATAAATAAATAATCTATTCTTGAATGAACTATGTGTCGTGCCGAATAAAAAGTGTATCCTGGGTCTGATCCAGGCATGAACCGCCATACATCAATCATTCCCAGGTCCTTGAGGGCCCTGTTTATACGTTTTTCAGTATAAATCCTTCTTCTTTTCTTATTGGTTGTATCTAATGAAGGATTCAGAAGCATATTAAAATCTCTTGCGCAAATAAGGGTCCCATATGTTTCTGATGCAATTAGACCAAACACCTTTTTATAAAAAGACATATCACTGCCAGGGGGAGCATAACTATTGAATAATGTCACCTCTTTTTGGTCTATTTTCCCCTTTACCAAAACAAATCTGCCCTCTCTATCGCTTATTTCAGATATGAATTCGAACCTAACTGAATTTGAGATCAATACAGCGACTCCCCGGTTTTTATCATTTTATATGAAGAATGTATTTTCTAAAGCCAATTTTTTTTTTTAAAGTTTTTCATGTTCAGCACTAGAAAGATGGGTTTCCTGCCAAAATGCTATGTTTATCCTCTCCTTTTTTATTTTAGATATCATTTTACTTCTTTTGATAGGATTATTTAGCCCGTTTACATTCAAAGAAAGCATGTTTTAATATTGCATTGGTTTTACTTTCGAAACATTGCACTTGTAACATCCCAGACCTCAAGAAAAGAACAAAGTAGAGTAAAACAAGAAAACTCAAGGAACTATAATACAGAACATTGAACTGAAACATTGAACTCCAACAAAAAAGGTACCACCTTCGACAATGAGGGGGGCTAGCCACAAGGTGGGGCCCCTCGCTTGCAGGAAAAAAAAAGTCTTATGGCTCTCTGTAACCCGTGGGTATCAGCCATTATTCATTAATAAAAAAATTGATAATTATTAAAAGAAAATGGGGGGTTGGACAAGGTTTTCAATGTCAATAGTCTATTCCAGCGTGGTAGAGGGCGCGTATTCAGTTCCAGATAAAAAAAAAACTATTTATTTGTATTCCAATGGAGAGAAAAAAAAAAAAAGAAAAAGCACCTCACCGCAATTATAATCCAATAATGGGAAATTGGGAATAAATCGCTCACTCATTCCCTGCTACAGCCGCCGGCTCCGTCCTGCTGTACTCCTGTAGTCTCTTTCGGATCTGCTGCTGGAACCTGTCATTGTCATCTTCCACGGTAGGAGTCAGGCCAGCGTTTCCTCAGTCATGTCCTTGCTTTTGGTCCCTTGAACGGCATCTCCCACGTTGAATCCCCATTTCCGCAAATCTTCTGCTGCTTGCGCCGCATTGTTGTACAGGACGGTACCCGTTTCAAAGAAAATACGCATTCTGGTTAATGGGGTCTGGAAGCGTATTCCGTTCTCTTTCAGCGCCTTCTTGACGGGCGTATATTCCTTCCTCTTGTTCTGCACGTCCGTGGCGTAATCATGATCAAAATACACCCGTTTGTTTTGAACACGTACCTCCTTCTTCCAGGCAGCAATATGGAGAACCTTCTCTTTAACCGAAAACTTTAGAAACCAGACCACCATGGAGCGTGGTGAGGCACTTGCAGGTGGTTTCGGCGCCAGGGCGCGGTGAGCGCGCTCTATCCCCAGGTCACAGTCCACGCAAAGATCCGCTCCCAGCTCTGATTTTATCTGGTTTTCAACAAAAGTCACAGCGGAGGTGCCTTCTGCATCTTCCTGGACACCATAAATCCTGATATTATTGCGCCTGGAGCGCCCTTCCAGGTCAGACACTTTATCTTGTAATTCGCGTTGATTACGCAGCAGCTGTGTGAGGGCGTCTTTGAATCCAATGTCCCATCTTTCGGTTTCGGCCATGTTTTCCTCCATCTCTCCTACTCGCTTCACCGCTCCCTCTACCTGACTTGTCACGTCTTGCATTTTACGGTTTATTTCCATGGTAAATTCGTCCATCTGTTTTTTAATGTCCTCCCGAAAGCATGAGCGGAAGTCAGAAAGATCTTTTTTCAGTTCAACCTGGAGAGCTGTCATGCCCGCAGCCACGGCTTCACCCACCACTTTGCGTATCGAGTCCAAAGTTTCGCTTTCCCTGCGCCCTCCATCTTGTTCCGTTGATCTTTCGCCTGCCGCGACTTCTTTGTCGCTTTCTCGTTCAACCATGTTTGGTAACCCGTATCCTCCTTCCTTGTTTTTGTATGAGTAAAAGTCCTTGAATTAAGGGGAATTTAAGGCTGATACCGGAGCTCTGTTCTTAAGCTGTCACACCATGTAGCGCGCCACCGGAAGTCCAACTATTTCCATTTTCAAGGGTCAAACTTGCTGCAGTAGTATGGATCCCAAGGGCAACGGTAACAAAACGTTTGCATTTAAGGTGTAACCAGCTCGTGTGGACGCGGGCTTAGGCCTGGAAGGAGGATACTTGTAAAGTAATACTTGCAAGTGCCCAGCGTTGCTGCATACGTGCAACAACTGTGTCTATCCAGTCAGCACTCTCTAGCGATTGTTACCTTCCAGTATTAATTCAGTTCGCTGGAAAATTTTACCAAAACAAAATGAAAAACAGTACAAGCAGCCAGGGACATTGAAAAAATGTTAAAAAAAAAAGTGTAAAAACATTTTCATACTGTCTATTAAGTGCAGCTTTTCCATAACAGGTAGATCCCCCATGTTTCCAAGGTTTTAAGTCTGTCTGGGCATCGGAGTCCAACTATGAAGCAAATCCTCTAAAAGACCCCATGAGGCAGAAAAATACCCAGACTCCTCCCTTGTGAGACTGGTTTAGTAACAAAAAGGGAAAGAGAAGATTTCCCTGACAGGCAACTGTTGTTGCTGCCTGCAGAAAGACAACATGAGACGAGAGACATGGGTTTTAATTCCTGTACTTTTACTGTACCGTCCTTCCTATGCCAGGAAGGATGGCTATTACTCAGATTGAAGCTATTTGTGGGATTGAAGTTCGCAGAAAAAACAAACCATCTGAGCCTTTGGACAACAGTTACAGTTCCTTACTAAAGTATTCTTCCATCCTATTTTACATTTTTACAATCTTGTTGCTTTATAACTTATCATTGAGAACATTTTAAGTGTTTTTTACACGGTGACTTTTCCTTGATTGCCCAAAAGTCCAAGTGCTCTGTTGGATATTGAGATTTCTTATCCGACCCTGAACCATATTTCTTCTGGATCTGTTCCTGCTCCGATTTTGTGTCTTATAATGCCATTTATAGTTTTCGAGCCTAATAATAGAGATGTTCTGATACTGGCTTTTTTCTGTCCAATATCTGAGCATTGGGTATTGAACCAATACGTGGAGCTTTTTTTTTTTTCTTTGATGAAAACATTGAGCAAATAAAAAAGTACAGAATATTAAAAGGAAATAATCAAATATATGAAAAACATTTAAAAATGTTACCAAAAATACAGCCACGAATATGCAAAATAAATTATATTTAACCAACTGGGGGTGCAGATGTGTGTCATAAAGCTGACCAGAGTCATCAGTCAGTTTAGTGACAGGCATATCACTATACAGAGGTGGTCATCTTGAACAAATAACAGTTTTGTGCATCATTGGTTTGGGTTTCAGGGGTTCTTTGGGGAACTTCTCTTGTTTTTGAAAAGGAAACTCCAAAGTTTTCTGCTCTGGTTCATCCCTTTGTCCCTTTGACTTGAATAACTTGTGCTTTTTCACCCAATGGCTCCTTATTTTTAGCTACATATGATACCCCATTTTCAGTGGTATCTGTGAATGTTTCTGATACTGGTATCAGTACGGGAACAACTCTAACGATTGATGCCTTACCTGCCTTCTGGAGATCTGTGGGCTTCGGTAGGATGACTGTGTCCCTGAGAAGGGGGGCAAGGACAGAGGTGGGGGTAGAGACTGCCGTGGAGTTGAGAACGGGGTAGACGAGGAGCTTCCTGTTGTCAAGGAGACAAACGGTCAGCTAACGACCTATGGTCTCTCTGATTGTTGGAATGCAATTTTATATTAGGTTGTTTAATGTAGTTTGAAAAAAATATATAGAATACACTATAGAAGTATTGTTTGATCATTAATAAATCATTAACTGAAATAGTTAGGGCAGGGCGATATATCGAGATTTTAATATATATCGATATATTTTCAAACACGATATGGTACGAGACAATATCGTTTATATCGATTTAAAAAAAAAAAAAAAAATTTACATTTTTTTTTTTTTAGGATTTTGATATAGCTTATTTTGTGACAAATTGACTTGAATGTTTTATTTGAGATTTGCACAAATGTTTTGTCATTTGCACAACTGTCAACCTCAGTGGAAAAGTCTGCCTGTTACTGTCTACATTGTATTAATTGCACAGTGTATTTTAATTTAATTGTTATGCAGGAAAGGGATATTTGTTTTATTTTATTCAAGAAGCATTTTTATTCTATATATGCAGGCAGTTTATTTTTATTTCATTTGTTTTATACATTTTGATATTGTGCAGACCTCTGTTAATAAAGAAACCTGTGTGACATTTGGCACGAGGCTTTGTATTAAAACTGACTGTTTTTTTAAGGGTTTGCCTCAGAAAAAAATGAAGCTAACAGAGATGCTATGCTATAATGCTTTGGGGGAAACCCCATTTAAGGCACAGAAAAAATATTGAGATATATATCGAGTATCGCCATTTAGCTAGAAAATATCGAGATATGACTTTTGGTCCATATCGCCCAGCCCTAGAAATAGTTAATGCTTTAATCAAGTAATTTTCCATCCAAATGTGGCTGACACACCTTCAAATGTAAGAGTTGAGCAAGTTCTAGTAGAAACCATAAATCATGTTCATAAATGCAGTTAGAAAACAGCCACTCCATCATAACTCAGGCTTCTGTGACTGACAGTACTTTGAATTTTATTAAATGTAGATTGACTATAACAATACTCAAGAGGCAAAAACCAAACTGCAGCATAAGCACTTCCTTTGACTTTGCTTTTAAATCATGATAGCGTAGCTAACTTGATTTTAAAGCGATCTTTTCGCCGACTGCAACTTCCTGTCATAACAGCATGTATATTAAAGCCTTTCCTGTTGTACTGTGTGTTTCTTGCTAAGGAAAAAACAACATACCGATAAAAAACACTATCCTGTTTCTGAGCAGCTCTAGCCATCTGACTCATTTTGAATTTTGAAAAATAGGCTCCGAAGCAGACTCATCGGCATATAGCTAAGTTCAAGATTTCTGTTCAGACAGTGCAGTTTTTAGGTGTTTTTCATGTTAGCTGATGCACGCAAAATGGAGAAGAAAATATCTTTTGCAATCATGTTTTTGGATAGAGATCAATCATCACATAACCAAGGGCCAATTCAACCACTTCAATACAGACACATTTTTCTTAATTATTATTATTTTTTAAATCACTGTTAAAACCTTTCAAGTGTTGTGTACATTGCGGTTTTCTAACCATAGCTGCTGTGAAGGTCTGTGTAGGGGCTTGAAGTGCAGTCTTGGGGTCGCAGGTGAACTTGGGGGTAAAAATTCTCAGGCATGGCGGCGTAACCCTCCTCACAGGAGGCCTCCTTGGGGTCTAGAGACACTTTGGCACATTCAATAACGATATCATGGATTTCATACTTCTTCCACCTAAAAGAAAATAGAGTAATGTTAGCTACAGTCAGGCAGTAGACGTCAACAAAAAGATAAAATGTGGATTTGTTTTGAATTTGTCCCCCAGGAAAGAGAAGGGCAACACTTACCTAGTGGGGTCCAGCTCATGGTCCTTGGTACCGGTCACCAGTTCAGGGTGTATACGGACATGTTCAAGCATTGGCTGAAGGATGGACACAACATCAATATTGTCAATCATTTTCAACAAAGCAGACGAGCAGCAACGGAGCACAAACGCGTGACGCGTGAGCTCACCTTCACTACCTCCTCAAAGGTTTCCATGTTCTCCTTCATGCTGTAATGGGAACGTAGATAGGACACAAAGTTGCATGGGTACATGCCGTACAGCCTGTGGAATAGTGAGTAGACGCTAGCGTGCAGGTGGATTAGGTAAACTTCTGAAACATGCCCTGGATATGAAGAAAAAAACATTGAAAATAAAGCACAAGCATTATGCTTAAAAGGTAAACTCTTACACACACAAGCAGCAGGTATTTACAGGGCAAACATTCCTTTTATTCACTTAACCGTTAAGACGGCTAAGTTCAAAGTGTGCCAGGCTTCAAAATTACTATTCAACTATTCAACATTACCAGACACAAACCTCCCCCTGAGCTAAACGTTTTAGTCTGGAAAGTGAAATAAGATGGACCTGTTTTTGTTTTTTGATTAAATAATATTTAAGAGAGACTTTTTGGGATATTTCCTGTGTGACAGTAATGTTCCTTCGTGTTTACTAAAAGGTTTCACCAGACTGAAACTACCATTTCGCAATTTAGTGAAACCGGAGTTAAAGAATTGGGCACTTGGGTCCGATAAAGTAAGAAATGGTTAGTGGTGCAGGCAAACCATTTTCCAAACTAGTTCTGTGAGAAACACCATCTGGTACGTCTCAACAGTGTCCTGACCATCTCCCAAGGACGTGGAGATATGTCAGGAAACACATCATGAGTGGACATCTTTAACATTTCTTTTTTTTCCACACACGTATTAGGGCTGGGCGATATATCGAGATTTTAATATATATCGATATATTTTCAAACGCGATATGGTACGAGACAATATCGTTTATATCGATTATTAAAAAAATATATATATATTTTTTTTCTTTTTAATGATTTTGATATAGCTTATTTTGTGACAAATTGACTTGAATGTTTTATTTGAGATTTGCACAAATGTTTTGTTATTTGCACAACTGTCAACCTCAGTGGAAAAGTCTGCCTGTTACTGTCTACATTGTATTAATTGCACAGTGTATTTTAATTTAATTGTTATGCAGGAAAGGGATATTTGTTTTATTTTATTCAAGAAGAATTTTTATTCTATATATGCAGGCAGTTTATTTTTATTTCATTTATTTTATACATTTTGATATTGTGCAGACCTCTGTTAATAAAAATGTACCTGTGTGACATTTGGCACTGACTGTTTTTTTAAGGGGTTTGCCTCAGAAAAAATGAAGCTAACAGAGATGCTATGCTATAATGCTTTGGGGGAAACCCCAATTATGGCACAGAAAAAATATAGATATATATCGAGTATCGCCATTCAGCTAGAAAATATTGAGATATTACTTTTGGTCCATATCGCCCAGCCCTAACACGTATGGACGGCTTGCTTTCTGATGTATGATCAATATGATCTATTAACATAAAACTGTCTCTAGTTATGAAACCACACATGAAGCCTGAAAGCAGCCTACTCGTATTTAAAGGAGGATATTATGGGATTAAAATTAAACAGTACTATTTTGTTTCTAAACCATGACACAAAGTTCCCACCTGGATTCTTAAGGTTCCACGATGCCAGACGGCCAAAGATATCAAAGTATTCCCATAGGTGTTGTTTCCCAGCTTGGGGGATCATGGGCAGCAGAGTGATCAGCACCAATACTCCGGTTATGAGCACCACCACGTCTGTGTCCGCCTGGAACGATCAGAAGGTTGAAGTTTTTAACTTTGACAAAGGTGGACATTAGAAGGACACTTAAACTGTTAAAACTGAGACTCTGACAGATGCTTGATCTATGTCTTTCTACCGTATGTCAGTATTTTTATCATCTTGAGGATCATGTAACCGAAGCAGTTCTTTAAAGGGGACCTATTATGGCATCTAATACCTATTTTAAACAGGCCTCGAATGTCTTAAAAACAAGCTTTTGATTGTTTTTGCTAAATAAATTAGAAATTCGGCCTCTGAGCCATGTCTTTATCTTCCCATTCTCTAACCTCATTCTCTATGTGGGATTCTGAGTGGGCGGGGCTATGATAATGAGGCTCTGTGCTGATTGGCTGCCTGAATGATGCGATACACCGCTACGAAAGAAAAGAAAGAAAAAGAAAAAATGTGTTTTTCATAATAGGTCCCCTGAACAGTTTCCTGAACAGTTTGATAAAAAGTTCAATATAAAGAAGTCACTGAAGATATCAACATCTGTTCTCCATTTTCTCTGTGTGTAGTAGTCAGCAGTCAGGCAGTTATGTGAGGATGTTAACATCTCAATAAACCTGCCCTGAAGATGATACCAGACGAAAAGTCAAGATCATTCAATTTATTACAATTATGATAATTCATAACGATGAAAATTTTTACCACAGAACAAAATTTTAAACAAATCAATAAATAGCAGTAGATATATTTCACTTTGAACCAGCGCTGTATACACATCGTCTAGCTGTTAGCATGGCTTAAATACAAATCCACCTACCGGTAATTAAAAAAGGATTTGATCGACATATATTTGAGGATTGCAACTACATATACCACCACTTCATAACTCTTAGAAGTTTTGGAGATAAACTTCTGAGGTCTTCTCTTCCCATCTTCTCCAAATCCTAACCACAGGAATCCATCTGTGACACGTTTATGGTGACTGGTTGAAATTATACTAAAAGTACCATAATTAGACCTGAATGTACAACTGTTAGTGTAGTATAAGCTTAACGTTAGCATTCATTACTACACCTGAAAAATCTCAACTCTGCCAAATCTACAATAGCTCTTAAAGCCAACACCAATTCTGACCAGATGGGGGCATTTAGACCTGTTTTGACAAAATAGCCGCAAACAATACTTAGTTAAGTGGCAGATGACAGATGGCATCTCTTGTAATAGCAATCTGTCCCACTAGAGTACACACTTGTACTTGAAACATGTACTCTGATCCCATGTGGTCAGAAGTGGCTTGCTACATAGAGTGGCTTTAACATCATTTCGGAATAGGTAAACAAAACACAGAGAATTGGAGCAACTGATAAGCCCAAGATTAATTTAGAAAAATATACAATGAAGGAATTACAGTATGATTTAGACACAATGGCCAGTCGATGAGTTAGCAACAGGGACAGAAAGACGACAGAAATCAGAGAACCAAGCCATGAAGGTACACTGAGCTTTATTGATCCCCCAGTGACTCATAAGATGATTGCTAATCAAGTTCAGCCCAGTCTAAGTATACAGAGAAGCACTGGCTGCCTTGTAATGTTGCTCACTCCAACAACAGCACGCTTTCTGTGCATTCTTCTACTAAATTGAAAAAAATAAGAAAAGAGCTTGACTGCCAACTTAAAGAACAATGACGAAAAAACTATTTAACAGCACCAGCAGCTTCTTTGTTCACCAGGAAATATCCGGATGATTACCTTCAAGCATTTCAGCAGCGACAGCAGCAGAGGATATCGAGCGATCTTGTGGATCCAGGACGGCTGCTTGCGGACTACGTGACCAAGCAGCATGAGGGTGGGCAGGCGGCACGCCTGTTTGGTCATACAGTCGTTCATCTTGTCTAGAAGGTGCTGTGGGGGAGGGATGCCATGGTTAGTTCTGAATCCCACACAATCAGAGCTGAGAAAACGCAACTGAATTTTCTTCGCGGTAAAATAAAAGTGCAAGGAAGACATTCTAGTTTATATATTTTTTTTTTTTTTTTTTGATTGAATTGTTTATTTCGAACACATAAGGAAAAAAATATAAGATTTTAAAACAAATTCAAAACATACAGAAAAAAAAAGCAACAACAACAAAAACGTAATACAAACAGGGGAAAAAAAAACAGTGTCCGAAAAGGAGCAGGTAGAAGTAAAACTTATTTAACCCTGCCCCTTTGTTACCTCTATCATAAATTAAACATAAATATTAATAATAATTTTTTTTTTGTAATCTTTGCAAGGATATAAAATCCCGTTCAAAGCTTGAGTATTAGCTTAAGCATTAAGTACAATAAATAGTAATGGTTTACAGATTATTTATACCCTGTATTTCTATCTTCTCTATGGGGCATTTTGACTACTGTTGCATCACTTTTTTTTAACAACATGATTGGTTCTCACCTTATCATGTGGCTCTCTGACAGAGGAGAGGATATGCAAGGCCTGGGGAGAGTTGGTTTCCAAAAAAAAATCCACCAGCCCATTCAGTAGCATGGAACCTCGCTCTTGAAGAAAAACAAAGGACATTTTGAATGTGTTTTTTTTTTGGGATACTATTTGTGTCTTTAAAAAAAAAAGGGATATTCATAACAACATCTTGTCCAATCTTGAGACACACACGCTCCAAACAGTAACCAGCAGTAGTATCAAACAAGCCAGATGGGCCTACCAGTGCTGAGCTGCTCGTTGATAAGGCCTCGGATCTCTTCAAGCTGCTGGAGGTCAGAGGTCTCCAGGAGTGGGAGGAGGTCCCCCACATTGGGCTGCTCCCTGGCCATGATGGCGGCAGTGCTGGAGGTGGAGGCCACGTGTCTCTCACAGTGTCCGTCCCTGTTTGCCTGGAGGACTCCTGGGGCCCACCTGCCAATACAGTCTCCAGGCCCCTCTGCCGATGCACACAAACAATACCCAGAATTAGTTTGAGCCCTGATATAAGATTAGTGCGCTGTGACAATAACAACTCAGCTGTGGGAAGCAGGGTTTGCACTAACGGCCTCTCCTTTGATTGGTCAGTGTTATGATCTACTTCAATATTTCAAAAATGACCCTTAGGAATAAATAAACCACCAAGAGTGTTAGGTCATGGGTAATAACACAGAAGGTTTTCTCAATAATCCTATGTAATTTATGATCATTATAGATAAGATGAACCCCAGGTTTTGCTGCGGGGAGATAGGGCTGGGCGATATGGACCAAAAGTCATATCTCGATATTTTCTAGCTGAATGGCGATACTCGATATATATCGATATTTTTTCTGTGCCATAATTGGGGTTTCCCCCAAAGCATTATAGCATAGCATCTCTGTTAGCTTCATTTTTTTCTGAGGCAAACCCCTTAAAAAAACTGTCAGTTTTAATACAAAGCCTCGTGCCAAATGTCACACAGGTACCTTTATTAACAGAGGTCTGCACAATATCAATGTATAAAACAAATTAAATAAAAATAAACTGCCTGCATATATAGAATAAAAATGCTTCTTGAATAAAATGAAACAAATATCCCTTTCCTGCATAACAATTAAATTAAAATACACTGTGCAATTAATACAATGTAGACAGTAACAGGCAGACTTTTCCACTGAGGTTGACAGTTGTGCAAATAACAAAACATTCGTGCAAATCTCAAATAAAACATTCAAGTCAATTTGTCACAAAATAAGCTATATCAAAATAATAATAAAAAAAAAGTTGTTTTTTTTTAATAATCGATATAAACGATATTGTCTCGTACCATATCGCGTTTGAAAATATATTGATATATATTAAAATCTCGATATATCGCCCAGCCCTACGGGGAGATACTGCATAACTGGAACCCCCCCCCCCCCCCCCCCCCCCCCTCCCCCTCTTTGTGTCAAAAACACACAGTACACTACCCACCAGCGTCCCACAGCAGCCAGTAACAGGCCGGTGAACAAAGCGGATCATTCAACAGCCTAAGAGCCTCATATTTCCCTCAGGTGTTGGTGGAGAATGAAAAAAGTTAAAGAGGAGAGTGAATAGCAGCAACTTCATGCCACCATGTTTACCGGTGGTGAGCAGTACCAGATTAACTTCTCCATTTATCATTAAAACATCTGGAAGATTATCATGCTCGGCTGTTTTCGAGGGTCTTTAATTATTTCATATATCACAGTCCCCTGCTACATTTTTACATTTTTCCAATGACCACTGGTCAGTCCTACGCATCAGCTTGGAAGACCAACCGCATCTCTCATTACTGAAGAGCTCGTGGATTTCCTCAGACAACTTTCACAGTTGATGAAAGTCATGACTTTGAATGAATTCATTTATCATTTGTTCTGGTACGTGCCCCCACTTGGCCTTGCCTGGCGCATAACAGCATTTATCTAATAAGATGCCTCTTTGACGTTATAAAACTAGAGAGAGAGAGAGAGAGAGAGAGAGAGAGAGAGAGAGAGAGAGAGAGAGAGAGAGAGAGAGAGAGAGAGAGAGAGAGAGAGAGAGAAGTTCCTCTGAGGAAAGTTGTTCAGTGCAAAGTCACACATTATCACTGCATGTATGTTCAGTTAGGTCCAGACGCATTTTGATCAAATATGAAGAAAAATAAATTACATATGTACGGTGAGGGTAAATGATCATTTAACTGTTTGGAAAAAGAAACGTTTCTTTTTTTTGATGTGTCACCTTGCTTCTAATCTGCATTACAGACCAAGTTCCTGACATTGAACCAGCTGAACCAGCTACACCCATGAAAATACCACCACCATGCTTCACAGACATGCGATTCTAAGGTCGTAATGCACGTTGTGGGAATCATACTTAATTGTGTCTGAAATTATTTAAAAAAAAAAGACTTCTCACCACCAGATGAGAATCAAAACGTCTTTGCTGAGGTCTAAGAGCCCAGATATACTTGCTGTTTGAGCTTGCGTTCGCGTGCACCACCAACTGCAATGTCACTCGCGTAGTAAGCGAGGAGAGCGCGTCGTACCGGCGGTGACCGATAGGGGGCAGTAAGCAGAGCAACAGTCAGAAAAGTGATTAAATATTTAGTAGCAGCGGTAGTAGCAGTAGCAGATGCGATCTCGGCAAAGGAAACGGCGCCAGCAACCTCCGCGTCGTCACTTGTGGCCAGCTGGTATCTGACCGGGACCAGCGCCACTCGCTGGCAGAGAGAGAACTGCAGGTCGCGTACGCGTTCAGTGTCTTTTTTAGAAAGTGCACGTCAACGCGTCAAATGAACGCAGGATACGCGTGACGGCAGGGCTGTACAGTGCGACAGTTTTCATCGCATTTGCAAATAAAAATCATCCGGTGCGAAGAGAAATATGTATCCACTCGCATTTGTGCGAGTGAGTTGCGCTGGGGTCATGTTAAAAAAAGTGTGAAAATCATTATGAATGTCTCTTGACCTACATCAGCCTTTCTCAACCGGGGTGTCGCGGCACCCTGGGGTATCGTCAAAAAAATTACCTATTCTGACATTTCATATATAAATACCGTATTTTCGCGACCATACGGCCGGGGCGCCGTGTGGAAAGGCTATTAATACTATTAATACATCCATGATCCGACCGCGCGCGCCGACTGCGCCTCGAAACGCGGACCAAAATCTTACTCCGCTCAGAAGAAAGTAGTACCTTTTTGCGGTCCCGATCACGGGACTCTAGCAGGGTTTTGAGCTCTGAACTTTTAAGTCTGGTGTAGAGTTAAGCCTTACCTTATTAAATTAAACCTTTTTCGGGTCGTGAGTAGGATAAACAGAGGACAACTTCTGCTGAGTTTGAGAGTACTTTACTGTCCGCTCAACAGTGTAGGATTTTAGAACATCAACACAGGAGCTAGTGCTGTATCACTCCGCCCAATCTAAAACATATTAACAACTACAGATAAACTGACTAGTGTAATTATAGTCCCTGATTTACATCAGAATATAAAGAATATATTTATAAAATAATGAACCCTGAATCACCAAAATAACCAAAATAAATCTCCTCTTACACTTATAAGGTGAGCATGAATCAATCTTTTTTATGATGTAAAATTGTATGTATTTATTTACTTTTATTTATTTATTTAATTTTAGTGGTTAAATTTCTGGAAAAGAAAAAAGTCAAATCATACATGAGAGAAATTATTCAGTTTGTGGCAAAATATTTTCATTGTATGAAACTGAAGATGCATAATGCAAACCTGACCTTTACTTTTAGTTCAGTTTGTGTAAAAAGGTTGGCCTGGCTTTCTCTTTAAAACTTAAACAGTTATAAAGCATTACAAACTGTAACAATAGGGCAAACGCACAGTATTGTTTTGTATTTTGTGTCTTTCAAATAAAAGACAATTTTTTCCAGTCATATGTTCCTCATTCAAGGTTGTTAAAAAAATAATGATATAATATCGTATCGTTATCGTGACCTCAATATCGTGTATCGTACCGTATCGTGAGATTAGTGTATCGTTACACCCCTACTAACTGTCCATCCGGGTGTGCTAGTAAATTTTTATTTGTGCTACTAAAATTTTTAACTTGCTAGCACCAGTGCTACCATTCAAAAAAGTAAGCGTACAGCCCTGGACGGCCATGATGCTTACGTGTTCTGAACAGCAAGTATATCTGGGCAGGAGTGTATTTATTTATTCTTCTTTACACTATCATGAACTTGCTCAAACCTTGGTAGATCCTGTAAAACCAGGTGCCAGTTCACATCTGTTATTGTTTACTACAATAAATACATTTTTAATAATATAATTATAAAGGGCTTTTACGTTTTTCAATTCAAATTGAATAAAATTGATTATAAATGAATGGAACTTGAATTGAACTTGGTGGCTTTCTCTGTCCAGTGCCCTGAGATGACTTCTTGGCATCATACAGTGGTGTCATACAGTTAAACAATTTTGAAATGAGTTGTATGAACCCATCTGAACAGGTGCCAGGTCTGTATGATAACTGAAGTCGCACATCCATTACCCCTAAATATTTATCAAAACCTAAATATCGCAAAGAAAACTTGTAATGGAAATGGCTCTAATTCAAAAAACTTGAATATCTCAAAAGTCTTTATACGCTTTCACAATGCGGTTTTTCATTTGATGACGTAACCGGTCGATCCAAAGTCATCAGAATCTAGTTTCCAGCTGTTCTTGGTCTTATTAATACAATGTATTCACACTATAACACTACTTAATCATCATGCAATACTGCATTACCGGTACATAAGGGCTTTGCCTATGAATAATTTGAATGATCATCCACTGCCTTCATCATCTGACTGTTCTTAACAGTGGTAGTGGCAATCACAATAATTTGTCACAGACTGAAGAGGTTTTTGTCCATCTTCTTCAAAGTTGAGATTTTCTTTATCGTCATTTTGACGAGAACTCTTGCAGGATGAGATACGGAGAGTTACAATTTCAATTCAATTCAATTCATACTTTATTAAAGACACATCTTAAGAAGAGGTCCATAGTACAGAGAAAGAACTAGGAGAGTTACACTCAAGAAAAAACCACTGCAATAATATTTATATTATGGAGCAAGGCTTCTGACTGGTAGTCAATAGCTAGGCATCATAACTTCTTCATCAGTCATCGTCATGCTATGAAGCTTAGCAAAGTAATCAGCAGTTTGTACTCATAGGTTACTAACTAGCAATCAGCAGTGAAAAATTATATGCAAAATGGAATATTACGCTGTAAATGTTAGCCAGCAGCTCCTTCATCATGGATGGGCTGAATGAGCTGGTAGCCACGGCTAACATTTATTGACACAAGGTTGAGTCGGCTTCACATGCATCTGTGACCATTTACAACAAGGCGCTCCACATTGAGAAAATAGAAGAGATGCGAAAAATGCCCTCAAAGGGAAAGTTCGGTTTTTTACAACCTGGACCTTATTTCTGGCATTTTTTAATGGTCATATACTCACCCAGGCAAGTTTGGTGTCATTTGGAGTCCTTCCGAAGATATTAGGGTTTTGTTGCGAGCCGCGTCTCCATATAACGGTAGCGCATGGGGCACCGCGGGACACAGACGATGCAGCGTCTAAATAACACATGATTGCCGCGAAACTCTTCATTTCTTTTATGAATCACTAGATCTGCTTCCAGGACCTGTTGTCTACATCCGGGGCTGTCTGTGTAACAAATAAATCAGTTTGTAAACAAGACCTCTGAACTCATGACGTCATCTCTGTGCGCGCATCCCAGACGCAGCTCTGTGTACAGCTGGAGTTCGCTACTGTTAGTTTACTGTTAGTTATTTGAAACATGTCTGAATATTTGTCAAATTCTGAGGTTGTGGACGACGACTTTGAATATGATGGACGTCCTTACCGTTTTGAGCCAGAGTATACGGCTGAAGAGCTCACTGAACGGAGGACAGAGTGCGCGCACAGAGATGACGTCATGAGTTCAGAGGTCTTGTTTACAAACTGATTTATTTGTTACACACACAGCCCCGGATGTAGACAACAGGTCCTGGAAGCAGATCTAGTGATTCATAAAAGAAATTAACGAGTTTCGCGGCAATCATGTGTTATTTGGACGCTGCATCGTCTGTGTCCCGTTCACTACCGTTATATGGAGAAGCGGTTCGCAAAAAAAACCCTAATATCTTCCGAAGGACTCCAAATGACACCAAACTTGCCTGGGTGAGTATACAACCATAAAAAATGCCAGAAATAAGGTCCAGGTTGTAAAAAAACGAACTTTCCCTTTAAGAAAACCTATGGCGTGACATTGCGGATCATCTGTTCAACAATATTTAAGCATATGATCAGTAAAAAGTTCCTCGTTATCATGTTGCTCCTGCTACATGTGTACTCAACGCATTTATGTTTGATGTGCTGCGTACATTAGATGGTGAATGCGCAAAATGAACAAGAATGCAATCGGTAAAAAAGTGAGGGTGACTTACTGGTCACAAGTCAGGGCAGTTAAGCTGAAACTTGGCAAATTCCGGTCCCTGGGCGGTCAATTGGTTCCTCTCTAATGCTAATGCCCCGTATGAATGCAACTTTGTCAACCATATGATTCATGATGTCATTAACATCAGTGCTACATTGACAGCAACATTTTTTACATTGTTTTTCCAGGGAGAAGTACATCTTTTTGCAGTGCAGACTGTGAAGTAGTTAATAATTAATAGTGTGTAGTTCCTTATAACATGAATGAAGTGAAACTATATGAACTTGTGACGATTAATTACTCACACCTGTGGACTGTGACAAATCAAAGTTTGTGGTCGACAGTGATTTCTTTTTTAAATTAAATCTATCCTCAGTGAAATAAAACGGCACTCTCCACTTATGATGCTGTCTAAACGCAAAACACAATGCTGTGAGCAAAATAAGATGTAAAACACTAGATTCACAAGTATAAATAGCATTTCAAACTGAAAAAGTTTGGACAGAGTGTCACTGATTTTCCATACAAGCTTGACTGCTAGAAATAAAAACTACTGTAGAGGAATATTTCAAAGCGACAAGCCTAAACCAGCAAACACTCAAAACACATTTCTGAAACACTCAAGACAAGTTCAGAAAACAGACAAACAGATTATGCGTACAAGAGCCAAACATATGACCTGCATTTCATCCAACCCTGACAAAAAGAATTTATGCAAATCCTCCTTGTTTCATTCTAGACCTAGATTTAGCATGTGATACTGCCTTACAAAAAAATTGTGCTTAGAAATGATTGGTCTGCTAGTGTTCTTCATACTGCATTCAAGGTAGACGGTCATTTCAAGTAACGGATGCCACGGTAGCACCGCAATTCTTCATCTGAAGAGCAGCCATAAATAATCATGGTAGGCAGTTCATTATCAACAGGGTGTCTGCCCCCAGCAGCGTTGCTAACTGGACTAATGAATCACCACGCAAGATTTCGGCAGCTCTTAAAATCTCATTCCTGCATTTTTTTTTTTTAAAGTAGCTCACATGTGACTGGAGAATGCAGAAACATTATAACCCAAACTCCCTGGTAACAAAAGCCAACTTAATCTGGAATAAGAAGATGAAATGAATCAATATCTAGTGCATTTCCACTGGAGTCATGTTGATGAATAAATTTCCTAACCCTCTGGAAAGAAACATGAAAGCATTGGCCTTCTCAAGCCACGCTAACTCATAGCAAATAAACATACACAAAAAAAACCCATCATAAATGATTTCATTTGTTGATTCACAGAAGTCTTTGCTGCACAATTGTCTTAATGTTATCAATCAATTGCTGACTCATGGGGTTGGGAGTTGTTGTGTGGAAATTGGATGCAAACACGAGGGTCTGGCAGGCCGAGGTCAGGAGCACAAACATGAACTACACTCAGTGTGATCTCCGGCAGCTTGGGAATGCTCAGGAAAACACAAAGAACCTTTATACAGCCCAAACACTTCCGGGTACACGCTTGGAAATTACATTTCGGCTGTATGTTAGCTGTTATCACAAGCCGCCTACGCCCCGGTGTGAATATTCAACAGCACAACCGTAGAAGACAAATGACCCACTCAGGCAATTTGAATAAAAGTTTTGTTTTTGTCGACCTAACAGACTAATTACTGCGCAGTGAGCAGATAAAGGCTCGTTACTGTGGTTGGGTGGACTAAACAGGCCTCCAACTAACATAAATTCCATTATCAAATCAAATATCAACCCAAATTTATGTTTGACAAACAAACCCAACCTCAAATTATATTAAATCTAGGGGCTTTTCATAAATCCCCTACTTTTTAGAGCTAAACATTAAAAACAACTCCAAAAGCTATTAGTATACTGCATTAATCTGAAAGCACTATATTCTGGAAATGTCACAGACCATCACTCACGGTCACAGGCTCCTGTCGCTCCACTGATGCCTCAGTAACCATAATTCTGATCATTCCAGGTTCATTCACCTAAATTTGTGTTAAGTTATAAATACATAGATCACAATGCTTATGTGATTCTACAGGTATAAACAGAAAAACACATGAGCAGAATTTTCCACAACTGCCTCTCAAAGAAGGAGGATTTCTCTGAATATGTGTTTTCATTACTGGAAATACTCAAGTGCATTTTTTAATAACAGTGTTTCTACACCAGTAGATAAGGCTCCTGATTCACCCATAACGATGACACTCAATATTAAATCTTTGGAAAACAACCTTCCATATTCGCCTATGGCCACATATTGTGGTTGATTTGTGGTTCTGTTATGACTTAAACTGGCTCAGTAAACGCCTCATGAGGGATTAAACAAACCATGTAGACATTCATATTATCACATGACTCAGGTCAATTTCTAATCTGCGGGGCATATGTGAAAATGTTTTGTTTTTTTCCCCCCACAGTTGTGTTTTGACCTCAGCATTGCATCATACATCCCAACACAGGCTTCAGAAGCAGTCCTTTCTGCCCTCTTTCTGCTCACTTGTTTTTATAAGTAGCCAGATTTTCCTACATTTTTTCTTTTTCTATGATGAGTTAATAGGCTACAGGCTTCAATGTGTTTTTTTTTCTGTTTATGCACCTTGTACTGTTATTTCTTTCCTTGTAATGCAGTTATGCTGTACCTATAATCTTATTGTGTAAAGGTTAATATAGTTTACACATTTAGAGTCAAGGCTGCATTTAAAAAAAAAAAAAAAAGGCACTAAAGCGTCAGAATTTTCTGGTAACCTAAATCCATTCCGGAAAACCATTTATTAATCCGTTTTCTCTAACAATTAGAAAGAAAATATAAAAACTAGAGATACACGGATCAGGATTTTGGAGGCCGATCCCCGATCACTGCGTGAAATCCATAAATGATTCAAGTTGTCTCGTGTACACAACACTGACATTGTATTATTAGGTATCAAAATTAGGAGAAGAGAAAGTATCATGAATTGACCACTGTTTTATTGCAGGCTGAGGCAATGAGCAATATTTCACACTCTAGAGACTTTTAGAGACGACTTAGACTCAGTTTACAAAGAGTATTTGTAGTTTACCAGCTTAAGCTTTCCTGTGGCAATGATTATGTACAACATGTGCACCAACACAGACAACAGTGGACATTTCACTCTCTTAGAGTTGATACAACCTTAGTTTTCCTGTGGAAAAAGGAATTAAATCTTAAAATAAAAATCAATTACGAAAGCTTTAGCGATAGCATCCGCAGCGTGTGAAGAAACTCTTGTGAGTGAAGCAAAACTCTTCACACTAGAGCTCCAAATGTCACTCGTGAAGCGACTGACACGACTGTCGTCCTGCATAAGTTTGTGGATGTGACTGTATACAGTTTGGTAAAGCTCCGGCGGGCATTTATCAGTGAAATATTACCGACTCGGCAGCATGGACCGTGGATCCAAGCAGCTAACGACGTGTTTAAACCCGATGTCTTCCAAAGCAAAAATCGGCTGATGATCAAAGCATATGAATTCATTACCTTATGATGTTTTCTTTATTTTTTCTTGCTGTTGTTGCTGCTGTCGTTTCTAGGTCTCTGAGTTTCAGTTCAATCTCAGTTTAGCTGAGTTAGCGTTGCCGCACACCCCTTTTCTTTCTCTGCCTTAGCAGCAGCCAACTTTGAAAAATCAACATAGTCCTTGATGTGAGAAACTTTCAAATGTCTTATCAGGTTTGTTGTGTTAAAATTATTGTATAACATTCCTCCTTGGCACACACCTTGCAAACTGTACATTGTAAAACTTCCATACCGGCGACGCCATTTTCAGTGTTGATGTTTTGTAGAGACTGCCACGCCCCCTTAGGAGACCTGGGTCTGAGAAGGGGAAATACGGCGGTTTGTTGTTGTAAACGTCATCGGATCTGCCTGCTTTGAACAATTTTGGTTGCCGATCGATCGGTGCATAATCTAATAAAAAACATTTAATGGGTTAAACCACTTCCTTTCAAGGGAATTACTGGCATTTGGCTTTTGTTTATTTATTTAATCATTAATGTTTCTTGAACGTGTTGGTAAGACGTTCATTAGGTCATATTGAGTTAAGTCCAGATGCGAACAGCATGGACCAGATATTTGTGGCTGCTTCAGCATCTTTACAGATATCCTCAAGAATCTGCTGACTTTTTTCCCACAAAACTCATGTAATGTCAACAAAAATGAGACCAGAAAAAAAGGGACTTTAAAACAACATGAGCTTCAAAAACTTCAATAATCCAAAGCATCTTTGAGGAGACAGGAGGGCATTCATTAAACCATTATTGTCATTTTGGCTTTGGAATTTAGGACGTCTTCACTTTCACTAGAGTGAAGACGACTAAATTATTTTCACAGATTAAGCAATGTGACACATGTGTGACACAGAGGTGGTAGAGGTCAAACTGAGGCCTTATAATTGTTATTTTTTGTCTCCATGGTGATGAGAGAGCTAAGAGACTGAAAACTGGCTGAGGAAAATAACCAAGCCTGGTTTTGCTGGATGAAGGAGTATCATTTCCATGTGTACTGAAGGCAGCAGATTAAACTACGGGGAACATTCAATTCAGTCTAGTGGTTTTCTTAGTGAGGCTGCTTTATTTGTATGTAGTATATAAACACAATGAACTATACTATTGTGTTTATAACTATACTACCAACATGTGGAATTCCTTACCGACAGCCATAAAAGAGAGCAAATCCCTAATCTCCTTCAAATCTGCCCTAAAAAGCCACTACAGGAGGCTGTTACTCGTACCTGGGAATAATCAAAGTCTCTACTGCACATCCCGCTGTTCCTTCTGATTATTGTTTCTTGTTTTGTTTTCTGCTTTTGTTTTGTATTACCTAGCTTATTCTATTTGTCTCATCACCTTTTTAGTCTCTCTCGGTGCAAAATAACAATAATTCCCCCCTTTTCTTTTTTTACAATCTTCCCTACAAAGTACTGCTTCTTACCTGTATGTCATTCAATGTTATAAGAGTTAAAACAAGGTCTCCAATGTAAACAAGTGTAATGCTTTCTTGGAATAATGCCTTTTAGTTAAATTTGTATCAGCGAATCTGTACTGTCATGAAACTGTACCTGATCCTATGCAATTCTTCTAATAAATTCTTCAATCAAATCAATCAATCAACTGGAATGACTCGTCTGGATCTCATTTAGCTTATCGCCTTTCTATGTAAAGTGCCCTAAGATGAGCTCTGTGATGAAGTGTCTTTGTTCAAATAAACTGCAGAGAATAGAAACGTGACACAAACTTGATATGGACGATCAATATGACAAAGAGAAGCTGCCAGGGCTGATGAGGTATCACGTAGCAAACATGACTGGGCTGGGTCAGAATAATAGTGAATGTTATGGACTGTGCAGAGTGGGAGCAGACCGAGCAGCAGCAGCTGCTGCAGGACCGGTGACCACTGCTGTGTCTGTCGTAAACAACTCGGAGAACAATGGGCAGGGGTGGCTTTACTTTCATAACTTACAACCGGTTCTAAACCCCTTTTCTGCGGGGAAACCCAAACACAGCGTTGGCAACTGGAAAAACAAGCCGACTGAAAAACGAGGAAACCTTGAAATCAGCGTGACAGACATGACCGGCTCTCCCGATACAAGTGGCTGCAGCGCAGAGCGTTAGCGGCAGCGGAGCCCCGCCGCCCCGGGCTGGATGAGCCCTTAATACCGCTCCCTGCGCAAGAAAACCACGGGAACAGTTCTCCTTTACTAAAGCATGCAACATACTCTAAAATTATGTGGAAGAGAGACACATTTCATGCAAACAATCAGACCTGTTTACCTGTTAGAGTTGATGCACTCTACAGGGCGCCGCCATCTTGGACACCTCACCGCCCATCCCACCGCCGTCACCCTCCGCCGTCAGGCCACATGCAAACTAATCCCACAAGTTAGCGCCCTGCCCGTGTGAACGGCAGCTTTTTCCCGTCATTCATCCCGGTGACTTCTTAAAGTTGGTTAAACGACGTTCACAAACGCACTATTTCCCTATCGATTATGCGCCGTTCACAACTGCTGAAGAGCTAAGTTTGCGTTTCTCACCGCGGCTGGTGGAGGGATGGAGCGAGTGTAATGCGGTTTCGCGTGACCTACATGCAGAGGGCGCAAGCGCACATTTAAATTTTTTATTTTTATCAGGCAGGGAGGAAATTTGTATTTTTGTTGTCATTTGCAAGTAGGCTGCATAAAATACAATAAAAAAAACAAGTAAAAAAGAATAGATTGGATCGTTGGTTTAAAAAAAAAGAAAAAATGGTACCATATATTTGCTTATGTATTTGTTTTCAATATAATTTAACATATATTATGCCAAGTTGTGTGACTCAAATGATAAAATAATAAAAAAAAGATTTAAAAGAATCTGACTTTGGAGAACCTGCATGGGAACACAGTGGCTGTCAATTTGTCTGTGCAGTTTTCTTTGCAAGCAAGCAGAAATGTCATGAGGGTCAGGAAATATGGGAAGGGTCATTGTTTAGTTCTTAGGAATGGAAAAGTCTGTGCCAAAACAAGCTGACAGTAGTTAAACTGATGAGAATGGGGGCCTTGTGCATAGAAACCATGTTCTCATGTTCTCCATGTTTACAAACTATGCACAAATAAAAAACATTTTTGTTTCTAGATGTGGAGAAAAACGATGGGACAGTATAGAGGCTGAATTAAAGCAATGTCCAAACATAAAACTGTTTAATAAAGAATATAAAAACATGACTTTGAATAGGGTTTACATATGGAGGATAGAAAATCAGACCCTGCCTGACAGAACATACAACACAGCTCTTGGTTCAGGCTGTGGTCATGTCACGCATTGACTACTGTAATTCCTTGTTGGTCGGCCTTCCTGCTGCTCAGTTAAACCTCTGCAGATGATCCAGAATGCAGCAGCACGTCTGGTCTTCAACCAACCCAAAGGAGCTCATGTCACTCCGCTGCTAATCCCCCTGCACTGGCTTCCAGTTGCAGCATCAAGTTCAAAGCTCTGCTTCTGGCTACCAAACAATTACCCAAACAGCTCCTGCCTACCTTCACTGCTTCATCCAGAGCTACACTCCCTCTACCTTCACTCCTTCATCCAGAGCTACACTCCCTCTACCTTCACTCCTTCATCCAGAGCTACACTCCCTCTACCTTCACTGCTTCATCCAGAGCTACACTCCCTCTACCTTCACTGCTTCATCCAGAGCTACACTCCCTCTACCTTCACTGCTTCATCCAGAGCTACACTCCCTCTACCTTCACTGCTTCATCCAGAGCTACACTCCCTCTGCCTTCACTCCTTCATCCAGAGCTACATTTCCTCTACCTTCACTCCTTCATCCAGCTACACTCCCTCTCGACAGCTCCGCTCAGCCAGTGAAAGACACCTGGTGCACTTCTGCATGTAGTAAACTTCTCTGTTCATCAGAATTAGTTAGAAGATTTTTCCAGCTCTTTGCATGACTCAGCCCTGCGTAAGCTGCATGCACTTATGACAAGATGATCGCATGATTGTGTCTTTTTAGATGTAGCTTTCTTGTATAAAGGGACTGTTGTGTTGGGAGGGGAGGGAACAAAAAACAACAACAAACAACCAAAAAAAATATTCTAGCACTGGCATGGCAGCACCTGTGTCCAACTGGACTCAGCAGTCTGACCAGCACTTATCCTCCTATGGGATTTCTTGCTTGTGTTGTTCCCTCAGATGTAAGTCGCGTTGGATAAAAGTCTTTGCTAAATGACAGTAGTACTAATATTAGTAAAATATGTTTATTTAGTTACAGGTTGGATATTGTATTGACTATACTTGCCCTTTGTTTGTTTCCTTTCTCTGACTTACTATTCAGGTATGAGGTTTTGGGAGGGCCCGGCTCACCGTTTTCTGTCTTTTATAAAATCGGTGATGTCATTGACTGAATTATTGGATGAAGCCAAGCAGAGGGATTTTCTTTTTTAGTATTTATTTTTGTTTGTCAGTTAGATTTTTCTTTTGAGACATTTTAAGAATATTATCTATCTATTCTTTAGGTAGCTAACAAGCCTATTAACCTGTAAATTAATTTGAGAGTATATATGTGACCAGTTTGGTCAAAATGTTTGTGTAATGTGACCTGTTTTGTACAGAATGGTTTAGTCTGACTTTAATTGTCAACAGTGACTTGTGCATACAGTATAAGTGAGAGGGTTTGGATTTAGGGGGAGAGAAAATGATGTGATCAAAAATGGTGCTGAATTGGTGGTTCCTGGGTGGAAAGTTTAAGAAAGTTGGTCTGTCTGCTCTCCCCTTGGACATTTAAGACCCATTACAATACAATACAATAAAACACAGAAGGTTTATATCATAGTAATATTGTAGTTTTTGTAAAGAGTTTTAGAGCCACAAACACCTGAACCAGATTTACAACCGGAGTTCATTTTTTACGTGTGTATTAGACGTAGCACAAACTACCAGCAACTGTATCCTTTTTGCACCAAATCTTTGTTTAATAATGCCTTAGTCAGCAAGCCCAGCTGGAAATGTCTTTGTCTTCAGTCAAATGCAAGCATAGATTTGAGGGACTCAGTTTTCCGGAGGTGAACTGAAGGCCATGTGTTTGTTTGCGATGCCATACCCGAAACACGATTGCATGCACATATGTATGCGTTACGAAAACCGTGACTTTTCCTTTCTATTTTTTTTCCACGTTCAAGTCAGTAGATAAAGCTGTTTAACAAATTTGGAGCTGTAACACTTCTGAAACTTCTTTTGACTTAAATATGAGGCGCCCGCACCATTTAAGCCGCGCTGAGCTTTTAGTTCAGCCATCTTCACTGCAGGTTGTGTAATTAATTAAGCTCAACAGTGAAACTAACAACCCAGTGTTGTTAAAGTTAAAGAATGCACCATGTTTAATGTTCCCTGAAACATCACAGACTGGTTGATGATGAAGTGTAATGTGGTATTAAAATCAAGTCCCAAGTTTAAACATTAATAGGCTTAAAATAATGAATGAATGAATGAATGAATGAATGAATGAATGAATGAATGAATGAATGAA
Source organism: Cololabis saira (assembly GCF_033807715.1). Taxonomy (NCBI): domain Eukaryota; kingdom Metazoa; phylum Chordata; class Actinopteri; order Beloniformes; family Belonidae; genus Cololabis; species Cololabis saira. Next base: position 38,137,105 of record NC_084597.1, read on the forward strand.
TGAATGAATGAATGAATGAATGAATGAATGAATGTTTATTTATTTTGAATGAATGAATGTTTATTTATTTCGGTACATTTTTGTAACCGAAAGGGTGCAGGTAGAAGCAAGGCTACCCCTTTTACTGGTACCTTACATTGGTTACAGCAAATACAAAAGAGCAAAGCTCAAGACTTTGAAATGAATTATCAGTAAACTCAAATATTCTAAGATAGCAAAATAAAGAAAGGCACAGGTGCTCAAAACCCCAAAATAACTTAAATTATCCCATCATACCAAAAGTAATTAGCACATGGCTGAAAACCCAAAATAAACTTAAATTTCCCATCATAGCAAAAAATCAAAAAAGCGCATAGCTCAAAAACCCCCAAAATAAACTTAAATTTCCCATCATAGCAAAAATAAAAAGTAGTGCATTGCTCAAAACGCAAAATATAACAGTGCAGAAGTTGGCAAACTTAATTTCCCATACCATAACGAGAAATTATGTAATTTTTATAAAGTCTTTTAAGGCTGAATAGTGTACAACATGATTTGATATTTACAGGACAGTTGTTCCAGATGTTCACCCCTTTGACAGATACACAGTGATTTTTTACATTGGTTCGGGTTTTCGGTTTTTCAAATAATAAAGTTCCTCTCATGTTGTATCTGGTGTCCCTCATTTTAAACAGATTCTGGACATGTGGAGGTAGAAGTTTGTTTCTGGCTTTGTACATGGTTTGTATTGTAATATAATCAACTAAGTCCTTGAATTTCAGAATTTTCAGAAAATAGATCCAGAGTTGGATTGGATTGGTTGCAATTTAAACCGCCCATGATGGAAAAGGTATTTACAACAGTCCCAATGTGGAAATGCACCTTTTAAGAACCAAAGTCTCCATAAACCAATAAACTCTTGTATGAAGATTTGAAACGGCTGCATTAACAGTGCAGTTAATGCAGTGAATCACGATGAGATGGTAAATGATACGGTTTAATGGCATGGGGCAGCCAGGCGGACCAGCAGTGGCAGCAGAGACATCGGAGCTGTCTGTCTTTAGGAGAAGGAGCTCCGTTGTCTGTCCAGGGTGTGGTAGAGAAGATAGTCGGGGTAATTCATGACAAAGACCAGCTTGTTCTGTGTCTTGTTCTCCGCCACAGCTTCAAAAGTCTCCTGTCTGCACCCGATGACAGAAACAGCACTCTTCATACTGAGTCCTTTTGTCTCACTGAACTGTGATGCTGCTCCGTTGGTAGACTATAGAGAAGAACAGAGCACTGGACACAACAAAAAGAAAAAAAAAGACCTCAGCTCAGAAAGTGGGGCGTGCCTTTGCAAACAGCTGTTGGTCTACCAGTTCACCCTGCTGTTGATGTAAACACTCAGGTGTCTTTAGTCTGCAACCATCCTCCCCAAACTTCTAAAAGGTCACATGAGCCAACCTTCAACAAGCTGTGATGAGCAAAGGAGACTCACGAGGTGGGACGTGGTCCAAACGGGTGAACTGCGGTCCAGGAGACAGTGAACATAAACAGGCAGCAGCTTCTTAACCAGCAACAGAGGCTGGAAGGTGTTGAAGATACCGGAGGAAATGATCACAGTACCTCCACCACTAACATCAGATTTCTTCTGACTCTGCTTCATCGTCATTTAAACTTAATAATTCTCAAAAACGGACTCATTTCTCAAAACACCTCACAGGCTGACCAGGTAAAAAACTTCAGTTCCTAACAACTCACAGGAAGGTCAGATGGGAAAGTGATTTACATTTAACAGCTTTTACAGTCACAAAAAAAGATCTCTAAAATAAATTCAAACACTGTGAAATATAGAATAGAATAGAATAGAATAGAAGACTTTATTGATCTCCCAGAGGAGAAATTCAGTCGTGCAGCAGCCAAAACACACACACGCTTTATACAAAAAATTTAAAATAGAAATAACCAATAAATAGTTAAATAATAAAAAGAGCAATATAAAAAGTGGAAAAAGAGTATGTACAAGAGAGAGAAAAAAATAGTAAACACCAAAAAAAAAGGATAATATTTACAAAAAATGTACAAATATTTTCAAAAATACATGAGGTATTTAGTGGTTATTGCACTTATAAAGAGACAGGTTTATTGCACACGGGTGGCTACAGTTGCTTATTATACAGTCTGATGGCTGTGGGGATGAAGGACCTGCGGTAGCGTTCTTTCCTGCAGCGCGGGTGTAGCAGTCTTTGGCTGAAGGAGCTGCTGATATGATATTATTTATCCTGTTTTATACAAATCAGAGTCTGTTTTTGATTTCTCATTCAAATTAATATTTTACATAATAAAAAAAAAATTAAATGCAATGCTCAAAAAGGATGGCACTAAGTACATTTGGTAGCAATTACAACCACCCGGTTTCCCAGATCAGTTAAGTAGTTCTTAACAGTTAAGTAGTTCTTTCACAGGCTCCTTAAGATGGTTTGAAAGAAGTCTTTCGCTGTTAAGAACTACTTAACTGATCTGGGAAACGGGGCCATTCAAATTTCTTTTTGATTTCTGTGTCTTGCCTCACTATTGAAGGTTGCCTTCTCCACACTGCAGTTTTAACATACAGATGATTTTTTTAAAGATTTGTATTTATTTATTTTTTAAAGCACAAGTCTATCACCTTTCTAAATTCGTCATTGGTTACGGATTGATGTTTGATATGAGGCCCGTCAGCATGCTTCAGATTTCAGGGCCCAGCTGATCTTGAGGTCGTGGAGCCAAAGACTGTAACGGTCCCCTCAGATCTGACTTAAATCTCCAGCCAGGATCAAACTTTTCAATCAACTGCACCTCATTTATGGAAGGCCTTCCCATATTTTTGTGTGTTATTGGTAGAAATATTTAGCTTACAACGAGACAATTTTGACTAAATTTAAGAATATCAGGCTTATTTCTATAGGGTCGTTTTTCCAGCGTAGTTGACAGGAAGTAAATTACTGCTGAGAAGATGGGTCAGAAGCCTGAATTGAGGACCACATTTTACATGACAGAGCATTTGATCAGTTTCATACATTAAACTCTACTCTATAGTTTATCATTTTCATCAGTGAAATGCTTATTTTACAGTAAAAAAAAATATATTTTCATGAGTGAGACATATGTGAGACTTATTGGAGCATTCATTTCTGAAAGTTGATGTCAGATCAAATGATCTTAAATGATCACTCCACCAGCACAGAAAGAAAGAAACGTTTTCAATAGGCAGAATCTATTCTGTCCAGCTCAATTTGGACTGTTTCTTACCCGGTCTCCCCCCCCCAGAGCTTTGTGGTACCACATTGAGACTGATGTGAAAGGGTTGGACTCTAGCCCTCAGAGCAGGGGCTTAAGAGGGGGTGTATGCCCACTGGAAGTGGCACTGCTGGGGGACTGGTCAGAGCTAGTGGATACCTAAGAACAGGTGAGGTGTGGGAGTCTTCCACTGGGAAAAGAGAGGTAAAACAAACTTTAAGAGACCGAGTAAAGCCAGTGGAGCAAACCCCTGCTATCTCTCTCTTGATGATGAAGTTAATGCATGCGGTTCACACACCTCAAAAAAAGACGGTCAGAATTGGCCAACATCAGTAGTGGCAGGTCAGATACTCCCCAAAAAATGGAAATCTGAATTAATCTAAAAATGTCAATTAGGGGCCGCTCGGTGGCGCAGTGGGTTAAGCAAGCGGCTCATATACTGAGGCTACAGTCCTCCTGCAGTGGTCGCAGGTTTGAATCCCGGCCTGCCTTTTTTCTTGCTGCCTTTCACGTTTGCTGCGTGTCATCCCCATTCTCTCTCTCTACCCCCTCTCTACCCCCTTCCTGTCTGAATAAAGGGTCCCTTGAATAAAGGGCCACTAGAGCCCAAAACAATCTTTGAAAAAAAAAAAAGTCAATCAGGGCATCTGTAATATGAATAAATGACACTTTGAATGTGGTGGAGGTGCACAGATACGAGAACTGGAAATGCAACACTGAACCTGTGTCCTAGAAGACACAGAGCAGACTGAGCACCTTGAGGAAGCTAATTAGTTTAATTGAACTTGATTAACAATGATAGAATGAGTCCTGAGCCCGGCAGGAGTATCTGGAGTCTGCATGTTCTCAGCGTGGCTTGGTGGGTTTCTCCAGCTACTGCTTCCTCCCACAGTCCAAAAACATGTATGTTAGGTTGTTTTCCTGACACCCCCAGAAGGTTCAGAAACGTTTAAAGGTTTGGCCAAGTAACTGGTATAGTAATAAAAGACTTTCATAACCTCCATGTGTCCACAAATGGACAAAACAATTCCAGATGAACAGACCAGGATGAGATGCATGAGTAACTGAGAGACGCTTTTTGAGACACTGTAAATATTTTCTCAGTGTATCTGAGAACTGAGAAAATATTATAGTAGAGTAGAAGTAGAGTACATTTACCTCTTACTGAACAGTAAAAACACAACATGTAGCTACGGCAGACAGACGACTATTTGATATGTTCAACATAACATAAATTATTATAATATAATAGGAACACAGGAAAGAGCACCATTACTTTCTTACTCCAGCAGATGGTGCCGTTATATCACCTATGCCAAGAACAGGCTCTCGTCCCTGGAAGAATAATAGCAGACTTTCTACTGTCAAAACGTATCTCTGTCAGTTATCTCTAGATGAAAAATGTATTATGATAAAGTTTACGTAAAGATGCAGACTTTTATCCACACGTGAACAATCTCCACAGACGTTGCATAAACATAAAGGCACATATGCGCATGTGCGTAACATTACACAACGTGAAATTGAAATGTATTAAACTAATTATTATTAGTATTAAGTATTATTATTATTATTATTATTAAAAAAAAGTATATCTATATAGCCCATAGCTTATTTATTTTAAAGGTGTTTTGCAATTACTTCAACACAGATCAGTTCTTCTCACTTTAAAATTATTTTCAAATCAACTTAGAAACAACACAATTGAACAGTTACCGTACTTTTTACAATAAAAAAAGAAAAACAAGAATGTGTAATGATGCATCAAGTGAACCTCCGTGGTGTGAGCTGACACTGCAAAAGATTTGTGAAATTGAGCATCAGTGGTACAAGTTCACACAGCAGGAGATTTTGGAAACTAGGCCATGTGAGATTTTGGTTCTCCCTTTTGGTGCGGAAATGGAGACAGGAAATGAAGAGCTCTCAGTGGATCTAGACCGGACTAGATCTACCCGGACTACTCAACTGTATCAGGACAACAAGAATTTGATCATAAGCAGACAAACAACATGAAACATCAAGTAGATGATTTGAGAAACAGACTGCAGGAAAAGAAGAATGTTTTTGCTCAAGTAAAAGCCGGAAGAATTGCAGTAGAGAACGACAACAACGCTGAACAGGAAAAGTTCAAAGCTATGGAAAAGGCTTTGAAGGACGAACGCCACATGAGACTAGCCTTTGAAAAGAAACTCAACCACATCATTGATCATTTGCAGTCTTCAAGTGCACCTCAAACAGACATTAAAAGTAATACCACACATGGAAATACATGTATGTCAACCCTCAAAACTCTAACAAACCTAAAAGAGTTGTGGCACAAAAAGACCAGCTCTGACCTTAAACTGACATCCCATCCGGAATCACAGAAACCGGAGACTGATAACAAGCAGGGGGATTTAAGCGTCCAAGACTCTGCAACTGACCCAGGACAACCAGAAGAACAGCAGGTGAACTTTCTGACATTCAAGTGGATGATCTGACAAACATGCTGGAGAAGAAAAATAATGGCCTCTGTAAAGAAAAGGAGAAGAGATTCGCAGCAGAGCATATGTATAATGTGGAAAAGGTCAAAGTGTTGGAAAGAGCTTTGGCGGAAGAACACCACATCAGAGTTGGTTGTACAAAGGAACTCAGAGAGTACAAGGAAATTGTTGAAGAGTTCTGTGATGCTTATTCTGTAAAGCCCTGTGAGGCTAAGTATAAAAATACAGAAGTTTACAGGCTGGCCTATCAACTTGAGTCAATTGTTACAACCAAGAATCAATCTTTTCCAGAAAATGTGGCTCCAAAAACAAGGGCCCCAGAGTCAGAATAGTTCTAAAAAAAAAATCAGGTGAGGACTCCAAAAGACAGGAGAAGCCTTCTCTGTGGAGGTATTTCAAAAAAATTTCCCAAACCAGCATATTGCTGCCAGTATGAGAGCAGGAATCCGATTTAAAGTCTATCGCAGACAATCCCAATCTGAACCACTCAGTCTAAAGAAACAAAATTATAGACACAAACACATTTTCAAAAGCAGCAGAACAGATCAGACAGAAGCAATTCAAATATATCTCTCACACATCTGTACAAAATACAAAATAAAACTACTATCAGGATTGAGAACAGCCAACCTTCAACATCTGCAGATTATTAAAGCAGATGAAGAAAACTGATTCATGTAAAGAATTTGTATTTGGGTTTTCTCCGGGTGCTCTGGTTTAATCTCCCCTAAAAGAAAAGTACAAACACACAGGGACAGGGGGTCAACATTTCTATACAAAACGTGTCATTAACTGCTTGTGGATTACATACAAGTATTTTAACAGCCCTAAATCTAATTTGGAAATAATTATTTAACAATTTATTTATTGTTATCCATTGTTATCCAACTTTTCAATTGGACGGTTGCTGCCTTGACCCAAAAAACAACCAGTAAGGTGTGAGGCAAATGATCTATTTTTCACTTCAAAATGCATTGGAAACCTTCCACAAAAAAAAACCTGTGAACTTTTACACCGACTGGAGCTTTGTATGAAGACAAAATAGATCTATAAACTCCTACAGGTTTTATAGCACCACTCAAGTGGCACTCAAATCTTTTTCAGGTCCTCACAACACACCACTGCATCCCTAACAAATTTACAGGACAACCAAATTATTTACATTCTAGCATTAATAAAGTATTATTCATCCATCCGTCCAGCCAGGGCCGCCGCAAGGGGTGTGCGAACTGTGCGACCGCACGGGGCCTCGCGCTATGGGCCGTTTTTTTTTTTTTTTCTTTTCCTTTTTTCCCTTATAAATATCAACAGTCACGTTCCATTACAGACCTAAATGTGTACTCGTCTGTGCATATCAATAAATATATGTGCAATGATGCGCATGTCTGTGGTTCAATACAACTGATCATACCAAGCACAGACACAAGCTAGTCTGATCCAGACGGTGGAGTTGGAACAAACTGTCATACAATGTCGAGAGAACGAGACAGATTCAGGAAAATTCCATGAGGGGATGAAAAAAGAAAAAAACTAAAGAAATGGAAGAGTTTAATGCCTCTCTGAAAGGCTCGTTTGATAAATTTGTTACAAAAATCACTGATCCGACCGGGTCTCAAGCAGCCGTGGGGCCCGGGGTCGAGGCAAGAGATGATGATGAGGCAGGGGAAGGTGTCCAGTATTTTGCTAATTGGAGAGTTAAAATTGCGCATATAGACACCCGATCCGACCCGAAAAACCCAAAAATTTTGCGCACGCTCGCTACGCTCATGCGCGAGGGCCCCCCCCTGACCATTTCGCACAGGGCCTCGCAAATCTCCCAGACGGCTCTGCGTCCAGCCATTATATATACCATCTCATTCCTATTTACGGTTACGGGGTTCTGCTGGAGCTTATCCTAGCTTTGTGCGGGCCAAAGGTTGGCATTTGACCAACAACACACCGTGCTGCAGAGTACAATTTAATGACATTCAATTCAGTTTCAGAAGTATGAGTAGTTCTGTTGTTGAGCTACATAAACCTTCTCCTCCACTAGATGTCACACTCGCACTGTTCGTTAAATGCAAATACTGTTTCTCGACTGTTTCTGACTCTTACTCTTACTTATTATTGTTATTGTGGTTATTTTTGTACCAAACCTTCTCCTTTGGTCATGTGTCCTTGTATCTTTCTCTTCACCTTCACAGGTGTTAAACTGAAGCTGTCAAGGGATCAGTCATCTTGTCTGAATATATACTTAAATGTAAGCAGGTCACAGTGACCACAGGTAGCTTTTAGGACTGGTTTAGTGTGTGTATCTTTGGTTAGGTGTGTGTATCTTTGGTTAGGTAGGTGTGAGTGTATCTTTGGTTTGGTGTGTGTATTTTTGGAGGTGTTAGCTTCATGATGTAAAGTCTTGCACACAACTCAGCCAAACAAGGTTAAATCCTGTAAATCAAACAGTAATAGATTGGACATTTTTAGTCTGATGTATTGGTTTTGGAAATCTTTATCGTATTTGTACTTTTTTAAATTTAATTAAATGCGCCCCCCCTCTCTCTCTCTCTCTCTCTCTCTCTCTCTCTCTCTCTCTCTCTCTCTCTCTCTCTCTCTCTCTCCCACGTGTTCAAGATTGGCGCAATTAATCAGAAGAAAGTATATAAATTATCGTATAAGGCAGGACACCGTGTTTTCAAAAATACAACACATCCTCACACTCCAAAAGGGTTTTTTTTGTATCTTTTTAATACTGTCAGAGCTCGGGGTGTTTTGTATAACTGTTCCAAAGGCCGCGTGTTGTTATAAGCAAATTTCCACCTGCAGCGTGGCTTTTTCATTGGCTGAAACCACAGTCAGATTCTCCTGCGAAATTATCTGATTGAAAATCAGGGAGGGGAGAAAGGGCAGAGCAGCAAGGGTGATGCTACACTGCTTTGCTTTTCTAACTTTAAGAAAGGATTTTGTGAAGCATCAAGACGCAAACGGACATCGAGAGGAGGAGGAAATAATAATCATCATCATCATTATCACCATTACGGCGCGTTTGGGTTGAAGAAGCTCTTCAGTTAAAGGTGAGTGTCTGCTGCCTCCAAAAGTTCAGTGAAATTTATTATGAAGTTTATGAAACTGAGACGACTGCGTGTGTGATGTTTCTCATTTACTTTTATATCTTGAAATATATTTAGGTGCAATAAATAAAATATATTTATAAACTACCAGTTTATAGTTTAAATTTCGTACAATTTTGAAAGAAAAACAGATTATTTTTAGTTAAAGGGTGCCGTTTATAATTTGACATATGGTTTTGGATGTTTTGCAGTTTCAGGAACTGATATTTGCATTTAGAGTTATTTGACTTGGCGCATCCTCAAAACTATCGACAAGTTGTGCGCTTATTTTCAATATCGTGCTGTTAAATATTTTTTTTAAATCTTTTATTTATTTATCTGGTGTAGGATCAACATGCCACGATCATTTCTGGTGAAAAACAAAAGGTTCACGTCCTATAACGTTCATCGATTATACGAAGAAGAGCCGAAGGCCTCCATGTGTGCGGGTAAGGGTCTTTTTATCTGAGTATGAGCGGCAACGGTTAGATAATGAAGCGGCGCTGCTGCTGCAGGTCCGGCCTCACTCACCATCACACTGCTGTTCACTCTTGTTTCTATATTCAAATGTGAGGTTTTTTTTACTTATTTTATTACTATTTACTATTATTTTTTTTTACTTTTTCTGTTTATTTTTTGCTATGATAAAACTGCTCATATAAAAACAAAACAACAGCGCACAGATCAATTCCGAACATATTTCATTTTTAAATAATTAAGATCCCTTCCTTGTTTTTTTGTTTTTTTTTTCATCAGGAATATTTACTTGCTGAATATTGACACACGACCATGTTTTCAGATGGATTAATCTCTCTTTTATTTGCTGTGGATTTGTAGAAGTCCCAGCAGAAGTTGGGATCCCGGAGTCCTCAGACAGGCCTTCTTCAGAGGAGAAGCGTTTCCCTGCAGACTTCTGCTCACTGGGACAGAAGGAGGCAGAGCCACAGTGTCCTCTACCTGTTCACCCACAGCCAACCACATCTCCTGTTGCTCCCACACAACCATACTACCTGACTGGTGAGTTCAATGATGTATATTTCCTCTTCTTTGTCATTATTTTTGTTATGTTGATATCATTTACTGAAGTAATAATAACATGTGTGTGACATGATTTGGTCATAATACAGTAAAACAATAAACTAAAACTAAAAAACATTACCACAGGTCCCTTTTCAACCATACCTTCACAAGTCTGTCTACTGAAGCTTGTTCTTTTAAAAAAAATCAGAGTTAACTTAATACAACCCTTTCACAAGTTACACTAAATATAGAAAGATGTAAAGTCTGGGAACTGGATAACTACACTGATCTGGAAAAACAGGGTCATAACGCTGTGCTGCAGTCTGTCGAATTTGTATTTTTTTGTATAAAATGAATGTATAATTGTAGTTAGACACTCTTGTGTAGCTATCTGTAGAAGTGCTTCATATAATTTAAGTAAATGAGAAGATGACTTAATCTTTCCTTTTCACTTAAAGTAATGCACTGTATGTTTCTACTTTTCTACCTATGCCTGCTTACCTTCTCTACTTGAGGTCCTCATGGCAGCTTTATGTTAGCACTGCACAGTACTTTTCACTCTTCTAATTTGAAGACCTTCTGCATAACATTGTTGTAACTAAAAGACCTAAACTATAGTTGCTTGTTCTTGTGATTTGTCTGGGCTTTTGCTATGATTTTTCCTCTTGTGGATATTATTTTGTTTAGTCTAGCGGTGCATTGCTGAAAGCAGATGCTAAATAAACATGCAAATAAAGACATACCTTTGTTGGAGTGACTGTGTTGGAAGGCGTTGTCAGCTTGAAGCCTTGTACAATCTTTGCCAGTTAATTTGTAAATTGCACATGTGACTCAAGAGATATGTAGCTCCTGAATTGCTCAGCTGTAAAGTCACACCAAAAAGAAGATAAAAAAAGCACATTGGGTGTCTCACGGGTGGTAATAGGTGATCAGCCGTTTAGTCTTTACTTTAAGATTGGTTATAGATCTAAAGTATTTGAAAGCTCCAAACAACACTATCTTGTTTGGGTTGATGATTTGTCTCACATTAAACCCATTCCTGGTTTTGTTTGTATGTGTCTTCATTTCCGCCTCGGATCCCATCTGTGGGCTATGATCATAGACTGTAAAAAACAATGGATAATGTAATAACTAATGCTTCATTAGTCACGTGACATATAGGTTTTCTTTAATTTAAGAAAAAGGTTTTCTTTTTACTGGGTACAGCCATGTTGCCAAGGAAGCTGGTGGATCAGAGTTAGCTGTGGTTACCAGCTCCGTCAGCCGACCCCGCTGAAATAGCAGCAAACCTTTACAGCAGAATCATACCGTTCCACAGGTTGAAGAGCTGCTGCGAATCGTCAGTGAGATGTATCTTAAGTTAGATAAGTTAGATGGTTGGTGCTTGGCTGTGATATGTCCTTTAGTCTATTGCTTCTGTTTATTATCATGTATTTATGTAACTCCTTTCAGTGTTTTTTGGAGTGCTCACATCCTTTAACCTTCAACTTGTGTGATGCATTTCAGAGACACCATATACATAATGCTAGTAGCTAATACTAGCTCGCGCGGCGCAACGTGAATTTACAGCTTTTGATAAATGAACTCCCTTTAGTTATTTGACTTTGTTGTGAAACTGCAACGGCTGCAAGTGTTTGTAAAAAATTAGAGAATAAGTTTCTCTCCCAGCAGTGACTTGGCAATTCTTGATAGCAAAATATGAGTGAGTCAATGTTGAAATATAGTTAGGCAGAAATATTGAATCCACATTGAAACCATGTTGAAGACTGGCCGGCGACAAACAGCACACGTAGATTCGACATTGATTAGACGTTGGCATTAAAATTTGACCACAAAACAACATTGATTTAATTACATCTTTTCACCATTGGTTTACTGGCTAGAATTGGATGATTGTTTGATGGTTGACCCACCATCAATCGTCGATCTTAACCAAAAGTCAACCTTTTTAACCATAACTCAACATAGAATTAACATCTTTTGCTATCCGGGATGTTACCTTGAGCATTGAGCAGACCCGTCCGTAAAACACTTAATTCCGTAAGTACCTCCTTATGTTGAGCACCAGGGGGCGTTTTCCAGATGTCATACGGATTGATGTGGCGCAACTGGAAAAGAGGAGTTACGTGGAGTTATGATGCAGTTTTTGAGTTGGTGGTCATTTCAGACACCCAAGTGTATTCCCCCAATTAGAAAGTGTAAAAACATGTTCTTGTTTTTCTGTTTATGCACACTCACTAGAACCTCACGTGGCTGAGTATCCACCTTTCTACAAGCCAACATATGCCTGGGAGCCGGTGTCCTCATCCTTCAAGCTTCGTCAGCTGAGTTTCAGCCCCACAGTGCTGCAGCACGCCAGCAGTCTCTACGACAGCCACATCAGCCACAGTCCCCCGCAGCAGCCTCTGGACTGCAGCACACACTACTCCCCCAACTCCAGCACCTACCACTGCATCACCTGCGACAAAGTAGGCACAGAGTTTGTGCTTAAAAACCTCTTTTAATGCCTCATCATCTCTGTGCAAACCAAAAATAATCTTCATGTCTATGAAAAACTGGAAGTGATTCATACTTGGGACCTCCACTAATGAGGTAACTGTGTTGCAGGTGTTCTCAACATCTCACGGACTGGAGGTTCACGTGAGGAGGTCACACAGTGGAATGAGACCTTTCGGCTGCAGCATCTGCAGAAAAACCTTCGGTCATGCTGTCAGTCTAGAGCAGCACATGAATGTCCACTCCCAGGTATGTAAGTCACTCTAAAATGAGACAGAAATGATCTCAATGTGAACAGCTTTGAAAGATAAAAAAAAAAAAAAATTGCTTGATGTAGGGCTGGGCGATGTATCGAGATTTTAATATATATCGATATATTTTCAAACGCGATATGGTACGAGACAATATCGTTTATATCGATTTAGAAAAAAAAAAATCTATTTTAAATTTTTTTTTTTTTTTTTATGATTTTGATATACCGTAGCTTATTTTGTGACAAATTGACTTGAATGTTTTATTTGAGATTTGCACAAATGTTTTGTTATTTGCACAACTGTCAACCTCAGTGGAAAAGTCTGCCTGTTACTGTCTACATTGTATTAATTGCACAGTCCATTTTAATTTAATTGTTATGCAGGAAAGGGATATTTGTTTTATTTTATTCAAGAAGCATTTTTATTCTATATATGCAGGCAGTTTATTTTTATTTCATTTGTTTTATACATTTTGATATTGTGCAGACCTCTGTTAATAAAGGAACCTGTGTGACATTTGGCACGAGGCATTGTATTAAAACTGAAAAAAATGAAAGAAAATGAAGCTAACAGAGATGCTATGCTATAATGCTTTGGGGGAAACACAGAAAAAATATCGATATATATCGAGTATCGCCATTCAGCTAGAAAATATCGAGATATGCCTTTTGGTCCATATCGCCCAGCCCTAGCTTGATGGAGATCATATTTTATGAATTAAAAGCTTTCAAGCTGCCTGGGATTCATTGTGAACTTTTCTGACGGTTAAGCAAATACTCCCTGCTTTTGTCCTTCAATCAGGAAAAAAGTTTTGAGTGCAAGATGTGTGGGAAATCTTTCAAACGCTCCTCCACTCTCTCCACGCACCTGCTCATCCACTCCGACACGAGGCCGTACCCCTGTCAGTACTGCGGGAAGAGGTTCCACCAGAAGTCCGACATGAAGAAACACACATACATTCACACAGGTACGTCAGCGTGCTGTTACACTCTGCTTTCCAAGCGCTGCGCGCAAAACATTTTTCCAAGAGTAATATAACTGCTGATAAATCAGAAAAATAAGCTTAAACAAATATTCCCATTATTTGCATATCTGGTTTTCCTGCTTCACACGGAGCCCTGTTAAAGGAAGTTATGCAGTTGGCATTTGTTGTCAACATATGGTTGACAAATCTGAACAATGGCACGATTCTTCACTAAAGGATATCAATACAGAGTTTACTTTTACGGCTCTGTTGCTGGTGATAACAAACTGGATTTTGAAAATCAGCGAAAAAGAAAAAGGACTCCTCTCAACAAATCACTCGAAAATCGTGCACCATTTGGTTGTAATTGTTCATCTTCCTATGTTGTGACAGGTGAAAAACCCCACAAATGCCAAGTGTGTGGCAAAGCCTTCAGCCAAAGCTCCAACCTGATCACCCACAGCAGGAAGCACACAGGCTTCAAGCCGTTTGGGTGCGACATTTGCTCAAAGGGCTTCCAGAGAAAAGTGGATCTTCGCAGGCACCACGAGAGCCAGCATGGCATGAAGTGAGGACGAAACCAGCGCACGAGCATCTGTACATAATAGATTTATATATTAAAACAATAGTTTTATAGAAATGTCATCTAAATATGTGGTGTATTTTAGGAAACTGTGAATAATTCTGCCTGTTCCGCTTCCGAAATGTATCATTTCAAAGATTAAGAATGGGAGATGTGCTGATATCATTTTGATTTATGAGCTGTATAAAACTGTGAGAATTTAACTTGTGTTTTTAAGGTCAAGATTGTAGCAATTGATAAATAAAAATTGATTATAAAAGCTGAACCAAGTAGGTGAAACTTTTGCTTTTCCTGTTAGAATAAAGTAAAATGATCACGTTAAAAAACAGACTCATTGTTTGTAGAATATCAGCATGTTGAAAACTATTTTTTTATTCTATTAACTCCCTCTTTAGCTCTTTATCTGAGTCAACTTCCTATGAAAGCAGGATGTAGGATTATTACTGGACCATGGCCTCAGTTAGAAATCTTTCACGTGACACGATATGGTGAGCACCAGAGTAATCTTGCATTCAAATGACACCTGGGACGCCATGCAAATCCAGGCCAGAGAGCTGTTCAGTCCAGCAGATGAACTAGAAAGCAGATGAAGGAAATTTAGCACTGGCATACGGCAGCGTCAAATTTCCCAGTGCAACAGATTTTTGATCAGTAGAACCAGCTGCCTAATCAGTAAAAGAAAATCAGAATCAAACAAACTCTCCTCTTGACCATGTTGAACTTTGGCTACACCCCCTGTCGCTCCTCGGTCTTTGCAGTGCACTGAGTTTGCTGGGATACAGCAGGGATTATAAAGTTCCCGCAGAAAAGGGACTGATGTCTTAGTTAACCGTCACCACACCCTTCAAGCTAGTTGGATTTACTCACAACAAACAAACGGAGAATCACCACCTTCCTCAAACACCAAACCTGTTACCTGAACTGCTCAAGGCAAATCACATCGTCATGTGACACTTTAAAATCTGACAAGAACTCCATAGTCAGCATTTATGAACCCAGCAGCAGCTATATGTCCAACTTTCCAGCTAAGTATGATGTGAAAATGATTATTCATTTGGCCTGAGGAGTCAAGCAAGCAGGGCCAAAGCAAATATGGGAACAATATGAGCACGCTTCACTTTCTGTAAAGAGATCCTTAAAAAAAATCATTTCTGTCTCCTTTTGTCCAAGTGAAATTTGGAAACCTCAATTTGCAGAGATGAATGCATTTATCATCAACAGAGGTGGGTAGAGTAACGAAAAATTATACTCAATTAAAAGTACTGTTACTTCAGAATAATATGACTCAAGTGGAAGTAAAAAGTAGTCATCCAAATAATGACTTGAGTAAAAGTAAAAAAGTACCTGGTGAAAAAACTACTCAAGTACTGAGTAACTGTTGAGTAACGTCTGATTTATTTTTTTAACACAACCATTCAAACTGACAAAAGTACAAAATAATCATCTTCAGGCAAATTAAATCAATAAAATAATAAAATAAATTAAAATTAATAAAAAATAGCTTAAATTAAAATAATCTTAAAGTAAATTCAAGTACTTTAATAAATAATAAAATAAATAAAATAACAGAATAAAAAAATAAATTAAGCACAAGTAGTACAAAATTTCAAGCCTTTGTACTTTTCTTTTTTAACCAGGCAGAACTAGAAACAAGCCCATGAACTCAGTCTGTGTAAATGTGACAAAACATGCAAAAACAAACAGTTTTCCCAAACAATCACCCAGTGATGTCATGAGATTGACGCGGATAAAAGGGATAAAAGAAAAGGTAACAGCTCAACGTAGCCTAATGTAGCGGAGTAAGAGTAACAGTTTCTTCTTAATAAATCTACTCAAGTAAAGTATAGCGATTCAAAACTACTCCTAAAAGTACAACATTTCCCAAAACTTACTCAAGTAAATGTAACGGAGTAAATGTAACTCGTTACTACCCAACTCTGATCATCAACTTAGTAACTGGAATATTTTTGTCTTGTTGAATTGTTAAAATGACCAGTTTTAGTGGTAAGTGAAACAATATCTTAACTTCACAGCTAATAAATAAGCTGTTATACATGATTCAGGGCCAAATGTGATGCATGCATAAATGGATCATCTCCAGAGATGGGAGTCATATTTTCAAGAGCAACACTGTATTCACTCAAAATGAAGCCACTTCTATAGAAATCAAAGTCTGTGGAGGGAAGAGAGAGCACACATGAGGGCTTACTGTCTGACAAACAAATCTGAGGTCTCTATGCAAAATTTGTTGGCAAATAAGCAGCGGGGTCGGGCGTGAACTTTCACAACTGCTGGGCCTGCTGCTCGAGCAGAAGGACTAACTGTTGTGAGGGGACGGAGCAAATCAGAATCCTGCACAGGTTTGCAGCAGGACGGGAAGCAGAGGATCATACTAGGTGGGGCTAAAACAAACAGGACGTGAGTCCTGAAAGAGGAGGGGCGTCAGTACCGGGGGTTGCCTGGGGAAAAACGGGAGAAACTGAAGGAAATACACAGGTCTAAGTGCACGTTAAACATTCCTGCACAATCATACGGGCGTAAGATGGGTGTTTAAAAAAAAAACACTCCCCAGAACCTCAAGAAGTGGCATAATGCTGATTTTGTCAAATATGTGACAGGTGTTTACGATAAAATCTTCACGGCTTTGGGTATTTTGGTGTCCTGAAACTTTCAAGCTTAAAAGTTTTTCTTTCTAAAACTTCATATTATATAAGAATACACTTTAAGCATAATACAAACAAAGGTGTAATTAATATATATGTCTATATAGGCAGTCTTTTACAGATTTGTTTGCAGTATGACACATCTCCTTAACATGACTGTAATGTTTCTGCTTTAGCTTTAGTGTTAGTTACATGAATATCAAGAAGAAAACTAAAATAAATCAGACCTCTGTCTGTCACCATTACAATGATGGAGCCAAATCTCCTCAAACCAGCTGAAAACCCAAACCAACAAGCAAAAAATGTCAATCAACAATTAAACAACAGTCCTCTTGTCTCAGAAACAGGGGACGTAAAACCGTGTCTTTATGCCTGTATATGACAGAAACACACTCCAGGTGAAGAGATAAAGCTGGATTTGTTTTGCAAATTTCATGCAAATGAGCTCTGGCCAGTACTTTGGAAACACTGCAGGATGTGAGGTTATTCGAACATGCTCGAGGCATAAACGATGCATTCATGGAATTCAGAGTGGGAGATCCCCAACAAGCGTGACTCTTACTTTTGGTAAGATCAAAGGAGCATCATGGGAATCTGAACCACTATTTATCATGTCGGATATCTATCACCGAGCTTACAGTTGCCACAAGTTGTATTTCAAACTGCTTGTGTTACGCACACATCTCGTGTGTCCGCAAACTTTAACCTATTTATATGTTCGCTGTAATTCCATTTCAGCTGCTTCAGAGAAGCATTTTAAGTGTCTTACAACTTACGTACAACCATTCAAAGCATTAAAGAACTGTTTTTTTTAAATGAGAAAAACTAAGGTCTCCCTCACACATCAATCATTAAGAAACAAAATTCAAGAAAAGTCAATCTCCTTATATTAGTAACATTCAAGTCTTAAGCCAAGCATGTCAGTTATTATTTATGATCATTCTTATCTCAACAAATGTAGCAGTGTAAGAAGCACAGAAAAAAACATGTAAATTTGTATTGTGACAAAAAAATGGAAGATTTTCCTAAAAGAAAGGTTCTATATTATTATTATGAGCACATTAAACATCTTAAAAGCCTTTGCTTTTAGATGGTTAAGTGCTGAACGACCTGCCACCGAGCCATCACTCTCAGAGAGAGAGAGAGGAACTAAAAGCTGTCAGCAGAGTTCCTCTGTGCAACTGGACTCAGGAAGATGGGCGATCGCAGCCGCTGCTGTCACACAGCATGAGGGTGTGATATAATTTGATTGCCAGTGACACAGGGTTGCGGTACTGCCTTCCTATAGATAAGTGCAGCCGTGACGCCTGGGTGACGTGCATAAAAGGCCGCTCCAATAACGTGCCTTTCGACAGGGCCGAAAAAAACCGAACAAAACAAAAACAAAATGGGTTGTAGTCAAGCTATTTTGAAGTACAGAAATAAACTCAAACTGGAGATGACTTGATTTGAAGCTTCTGACTTAGCAGTTAGGAAAAATGCCAATGAAAAAGCTACGAATCTTTAAGTAGAAAGGTAAAGGGGGACAATATCAAGATTGAATCTTCCTAGGGAGTTAAGCTAACAATGAATTAGTTGTTTTATTTGTATTTTAAAGATTTTATGAATGAAGACAACTATTAACAAACATAGCATGGAGTTTAATTGCTTAAACTCTTTAACTCGTTAATATTTACCTGTAAGTACCTGTACCACTTTTGTACTACGGTAAAGAGATATCTAGTGGTTGGTGTAATATTTTTAGGGTGGGACATTTGAAATCAAGAAAACCTTCTTTGCACAGAAAGATCAAGCAAACTGTCGACTTTGCAAAGTCTGGGATAATAAACTCTCTCTCTGTGGATGGGATCAATAGTCCTGGTCCCATACACATACAAACTGTAGCATAAGTTATCAATGTATTAGCAACTTTACATCCTGCACACTAAAGATCCTGAACCCTGCCTTCTTGAATTCCCCAGATTCATGGCCCAGTGATATGTCAGATGACAAAATGCAAACTATCAATATTCTACAGGCTTCCCCTCATTTCAAAGTGTAAAACTTATAAGTATACACTAAAACAGCCACAGGGGCAAAAAAGGACATTTTTCCACATCAATTCCACAGAAATCTACATTTACATCTGTCTGAAAATAAAGCAAAACTGTATTAATCGCTTCATTTAAGCAAGCTTTTAAACACATTCTATGCTGTAGATATACGGTAGCTATCGACTTCAGAAATATACATTTTATAGTCAAAGACTCTCTTTCACTGGCATGATGTGAATTTATGTTTTAACAGACTCGAGGGATCCGAAGAACTAAATATGAGTAGTGATCCGAAAAGATTTGACCCAACCATTCAACTTTCCCCACATGCAACTGTCTTATGAAGGCAAATCTTTCAGGCCAAAGACTTAAAGGAGCAAATACTTTCTTTCCTACCAAAATATCAGTTTCAATTATTTAAAAAAATAATGAACAGCTTATTTTTTTGGAAACTCCGTCTAGGCGTCAGTCTTTTGTCCCTCCTACAGGCAAAAACCAGACAAATGAACATTTGACCGTCTTCTGACAATCGCTCAGAGCGTTATGTACCACATCAACGATGACTTTAGCTCCCAGAGCTACAGTGGACTTAATCGCAGAGACGAAAAAAAAAATCAAGACGGAGAGAAAACTAAAGAGTGACTGAGTGACAGAGCGACAACAGTAATCCTGTTAAAAGTTGTTGTTTGTGAGTTTGTTATTTAGATTTTTCCTGCCACATAAAAAAAAGAAACACATTATCCTGTCATAAACATACAGTACATTGTGGTAGATGTTGCCCTTTTCCAATCATTAATGTATTTCATGATTCATCTTCTTTGTTGCGGTCCTCCGCTATTAGGTTTAAGATAACTCTTAACAAATACGGATAGTGTCGCTGCAGTGAGGAGTTGTTGTGTCAGTAACATTATGAATCCATCCAACCATGATTCAAACATTCGGTTGAAGTACATCACCAACAACCAAACAAGTCTTTAAGGGGGTGTGCCACTCCTTCTGTGGATAGTGTGGATATGTCGGGATACGTGTGGTGCCCAGAATGATGTTGAAGTGTAATATTCCACTTCAATAAACCTTTTAAAAGCGCTGCGAACAAAACACTGGCAGTTTTCAAAACCATATACCATACCGTACAAATGGTACATACTGATTTTTCTAAAATGTAGTGTAGTGGGCAGTGTCAGGTTCCCCGACCCTGCACCCCAACCTGGGACTTGATGATTGGGCCGGAGCTTCGGGAGCTGCATGCTGGCCTGCGGTCCCCACCCCTGGTCATCTCGTTGCTGCTTCCACCTGCCTGCTGTGCTGTTGACGTCCCTGACTCCCAGTCTGGCCCTCGGCAAGAGGGTCCCCCCTTATGACCCTGGTCCTGCTCAAGGTTTCCTCCCTCCTAAAGGGGAGTTTTTTCTTGCCACTGTTTGGCTTAAGGTTTTTCTCCCACTAGGGGAGTTTTTACCTGCCATTGTTTATGTAATAACTGCTCGGGGGTTTATGTTCTGGTTATGGGTCTCTGGAAAGCGTCTAGAGACAACTTTTGTTGTATTAGACGCTATATAAATAAAATTGAATTGAATTGAATTGAATTCCAGCAGTGAGGGAGAGTTACATAATCTGCAGTTTGTGAAAAACGCCCAGATGGTGTGCAGCCATTAACAAAACCTTGGGTGACTAACGGCCCAGTGTACCTCACATACAGTATCTACGGATGTGGAGGGCCACCACAGCCCGTGCTTACATGTGATTATGACGTTGCATAATTGTTTTTGATGTGGCATACTGGTATTAATGAACATCCAACCCACATTCATACATCATACATCTCCTGCATTGTGCACCCAGTATCCTCTATGCAGGTTTAAACAGTACCTGGGATCTGCATAGAAAGTTGAGACCTAATTCTCTACACTAACTCAATATAATTGTAGTTGCTCTACAATAGTTCAAGCATAACTACGGATTTAGTGCATTTCTTGGTCATTCTTTGTGATTCATCAGTACAACAGACTGTATAATTTTTATGATTCATCTTCTCTTTCCATTTATGCACACTCAGGTCTTTACAAGGTTACATCTGTTTTGGGGGTTAGGACACATTGAACATGCAACTCGTAAAAAAGGCCTAGGATATTGAGATTTCCATATCATTGAAATGCTTTTCTGATTAATATGTTTTAGTTTTTTAAAACAAAGCCAATAGCTGAACATACTACTAGAGTGCAGGCACAGAAATCTCTGATTACAATCTCTCTATTTGCCTACATAAAATATGGTGGCCTTTGTAGGTGTGGCCGTAAACTCACATCACACATCCAAATATGACCATACTGTACATATAGTAGAGATTTCCTTTGAAATTGATAAACACCCAGCTGCTGAGAAGGGCTGCCACAACAGGAGATATGATGGATGAGAAGTGAAAATGAGTCGGAGAAAGGGAGTTGAAATCTTTGGGCAGCAGGCTCTCCCAGATGGTGGAGGCTGTCTGATAACCTTATCAAGGCCTCCCCACACTGTAACGGCTGGAACAGGCCAGCAGCTAGACGGGGAGGAGTGGGCAGGCCCGAGCTGAGATACCAGCGTGAGCCGGAGGAATATCCTATTGCCGAGGGTTCCCGGAGATAAACAAAAAAAGGCACAAAGATCAGCAAAATCTTCACCACAGCACACAACAGATTGTCAGTCACAGTCTAGTTTGTCTTCCGTCTGGTTTTCTCCGTATATCCCTCCTCAGAAGCATTGTGCTTAAGAACAATCACCACAACAGCTTTTTTTTCTTTTTTTTTTAGCTGCAAGATCAAAGTTTACAGTCCCTTTACATTGCACATATTTCATATATTTTGTTGAAGTGGGAAAAAGGGACAATTGCCATGAATGTAATCAACGTACAGAAACACTACAGCTTTTGTTGCTTTAGTTTTTCATGTCTTATGTAAAAATAGACATTGCAATTCTCATAATCAAAGGTACAAAAGGTAAAATTCAGCTTGTTTACTACAGATACTGATCCAGAAACTATTAAATATGTCCCAGACCAACAGGTTGGTCATTTAGCCAGCATCAGCTGTAAAACATATTCATAAAATAAACTGTTTTATTCAGCTGTCTACTATTCTTAATCAATGTTCACTCCTAGCAAACATTTATACTTCTGCACAGATGTGCAAATTGTTTTGTGTGTAAAGTTATAATATAACTTACACTCAAACAATGTAGTAAGAAAGAAAGAAAAAAAGGAAAACAGTTAGGTTGATGATTTGATCTATGCTAAAATGTTATGTTAAACCTTACTCTGAAGGTATGGCAAAAGGAGTCAGACTTGAATTAAAGCAAACAGTGTCACGTAAGACATTTATACAACAGCTTCCTAAATACATCTGTAAATACACAGACAACTGCAGTGTCTTCTTTCCTTTTTAAGGGGCTGACAATCTGTTGACAGTTCCTGGGTGGGACAGCACGCAAATCCTCTTAACCAGTCCCTCTGACAACAATGCTGTTCCATTACTTTTAAAATGTAGTTTAAGCAGCTGCTGTGACACTCCATTTTTAATATTAATTAATCTTATTATCAAATTTGGCGTGACTGAAGACTACCAGAGTTGTTTGGTTATATACCGCCATCGTGTGGCGAAATACTGCAAAGCAGAAGTCCTATAATCGTATTTTTTATTAGCTGCCCCATTTAAAAAAATAAATAGAAAAACATAAAACAGAGGAAATATAAAGACATTTATAAGAATAGTTCTGATTTGTTTTACTGCTTATTTAAATGTATATATAACAATTAAAATTATTACTGTCATCGCAGAAACAGGACCCTGATTTTAAATATGTGCATTTGATAACTTTTAAAGAGAGAAACCCCCATCAACCGACATCGTCCTGGACTTTAATTTTCTCTTCTCTTTAAAAGACCAATTAGTCCATGGGACAGAGCCCAAAATTTCACTTGTCAGTACCACTCAAGGTGACCAAACTTACTTATGATTTTTGAAGAGATCCATGTCTGTAGATGATATTCTGGTATGATAACCTTCCTGAGTGGCAGCTGGATCATAGTTATCAGCTCATGAAGTCACCCACCCCCTTACATTTTAGATGCAGGTGCATATCCTGGTTTAGACTCATGTACAGGAAATCTGTCAATGTGTCACAATATTGTCTTTGGTATCATTTTAAAGGGGACCTTTTAAGCATTCATTCAAGCTAAGATGTGAATCTTTCTGACCAACATAGAGGTCACTGCAGCTCTTTAAACCATAAACAACACACATTTTTACACAATTTTCGCCTAAATGATATACTATCTTTTAGCCCTGTGTCATCTAGGAACAACAGAGACACAAAATACAAAAACTGTAATACTCACAGGACCATAAGGATTCAGGAAATGTATAATATACCCCATAATATATCATTGTTACAGGTCATTGTGAGCCTTAAACTAGAAGAGCATCATTGGGCTCCTATGAAACTATAACAGACACTAATGCCACAAACTGGTCTTTATCATGCAAATACACCACATAAAGAACATAACAATGAGATGAGGAACCAGCTTAGTTTCATAAACAACATTAGAGACACAAAATACAAAAAATACAAAAAAAAAAAAAAAAAAACTGGAATACTCACAGGACCATAAGGATTCAGGAAATGTATAATATACCCAATTTAGAATCATCAATTAACCTGAAGGGGCTGGGTGATTTCATGAGCTGATAACTATGATACAGCTGCCACTCAGGAAGGGTTATCATAACAAAATATCATCTACAGTCATGGATCTTAAAAAAAAAACTTATGAAAAATCATAAGTAAGTTTGAGTGGTGCTGACATCTGGTCTGGCCCATGGACTAAATGTTTTTGTTTGTTGCTGTGGTTGATTTTGTTTTAATGCGCACGGAACTATGGTGTGAACGAGTGTTTCCAGCCGGCACCATTTCATACGAGCGCACAGTCGCGTCGCGGCAGCAGCTGTCATGGAGGGAGATAAGACTGTTTTGATCCACTTTGATATTTCACTTCTCCTTTGTCATTTAGCTATTGATTAATTGCAGGCTTTTACCACACAGAGCGGGCTGGGAATGGCGGATTCGGAGGACGTGCAGCTGGACTTCACTCTGAAGGAGCTGAGTCTCTCCGGGGAGAGCGGCTCTGCGGGCTCGGCCACCGTGGAGCTGCAGGACACCCGGCTGGTCTGCGTGGAGTACCCCGCCCTGGTCCGCTCCGTGGACAGGATGCTGGACACGCTGGGGGGAGAGCACACACTCACCAAGGTAGGGGTGTGTGTGTGTGTGTGTGTGTGTGTGTGTGTGTGTGTGTGTGTGTGTGTGTGTGTGTGTGTGTGTGTGTGTGTGTGTGTGTGTGTGTGTGTGTGTGTGTGTGTGTGTGTGTGTGTGTGTGTGTGTGTGTGTGTGTGTGTGTGTGTCAGTTTGTGAATGCATCATGTTGCGTTTGTTTCGTGTTTATTTATTTATTGTTTATTGTTGGCTTTTTTTCTCGAGCACAACAAAACCCATCAAATTAAAAGCATCAAAATATTAAAAAAGCAAAACAATTTAACAGTCTCATCCAAAAATAAAACAAAAAAGCAAAACAATGTGTTTGAGAGGGAACAGGAGGAAGCAGAACGCTTAGTCCCTTTCCCTTCCTCACAATATCATAATATATGCCATATAAAAAGAAAAGAAAGAAAAGACAAAATAGCAAAAAATAAATACAACACAAACAACCAATAAATACGATCAAGGCATAATTAAACCGGTCTCCTACAATATCCTAAATTCAAAAATCCAATCTCCCAGTCACCTCTATGATCCATGACCAGCCATGAATGCAGGCAGTTACATTTGTATCGTATCGGATCTATCCCACAAGGAACAAAATAACAATCAAACAAATACATATGGAAGGCAAATTGAGTTCTTTAGAGGTCCCCATTTTTATATTTGTCAAGAATTGCTTTCTGTTTCAGTTTTCTAGCTCTGTTAAAGTCACTTCAGATTACTTTATGTAAAAAGTGATAATGATAAATTATGACACAATGTGTGATCACTAACGTCATTTGGGACCTAAACAAACAAATATAATACATTTGGAAAGAAAAACTATCTTCCGTGTTGTTTACACACAACCTTCCACAACTGGGGATTTATTTTATTTTCTGTTAATACATCTTACAACATCATCAGATCAAATAGGATGCAATTTGACAAAATCTGCTTTTATAAACTGTAACTACATACTTTTACTAGGGCTGGGCTATATATCGAGATTTTAATATATATCAATATATTTTCAAACGCGATATGGTACGAGACAATATCGTTTATATCGATTTAAAAAAATAAATAATAATCATTTTTGTTTAATAATTTTGTTATAGCTTATTTTGTGACAAATTGACTTGAATGTTTTATTTGAGATTTGCACAAATGTTTTGTTATTTGCACAACTGTCAACCTCAGTGGAAAAGTCTGCCTGTTGCTGTCTACATTGTATTAATTGCACAGTGTATTTTCATTTAATTGTTATGCAGGAAAGGGATATTTTATTTTATTCAAGAAGCATTTTTATTCTATATATGCAGGCAGTTTTTTTTTTATTTCATTTGTTTTATACATTTTGATATTGTGCAGACCTCTGTTAATAAAGGAACCTGTGTGACATTTGGCACGAGGCTTTGTATTAAAACTGACTGTTTTTTTAAGGGTTTGCCTCAGAACAAAATGAAGCTAACAGAGATGCTATGCTATAATGCTTTGGGGGAAACTCCAATTATGGCACAGAAAAAATATCGATATATATCGAGTATCGCCATTCAGCTAGAAAATATCGAGGTATGACTTTTGGTCCATATCGCCCAGCCCTAACTTTTACATAGTAATTGTAAACTACACTAATATAGTCGGCCCTTCATTATTGACCTAAATAAACAGCTGATGCTTATATGTAAACATCTTAATTATACTGTGTCTCATTTAAGCTTTGATTGCCATATATCTGGTTATAGTAATTACAAAACCAGTAAAATACTTTAACACAAAATGCCTGCTGTCTGGATTTCTTTTTTATCCTGCAGACCTATGCTGATCCCAACAGGCGCCTTGAGCTGCGTTTCCGACCTGAGGACCCTTTCTGTCACTCCGCTTGTGGAAACCGCCTCCCATCAAGCAACATCCTCCTCAGAGTTAGAAGGCGGGTGCGAAAAAAAGACCCTAATGATACTGAGATACAAATGGAAATGGTTGGCATCATTGGGACAACATACAAGTTCCAAGGTCAGATAAAAAGTTTTTAAACCCATTTACTTGTACGTATTACAGCAGGATCTCAGCATATTTTACACAATATTTCAGTTGCTCTATATAGATGTAGATGCAAGGCCATCATAAAGCAAGAATCATCAGCAGATGAAAACCAGTTACTACTACTACTACTACTCAAATTTTTATTTAGCAGACGCTTTTATCCAAAGCGACTTACATCTGAGACACACACACCATGGACCAATTATGGTTAAGGCCTTGCTCAGGGGCCCAAGGTGCACAAGGTGGTTCATCTTGGTTCATCTCTCAGTTAATTGTAAGAATCCTCAACTCATCCTTCAACTCATTGCCGTCAGGAAGCTGAACTTTTTGATTTTTCTGTATGTCAAGCACATGTTGAAAAATTGACAATAAAGATGACTTTCACTTTGAAAAGACAAAGAAAAAAAAAAGAGAGATGCCGTCATTAAGTATTGGATAAGTATTGGATAACAGCTTTTTTAAAATGTATTTATACTTATCACTGTGAAATAACATTTTTTTTAACATACTTTTTTTTCTTTATCATCTTTTTTCAGTTTTAGCCTTAGAAATAATTTTAATCTTCTGGAGGTGAAATAAATGAACATGTATGATGAACCAAAAAGAAAGGCTAATGTGTCTTTATTTTGCAGGAATGGTAGACTTTCAGTACCTTGCTATGGAATCAGAGGGTGGAAAATACAAATCCCTGTATGACCGAATCATCCTTCGCAAAACAGAGAATCAGGAGTTCTTTGAGCAGCCCGTTCCTTACTTTCTACCTCCAGCCATCTTCTCCCGCCTCGATACTCATGTGGATTATTTCTACCGACCTGACAGTCAGCAAAAGTCTGCAGCATCTTTGTAAGTCAAATTCATAGCCTTGTGTAGCTCCCCAGACAGCAATATTCGGTTGAATGAATTATAGATTTCACATCAATTATATTTCTCTGATTTCTTCTTTGTAGCCAGATGTCTGTCAGCAGGAACTTCATCGGTCTGAATCGTGCTCGCCGGCCCCACAATGCCATATTTGTCAGCTTTATTGATCCGGCCGTGCCCACCGAGTGCGTTGAGGCAGCCAAGACTAACTGGGCAAGGTGCTGCCTAAAGGACAGTGACAAGCAGGTTGAACTAAAGATGAAAAAGGTATTTTTAGCTGCTGTAGTTTGGTTTCTGTAAGCACAGCAAACCCTCTGACCCAAGTCACTTAAATAGAGATCACCTTAGTAGTCGAAAGTGTTAACTTCAGCTATAACAGATTGCAAAGCTACGTTACATAAGTAAAGTTTCTGCAGTAGTGCATGTATGTTTTGCAATCAGCGTCTTATCTCACTCCAAACCTTTTACGCGTAGATGTTTGAGAGCCGACCCATCTGGTCACGGAACGCAGTCAAGGCCAACCTCAACATCCACCCCGAGAAGCTGAAGCTGCTGCTGCCCGTCTACGCCTACTACATGGTGAGATAGTAGTCCACACTGGGTTGTTTTAGTGAAAGACAGTGTCCTGGATTTAATTAAACGTTACTTTGAAACTGCAAAACTAAAGGAAAACTGAGGTAAAAGAAAAGCTGTTGAAGTAATTGTATGAAGTCATATTAGTGGCAAAAGAAGAGAGAATAAGAGACTAATAGAAGACTAAATAAATATCAAAAGAATGGATAAATGTGTAGTAATTGTAAACAAAATAATAATTAACATTCATTTCATTCATTTCTGTCATTTGTTTGTGTATAGGTGTACATTCCAACACTTTTTTTCTTAGATTTCTATTTGCCTGTCTTCATTTTTCTGTTTGCATTTTCTACTTTCTGTTTTCATTCTTTAAGTTTGGGCCTTCAGTTTTGTTGAGCCAATGAAGTTCGGCCTCCCGGGGTTTTCAGTCAGCCAGGTTTTAGCACAGGTTGCCTGATTTCTGCTTATGTGCTCGAAGTAGAAGAAGCTTACTCAACCTGTCACTCACATGAGTTTCACAAAAATCTGTTTATGAACAGAATGATGTGAGAATTAAACTTCCCCCACATTAAATATACGAGGCCTGTATCAGATGTTCCGGCTTTTGGAAAACAGTCCGTGCTGTATTTCTGGTCCAGCAACAAATACATTTATAAAATTGTCTTTAAACCTCCATGTTTATTCATTTATTTTTCTTTTGGTGTCATATCCTCTTATTTTATTTATAGTTTTATTCTAATCATGTGACATGTATAATCCGGGTGATCAGAGTTATTAGTTAGATTAGATTCTTAGAAAACCAATTACTGAATCTTTTTCAAAAGGAAATGAAGGTGAGGCAGTTCAACGTTGAAAGGATTCGACACATACAAGCAGCCAGACTCGCTCACAACCTTGGACCATCAAGCTGTTTTCATCAGATTTCCCTATTTTAGTGATAAGCAAACTGCTCTGGTAGCTGCTTTACAGAGACTTTGTTTGCTTATAAAGCTACTCTACTGGACTGTGTCTGCCTCTCGCATGAAATTAGCTGGGATAGTCTCCAGCAGACCCCCGTGACCCTGCAGAGGATAAAACGGGTATAGAAAATGGATGGATGGATGGATGGTTTTGAAGAGAATCTCCTGCAGAGGTTCTAAATCTGTTTACCAGATGAGATTTTACACACGCACTTGCTTGACAACGCCTCAATGTTGCCCGATTGAGCGTGTTTCCGCACAATTGGGCTGAAAAATATAGTGGGCAGGTTGATAAAATTTCTGCTGCTTTTCCTGGTTTTTACAAAATATTTAGGTGAAATTATTTACAAAAAAGTTGCCATTATGGCAGAGAAAAGTAGAAATTTACACAAAAAACTCACTGATATTTTATTTGCTGTAATCTACTCAATTTAATTGTAGTCTTTGTTTGGAGCCTGCACTTTTTTGGCTAGTTAGTGGTGTTTTGAAGCTTAATTTGCTCATGAATTTATATTATTTACGTATTTAATAATTTACGGTTTTAACATAGAGGATGTATGATTTGAGCTTGTTTTTCATTATTTCGGTGGGTTGTACATCACGTTTGGGCTGGAATCTGTCAGACCTGATCTGGCAACCTTGACCTCAGTGCTGGATTTCTTAGCTGGCCTAGTCTCAAGACAAGCAAATATGCGTAAATATGAATTTAGTGACAAATGTCCTGAAAATTCCAGTTTCTCATGGTGGCTGAAAGCTGTGCCTAAAGATGACAGCGAGGCTTACTGTGTGGTTTGCTGTTAACGTTTCAAGTCGGGCACAATGGGGATCAAAGCGCTGGAGTCTCATAAAAACACGTAGCTTTTGCTACAGCCTGCCAATGCTAACCTCAAATCAACGTCTTTTGCACCGCCACCGCTCAAGAAAGGAGTATTGTATTGTGAGTGAGACAGTATAGTGTACGTGTGAGTGAAAGTGTGCATGTGAGTGAGAGTATTGTATTGTGTGAGTGTGAGTGAGAGTTTTGTGTCAAGTACTTCAAGTAACATAAGTGAGCTAACGTTTCAAGTGTTTGTTACCCTGTTGCATAGGGTTCAAAGTGTGCAACTGTCTTTTTGGTCTCAAATCTTGTTTGAAAATGCTATCAAGAAGTCTTAAATTTAACTTGGTCAAACCTGTAGACACCCTGTTCTGTAACGTTAGGTTTACATTTGCAGGTGACAGGACCGTGGAGAAGCCTGTGGGTGAGGCTGGGCTACGACCCTCGAAAGAGTCCCGAGTCCAAGAAGTACCAGATGCTGGATTTCAGGATGCGCTGCAGCACCAAGCACGGTGAGAGCTGGACAAAGCTTTTTCTGACAAAAGTTTGCAAACATTAAATATAATCTTTTTTCTACTCAACTCTGTTCTCTGATCTTTTAGGATATTCACTGTCCAACATGCCTGTGAAAGCGAAGAGGAGTGCCCTCAACTACACTCTTCCAATCACAATTAACAAAGCAGGTAATATTTTAACGTATTTACAGCTCGTTTACAATTATATAGACGGCGACAAGCTCTTGAATTTATCCTTAATACATCACCACAAAGGATTTGATGTAAAACAATTGAGATGTGATTAAAGTGTTGACTTTCAACTTTTATTTCAGAGGTTTGAAAGGTTTCACAAAAATAAAGCATCTTAATATTCCTGCAAGTTGCTTTGTTGCCAAGTTGATAGGTACCAACGTCTTGTTTCCAACACAGTGCATGTGATATTTATGTTAGGTCAAAAGATGTGCGTGGATTATGTGTTTGGGACGTCTTCTGCTGTTAAGGGTTTGCAAAGAACGTGATTCTTTTCACAAACTGTAGTAATTTAACCTGCAGCAAATGTAGGTTAAAAGGTTAAAAAAAATGTACTGACTTATGCATGCATGCATCTTTTACACCCAGTCTTAAGAGAAGCTAGCGCTCATTTTAACAGCCTCTAATGGAAGATGGATTAAGTTCAGGGAAAATGATTGGGGGGGGGGTACTCCACTATTCTTAAAGTGGGTGCAGACAGTTCGTTTAGTAGTTTCATCTCTTTAGATGTTTACTTTTCTGCATATAATAAGACCATTTGAAACCTCGCAGAGGATGGCTTAGCTATTTTGGCTCTTACGCATGGTTCTGTAGCCAAAGTGTGTGAGATATGTGTATCCCCCTGGCTGCACAAACATCAAGCTTCCAAGCCTTTTACAGTTAGAGTCTTACAGTTAAAGTAGCTCACATACTTGAAAGACGTGTTAAATTATTTACTAAGCCCCGACAGTTGCAGAGATCACTTTTGATGCTTCATTCCCACTATAAGAGAATAATGCAAACTAAAATGAACAACACCATGATGAGCAGGTCTATTAGCTGGTTAATAAAAGATACTGACTGCACACATAAGTAACACTATTTACATTTTTAGTTTTCTGCTGTTAATAGATCTCTTAAACGTCCAATAAAGGAGGACATTTCCATTACCGTATATAGATTAAATATTGGATTACACAGATCTTCCTAGTCCAGGTGTATGCAACCCAAACTGTTGAAAGAGCCATATTGGACCAAAAACACAAAAAAACAAATATGTCTGGAGCCGCAAAAAATTAAAAGTCTTGTATAAGCCTTAGAATGAAGACAAACACATGCTGCATGTTTCTATATTAGTTATAACTGGGGGAAGATTTTTTTTCATTATGCACTTCGAAAAAAAGTTGAAATGTCGAGAAAAAAGTCAGTGTTGAGAAAAAAGTTGAATTGTCGAGAAAAAAGTCGAAATGTTGAGAAAAAAGTCGAAATGTTGAGGAAAAAAAGTCAGAATTTCGAGAAAAAAGTCGAAATGTCGAGATTAATGTTGAAGTACAATCTCAAGAAAAAAGTCGAAATATCGAGAAAAGTCAAAATCTCGAGAAAAAAGTCGAAATGCCAAGAAAAAAGTCAAAATTTAGAGAAAAAGGTTGAAATGTCAAGATTAAAAAAGAAAGGAAAAAGGAAGAAAAAAAGAGAAAAAAGGGATAAAAGAAGAGAAAAAAAGAAGAAAAAAAAGGTCAAACATGTTTGAAAAAGCTCCAGGAGCCACTAGGGCGACGCTAAAGAGCCGCATGCGGCTCTAGAGCCGCGAGTTGCTGATCCCTGTCCTAGCCAAGCATGAGGCAATGAAAAGTGTTCTGAGAATCAGTCGTCTAAACCTAAATTCACTTCAGTTCACTTTCCCGCTACTCTGCCACAATGTGTTGACACCTCGTTTTCCTTTCAGGTCCCCAGCCGGCGAGTCTGATGGATATTCCTACTCAAGAAGGCCCGAGCACCAGTCGAGATTCAGCTCCGGCCTCTTACCAGCTGAAGGTTGGTGAGGAGACCTGCTCTTTTAATTCAAGGGCAACTTTATTTATGACACTCCGGGTGGTTTTTATAGACAAGTGGATCAAATGAAAATAAAAAACAGATATCTCCATATTGTAGTGATTGACAAAGTTCCCGAAAATAATCTATTTACCATGTGGATCGGAGGTATTGAAAAGTGTGGGTTGCCCATTTTAAGATTTCACTGAAATTCCTCCAGATTTGCTAAAATTGTTCAATGATATATGCACGGTACGAGGAGAAAAACGCTAATCCTTTTCAGTCTGTTTTTGAGTCATTTTTAAAACATTTCAGTTATCAAACACATTTGCTCACACATGAGTTTGTGAGGCATCTTTGCTTCTCTAAAAGGCTGCCTTTCATCAATACTTTTTTTTCTGTACAAAAACATCACTACATTACCTGTTGGAGTTACATCATTAGTGTCACTGTCATCCTTTTTCTTCTCCACCTCCATAGTAGCTCCAGATTCCTGCAACTTTCCTGATTTGGGGGTTGTAATTGGTAGATTTTGGATTTGGCGTTATTTGTGCAGATGGGAGCTTTTAATTTTGCAGATGATTGATTTTATTTATTCATTTCCCTTGATATAGTAAAACATTGACATTAATTGCACTGGATATCACCCTGCTTTATGAAATAGTTATGGAGAAGCACTTGGTGACTTTTGTTCCACTTTGTCAGGAGTCGTCGTACATCTTCAGAGAGGGCATGCTTCCTCCTCACAGGCAGATGTTCTACCAGCTGTGTGATTTGGAGGTGGACAGGTACAGTCCAGCAAAGGGATGTCATTACCTTGTTTATACAGTGATATTTCACAGTTATGTAATGTCTCTTTGTGTGTCTCCAGTATCAAAAAGGTGATTGAGCAGAACACGGGGAAGGAGCAGACCTGTGATGAGCGAGATGGTTGGTGTGCGATCGGCACCACAGACAAGCTGAGGGATGTTGTCTCAAGCTTAGTTAAGATGGTTGTGCGAGCACAGAAACCAGGTATGGATAATATATGATGTTATACACTCAATTCACTAATACTTTTTTTACTCCCTGAAGGGACATTCCATGTTGCAGTAACTTTCACTATTTCATTGACTTCAACGAGTCACTGATTGTAACTGTGGACAGGAAGGATCTCCTGTAGCGCAGGGGTGTCAAATGTGCGGCCGAGAGAGGTTTTCATGCAGCCCACGAGAAGTTTCCAACGCAAAAAAACGAAATGTTAATTGATTAAAAAGGAAGGCATAAATAATTGCCATGAATCGCAGCATATCCGATAATATATTTCTTCTACAAATCCATCGTTACTGACTACTATTATATATTTTCGCAGGAAAAATATCGCTGCTAAAAAAGATGATAGAAGATATTTATTCAGAGAATTTCAGTTTTGAATACGAGGATAGTGACAAAGTAAAACAGTTAAAAGAGAAGTGCTGACTTTTTTGGCACACAGGTGTAAATATCCGCGCCAATTTTTTAAAATAAATACACTTAATTGTACTGGAAAAATCTCTAAATCACAAAGAAACACTCGGATGTAATAAGAAGGATTTTGCTTTTAATTAAATTTCCTATAAAAAAGCAAAATATAAAAAAAAACATACTTTTTTCTGTTTATCTTTGTGAAATGATATTAAAAGTATGTTACATAATTTGAAAAAAAACGAGACATTTCAAGAAAAGATCCTGAAGAAATATATTTTACATAAATAGAGTGTAAACAAAGTGCATATTTCCTTTAAAATTAACTAAACTGATATTGGATTAGATAACAATAGTAAAAAAAAAAAAGAATTAGAGAAAAAATTTTGCACCGTTTTTGTTATTTTGAGCGTGCGGCCCGCGAGAAAAAAATTGGTCAAATCCGACCCGCCAAGCAAAATGAGTTTGACACCCCTGCTGTAGCGGTTTAAAGGAGGTTGTGGGTGTTTTGCACCATAAACAGACTACTGTACATCAGCATTCAATGATGGCAGTATTGAGACCACCTCTTCAGCGACATCTCGGTACGGCCGTTTTGATGCGCATTAGAGTTCGGTTGCTGAGTTCACACTGGCCCTCGTGAAGGACACTCATTCCCAGAGTCCCTTTGGGTCGAAATAAATAATGGCAGTTTGAAAACCCCATAACTCACTCACACACCCAACAGATGAGATTGAGCTCGTCACAGCAGACTTATAGAAGATGCAACATCTTGCGTCAAACACTGAAAGACCTAAGCTTCCTCAAGAAATTGACTCGTCTGTACCTTTTTGTAGATTCACACGCTGTGGTCTGTTAGGTCAGGGAGTCGTTGATCCAGGCAATCGCTGAGAGGCCTCCACCTGTGTCCTCAAGCTTAATTGTGTTAAATGCAGTGGAGAAATTGAGGAAAATGATCCCTACTGCTTCCTGCTCTGTCCAGATGACGGTGGTTTCATTGAAGCAGGTGTATGATGGGCCTTAAACTGGTAACCAACTGGCCTTCAGTGGATCCTGAAAGGTGCTTGTTTTCTTAATCAGGTCGGCTCGTAAACCTGGACCTGCAGTCTAGTTCCAGCTTAGTCTCTCTACCTGACTGCTGGAGACAGACAGGCAGGAATGGGAGGGGGGGGGGCCTCCAGCTTCTCCCCTTGTGGTTGGAGACAGCGATGGACCAGAACCAAGATGCATGGCCGAGGTCAAAGATGAGACTGCTGAGCTTTTATAGGAAAACATGTATGTTGTGGGACGTCTGCTTGGCAGGGGGCTTAAGAGGAGGATGTTGAGCTTGTTTTTTAATTGAATATATTGAAGAACATGTTCAGTTTGGCTCCGTCTATCCTCCATCTGACATATTCTCCTTCTCCTTCAAGCCTGTGATTCTTTTATTTTTCTGCTCCCTGACCAGTGGATCTTTTAACCTGCTCAGCAGCTTTTTCCTGTACACATTGTTGTGTCTGATCTTGACTTTTCTCATAAACTGTCTCCCTTCCCTTATTTTCGCGTTGAGCACCTCGTTCAGGTCACTGGTGATCCAGTGTTGGTCCCTGGGGAAGCCCCTCTATCTCGTGGGGAATGTGTTGAACAATTAGTTTGTAAATTGATGAGAGAAAGACCAGATTAGGATCTACGTTGCAGAGAGCAGATACAGGAAAACGTTACAACTAACAGCTCAATATTCAGGCTGTATTCACAGCATATCACATTAGGAAATGTGAGTTGTTGACAAGTACTTTTCCCTTCATCAGATGTCTGTCTGCCTGTATCATGGGCAGAGAAACATCAGAAGTATAATATATAATATTCATAATATGGTCCTGCAGCCATGTCTCGGTGAAACACATAATACTGAATTACTGTGGCTTGGTTGTCATTCGTCTTCCAAACTCGTCGATCTTATTTGCCCTAAAATTAAACATGTTAGTAGTAGTTACCACGTGTAAAATTTTAATTTTAAACCATCAAGAGTCAAATGTGTGTGTAATGAGAAGTGTTGAGTGTTTCCTCGGACACCACCATCAGGACCATAACTTCATTCGTCCAGTATTTTGGTTTATGACCAAACTCATACAAAACAAATTATATCGTCATTACCATCATCAGAATACTTCTTACAAAATACTACATGCTAATAAAGTTAACCTTTGAAAGCATCAGCGTTATCACTGTGAGCAATGCATGTTAATAAGCCGAGTTTGGTGTTTAAGAAGCACCAGAGTGCCTTATTCTCAGTTTTTGTCATGACCGATGAGTTATGTGTGAGTGATGGAGATGCTGTGCTGGTCACAGTTGTCAAACCAGGAAGAGAGCTTGTATTGCCTCCAAATGTTAATCTAAAATAATGTATGTTAAAAAATGTTTTTTTTATATATTTCATGTTCTGTCTCTGGTTTAGTACACCCTGAAGTGCCCCAAAAAAGACGATGCAAAAGTGAAATTTCAAGTTTCAAAGTCACAGACGAGGGTGAAGAGGAAGAAGATGACTGTGACAACAAGGAAGATGACGAGGATGAAATAGATGATTTTCAACCATCCGAGGGAAGTGAAAATGAGATGGAGACGGAGATTCTGGACTACATGTGACAAACTAGTCCTCTAAAGACATTCATCCAGATGTTCATGGTTTACCTTTTCACTTTCGTAAAGTTGAATATATTTCTTTAACTGTAAATAAATAATTCCAATTGTTTTTTTAAGAAGTGAGTGATGTTTTTTTTCTTCTTTTTTTACTGGTTGCTATTAGCTTAAAGAAGAAAACTCTGTTTGTGTTTGTTGGTACTTTTATTCTACTGTCACTAGTTAAATCTGTCTTCAACTTAAATGTTACCTCCAAATCTGGATGCATACAGAAAGAAAATGATAAATGCTGGTTTTATATTCATTATTTACAGTGCATCCGGAAAGTATTCACAGCGCTTCACTTTTACCACATTTTATGTTACAGCCTTATTCCAAAATGGATTAAATTAATTTTTCTCCTCAAAATTCTACACACAACACCCCATATTGACAATGTGAAAAAAGTTTTTTCGAAAGTAAGAAATCACATGCACATAAGTATTCACAGCCTTTGCCATACAGCTCAAAATTGAGCTAAGGCGCATGCTGTTTCCACTGATCAGCCTTGAGATGTTTCTACAGCTTAATTGGAGTCCACATTTGGTAAATTCAGTTGATTGGACATGATTTGGAAAGGCACACACCCGTCTATATAAGGTCCCACACTTGACAGTGCATGTCAGAGCACAAGCCCAGCATGAAGTCAAAGGAATTGTCTGTAGATCTCCAAGACAGGATTGTCTCGAGGCACAAATCTGGGGAAGGTACAGAAAAATTTCTGCTGCTTTGAAGGTTCCAATGATCACAGTGGCCTCCATCATCCGTAAATGGAAGAAGTTGGGAACCAGCAGGACTCTTCCTAGAGCTGGCCGGCCGTCTAGAGCAGGGGTTCCCAACCTTTTTTGTGCCAAGGACCAGCAGAAGTATAAACAAAAAGCTCAGGGACCGGTTGACAATTTATGTCAATTTTAATAAACATTTTAGAAATACAATTTTCCACATCAGTAGATTCGTCCACTTGTATTGCATACCACGGAGATGCTTTTATTCTGTCCAGCAATTGTCCCTCAATATCCTCGGCAATATCGTCAATTCTCCTGGCAACAGTATTGTTGGAAAGTGGAACCTTTCCCACTTTGCCAGCTGCTTTTTCCCCCAAAAGTTCGAGGCAGATGTCTTTTGCAGCGAGCAGTGTTAGCTCCTCTCCAATTGTAAAGGGCTTTTTAGCTTTTGCAATCCGGTGAGCAACGAGATATGAAGCCCTCGTTGCAGCGACGTTAGCTGATGTTGTGGCCTTTAAAACTTGCTTCTGCAAATCTAACTCACGTTTTTTCCTTTCGAAAAAATCCACTGGTTTGTCTTTGAGAGAAGGATGTTTTGTATTTAAGTGTCTTTGAAGCTTGGATGGCTTCATTGCTTCGTTGGCGAGCGTTTCTCCACATAAAATACATAGTGTGTTTGGCACCTCCAAATCGCCTGTTGCAACAAATCCGTATTTTATATACATAATGTCGTACTTGCGATTAAAGCTTTTGCTTTTCTTTTTGGTAGGGTTTTCCACTTGTTCATCACTATTTCTTTTACTCGAACAACCAGTAAAGAAACGGCTCATGGAGGTTTGCTGAGGTCCGCTCATCTCTGCAGCAGACTGTACCTAACCTGCATACAGCACCTGTGCATTGCGCTGTTCAGTCCGGTCTGGTACCAGAACTTATTGTCCGCCAAGCCATGACAGGGCTGCCACTCAAAGAAACACATTTCGATTTATACAAGTTTTGGATGAAATTATATGACAAAAAAATGCAAAAATTGTTTTCTTAAATTTAGTATGAGGTTGCTTTAATTATGTGGCAAATGATAATAAACACGAGAAAGATGGGTACTTCAATGAAAAATAGATATTTTATTCAACTTTGCTGCTGTTCATACAAAAAGTAAATAAAAAAACCAAGCACAGGCACAGTGATCAGTTAGTATAGACACAAATCCATAAATAAATAAACCTCTGTCCATTATTTTTCATTTTTTTAAGGACAGGCAATTGTGTTATATAAAAAATAAATGATAAAATAAAATAAAACGTCTCGTATTTTTTCTAAATCAAGTTGGTAAATGGGTTCTGGATGGCAGGACTTACTGTGGGTTGAACTGGTGTATCATTTGTTGAAAGAAACCCGTCAGCATCAAAGGAGAGCTGCTCATCACAGATCAGCTGCAGTATTGGCTCAGTGAGCGCAGTCGTCTGGTGCAGGAACACATCTGCTTCTTTTGCAGAAAGGGGTCCATGGTGGCTATTCATCGGTCTGCATGCATTTAATTAAAAAAATAATTTTGTCAGGCACAGTCAGGCATAACGTTAAAGCTCTCTTTTAAAGCCAAAATACGCTTAATATCTTACCAAGGCGAGTCCGTTTCGTTCAACTGTCCGAGGTGCTTTTTCTCTTCAAATGCTCGTGCATTACCAACGTGCTCCCGTGATAAGCAAGGTCTGCTTTGCAATCCTTGCAAGTCTTCTTTTTATTCGCCGTATCCAGGCTAAAATGCTCCCGAACTTTTGAAGTTTTGTTACCCGCAGCTGCGCTGAGACGCAAAAAAAAAAAAAAAGCTGCGCTGAGCTGTCGTGCTGCGCGGCTCTCGGCAGAGATTGTATGAGTTAAAGTGAAGTGAGATGCCTCACTCCATTGGGAAAAAAACGTCTGGTGACAATTGTCGACAATTTTGATTATCGCTTTTTGTCGACAACGTCGACGAATCGTTGCAGCCCTAATTATGATCGGAACACAAGCCATTTCACGGCCCAGTAGTAACGGCTCTACGGCCCGGTACCGGTCCGGGGACCGGGGGTTGGGAATCACGGGTCTAGAGTGATCGGGGAGAAGGGCCTAGTCAGGGAGGGGACCAAGAACCCTATGGTCACCCTGTCAGAGCTCCAGCGTTCCTCTGTGGAGAGAGGAGAACCTTCCAGAAGGACAACCATCTCTGCACCAATCCACCAATCAGGCTTGTGTGGTAGAGTGGCCAGACGGAAGCCACTCCTTAGTAAAAGGCACATGGCAGACCGCATGGAGTTTGCCAAAGGCACCTGAAGGACTCCAAGACCATGAGAAACTAAATTCTCTGGTCTGATGAGATGAAGATTGAACTGTTTGGTGTGAATAGCAGGCGTCATGTTTGGAGGAAACCAGGCACCGCTCATCACCAGGCCAATACCATCCCTACAGTGAAGCATGGTGGTGGCAGCATCATGCTGTGGGGGTGTTTTTCAGCAGCAGGGACTGGGAGACTAGTAAGGATGAGGGAAAGATGAATGCAGCCATGTACAGAGACATCCTGAATGAAAACCTGCTCCAGAGCGCTCTTGACCTCAGACTGGGGCGACGGTTCATCTTTCAGCAGGACAACGACCCTAAGCAACAGCCAAGATTTCAAAGCAGTGGCTTCAGGACAACTCTGTGAATGTCCTTGAGTGGCCCAGCCAGAGCCCAGACTGGAATACGGTTGAGATCTGAAAATGTCTGTGCACCGACTCTCCCCATCCAACCTGATGGAGCTTGAGAGGTGCTGCAAAGAGGAATGGGCAAAACTGCCCAAAGATCGGTGTGCCAAGCTTGTGGCGTTATATTAAAAAAGACTGCAGGCTGTAATTGCTGCCAAAGGTGCATCAACAAAGTATTGAGCAAAGACTGTGAATACTTATGTACATATGATTTCTTTGTTTTTTATTTTTAATAAATTTGCAAAAATCTTAAAAACACTTTTTTCACATTGTCATTATGGGGTGTTGTGTGTGTAGAATTTTGAGGAAAAAAATGAATTTAATGAAATTAAGAATAAGGCTGTAACATAGCAAAATGTGGAAAAAGTGAAGCGCTGTGAATATTTTCTGTATGCACTGTATACCCTTTATTTTGCATGATAACCACAGTTGGCAGGAGAACCTAAACAAAAGTATGCTAAATGCTACAAGGAACCATGAATGTGACAGCTGAGCTGAGTGTTGTCTTGTTTGTTTGAGGTTCTGGTGAATGGCGTGGAAAAAGAGAAGTTTAAGGAAAGCAATTTAACTTGAAATATAACCTACCTTAGTTTACTTTACATTTCATAATGGTTGACCTGGAAATTGTTGGCCATTGTTGGTCTAGCTGCAAAGATTAGGGTTTAGGAGTGTGGAGGCCTGAGACTCGGAGGCCCGTTGGACAGCTGTGCAAACTGAGCAGAAGGAAGTTTCTTGGTTGTGTTGGCAGTCTGACGGAGGAATCAGGTATGTGTTGGTTCCAAATACTAAACGCATCAGCAATGAACCTGGAGAAGCAATTGTTGCTGCCCTTCAGACTGGGCGGGACGACGGAAAACCTTCGAAACAGTTGCCAGTCTTCCCAGGAGTCCCAACAAGTTCACCTACTTTCAGACTACGCAATCCTCAGCCATTAGTATAGTATAGTTCACAGGGAAAAGAAACAACCTTACAAAACAAACAGACTTGCATTGCTGGATTCTAAATGTTATACATTTTAGTTTATGACTGAATAGATGGAAAATGATAGAACAAGTGCAATATGTTTGAAAGGCTAGCCAGTTTGATTGATCCCTTAAGGGAAGGATTTCCATTTCTGGTCTTCGATTTCCATTATTTGGCATCTTTTAGATGTTTGCCTGCTTCAACGCACCCTGATACAAATGACTTTGTCCTTAACAGACTTGTGCAGACCTTTATAACAAACCCATGGTGATCCATTGATTAGAATCAGGTGTGTTAAGCAGACGATGGTCCTTAAGGACTGGAATTGGACACTCCCACCTTAGTGTGTCCAGTCGTCTTCTGCATCTTTGTAAAACCATCTAACAAACTGCATATCTTTTTGATTCTCCTCTTGCCAGAAAAAAACGATTTAAATAAAAACAGTGAACAAACTGTGAGACGTCTTAAACAATTTTCCTTGGACAGACAAGAGTAACACAGGGAGTGGACGGAAGGAAAATGATCCCATGCACATCAGATATTGTTGACTCCATAGTCGGCTTAAACTGTTATTGATGTGAATATCAACTGAGGCAATCGATGGTAAGTGCTGAAGGAAAAAAAATAGTTTGCATGAACAGGTTCATTCTTACGTAAGAGTGAGAAAACCAGCCCACAGGTTGCAATGCTTTTCCGATGTTTTGGGGCGGGATCTTCTTTATAAAGTCTCTCACTACCCCCCTGTTGCTGAGAGTCAGCTCCTAAGAACGATGTTTGTGATTTTAGCTGCTGTAGCAGTGTTTCTGGAGGCAGTCTCTGCCACCTCCGTAAGTGATTTACCAAGAACATTTTCTTTTTTAATATAGGCCCTATTATGTTGTAGTGTTTTCTAGTTAGTGTCCATTTATGAAACTATAGCTCTTCTATTGTTTTCAATTGACTAATTTTGGCAAAAAACCATGCATATATATTTTTTTTACAATTGCGCAGACTTTTCATTGATTATTACATATTCATGAACTCAGTCATAAAGTGTAGTTCAAGAGAGTTTACATTTTGGACTTACACATCAGCTCCATCTCTTGATCTTTTTTCTGTTTCATATTTGCAGCTCGGGACTGTGTACACCGAGGGAGGGATGGTGGAGGGTGAAAACATTCGCCTTGGGTTGTTGGTAAACCGTCGTTACATGGACATCTTCAAAGGAATTCCCTTTGCTGCCATGCCTGGAAGGTTTCAGAAGCCAAAGCCTCACCCTGGTTGGGATGGTGAGTAGACTAAGTGGTACAATCATCAGCTCTGCTGTTTGTAATACTTTGAGCTGAAAACCCAGTCATTTTACCCCTGAATCATTGTTGTTTCATAAAAGCTCTGAAAAGCCAAGTCTGCTCTGATTGGTCAGTTGTTTAGCCAACAATGGTGGAGTGCTAGCAGCTGCCCCTTTCTTAGTTTGAGCTATGCCAAACTGGTCACATGGCATTTAACTACTAAACAGACTTTCATAGTTTGACTTGCTGGACTTTGATAATTGATAAGCCTGTTCAGTATTAGGCCAATGTATCATAATAATACATTTAACTTGTAATGCACTTTACATTCATGAATCTCAAAGTGCTACACTTAGACCATTATTCATTCATACACATCCTCACTGGTGGTGGTAAGCTACATTTATAGCCACAGCTGCCCTGGGGCAGACGGATGGAAGCGTGGCTTCCATTCCGCACCAAACGGCCCCTCCGACCACCACCAACATTCATACACATTCAAGCACATTCACACGGGGCAAGGTGGGTAAGGTGTCTTGCCCAAGGACACTACGACAGCAACTGGGACGGAGCGGGATTGGAACCGCCGACCTTCCGATCATTGGACGACCCGCTCTACCACCTGAGCTACTGCCGCCCCGGCAGAACACACAATCTGTCTTTATTATTATCATTTTTAACTTCCACCCCTCTCACACTGTGTGTGTCTCTGGTCAGGTGTTCTAAAGGCGACTGAATACAGAAAGAGATGTCTTCAGCTGACCCTCCTTCAGACTGAGACCAGAGGCAGTGAGGACTGTCTTTACCTTAACGTCTGGGTTCCTCATGGCCGCAGAGGTAAAGATTG
Source organism: Cololabis saira (assembly GCF_033807715.1). NCBI lineage: Eukaryota > Metazoa > Chordata > Actinopteri > Beloniformes > Belonidae > Cololabis > Cololabis saira. The sequence goes on from NC_084597.1 coordinate 38,179,600, forward strand.
AAAGATTATGTGAGAACACCATTAAGGCGAGTTAAAATTGCTGAACTTTATATTCCTTCTCTAGTAGTGTCTAGTAACTTGCCTGTCATGGTGTGGATCTACGGAGGAGCATTCTTGGTTGGAGGTTCGATGGGTGGAAACTTCCTGGATAACTATCTCTACAGTGGTCAGGAAATTGCAGATAGAGGAGAGGTTATAGTGGTGACATTGGGATACCGTGTAGGAGCCATGGGTTTCCTGAGCACAGGAGACTCTAGTATGCCTGGTAGGTAACTGTCAAGACTCTGAAGCTCAAGGTCCTGCCTATTTTTACCAATGGAGCATTAAAACAGTAGCGGTATTTAGTGTAAAAGTATCTGTCTTTAACCGTCATCAGGAAATTATGGTCTGTGGGACCAGCAGGCTGCCATTGCATGGGTGCACAGGAACATTCGATCATTTGGAGGAAACCCTGACAACATCACCATCTTTGGAGAGTCTGCAGGTGGAGCCAGTGTTAGTTTTCAGGTGAGAAACCTTGTTCTTAGTTTGTTTGTCTTGGTCGAGGTAATTGTGAAGACAAATAGAGATTAAACTAAAAAGATCTCTTAGTTTATGAATATGATTCGAAATCTGTTTGAAGACCAGACTAAAACGTTTATTCTTCTCTCTTAACTCACAGACTCTCACTCCTCACAACAAAGGTCTCTTTAAGAGAGCCATCTCCCAGAGTGGCGTTGCTCTTTGCCCTTGGGCAATCAACAGAAACCCCCGCAAGTTGGCTGAGGAGGTAAATAACAGCTTCTCTGACTGGTTGTCTGTTTATTCATTTGGAGTACTTTAAACACGTACATCGTGTTTACTTTGTGTAAACTTCAATGATATGTCGGGATGTTTGGAACCAGATTGCCCTGAAAGTCAACTGCCCCACTGATGAGAAAATGGCTGCCTGTCTGAGGATGACCGATCCTGTGGTCCTGACCATGGCGGGTGATTTGTCTCTGACCAGTTCCCCCGACAGTAAGCAACACATACTGAGCAGTTTACCATTTCAATTCTTAGTTTTGCATCCAATCTTCACTGTGGTATAATTCTCCATCCGATCAAGTATAAAATGACAGTAAAGAGAGATTAACAGGGAATAAAAAACCCTCCACCAGAACCAGACTCAGGGAAGGTAGTCCTCTGCATCAAGATAAAATAAGATAAGATAAGGTTTGGGCACTGAGAAAATAGGAAAAGAGAGATTAGTCCGGGATATCAGCCTATGAAACACAAAAGAGTAAATTAACAATCCTAATTGCAACAATAATAATGAAAGAGAGATGTGCATCACTCCGTGTATACACCAGCGTAACTAAAGAGATAGTTCAGGGCACCTGAGTCAGCCCCAAATACAACCTTTGTCATAAAGGAAGGCTTTATATGATATTGTTCAAAAGTGATGGGGCTCATATTTTTAACACAATGCTTGTGACATAGTTGTTATTAATACATTTCAACTATTACCCATCATATTAAGATGGAGATGTTGTTGAAATGTAAAACAAAATTAAAAATACCTAGTTCAGGAGAAATATATATTACAAGTGTGTGATCTTATGTATCAATGTGAAACCTTCCCAGTTAATTTATATTTATAATTTGTTTTGAAATAAATCTGACAAACATCTGTAAAAAATAACTGTTAATTGATTAATTATCCTGCTACGTGTGTAGTTTATTCATTGTAATAACTCAGTTTCAAAGTGGTACTCTTGTACTTGCACAAAAAGCCCTTTGATACTTCGATGAAAATGGATCCTGACAAATATGTTTCATCTGCCAATTCTCATATGTATTCAAAAAACATTTAATTCTATATATTTAGCAAAAATGTCAATACCAGATATTTACAGTATGTTGTCAGTACTGTATAAAACCGCTTGTTTGACTGAATGTCTGTTAGGTCCGATTGTGTCCAACATGGCCCTGTCTCCTGTGCTGGATGGCGACTTCCTGCCAGACGAGCCTCAAAACCTGTTCAGCAACGCTGCAGAAATCGACTACTTGGCTGGAGTGAACGACATGGATGGACATTTGTTCACCGGTTTTGATGTTCCATCGGTCAACTCTCATTTGGTGTCTACCCCTGTGTAAGTTCAAGTTATTTGGTCTGGTGATAATTCCAAAATAGGTTTATTGAAATTTGATTATGCCTGTCGAGTATTTAGTACTTTTGGCTGCAGGAAAGTATTTTACCAGATCTCAGTATTAAATACTCTCTTTCTGATTGCAGTGAGACTGTGAAGAGACTCTTGGCTTCCTTCACAAAGGAGAAGGGCCAGCTCGGTTTGGATAATGCCTACTCCACATACACCTTAGACTGGGGATCAAATCCCAACAAGGAGACGATCAAGAAAACTGTTGTGGCCATTGAAACAGACTACATCTTCCTAATTCCTACACAGAACGCCCTTTATCTTCATGCTTCTGCTGCCACGTGAGAATGATTTCTTGATCAACATTTGTCACAGTCAGTTTATTAAATGCAATCACACATGGGTGAGGGGTTAAAAAAGCCAATAAAAAAAAGCCAATAAAGCCTATCTGCAGATAGTTTTGGGTGTAGTCCATTGAATTGAATTTCAAATGTCATATTGACCATCTTGTAAACAAACTGTCCAAGTACGTTGGCTTGTTCTACAAGATCAGACACTTCCTTCCTCTGTCTGCCCTTGTTACTTTGTACACTGTAAACTACTGCAATGTGATATGGTGCAACACCTTCACAAGCCATCTTAAAAAACTATAATCTTTGCAAAAGAAAGTCATACGGGCCCTGTCTTGGTCAGAGATAAATTCCCCCACCCACCCTCTATTTCACCGCTTTGAGTTGCTAAGACTGGCTGAGTTAAACGATTATCATAATGCTTGTCTTATGTTTCAAATTGTCAACAGGCTTAACCCTAGACTTAGTAGTCTTGTGCCAATCTCCAGTCCTCAGCACACATACCAAACAAGAATCAAACCATTCATATTAGGGAAATGGCGCCGACATGTGCGCGCCAGTATGAGTGTTGTTTGCAGGGGGCCGCAGATTTGGAATAGGACTCAAGGTGTTGTCTTCTATCTCCAAGTTTAAAAGACAACTAAAAAAGAATCTATTACTAGCCTATATATAATATAAAATGCTTTTTCATGGACTGCTGGAATGTATGTGTGTGACTGTATGTGTATGTAATGTTAAGTATGTATGTTAAGTGTTTTTTTGTGTATTTTTTATGCATTTATCCATCACCATCTCTTTATAGATGGTAACTGCTTATACCATTGACTGTACCACTACCCTCATATGAACTATGGGCCCCCACCTATGAGCTTTCCGAGCTTCCTTGGGGGACCCATTCACTCTACCCGTTTAATTAAATTGTATTATTATAATTATTATTATGGTATTGTGAATAAACTCAAACTCAATTAACATGGAACATCCCCTTTTTTATCCCATTAAAGAACTGGACGCACCTACTCGTACCTTTTCTCTCAGCCCAACCGTATGGGGGGCCTTACATTGCCCTACCCTAGTTGGATGGGAGCTGACCACGCTGATGACTTGCAGTACGTGTTCGGGAAGCCTTTTAGCACGCCACTGGGATACTGGCCTAGCCATCGTGATGTCTCCGGCTACATGATTGCCTACTGGACCAACTTTGCCAAAACTGGGTAGAGATCTGCATAAACACAACCGTGTCAGTATTTTTTTTTTTTTAAAGAGAGCCACTCACTAAAAAAAGAAAACTCTTGTATTTGTTTACAGAGACCCTAACAGTGGAGACTTGAAAGTCCCTGTTTCCTGGCCAAAATTCACCACCTCAGGACATCATTACTTGGACATCCATTCTAGGATGCGCAAGGACAGTGTGAAACAGATGATGAGGACACGCTACGTTCATTTCTGGTCTAGTGTCTTTCCCAACCTACCTTCAATCATTTCAGAATAAAGATCCTGTGTGTACATTGGCCAACTTGAAGTGAAGATCAGTGTTATCAGAGGCACAACATGAGTGTTAAGTTCATGAAAAATAAATTGTTATGGCAGACATACACTCATGTCTTGAGTTTCATTTGTTCACCGTAGCTCAGAAGATGTCTTCTTTCCTTCTTCCTTCTACCTTAAACTTACCCGTTGCAAAATACTTTATTCATGCCCAAGAGAAAATTAATTGTTGCAATTTTCATGATTTAAGTATCTTCAGAGATTCATTGCCCAGGTTTATTGTCGTGTGCAGGAAGGATCTCTTGTAGCAGTCTGTGTGGCAGCAGATCTGAACAAGTCTCTGACTGAAGACGCTCCATGGCTGAATCACAGGGTTGTAAAGACAATGCTCAGGGTTGTCCATGGTCTTCTTCATGTTATGAAGTATTCTCCTTTACACATTTAGCTCCACAGGCTCCAGAATAGAACCAGCTTTCTTTATCAGTTTGTTAAGTTCATATGACTGCAGATGTGATTGAACTCTCCACAACAGATTCATAGAAGATATTGAACAACTTGCTTCAAACACTGAAGGGCCTAAGCTTCCTCAAGAAGTAAAATCTGCTATGTCCCTTCTTATAAACAGCATCGCTGTTGCGTCTCCAGTCCAATCTTCTGTCCAGGTCAACACCAGACTCCCGATACTCCTCTACATCTTCTCCCATGATAGAAAATCTTTTGGGCTTAATTCTGGCTCTTCTATAATTCACCATCATCTCCTTTGTTTTGTTCACATTCAAGATGAGATTATGCCAGAAAACAGTTAACCATTTTTCTGTACTCAGTCTCTTGTCCATCACTGAGACACCCCACAACTGCAGTCATCGCAGTATTTCTGCAGATGATAAGACTCCGACTTGTACTAGAAGTCTGAGATTTACAGTATGAAGAGGAGTGGTGAGAGTACAGTCCCCTGTGGTGCTCCTGTGCTGCTGACCACCTGGTCAGAGACAAAACTCAGAGACTGTGGTCTGTATGCCAGGTCGTCAGTAATCCAAGTGATAACTGGAGTACTAATGCAAGCTGGATGGTGTTAAATGCACTGAGGAAATCGAACAACATGTAGCACCCTTGTAGACAAATTTGTAATAAAGCAATGCTGAATGGACCAGTAGGTAGTACAGAGCACAGTGAAGGGTTCAAATGAGACTATGAGACAGCAGTGAACTTGAACTTTAGTGGTGAAAACGGCAACACAATAAAATAAACATACATTCAAAACAAAGACAAAAATATTAGCGCTGTTGGGCCACAGCCCTGTGTTGAACATGGGAAGACTTAATTCCATTTTTGAGGCCTAGTCTGAGGCCCAACTCTGAGGCCAGCCTCGATTTTCTTAACGTTGACCGCAGGGTTTGAAATAAAGGAACCTCCAAAATTACTTAAGGCCTCAGCAGGCTTTGCATTTATGGCCCTTCGGTGATAAGGAATAGCCTCCTCATTGGGCATGAATCCCAAATTGCAGGAGGGGCCGCTGCTGATTTATGGCAACCCAGGCCCGGCTATAAAGAGCAATCTCCCCCCTCTCTTTCCTCTCTGGAGTTCTCTGTGAGCTTTGAAGAAGGCCACAGCTCAAAATTTTACAATGAAGAGCTACTAGCTATGGGCCGGCCTTCTCCATGATCGTGTCTGAAGAAGCTTCTGGGTGCCTTGAAATGGCAACCATAGTCTGCAGCGCTGCAACCAAGGGCGAAACTTTAGTTTCAGAGGTGGGGGGGACACAAGTAGGAACGGCAAATTTGTGCGTGTAGCTGAATCGTGGATGTGCAGTGTGGCTTTGTGAGACTATGTGTGTGTGAATGCCAACAATCAAACAATTTTAGTATGCATTTACTTTTTTAGACAACTTTTTTTTTTTTTGCCCCTTTTGGGAAAATGCTGGATGTGCATTCTTGGCCAGGCTTGATTTTTCCTTTTCAAAAGCTTGGGCACAGAAAAAACAGGATTCCATTTACTCCTCCTTGTTTATAATGGAGCCAAGGAAATTCACGGTACCACTTCTCTTGATCTTAAGGTTTTGTTGCTGAGATGCTGTTATACAATCACTTTTGGGCTAACATGGTTGGGTTCCTGCCTGCCTGCACTTCTTCACTTGCGCCTGTCTCCACATATTTCTCCTATGAAATATGAAAATAGATCATGTACATTCCTTCCTTTCCTTATAAACAAACCAAAATCACCTAACCATTTACAACATATTAACCTACCTGCACTACAGTGCTACTGCTGCTGCTTTCCCCTGCCTCTCTCTCTGAGTTTGAGCCTGTGGTGTAAAGTCCAACATTACAGTTAGTGAAGTAACAGCAGAGGGAAAATATGCTTTCCATACTCTATACAACACACACAACCAGAGGCGGGTAGTACTCAGTTACAGTAAGATTTTGGATAAATTGGGCTTTTAAGAGTATTTTTAAAGCAAAGTTCTTTTTACTTTTACTGGAGTAATATTGTTCTAAAGTAACAATACTAATAGCCTTTTCCTGGCAGTCTGTTGTCACCTTCAAGCTCTCTCTCTCTCTGTGTGTGTGTGTGTGTGTGTGTGTGTGTGTGTGTGTGTGTGTGTGTGTGTGTGTGTGTGTGTGTGTGTGTGTGTGTGTGTGTGTGTGTGTGTGTGTGTGTGTTGGTTCTCTCTCTCACTCACTCACTATTTTTATATTTAACATCTTAGCTAGCTAGCGACAATAGCATATAAAGTAATGTTGAGTAATATTTGGCTACTCATCTCTGCACAGCCTACCTGCAACACAGCAGTGCTGATGCTTTTTTGTCCCGCCGCAAAAATGTATTTTAAACTGAGCTGCCGGCTCCTCTTCATTTCTGCTGCCGCCGCGTCCTGGCTGTCTGCCTGTGAAGGCTGATTTATGGTACTGCGTTAAATCGACGCAGAACCTACGCCGTATGCTCTGCGTCGATTTAACGCGGAACCATAAATCAGCCTTGAGCAGCACTGACGGGAGAGGGGAGGAGGGAGGGGGAGCGCGGGCTGCGGGGCTGCCGGGCCGTCAGTACGTTCGCACAGTGTCTTGATGATTCGCAATTACAGGCTGAGCCTACCGTTAGTTTTTAAACTATAAAAAATGGTTTACATTGGTTTTAGGTTGGATGTCCTTCCTGAAACAACCAGTACTGGAGATGAGGGGGGATGAGGGGGGATGACAATATTTGACAATTTTCACCTGTTTCAAGTACATTTTCACTTGAAATAAGTAGAAAAATCTGCCAGTGGGACAAGATTTATCTTCTCATTACAAGCAAAAAAATCTTGTTCCACTGGCAGATTTTTCTACTTATTAAGTGAAAATCTACTTAAAACAGGTGAAAATTGTTGTTTTAAGTGTAATGAGATTTTTCTTTTACTAAAATGAGACATTTTAACTAGAAATGAAACAAATATTCTTGTTAAGATTTTGAGTTTTTGCAGTGATCCATTTTGCTTATCCTGTGAAGGACAGAGTCATATTGATAAGTTCAGAAAACTGTTTTTTATTGTTGTGTTTTGATGTATTTGATGTAAGCCCAGTGGATATTTAAAGCTTACAGAAGGCTGCATTTAACTGCTGCTATGTCATTCCTGCAGTATTTCTGCAGGTGTTTTGGTCAGTGCTATTATTTGTAATATATTATATTATTTGTAATCGGCACAAATTATCTGTCCCCATATGATAAAATCCACCATCCCCCCTGATTTTTTTTTACAACTCGAGTACTGGAAACAACCCTCCAAATGTATCATCTTAGGACAGTCACTATGAGAGTACTGGTCTGAAACATCCTACTGGTAATGCAGCTGGGCATCAACCCAGCAGCCTTTCCAGTTGGAGGGAAGCTTACTTCCTCCAGTAAACTGCCAGTAAGGTGGGAGACACATTTAGTTTTAGCCCAAAATATGTTGGAAACCATCAGTATTAATCCTATATAGTGTAACAAATGAATAAAGAATGAATGGATCTATAAAATCATTATATAGGTTTTATGGCACCACTCAAGTGGCAGTCTGTTTCAGTTCCTTTGTCAAATTGTCTTTCTGAGAGATTTTTTATTTTTTTAAACTGATCTTTTCCCCTTTTAAACTTTAATTTTTGAAACACATGTTTCCATCTTGACTTGGATGCTTTACTTCTTGGAGGATTTCTACAGGTGATTGTGGCACCTTTTAACATTTGTTATGATGAGTAGCCAAGGCAACAGAAACGTGTTACATGTTGAAGCAGTACATTAATTTCCAAAGAACCATCTAATGTTCAGAAAAAACCTCAGATGCAACTGAGTTGAAGAAAGGGTGAGGATGTTGAGCAGAAGAAAAATGGAAAGCAAAACAGAATTGTTTTTGAACATTTTCTCCTCTACCATCATGTGAGGGTGTGAATGCACTGTAGCATCAATCAGTGACAACAGGGGCATCATGTTTTTCAAGACATGGCTACAGAAGAATCTTCTGAACTCCAGTACATCTCTAAATGGGTTTTTGACACACATGGGCCAAAGGATTCGGACAGACTAACAGGAATACAATGATACACTGTTGGATATAAGTTTCCATGCAGTCGACTGAGAGTTGTGTTAGCCGCGATCCTGCACATGACGTCATCATGACAGTTGTCATTAAAGACAACACTCCAATGTATTTCAAAGTAATTTACAGTACATATAGCTAATTTCCATCCCTGAATTAATAAAATATTATTATCTTTACCCACTTATTTTTATGTAGGATCACAGGGGTCTGCTGGAGCATATCCCATCTTTCTGTGGGCCAAAGGCAGGAGTACGTCTGGATACCACAATACTGTTTTTCCATGTATAATTGAAATCAATTCAATTCAATTTAATTATGCTAAAATTTAGCAACCTACAGAAGAAGCTTCTTATTTTTAAGACTCACAAACCTTCTCCTCCACTAGATGTCGCAAGTGCTTGATGTAAATCAAAAGAGAAAACTATAATATCAGTAATATCATTATTATCATGTCCATAATAATAACAGTACAAAAATATTCACAAACCCCACAGTTGAATTAATATACGGAGCATTGTTCAAGCCAAAACAACATAAAAAGGATAAATATGGTATTTTATAACCACTTGCATATGCACCTGCGTTCACACAGATCCAGGTTAGTCCTTAAACAACTTTTAAAAACTGAATTTTACTCCAAAAGATCATCAAAGAGAAAAAAGTTTGCAGACTTCACAGCTTCCTGAGTGACACACCGGCTCCAGAGGACGGCGTCCGGCCTCCGTCGGTACTTGTCCTGATGCAACGATCAGTGCAGCCCACCGCCCTGAGGTATTGTTGTATGACACAGGCACAACACATCACATACAGTACACTTATCCACGCAGCAAGTCGGGTGGCAGGAAAAGGGACCAGACGGGGGGACCAACCCCCCCACTCTCCATCCTCTGACCAGCGGCTCCCAGGTGAACCGAGAGCATCAACGAGATGCAGCGGTGGCTCCTCTTGCAGCATCCTCATCGCTCTTACAGACACCTCTGAGTTTAAAAGTCAAATTGAAAAGGTTAACATGACCATTTTTAACAATCCAGCAAAGTTTCACACCAGAGGAACTTATTTTCACACTGCTTTTTCCTGAAAACAATTCAAAAAAGAAGATAGGAAGAAGCTATAGGAAGAAGAAAGTGAGCAAAAGCAAGCTTTTACGAGTAAATAGAGAAGAAAGATAGGATGCCCCCCCCCATACTCCGTCCCTGAAAGCTACCCGCAGCGGGCCCGAGTATGTAGTGTTGCTCTCTCTCTCCGTCCGAGAGCCTGATGAGGTATCTTGAAACAGTCGTGTAGTCTTGTGCATTCATGCATGAATTCTTTTTATTGTAGCGTCTGCTAAAACCTTAAGAGTGAAGCCCAACTAGAAAAACCTTATTAGCTACCTTTGTGAAAATAAAGATAACAAATACACTAATAAATGCAGAAAGGTGAGGAATAAGGAATTAATATACAATTGTAAAAATAACCATAAAACAATGTAACATAAAGCAATGAACAGAAAACAATAATCAAAAAAGTAGGACAGGACAGGCTTCACGGTAGATCCCAGGGTTAAACATGGGGTATCCAACAATGACAAAGGGGGTATAGAATCATGACAGGAGTCCAAAATTGGCAATCCTATCACTGCAGATTTCATAGCAATTCAGATGTATTCACATTCTGTGATAATTAAACAATAAGATAAAGAGTACTGTGAGGGCTTGTGTGCAGACCTCATTCATCCACCAGCTCAGGGCCAGTTTTTGCTATGGGCAATATGGGCGACTGCCCAGGGCGCAATCCGGGTGGGGGCGCACGGGCGCTCTCAAAAAAAAAAAATCGTTCTGACAGTTCTATCTCAAATCTGTTCAATGGGCTGTTATTGCAACATCAACATCTCTTCATGTGTAGACAATGTTGGTAATCTGCGCGAGGAGCGCAGGGTTTTGACGCTGCGTGATACGTCTCCGTAATGCTCTGTCGAGTGGCTTATTAAAACCTGAAGACAAAGGTCTCATTATCACTTGAACCCCCACCTCCAGGCGCGAGAGAGGCGGGGGGCGGGGGGCGAGGGATGATTCCAAGGCCACACACAACTGCTTCCAGATAAATTGTATTACATTCATAAAAATTATGATATCTACCCAAATGTAATGAATTGGGTTATGTGAAAAATGTACACAAATAAAAGAAAAAACAAAAAACTACATTGTAGAGGATGTAGAAGAACTTCCCTGACCTCCCATCAAAGTCCATGACTCTGCTTGAGCTGCTTACTTTCATCCATGAGAAAGAGCTCAAAGAAATCTACCCCAATCTGTGGACTGCACTCATAATTGGTCTGACCCTTCCAGTGACAGCAGTGGAAGCAGAAAGGAGTTTTTCCAAGCTGAAGCTTATTAAAACATACTCTAGGTCCACTATGTCACAGGAGCGTCTCCCTGGACTTGCCATCATCAGCATCAATCATACCGTTATGGGGGCACGGTGGCGCAGCTGGTAGTGCAGCTGGTAGTGCAGCCGTCTCACAGTAAGAAGGTCCTGGGTTCGATTCCCGCCTGTGGGCGCTGAAGTGCGTGTTAGTTCCCCCATGACTTCAGTGCCCACACCATGGGTGTGGTTGGCGAAAGGATCTTTCTGTGTGGAGTTTGCATGTTCTCCCCGTGTTCCCCTGGGTAGCTAATGAGAACTACCCTCACAAAAACATGAGCTATACATGCCCCCTCTGGCCAACCGGGGCGCCAGATGGGGTGGGGAGGATCCGGCCGGAATAACGTGATCCTTCCACGCGCTACGTCCAGCCGGAGAAGCCCCACCCTGTCTGGTGAAAAGATGCGGCCTGCTCACTCCTCAGGTTAAGGAGGACCTGAGCTCAGTGCAGGGCCCTCCCGGGGTTGGTAGAGGATGGCAATGCCCAGGACTGTCACTTAGGTAGGAGCACGGGGTGGTAAAAATGGGAAAAAACCAGGATAAAAAATATATTACAGTAAAAAAAAAAAAAGAAAATCATACCGTTACCGTCTATTTATTCAATTTATTTTATTCATTAGTTATACATTTGAATGTGTGAAGGATTAGTGTAAGGCTGCTTACACTAATCCTTTCATTTATTTATTAAAGATACATGGCTGTGCTTTGATGGGATGTGGGGGGGGGGGGGGGCTTGGAGTTGTTTAGTGTTTAGTGTGACAGGACGTTAATGATGTCAAGAAGATTTTGTACACATGATTTCCCAAATGTCACAAGTAGAAGTATAGACATGATTGTAAAATCTTTTGCTTCAGAAGTGAACCGATGTGTCTATAGCATTTTCAATTACTAACACAGTATACAACATCTGGTGAAAAGAAACGGCCTGCTCACTCCTCAGGTTAAGGAGGAGACCTGAGCTCAGTGTAGGGCCTTCCGGGGTTGGTATAGGGAGAGCAGTGCCCAGACTGTCAATTAGGTAGGAGCACTGGGTCATAAAAAGGGGGAAAAATTGGGATAAAAAAAATATATATATATATATATATAATATAATTATTTTGAATACTATCTGACTGCACATATATGACTTTATATTGGTATACTTAATATGTATGAGCATTTCAAGACACGTGTGTATATTATGTGTATGTCATTTTTGTGTAATTGATACTGTATGTGTCTATACTAGCAGTTTGGCAGAATTCTTTATTCTTTATCTTTTTATATACTTATTTTTCTAGAGATCAATAAGGCTGGTAAAGGAAACACACTCACACACCCTTGCACACACACAAATAACCCTCTGTTACAAGATGAAAATACACATATATGTGTCTTTTAGGTTTTGCCAAACTTGGTATCAACCATTAATATATATGCAGACAAGGGGGAGGATAGTCAGGGCCACAGCTTTCGCAGTTGCCACTTATGGCAGTGAATCTTGGTTTTTCTCAAAGAAAGCAACACAGAAAATCGAAGCCTTTGAAATGTGGACATACCGACGCCTGCTGCGTGTGTCATGGAGGGAGCACAAGACCAACGACTGGGTTCTAGAACAACTAAGAACAAACCCAATGCTGATGAAGCAGATAAGGAGGAGAAAGATGAAGCACTTCGGCCACACCATCAGACATGACAGCCTGGAGAAAACCATCATGCAGGGCATCACGGCAGGGAAGAGACCCAGAGGGAGACCGGCAAGAACCTGGGAAGTTGACCTTACCAAATGGACGGGAGAGAGCCTAGGGGCAGTTACAAGAATGGCCGAAAATCGGGATCTGTGGAATGCTACCGTCAATGTCACAGCAGCTCAACCAAGAGAGAAGGGGGAGGGGTAAACCAAAGTACTGGACAAATGAACTTATAGACAAGAAGATAGTGTCTAAGGAAACTTTGTATTTATTTATTTAACCTTTATTTAACCAGGTAAGTCAGTTGAGTACAGTTTCTCATTAACTATGACAACCTGGGCAAGACGCAGCACAAAGAGTCAAGTACATACAATCACAGTGAAACAAAATCAACACGATATATAAAAAACACACAACATCCCCCCCAAAAAAAACATGAGTAAAAAGTGTTAGCTCTGGTCCGGAAGAGTTACAAACATGTGCAATGATCACAGGTTAATGTTGGGAGTGTATTTTTGAAGGAGGAGAATGGGATGAATGTGTGAACTTTAAGTGTTTGCTGCAGATGATTCAAATCACTAGCAGCAGCGAACTGAAATGAATTGTAGCCAAAGGTGGTGCGGGCATTCTGAATGACCAGGTTAATGTAACTGCTTGAACGTAAGTTCCAATTACTGATGTTGATATTAAGTAGTGAGCCAAGATATGAAGAGGTGCTTCCAGGGATGGTTTTGTAGATGAAATGATACCAGTGGATCAATCTAAGGGAGTGAAGTGAAGGCCAGTTGACAAGTGAGTAGAGGTTACAGTGATGGGTATTGAAAGGAGCACCTGTAACAAAGTGGATGGCGGTGTGGTAGATGACATCAAGTTTATCAAGTGTTTTGGAGGCAGACCTATATACTATATCACCGTAATCTAGAATTGGGAGGAATGTCATTTTAACCAGAGCGGGCTTTGCAGAGTGGGTGAAAGATGCTTTATTGTGGAACAAAAAAACAATTCTAGATCTGACTTTGGAAAGTAGTGTATTAATGTGGACATCAAAAGAGAGTGAACTGTCGATCCAGATACCCAGATATTTATAGGAATTGACAAATTTGAGTACTGATTTGTCCAGGGAGGAGATATTGTAAGGGAAGGTGATACGTGGTAGATTCCGGTTGAATATCATGCACTTTGTTTTGTTGGTGTTTAAGTGAAGGTGAGGGTGGGAGAAAGCGTGTTGGATATTATTGATGCTAGTTTGCAAGGAAGTCAAGGCAGTGTCCAGAGAGGGACTGGATGTGTTCAAGACGGTATCGTCGGCATATAAATTAATGTGCGAACTGCCTGATGCAGAAGCAATGTTGTTGAAATAGATATTAAACAGGGTTGTACCTAGAATGGACCCTTGAGGCAGGGGCAATGGGTCAGACAGAAATCCCTCAGCTCTTACAGACTGTACACGACCAGAGCAGTAGCTGGTGAACCATGCCAAGCAGTTTTCAGAGAGACCAATATCTTTAAGCCTGTCAAGCAGGATGCTGTGATCCACAGAGTCGAACGCTTTTTCCAGGTCAACAAGCACACCCACGCAGTATTCCTTCTTGTCAATGGTACATATGATGTAATTTAACACCTAAAGTGTTGCTGTGACACAACCATGGCCGGATCATAAAGCCAGACTGCATGGGGGTGAGAATATTGTTGGACTCCAGGTGGTGGGTGAGCTGTATGTTGATTAACTTCTCAAAAACTTTTGATAGGCAAGGTAAGATGGAGATTGGTCTGTAACAGTATAGGCCTACGTTGTCTACCCCTTTGAAAAGAGGGGTGACAGCAGCAGATTTCCAGTCCAGAGGAAATTCACATGTCTGTAGGGAGAGGTTAAACAAACAAGTTTAACCTCGGGGGCTGAGATGATATGAGCTGCTATCTTGAGAGAGAGAGGGTCTAAGGCAGATGTGCCCAACCTTTTTTGTCCCAAGAGCTACTTTTAGAGTAACCGACCTCCCGAGATCTACAAGTCCAGTGCACGCACGCACGCACGCACGCACGCACGCACGCACGCACGCACGCACGCACGCACGCACGCACGCACGCACGCACGCACGCACGCACGCACGCACGCACACACACACACACACACACATGATGAGTAATAGCCATAACCGACCTTAATATGAACCGAACAGAAAAATAAACCAAATAAAAAACAGCTAGATCGCTGTTTGAAAGAAAGAAACCACTTCCTACCTTAGTGGGAGACCTGGCACTGGGAGGCTAGCTTTTCATAGTTAGGAGTGTAGGAGCTGGTTGCAAGGCGTAGGCAGGCTGAAAGGTGACCATCAGTCAATGTTGATCTGTATTTGGACTTGATGATGTTCATGTGCGAGAAAGCAGACTCGCACAAATAAGTTGATACAAAAAGAGCAGTCAGGTTCAAAGCACATCTTCTGAGATTGGGATACTTCTCTGCCACCAGTAGTTTCCAGAACACTACATGCTCTCCAGGTTGAGTGGATGTTGATTTGGCTTTGATCTCACTGTCATTTTGCAGTGCCAGAATCTTATCCTCAAGAGTGGAGCTTTCAAAGTCAAAAAGTGATCCGACTTTGTCACCAACGTCAATACTTGCACCAAATGGATAACACATATAGCTGGCTATAGGCTCGATGGATGCAAAGTCAGTAAAACGCCTCTCAAACTCTGACGAGATGCTCTGAACTCCTCAAAATGTGCTCTGTCAAGCTGTGTCACACCTTTACCTTGACGTTGTAGTTCTGCTTGCATGTGAGGGATGTAGCACAGGTTACCAAGCTGCAGCCTGTTTGACATCAGCTTTAACTTGCTTTTAAACGTACTCACTGAATTCATCATGTTGACTACATCTTTACCCTTACCCTGCAGCTCTAAATTTAATTCATTGAGCTTTCCGGTGAGATCAGTGAGGAAAGATAAATCTAAAAGCCACTGGTGGTCCTCAAGCTTTGTCTGGTAGTCCACGTGTTTTGAAATCCTCAGGAAGTCCTTGATTTCAGGCAACAGCTCCGTAAATCTGGCTAAAAATGTACTTCTGCTTAACCACCTAACATCCGTGTGAAGCAGCAAGTCTGTGTGCTCAGCATCATTCTCCTCCAAGTGAGCATGGAAAAGCCTTCTCTGCAGACTCCTGGCTGGAACTGAACACACAATTTTCATCGCAACCTCCACAACTCCATAACTGATAATTCAGGATATCCGGGAAAGATTCACTTTGTTTGCACAGTGCAATAAACCCACTAGTGCGGCCCACCATAGACGGTATTCCATCAGCTGTGATGATCAGCTTGAAGAGCGGCAGGTTTGTCCCGCTAACAAATCCCATGAAAGCATTAAAAATATCCTCGCCTCTGGTGTGTCCTTTTAATAGCAAAATGTTAAGTAGCTCTTCCTTGGTGCTCATGTCTTCAAAACACCATTCTGATGAAAATACACAATTGTGCCACATCCACCATATCAGTCGACTCATCAAACTGGAGGAAAAAGCACTCTCATGCATCAATATCCTTCCTGAGTTGTTCCTCCACATCCACAGCCATTCCCTCACATCGCCTTAAAGCAGTATTGCGGGAGAGTTGCACTCCTTTAATGGCGTTCACAATCTCTGTTTTATTTTTAAAGTGATCAAAAAGGTTATCTGCTGCCTCGAGAAAGGCTTCCTTCACAATATCGCCGTCTTTGAATGGCTTGCTATGTTTGACAAGGACGTGACTGACCCGATAGGAAGCAATAATTATGGCCTTACTCTGGGTCTTTGGTTTGGTGAAGATTGACTGCCGTGCTGCAAGCTGTGCTTTCAAATCCCCAAGTGTTTTTGCTGGCAAATCCCTCTCATAGCTCCTGTGTACCGTTTTGAAATGCCGCTCCAGATTCCCTTTTTTTCCCAATGCCACCGTTGCATTGCCAATCAAACAAACAGGCTTTGAATGAGAATAAACAAAAAAATAATCTTCCTCTCACTCAGGGGGAACATGGTAGGTCTTGGCTTGTTTCCCCTCAGCCATGTTGACGTTTAGGGGTATGTAACTGCTGTAATTGCTAGCTGCAAGCTACTGTTGACAGCGATCAACTTCCCGCAGTTTTACCTACTCATCGGTAAGGAAAGTAGCTATTGGCTGTCCTAAAAGTCACTTATCGATGTCATCAGGGCAATGTGATTTACTTGAGGGATTTTTTTCTTTTGTAATTTTTAGTTAGTTTTTTCTTTAGTTTATTTTAGACAAAGAAAAGTCATGTCATCATTTTTTTTTCCCTACACACCTCACGGTCGACTTGGGATCAGTCTGCGGTCTACTAGTAGACCGGGATCGTCTGGTTGGACACTCTTGGTCTAAGGCATCCAGTCCAGCGGATTTCTGAGGGTCCAGGTTAAGCAGCTCCCTGCATACTTCAGTCTCCTGTACTGGCTGGAAGGAGCAGTGAAAAGTGAAAAGTACTGTGAAAAAGTGAAAAGGTGAGTGCTATATGATGAGGTTGTCGGGGTATCAGTAGACGTTGCAGCTACATAGGTACTTTATGACCTTAGCAAAATGTCTGTTAAAGTAATCTACCAGTCTGCCTTTACCAGTAAACACAATGACATCCAATTTGATAGCAGTAGGTAGACAAGAGGATGTGCTTTTATTTTCCATGCTTTTAACAGTTTTCCAGAATGGTTTAGGATCAGAGCTACTTCTGAGGAGTTGCTTTCTATAATAATTAGGGCCCGAGCACTTACAGTGCAAAGGCCCTATTGTATCTGTAGGAATTCTTTATTCTTTATTTTCCTTCTGACGAAAGGAGGGCCTTTTTGCCCCCCTAAACGTGCCTCAAAAGTGACCAAATTTTGCATGCAAGCCAGGCCTGGTGAAAAATTTGATATTTAATGGTTTGCATTAATGGGCGTGGCAAGATGGCTCAACAGCGTCCCTTAGAAAAATTTGTGCCTCAAGCCCCACAATACGGTTTGACGTACATGCACGAAAATCGGTACACACCTGTATCATGTCGCAACTTAAAGAAAAGTCTCTTGGCGCCATGGCCGAAACCGAACACGAAGTCGGCCATTTTGACGACGATAGATGCCAAAAGGCGCGCCCCCACTTCATCTGATTGGTCCATATGTGATTGTTCCTATTTTCTGCCATACCTTTTGAATGGTTTGACATAGAGAGTCGTGAGTGGTGTCATCGGACTCGATATTGAGTACTTGACCTTCATTGGCATGAATTAGCCCCGCCCTTCTTCTGATTGGTCGATATGTGATTGTTCCTATTTTCTGCCATAACTTTTGAACGGGTTGTGATAAAGAGATGTGGGTGGTATCATCGGACTCGGTATTGAGTACTTTACCTTCATTGGCCTGAATTAGCCCCGCCCCTTCTTCTGATTGGTCAATATTTGATAGTCCCTATTTTCTGGCATAACTTTCAAATGGTTTGACATAGAGTCGTGGGTGGTGTCATCTGAGTCGGTTTTGACTCCTTCACCTTAATTGGTGCAAATTAGCCCCGCCCCTTCTTCTGATTGGTCGATATCTGATAGTTCCTACTTTCTGCCATAACTTTTGAATGGTTTGATATAGAGAGTCGTGGGTGGTTTCATCTGCTAAATGTCCAGGCCTGAAGACATCTACATGCAAGTCATACAAGCGCTTCCACTGAAGCACGCCTGAATGTGCACAAGGGTGCGAGGGCCCGTTCATCGCTGCTTGCAGCTTTAATTTACATTTTGGTATTGTAATTCCGTCGTCTTGCATTCTCTGGCACCAGAATTTATCTTGGGATTAATAAAGCCTTGCCTTGCCTTGTCATTTTAAGTTCTCACCAACTGTACTTCCCCTTCATAGCACCTTTATTTGGTACATTTCATAGAGGGCTTGCATATTTCAATATACACACACATACAGTGTTTTCCCATTCTCTTGTTATCTTCTCTCTGCTGACACAGTTTCAAGGTTATTCTGTGGCATTTGACCACTAGTCTTACTCTGATGAGAAACAAGATCAGCTTGTTTCAAGACAAGATGTTCTGAGAACATTATCACGCTATACAAAAACTCACCACCTACATTCAGTAGAACTTTCTCAAAAGCTTTACACATCTGTTATGTCAGCAATGATAATGTGTATTTACAATTATTCTAGAACTGCATATCTTCTTCCACCATATCCAGAAACCTCTTCTTTGATTCTCTTGCTATAAAAAGAAAAGGGTTGCACAACTAAGGATTGCGAAGTTGTATATAGACAAACTACAAGACTTCTTGAACAATTTCTCTTGGACAGAGAAGACCAATGAATAGGGACTTGACAGTAGGAAAATGACCCCTTGTACATCAATTACTCCAATTTAACTGCTTTTTTTCCAAGCAGCGGAAAAACGCAAACAGCATTAAACATTTTATAACAACTGGATGTAATAACAGTATCAATGTATAAATCATTTAAGGTAATCCATGATAAGTGCAGATGAAAAAAAAACTACACATTAGCTGGTTAATTAATATGCAACAGTGAGTAAAAAATCCCAGAAGTTGCACTTTTTTCAGAGGTTTAGGGGCGGGATATTCTTTATAAAGTCAGGTCTACTGTCCCTTTGGCTCTACCAGTCAGCTCCTGATAACAATGTTTGTGATTTTAAGTGCTGTAGCCGTGTTTCTGGAGGAAGTCTGTGCCATCTCTGTAAGTGATTTACCAAGAATATATTTCTGAGAATTAGAGTCTCCTAGTTAGTGTTCAGTTTTGAAACTATAGTTCCTTTAGTGCTCTCAGTGCACATATTTTTGCACAATAAGTCAAACAGTGTAATTAAGGCTCAAGAATGTACAAGAGAATCAGAATCAGAATCAGAATCAGGTGTATTGGCTAAGTATGAACATGCCAGACAGGGAATTTTGACTCCGGTTATTTCGCTCACTGTACAGACAAATGGCTCTTATTAACATATACAATTTAAAAAAAAAGTGAAAGGTGCAGCAGTATGAGGTAGACATGGTTATTGAAAGGTGCATTGTTAGAGCATATGATTGTGTTATTATTATTATTGCACAGTGATTGATTACTCTGAAACTCTATGAGGGATGAGAGTTCATCAGAGCAACAGCTTGGTGGAAGAAACTGTCTCTGAGTCTGGAGGTTTTGGCGAACAGTGCTCTGTAGCGCCGTCCAGAGGGGAGGAGTTGGAACAGACTGTCCTGGGTGTGAGGGGTCTGCAGAGATGTTACCTGCCCGTTTCTTGGTCCTGGATAGATGGGAAGTTGGTCCCAATTATCCTCTCTTCAGACCCAATTGTCCGTTGCAGTCTGTGCCTGTCTAGTTAGGTGGCCGATACGAACCAGACAGTGATGGACGTGCAGAGAGCAGACTGAATGATGACAGTGTAGAAGGTGGTCAGCAGCTGCTGTGGCAGGTTAAACTTCCTGAGCTGACGCAGGAAGTACAACCTCTGCTGAGCCTTCTGAGTTAATGTGGGTGGTCCAATTCAGGTCCTCTCCTTCAGGATATTGTGGATCCAAGGAATCTTAAGGTGTCTGTGGTGGAAACAGTGCTGTTGAGGATGGTAAGGAGGTCACCCTCCCGGATCAGGCCAATGACAGTGGTGTCGTCCGCGTACTTCAGGAGCTTCACAGAAGAGCCCACTGAGGTGCAGTCGTTGGTATAGGGAGAAGAGCAGTGGCGAGAGGACGCACCCCTGGGGGGCGCCAGTGATGATGGTCCAGATGTTGGATGTGTGGGCAGACAGAGGTAGTGGAGGTTGACTGTGACTACGTTTACATGCAGTCAAAATTCGGGTTATTGCTAATATTCCGGTTACTGAAACATTCGGAATATTCCGTTTACATGCATGAGCATACAGGGTTATCCCTGTATACATGGTAATTAATCATTCGGGATATCCCGATGAAACCAGCGACGTGCGGAGAACGTGATGACGCAATTACCGTAATTTCCGCTTCTTCTTCCTGTATCCAAATTCAAAATAAATGCTGCTTCGCCCAACTTTTCGCTCACTTTCTTGCAAATCTCGCTATTCTCGTACTTTCTACCGTCTACAAATGCCAAAATGTTCATATCCTTCATTACATTTATGAAGTGATTAGTCTCCTCATTACTCCAAAAGTGTGGCGTGGTCTTGGGTTTCGCCGTGTTTAGAAGTACTTCCTGGACTCAAAAGACCAGGATTCCTTGCAAACAGAGCATGCGCAGAAAACAAATTCATGTTCCGTTTGATCGGGATATTCCATTAGGCGTTTACATGACCGAATATTCAGGTTTTAAAAGGAGTAACCCAGGGGTCATATTCGGGTTTTTAAGAACCTGAATATGAGCAAATTCGGGTAATTCAAAGGGGTTATTGGTGTTTACATGGCTGTGCATGGCTGTATTGACTGCATGTAAACGCAGTCTGTGTTGTGGTGTGAATATGCGGGCAGCTGGGGGGGGTTGTTTGATGGTAGTGTAGAGTCCTGCTGTGCTGCTGGCCTGTTCATCAAACCTGCCGTAGAAACTGTCCAGCTAGT
Organism: Cololabis saira; assembly: GCF_033807715.1. Lineage (NCBI taxonomy): Eukaryota > Metazoa > Chordata > Actinopteri > Beloniformes > Belonidae > Cololabis > Cololabis saira. The sequence goes on from NC_084597.1 coordinate 38,200,710, forward strand.
TTGCAAGCCTGAGGTTGCCTGCAGGGCGTGGAGCTGTTCTTCTGAACCCGGTGATGTTCTGCAGACCTCTCCACACAGAAGGGGAAACAGGGTTGGCAGAGAGGCGACTCTCCAGTCTTTCTCTGTAGCTTCTCTTTGCTTCCCTGATCTACCTCGTCAGAGTGTTCCTGGCCTGCTTGAAGAGGGCTTGATCACTGCTTCTCTAGGCCTCCTCCTTGTCCCGGCTCAGCGGGTTCGATGTGAACCAGGGCTTGTTGTTGTTGTATGTGCAGAAGGTCTTAGTCTGCACACACATGTCCTCACAAAAACTGAGGTAGGATGTCACATTGTCCGTGACTTCATGCAAGTCCGTGGTGGCAGCTTCAAAAACAGTCCAGTCCGTGCAGTCAAAGAAAGCCTGAAGCTTCAGCTTTGACTCCTCTGTCCACTTCTTCACAGTCCTCACTACAGGCTTAGAGGTTTTTAATTTCTGCCTGTATGTAGGGATCAGATGAACCAGACAGTGGTCAGAGTGTCCTAAAGCTGAGCGGGGAACAGAGCGGTATGCATCCTTAATCACTGTGTAACAGTGGTCCACAGTCTGCGGGTCCCTGGTGGGGCACGTAACATGCTGCCTGTATTTAGGAAGTTCGTGGGTGAGGTTTGCTCTGTTGAAATCCCCCAAAACAATGAATACTGAGTTCGGGAGTTTTTCCTCCAAGTCCGTTATCTGGTCGCCCAGCAGCTGAGTAGCTTCACCTACACAAGCATGCGGCGGAGTGTAGATGGCGACCAGAACAAAGGATGAAAACTCCTGCGGTGAATAAAAAGGTCTGCAGTAAACAAAAAGTGTCTCTAACTGAGGGCTGCAAGAGTCTTTTAACACTGTGACATCCGTACACCAATCGCCGTTTATGTAGAAGCAGATCCCACCTCCCTTTGTCTTTCCTGAAAGACAATCCGCTCAGAGGAGCTGAAATCCCGGCAGCCGTATAGCGCTGTCCGGGACGAGATCACTGGGCCAGGTTTCAGTGAAACAAACGGCGGCAGATCTGCTAAAGTCCGGGTTTTTAGTGATGAGTAGCAGCAGCTCATCCATCATGTTTGCTAGAGAGTGGACATTACCCAGACGTATTGAGGGGAGCGGGGTACGGAAGCCTCTCTCCCTCAGCTTCACAAGTTCTCCTGCACGCTTGCCGCCGCATCTGCATCTCCTGCGAAACCGGTATAGAGCCATTGCTGCTGAGAATTTACATTTTGGACTAACACATCAGCTCCATCTCTTGATCTTTTTTCTGTTTCATATTTGCAGCTCGGGACTGTGTACACTGAGGGAGGGATGGTGGAGGGTGAAAACATTTGCCTTGGATTCCCTCGTCACATGGACATCTTCAAAGGAATTCCCTTTGCTGCCATGCCTGGAAGGTTTCAGAAGCCAAAGCCTCACCCTGGTTGGGATGGTGAGTAGACTAAGTGGTACAATCATCAGCTCTGCTGTTTGTAATACTTTTAGCTGAAAACCCAGTCATTTTACCCCTGAATCATTGTTGTTTCATGAAAGCTCTGAGAAGCCAAGTCTGCTCTGATTGGTCAGTTGTTTAGCCAACAATGGTGGAGTGCTAGCAGCTGCCCCTTTCTTAGTTTGAGCTATGCCAAACTGGTCACATGGCATTTAATTACTATATGGAGATTCATGGTATTACAGACGATTGAAAGATGAAAAGGCTGGACTTACTAAATGATTGATATGACTCTATCCACATGTTCAATCATGAACACAGATTATTATTATTTTTAACTTCCACCCCTCTCACACTGTGTGTGTCTCTGGTCAGGTGTTCTAAAGGCGACTGAATACAGAAAGAGATGTCTTCAGCTGACCCTCCTTCAGACTGACACCAGAGGCAGTGAGGACTGTCTTTACCTTAACGTCTGGGTTCCTCATGGCCGCACAGGTAAAGATTGAAAGATGCTGTATGAATGTGATCAAAGGTAGATAAAATCTATAACTTTCTTTTCATTCTCTAGTGTCTAGTAACTTGCCTGTCATGGTGTGGATCTACGGAGGAGCATTCTTGGTTGGAGGTTCGATGGGTGCTAACTTCCTGGATAACTATCTCTACGGTGGTCAGGAAATTGCAGATAGAGGAGATGTTATAGTGGTGACATTGGGATACCGTGTAGGAACCCTGGGCTTCCTGAGCACAGGAGACTCTAGTATGCCTGGTAGGTAACTGTCAAGACTCTGAAGCTCAAGGTCCTGCCTATTTTTACAAATGGAGCATTAAAACAGTAGCAGTATTTAGTGTAAAAGTATCTGTCTTTAACCTTCATCAGGAAATTATGGTCTGTGGGACCAGCAGGCTGCCATTGCATGGGTGCACAGGAACATTCGATCATTTGGAGGAAACCCTGACAACATCACCATCTTTGGAGAGTCTGCAGGTGGAGCCAGTGTTAGTTTTCAGGTGAGAAACCTTGTTCTTAGTTTGTTTGTCTCAGTTGAGCTGATGTACAGACAAATAGAGATTAAACTAAAAAGATCTCCTAATTCATAAATATGATTTGAAATCTGTTTGAAGACCAGACTAAAATGTTTATTCTTCTCTCTTAACTCACAGACTCTCACTCCTCACAACAAAGGTCTCTTTAAGAGAGCCATCTCCCAGAGTGGCGTTGCTCTTTGCCCTTGGGCAATCAACAGAGACCCCCGCAAGTTAGCTGAGGAGGTAAATAACAGCTTCTCTGACTGGTTATCTGTTTATTAATTTGGAGTACTTTAAACACGTACATCTTCAATGATGTACATATATTGGGATGTTTGGAACCAACTCACCAGATTGCCCTGAAAGTCAACTGCCCCACTGATGAGAAAATGGCTGCCTGTCTGAAGATGACCGATCCCGTGGTCCTGACAAAGGCGGGTGACACCAGTCTGTTCAGCAGTTCCAGCAGTAAGTTTGCAGATTTATTTAAGGCATCATCATCATAGCGACGGACAATTAGGTAATCTTCTGGATCAAGCCATACCATATTAGCCATGGTTTACCACCTAAAATCTTAGTCTTGCTTCCAATCTTTACTGTGGTAGTATTGGTTGTTGGGGTCTGACAGGAGGAGAGGTTAATCCAGGAATATCTGCTTATGAGATTGCCAAAGAGTGGACCAAAAGAATGAATCTACAATGTTCATTGCAATAATAGTGAGGAAAGACTGCAGTTCATCATGGGATGTCCCTAAGCAATTCAGGCATGTAGCAACATGACTAAAGGTCAGCACAAACTATGACTTTAAAATCTCACATAAAGTACATTATTCTTTAGATTTAGAAAAAAGCATCTACTTAAAGATATATGTTGTCAGTACTGTATAAAGAAGCTTGTTTGACTAAATGTCTGTTAGGTCCGATTGTGTTCAACCTGCTCCTGTCTCCTGTGATTGATGGCGACTTCCTGCCAGACGAGCCTCAAAACTTGTTCAGCAACGCTGCAGAAATTGACTACTTGGCTGGAGTGAACGACATGGATGGACATTTGTTCACCGGTTTTGATGTTCCATCGGTCAACTCTGATGTGTTGTCTACCCCTGTGTAAGTTCAAGTTTTATTTGATAATTCCAGAATACTGAAATCTAATTACAATATTTAGTACTTTTGTGTACATGTATTTAGTATTTTAGCAGACCTCTCTCTCTCTCTCTCTCTCTCTCTCTCTCTCTCTCTCTCTCTCTCTCTCTCTCTCTCTCTCTCTCTCTCTCTCTCTCTGTGAGCATGTCGGAGTAAGCGGGCGGAGCCGAGCAATTGAGTGAGTGTGACTGTTGGCAGCTGTGCCAGGGACAGTGGTTTTCTATCTTTTTGCTATCTTTTCTATCTCTTTATTATTATCTTTTTTCATTTATTCTCTATAGTGTTATGGTTTGGTTCTGTTTGGGTTAGTAACACTGGCGTAGGGTTTTGTTGTTTGTGTTGTTACTTGCTTTACCTGGACGTCTGCCTCCCGGGTTTGGTCGCAGCCGCTCAGGTATGGAGAGTTTAGAAAAAAACTCATGAAAACTAGATCTTTTTTGAGTGAGGGCTGCTTTACAAATCCAGAGTGCTACCGTCTCAAAAAGATAATGACCAAGATTAATGTCTTGTTGAATAGTGATGTCTGATGTTTAGTATATCTTTCACATGAATTATGATGATGGAGATTTTTTTCTGCTTATCATGAAATAAATCAGAATTGCTTCTTTAAATGTAAATGGGGCCAGGGAAGTAAGTAAGAGGGCCTTGTTATTTGAAACGATTAAGGAGAATAGTTTTGATGTGCTTCTTGCTCAAGAAACTCACACTGACGACTCAATTGTTGCTCACTGGGCAAGTGAGTTTTATTCTATCTATCTATCTATTTTAAGTCACAACACATCCAATGGTGGTGGTGTTGCTATTCTGTTCTCTAGGACCTTTACTCCTATTTCTTACCAGACTGAGGAATTAGTCAAGATTAGTCAAAAATTAGAGCCCAATTTGAAAACAATTTCTTTGTGTTTTTTTGTGCTTATGCACCCACCACGCCAGTGGAAAGAATTCTTTTTTTGAATATATTAAATGATGCTCTACGCAATTGTGAATCTGAGGATTTTTTACTCTTGGGAGGTGATTTTAATTCCACTGAAAATGCAATGGATAGAAATCATGTAGAGCCACACATGCCCTCACGCAGAAGACTCATAGAACTGATGAATGCAAATGAGCTTGTTGATGTCTGGAGGAACTTTCACAGTTCACAGAAGCAATACACATGGGTTCACTCCTACAATAACCGTTTGACTTTGGCTAGACTGGACAGATGTTATGGTTTTAAGCATCAACTTAGTTTGTTTAGGAAATGTGTGATCATCCCAGTTGGTTTTTCAGACCACATTTGTTTTTTTTTCTTTTTCGTTAAGTTCTGTAAAATCTAAAAGTGCTTATTGACATTTTAATAATAATTTGTTATCCGATGGCCATTTCAGAAAGGTTTTTAGACTATTTTGGCAGGATTTTAAGAACACAAAACCATCATTTAGCTCTTTGCAACAGTGGTGGGACTTTGGCAAGTCACAAATAAGACAACTGTGTCAGGAGTATACTTTCAGTGTCACAAGGGACATAACTCATTCAATGGTAGAACTTGAAAAAGAAATAATTGAACTCCAGCGTTTAGCTGAACAAACTGCCAATCAGACTTACACAGCAAGTGTTAAAGTGAAGCAGAAATCATTGGCTGACTTGCTAGGTATAAAGGCACAGGGAGCTCTGGTCAGGTCCCGCTTCCAGGGCGTGGAGTTGATGGACGCCCCTTGTAAATTATTTTTTAATTTGGAACAGAGGAATGGGCAGAAGAGGTTAATTCCCTCTCTGCTCTTCTGAGTATGGTGCAGTGTTGTCCAATCTGGCTGAAATACGTCAGAGAGCAGTCAGGTTTTACGAAGAGTTATATAAGAGTGAAAACTCAGATATTCAGGTGAAGGATGACAAGTCATTCTTTGAGTATCTACCCCAGGTGGTCGAAGAGGAGAATGCATTCCTTGGAAGGGCTTTGACCATTGAGGAGCTATGGAGAACCCTCCAGAGAATGGAGGGTGGAAAGGCACCGGGGTTGGATGGTCTACCCGTTTTTATAAGTCCTTTTGGTCAGAAGTGGGCAAGGATGTGTTGAGTGTTCTCAGTGACAGTCTTGCCAGGGGGCGTTTGCCACTGAGCTGCCGAAGGGCAGTACTCACTTTGCTGCCCAAAAAAGGGGACTTGAATGACATAAAATCATGGAGACCTGTGTCAATCCTCTGTAATGAATATAAATTGCTCTCTAAGGCGTTAGCTAATAGATTGAGTAAAGTTGTGGAGCAGGTTATTCATCCTGACCAGTCCTACCGTGTGCCAGGTAGGTTGACTCAAAACAACATTTCATTGAACAGGGACATTTTTGACGTAGGTAAGCTGTTTAATCTGGAATTTGGCTTAGTATCCATTGATCAAGAAAAAGCATTTGATCGTGTCGAGCACAATTATTTGTGGAGTGCTCTGGCAGCCTTTGGTTTTTGCCCTGAGCTTATTGATATGATTAGAGTTATGTACTGTGACATTGAGAGTATTTTAAAGGTTAATGGTGACTTGTGTGCTCCTTTTAAAGTTCACAGAGGGGTCAGACAAGGTTGTGCCTTATCCGGTATGTTATAGACTCTGGCAATTGAACCCCTCTTGGTGAATCTAAGGGAAGAACTGGTGGGGGTGAGAATTCCAGCGAGTGAAAGTGTTTTTAAAGTGTCAGCATATGCAGATGATGTTGCAGTACTTGAAAATGGTCAAAGAGACATAAATATTATGTTAAAGATTTTTGATGATTTTAATGTTGTTTCCTCAGCAAGAGTAAACTGGTCAAAAAGTTTAGCTATGCTGGTCGGGACTTGGTTAAATGGGGAGCCAAGCCTTCCGGCTGGCTTACATTGGGCTAGGAGTGGTTTTAAATATCTTGGTGTTTTTTTAGGGAATGAAATGTTTATTCAAAAGAACTTTGATGGGGTGGTTGAGAAAGTTAAGGACTGCCTTGATAAATGGAAATTCCTTTTAAAGAAGATATCCTACAAGGGGCGTGTCCTTATCAATAATTTGGTGGCATCTGCCCTTTGGCATCAGTTGTTTTGTGTGGACCCTCCAGCACAGTTGGTGTCAAAGATCCAGTCAATCCTAGTGGACCTCTTCTGTGATAAGCTTCACTGGGTTCCACAGAGCATCCTATATCTAACTAAAGAAGAAGGTGGACATGGACTTGTGCACCTACAAAGTAGGACAGCTGCCTTTCGGTTGCAGTTTGTCCAGCCTCTTTTCACTGGACCTCTGGATTCCGGCTGGAAATCTGTGGCGTGTGCCATTTTACAGACTTTTGATGGACTGGGGCAGAACTTTGTTTTGGATGGATCCAAGAAGATTGAACGTCAACAAACTCCCTGTGTTTTATTGCAATTTGTTTAAAGTTTGGTCCCTTCTAACAGTGCAACGCACAGGAAGCACAGTGTCTTTGTATTGGCTTTTAAAGGTGCCCCTAATCTTTGGGTCTGTTTTAGATATGACTCATGAAAAGTCTCTTCCCGCAGTCACACATAGTCTTCTTAGGTCTGGAGTCATTACTATAGAGAGTTTACTCAAGTTAGCAGGACCAGATCTTGTTAACGCTGAACAAGTTTCCAGTCAACTGGGGATGAGATCTATTCGAATAGTAGCTCAGTTACTAAAGAAATGGCGGACCTCCCTTACAAGAGAACAATTGCAGATGTTGGCGGACTATTTAGAGGGCTGTGCAGTTCAGACTGTAATGATCCTTTTCCCAATCTTTCATTGTCTCCAAATTTGACAGGCTGTACTGGTTCGTACTTGCATTTTGAACAATTGTCTCTTTTGGGTCAGAAGCCAGCTTCTGGCAAGTGTTTATATACTGTAAACTGTGTGTGAAGTCTTTTAACAAAAAGTGTCTGGACAAGAGGGTGGAAACACCCTGGTGTACTGTTTTACAAATGGGGGAAGATGTTCGACCCCAGTGGAGAGCACTATACAAGTCACCCTTAGCCAAAAAATGTGGGGATTTACAATGGAGGATTCTGCATGGAGCAATTGCAGTTAATGTCTTTGTTTCAGTGTTGAATCCTGTTGTGGTTCAAGAGTGCCCATTTTGTTTTGTAAGAGAGATTGTGTTTCATGCCTTCATGCAGTGTGTAAAGCCTGAATTATGGTTCTGTGTCAAACCAACGCAGAGCACACGCCATCACCGTGATGCCGTCGTGAACCCTTCGGACTTCTCCGTCACTCCATTTTGTCGCGGTGCAGCACCCCCCGTGACCGCTAATTCGCAATCTCTTCCTGAATGGTTTATCCGACTTTTTCCGGTTCCAGTGAATCAAAGAGATAAGAACTATTGTGCAAAAAACCAAAACAAACAAAAACACACATACACGAAGAAAAGAGCGCGGAAAGTTCACGACTGCTTCAAACCGGAAACCGGAAATGCGTTGCTTCCAAGCGAACCAATCACAGCCCTCTCGGTCTGCGTTTGGTCTGCATTTGGTCGGCGTCGCCTCGACGCGTAGTTACAATGTTCAGGAGGTGCATGTCAGTGACAGCGTCAGTGAAGGCGTCAGTGAAGGCGTCAGTGAAGGCGTCAGTGACGGCGTCAGTGACGGCGTGTGGTACGCGTCTACGCGTACCACACGCCGTAGGCACGGCCTCGTTTTGACGCAGAACCATAACTCAAGCTTAAGGCTACGGCCATTATTTGTGGTTCTACAGTCACTCTTTGATCATTTTAATGAAACATTTTCAATGGAGACTTTTATTTTGGGTTTTAAATATATGCGGAAACATCGTTTCAAATGTCAGCTGATAAACTTTCTCCTAGGTCAAGTAAAAATGGCAATCTATGTTAGTCGTAGAAACAAAATTGAGCAAACTTCTAGTGACGACATAGTAATGGTCTTTTCAATACTTGTGAGGTCTCGCATGTTAATTGATTTTCATTTTTACACACCATGATGAATATTGAATCTTTTGAAGAAATTTGGTGTTATAATAGTGTGTTGTGAATGGTTGCTATTGCAGTTTACACATTTCTTGGAGGATAACGCATGGCTTGCCTCTCAATTTTATCTATTTACCGTATTTTCTGGACTATAAGCCGCACCTGTATATAAGCCGCACCCGCTCTATTTTTAAAAAAACAATAAAAAAAAGATATACAAGCCGCACCTGTATATAAGCCGCACCCACTTTTATTTAAAAAAAAAAGATATGCAAGCCGCAGATATTTATGTTGTTAGATTAGATATTTACTACATGTACAGAACGATTTTGAAGTGTAAATGATGTACATGTTTGTACCTAAATAGATCCTTTCCTAACAGTGTCTTTTAACACGGCAGCAACTTTGCTGATTAAAATGGAACAGAACCAAGAGAAAATAACCAGTATTTATTTATCTATTTATCTGTTTGAAATCTGCTTCTACTTACTTCTATCTGCTAAAGAAGAAGTAGCGTATTCTTCTTTGCATTTATTTTGTCTTAGTTTTTATTCTAATTCCGGTTAGCACTCCCCCTAGCGGTGGAAGAAAAATCCACAGAATAGCCGCACCTTTGTATAAGCCGCATGGTTCAAAACCTAGGAAAAAAGTAGCGGCTTATAGAAAATACGGTAATATGATTGTACACTGGACAAAGTGATCATGTATTCTCTCTCTCTCTCTCTCTCTCTCTCTCTCTCTCTCTCTCTCTCTCTCTCTCTCTCTCTCTCTCTCTCTCTCTCTCTCTCTCTCTCTCTCTCTCTCTCTCTCTCTATCATTGTAGTGAGGATGTGAAGAGACTCTTGGCTTCCTTCACAAAGGAGAAGGGCCAGCTCGGTTTGGATAATGCCTACTCCACATACACCCTAGACTGGGGATCAAATCCCAGCAAGGAGATGATCAAGAAAACTGTTGTGGCCATTGAAACTGATTACATCTTCCTGATTCCTACACAGAACGCCCTTTATCTTCATGCTTCTGCTGCCACGTGAGAATGATTTCTTGATCAACATTTGTCACAGTCAGTTTATTTAAATGCAATCTGGTCACACATGGGTGAGGGGTTAAAAAAGCCAATAAAGCCTATCTGCAGATAGTTTTGGGTGTAGTCCATTGAATTAACATGGAACATCCCCTTTTTTATCCCATTAAAGAACTGGACACACCTACTCGTACCTTTTCTCTCAGCCCAACCGTTTGGGGGGCCTTGCATTGCCCTACCCTAGTTGGATGGGAGCTGACCACGCTGATGACTTGCAGTACGTGTTCGGGAAGCCTTTTACCACGCCACTGGGATACTGGCCTAGCCATCGTGATGTCTCCGGCTACATGATTGCATACTGGACCAACTTTGCCAAAACTGGGTAGAGATCTGCATAAACACAACAGTATTTATTAAAAAAGAAGAGAGCCACTCACCAAAAAAAGAAAACTCTTCTGTATTTGTTTACAGAGACCCTAACAGTGGAGACATGAAAGTCCCTGTTTCCTGGCCAAAATTCACCACCTCAGGACATCATTACTTGGACATCAATGCTAGGATGCACAAGGACAATGTGAAACAGATGATGAGGACACGCTACGTTCACTTCTGGTCTAGTGTCTTTCCCAACCTACCTTCAGTCAATTCAAGATCGAGATCTTGTGTGTATATTGGCCAACTTTAGTGAGGATCAGTGGTGTAGGCACAACATGAGTGTTAAGTTCATGAAAAATAAATTGTTATTATACACTGATGTTTTGAGTTTAATCATCAATAGAGCTAAGTCAGCCACATGTATGTTAAACCCGACTCGACTATTCAAAAATATTTTTTCTCTTATTGGTGTGACAATACTGGACCAAATCCACCTATCCCTAAGTTTAGGATATGTACCACAGGTTTTCAAAGTTGCAGTAATTAAACCTTTACTTAAAAAACCTTCTCTTGAATGAACCCCGAATATATTGAATGAACCCCCGAATATATTGAATGAACCCCCGAATATATTGAATGAACCCCGATAACAAGGTTTTATCAAATTATGGATGGGAGCTTTAAAGTTGAAAACCGGGACAGTCCCAGTCTGTTAACACAGCCTCGTGTCTGTATCCTGCAATCGGTATCCAAAGTCAAGTACTCACGCAACCTCTCAGTGCAGAAGTAACATGGTGGTGTAGCCCGCCAGGCCTCAGAGCGATGTTCAGACAGCTCCCCGCCGCCTCTCGCAGCTCCGGCCACCTGCGTCCTGCGACGTGTCCTGGCCCCGACTCGTCTGCTCGTTCCGTCCTCACCCGCACGAACGTCCTAACGGCAGCCTCCTCCCTCCATGTCCCTGCTGCGAAAAAGTCAGGTTCTTTGCTCAGGAGCTAACTAGCCGCACCCTCCAGGAAAATGGCGGAGACCAAGTTGCTGCGGCTCGGGAAAAAAACTCCACACTCGTGCAAAGGAAACACGCCCGACCAAGATACTGGCACAAAAGAAATGCTCCGACCGATTAAAGTCTCGCTGGGCAACAATATCAAAATTTTAGTCTCCAGATATTTACCGTCTTTCTCTCTCCCTGCAGCCAGCCAGTTCACTGTCTCCTGTCAACTGCCGGACCTTCCTCCCCTGCCGTCGAATGAGTCTTTTCTTTTAACCAAGTTAACCTTTTATAATTTTATTAAAGACCATAAAATACTTTGTAAACATCATCATACATGAATTATAAAGTTAATAAATGAACAATATTTATTTTAATAAAACTATTAATAAAACTATTGCAAAACATGAAGTTCTACTCTATTTTCGATAGAAACCCAGGGAAATAAAGCAAAACATGTATACACCTTTTAGGGATTTTTAGAGAACCCTACATACTTAATTGACACTTTTATTTGGTTGCCATTGATGAATATATACACATTAAGATAGTGAATTTAGTGAATGCTCAGATGCTAGATTACTTTTTCCCACTCTTCTTTCTGACTCCCATAGGTTTGGTTGATGTGCACAGAGGATATTGCTAGAGGATATTGTAATAAAGCCAACTTTTACACCAGATACGCCTCTTTTTTTCAAATTGTTCCCCTTTGGAGAAGTCAGAGTGGGTCAAACACTACACTGATGAGCAGGACGTGGCGTCAGGCACTTTTCAGAGTATTCTAATAAAATATATGCTCATATTCTCTGTAAGTGTGTAAATGGAGCTTGTGTTCCACTGCTAACCCGTCGCTATGGGCGGGCCATAGGAGGCCGGGCCCGCCCATAGCAAAACATTTTTTTAATCTTTATTTTATTATTTTCTTGTTAAAAATACTAATGTTGCTTTCTTTATCACAAAAATATAAAAAATAGAATGGAAGAATGGTGTGTTTATGTTTGATTGGGAAACTTAAACTGCAACGGCCAAAATGTCAGATTACGTACTTGACGTAGCCTACGTTAATAACTGTTACCGCGCAATTCGAATGAATGAATGAATCTACGGTCTAGTTTTCGCTGGCGAAGATATGGACTTGTTCACTGCAGTGACACTTGTGAATAGCGCTTCTGACTGTGTGAAGACACTGCGCACAGAAAATGAATTTGCTGCGCTATGGGATCTCTGCGCTCCTCCAGTCACGGCCAGCGAGGCTGTGCCAGTGACCGGCCCCGGTCCAAGCAAGAGAAGACGCACAGTTAACAAGAACCTCCGTGAATTTGCAGTTGAAGAAACCATTGGGCAAGCACAGAGTGACATAGACGAAAAGACCGAGTTCAAGAGGGTATTTTACAGTGTTATCGATGCTGTGCAAGGAGAGATGGATGTGCGTTTTGGAGAGCGCAGCAGCGAGCTCATGGGCGCACTGGCTGCTCTGGATCCAGAGGCCGAGAATCATTTCCTGGACCCATCAAAGGTAACCCCTCTACTGGAATTAACTGGAGCTGATGCAGGCGTGCAGGAAGACGTTTTTGCCAGGGGGTGCGGGGTGCTCTCAAATGAGGCTTACAAGGTTGTGGAACAGAAACAGCAACCACGCTGCAGCCCCTGCCGCACCCCCACTTCCGGCGCCTATGGCTGATGTGGTTGAATCTGAATATGCTGTGGCCCGTGAGTTCTTGGCGAAGAAAATGACCGACACCCCGGTCTCCCCCGAAGATGGAAAATGGACAATCGCACATTCAACTGTGCTCTCAAGGCTATGCTTGAGACTCATTTTCCACGCTCAAAAACATGTTCTCGGAGCATCGGCGCAGTATGCTGCACAGACGCAAGGCCCAGCTGATTCAGCTCGCTTTTGAAAAGGACCTCACTCACAGGTTCAAGTCCCGGTGGAAGGATTCATTGATGAGGAGGTTCAGCTCGGAGAAACTGCACCCGCTGTGGTGCTTTTTCAGTTTTAGAGACGATTCTGGTGTTACATCTATGTTGCATAGTCAAGTGTTTTGTGGATATTGCTTCAATGTTTTGTGGACACTGCTTTGATGTTATGCTTAAAATTGCGAGGAATTATGCTATATAGGGTATATAGCTGGTCATATTTGCTGTTGCTTATGTTTAACGTGATGGTTACGTGTATCAGTGCTGAACGAATATATGGCTGAAGTAATGGTGCCCCCCCCCTGCAGTTGATATGCCCCCCTTAAGACTGAGGTATGGCGACGGGTCTGTTCCACTGTTAAGGGGCTGACACACCAAGCCGAAAATCGGCCGTCGGGCCGTCGGTGAGCGTCGGTGCTCGTCTGTCGGCATAGTTTCCCCGGTGTGTCCCGCATGTCGCCACAGGTCGGGCGCCCGTCGGGAGCTTTTCAGCCGATTTGACATGTTGAATCGGCGTCGGCCGTCGGTCAAACAACTCACTCTGTGATTGGCTGTTCCCAGAATTTCCCAGAATGCTTTTCGTCGTCATTTGCGGACTGAATAAAAAAAAAAACATTTCTAGCGAGAAATAAATATTTTACTTTCATAATATTCACTCAGTGAATGTACATAATCACTCGCTTGTCTTTTTCAAACCGCGCCAGAATAAAGGCTGATTTATGGTTCCGCGTTACACCAACGCAGAACCTACGGCGTAGGTTACGCAGCGACGCGCGCCGTACGCCGTACCCTACGCCGTACCCTACGCCGTAGGCTCTGCGTCGATTTAACGTGGAACAATAAATCAGCTCCGGAGCCGGCAGGCAGAAAATCTCGAAATTTTCGGAGCAAATTACTTAACAGGCGTAGCTACAACTGTTAGATTTCATCTATTAAACCAACATTTATCTTCCTAAATGATTTATTTCAGCCAGCAGTAATTCTACACAGAGTTTTGTTTGTCTGCACATGTGTTTTCTCAATAAAGCTTTGAAAAAAAAAGCGCTGTCCCCCTCCTTGAGCCCCTGAATACAGACTGCCGCTGCCTGCTGGTATGGAGGGGAATTACCTCTCACGCATGCGCAGAACGTACGTGCTAGTTCGCTGTCGGATGTCGTATTTGCGGTGTGTCTAGTGAGCCCGACACAGCCCGACACAGCCCGACACAGCCGACGCGAGCCGACACAGCAGTCGGCAGAGAGCGGGGGAAGTCCGGTTGGTGTGTCAAAGCCTTAAGAAATGTAAGACATTTCGTAGCCCCACCTTTGTTATGCTGTCCTAATACTGGAATACAGTCTCTGTTAAATAAAATTGTTCTTCTGTAATGACAAACATATTTTTCTGTGATTTAAGAGCCTTCATACATTGTCTTTTAATTATTTTACTTGTTCTCACAGACAGACACTTGCTCCTATTGTCACATTCATCATTTAAATACATAAGACTGTATTTGTGTGTGATTCCTCCCCAGCAGACTGCAGCATAAAACAACACACTGACCACAGACTGATAAACATCTGCAGCATCATACTACAGATGTCAATAGATCTGGATCATAAAATATTTAACTGAAAACCATAATTTATCATTGTCCAATGTAAGGGAGTATTAATAAATCGCTTACATTAATCTCATGTAGCTACACAAGAGATGCATTGCACCAGATTACAGTTCAGTTGCTAATTTATCTGCAATCCATGAAGTGAAGTTTTCCCTCCCCCCAAAATAACACAGACAAGCTTGTCAAATTACGCTTTTAGTTGTCATCCAGCCATTCAATACACGTAACTGACATTGTTGTATTCACAGTGATTCAATATCAGCTGTAAATGTACTTGTGTACGGTTTATTTTAATATTTACCGTTCAAAAGCGAGCTCACTGCTGTCTGTCCCATAGACTAACATGACAGCGCTGCTTTGTTTTGGAACTTTCGGGGCCTCCATGAACCACGTGACCGCTCTGGCGGGGAGAACAAAAGTTGTCGCCACTCTGTTTTATCCACTGCTCTGATTCAAAGGTTATAGCAGAAAATAGGGACAACCAATCAGAATAAGGGGCGGCGCTAAAACCAAGCTCAAGGTAAACAACGCCACAATAGGTGAAAAGTTGAAATATGAAATTTCTAAAGTGACATATATAAATCAAAATATGATAAACCTAAATGTGACTTATTTTTTGAAATGATCAAAGATAACATTAAAAAAATAAGTGACAATGACAAAAACCTGCTTGACGAAGAATTAACCATAACAGAAATTGAACTAGCGATGGAACAGATGAAAAATGGAAAGTCCCCAGGAATAGACGGACTTAGATCTGAATTTCTGAAACATTTTTGGGATGATGGGCAGCACGGTGGCTTAGTGGTTAGCACTGTTGCCTCACAGCAAGAAGGTCCCCGGTTTGACTCCCAGGCCCAGCAGGGTCTTTCTGTGTGGAGTTTGCATGTTCTCCCCGTGCTTGCGTGGGTTTTCTCCGGGTACTCCGGCTTCTTCCCACAGTCCAAAAACATGCATATTAGGTTAATTGGTGATTCTAAATTGCCCGTAGGTGTGAGCGTGAGTGTGGTTGTGAGCATGGTTGTTGGTGTATATGTGGCCCTGTGATGGACTGGTGACCTGTCCAGGGTGTAACCCCTGCCTCTCACCTGAAAATAGCTGGGATAGGCTTCAGCAGACCCCCGTGACCCCGCAAGGGATAAAGCGGGTATAGATGATGGATGGATTTTTGGGATGATATTAGGGACCTAATACATAAAGCTTTAGATTGTGTTTAAGATGGATATTTATCCCCCACCAAGAAAACAGGCCTAATAACCTTGCTTCCTAAACCAAATAAAGACCTGCTGATGTTGGACAATTGGAGACCAATTACACTGCTCTGTAATGACTATAAACTTGTCGCCCTTGTATATGTAAATCGTCTAAAAAGTGTCATTGAAACTCTTATTGAGGAATATCAATCAGCCTTTATAAAAGGCAGACACATTCACAACCATGTAAGGCTAATTATAGATATGATTGACTATGAATCACTCATTGAATCAGATGGTCTCATTTTGTTTAGAGATTTTTTCAAAGCATTTGATACCGTGGAACACGAATTCATGTTTACAACTATGAAAAACATTGGGTTGGGAGACGGGTTATGCAATATTATTAAAATGTTTTATAATGACATTTATAGCTATATTTCCCTAAATCCAGGAATGACACCAAGATTAAAAATTCAATGTGGCATAAGACAGGGGTGTCCCATTTCACCACTAGTATTTATTTTATGTACACAAATGTTTGCTCACCTTATTGTAAATCAGTCACACCTCAAAAGAATCAGTATCTTTGACCATGAATTCCAAATCAGTCAATTTGCTGATGATACAGTTATTCTATTAAAAGATAAATCCTTTATTAAAAAAGCTCTGGATACAATTTCAATTTTCTCAAAAGCTTCTGGTCTTAAATTAAATTAAAAAAAATATGAACTGTTTTCTCTGTATTCATGCACTGAAGCTTATATTGAAAAGTATCCCTGTAAAGAATGAAGTAAAATACTTAGTTATATCAATATGTAAAGATAAAAATAAAAGAGAACAAATCAACATAGAAAAGAAAATAAATATCTCTAAATCACTGGCTTATAAGAGATCTGTCTATTTTAGGTAGAGTCCTATTGACCAAAGCAGAGGGAATATCCAAATTAGTTTATTCGTGTCAATCTCTGTACGTTTCTCCTCAAATGATCAAAATAGCAAACTCGGTGATCTTTAATTTCATATGGAGAAACAAATCCCACTAAAAAAAGATCTCACCTTATTAAAAACTACAACCTTGGTGGTCTGAAGCCATTTAATTTGAATCTATGAATGGAACTTTGAAACTAAAATGGATACTTGGCAAAGCCTGATTCTTTATGGTTCCACAGACCAAGGAGCCTACACCAGAAAGTTGGAGGGATGGAATTTGTGATGAGTTGTGACTTTGAAATCTATTGCCTATCAAATTATAAAACTTTCATGAACAAATTTTGCAGTACTGGAAAATGATATTTACACACAATTTCACACCACATGCCACCACCTTGTGGAATAACAGGACCATTACAATCAATAGGAATTCCTTATTTAATCAACAATGGCGTCAGAAAAAGATTTTATTTGTCGTTGATCTAATGGATGAAAATGGCCAATTCCTTCAGTTTCATTTATTTATTGAGAAGTATAATATAAATTGCTCTTCCAGAGAATTCCATCATATTTTAAAAGCCACCCCCCTTCCTTTAATACAGCTGATACAGAATACATTCATATACTCAAATGTTTCAGTCAAAATTCCAGAACTAAAACTTGATGAAATACACATTAGTGACCAGAAATGTAATGACAAGATTATTGGAAAAGCTCTAAAATGCAAATTATTTTTTTAATTTTAACTCACCAGCCAAATTAAAAATTGGAACTGACAAAATAATAACTAATAAATTCTGTACATTTATCAAATGGCCAATAGCCCCAAAAATAAAAGAGACGCTGTGAATGGCTGCCTTAAATAAGGGGACGTGAGGAGGCTGAGGCAAAAAATAAAGTTTACCCTTGTATGGGCATTTATTGTATATCATAAGACAGACCACTGACAACATCCTTCACCACCCCGGTTGAGCTCTTATATACCCTCCCACATAGATTGGGCAAGACCACATACCAGCATAGGGATCCAGTTTACACACACACATACACATAACACTCATCACTTGGCCAAGAGTATTTAAATAAATAATTACATCATGCCCCTTACTATAATTATAATATATATTGGCCCACATCCAATTTTTGTGTGGCTCTATCAACACAAATTGCAGATAATTATAGAGCCACACCCCTCTCTTGCTTCCCACACTTGGTATGATCCAGGAAGTATAAATCAGTCTCACCAGCCACAGGACAACCTTTTGTCACACAATACAGGTAAGTCTTTTAATCCACTCCACCTTGCAAACATGTTAGCAGTGCTCAGAGTACCACCAAACAACTGACAGCCAGCCAGCCAGCCTGCCTGTTTGTGGTACTGTCCCCTGCTGATTTATGTACCTATGGGCTCAAATTAATGCCATAAGTATTTTGTATCTGTAAATAAACTTTGTACTTGTAGAAATATTTTGTGCATGTGCAAAAAATATTTGTACGTGTAAAAAATATTTGTACTTGTAGAAATATTTTGTGCGTGTGAAAAAAATATTTGCACTTGCAAAAAATATTTGTACTTCTAAATACAAAGTTACAAACTTTTTTTCAAAAGCTACAAACTTTTTTTACAAAAGCTACAAACTTTTTTTCAAAAGCTACAAACTTTTTTTCAAAAGCTACAAACTTTTTTTTACAACTACCAGTTATGGCAGTGTTTTGACGTGCCAAAACTAAGCCAATCAGCGATCTTTGGCACGGGTTTCAAAGCGTTTCTGGATAACCAATCAGCACATTGCATCGCCTACTGACGTCGCCGCCATATTGGATGTGGCAAGACTGGGCTGCAAACTAATACAAGTAAATAGACTTATTTTACTTATCTTACTTATCTTATTTTTTAAAGCACCTTTCTACAAAGAAATGTACGTTTTACGTCTCATTTATTCATTCACACACGCACTAATATAATTGGGAAACAGTTAGGCACCAAATATAATATTTAATTTGCTCAGACTGCAAAAATAAGAACTTTATTGATCCCACATAGGAGTAATTCAAGTTATATCAGCTATTGACCTTATTCCTACGCCCCATGAGGCTTTGCGCGAATTATGGGTGCTACTTCCGGTGCTGCCGGAACCAGCGTTTGTTTACATGCTGAGTGAACGCGTTAACCCTCTTTCTCCGAGCGTAAACATGTGGGAACACCACCTATCACAGCTAAAAGGGGACAATATAATCTTACCTCTGCCTACTGCTATTGAGGGATGGGAGGACGACCTGAAGAAGTGGCCGCAGATAACTTACACAGGCATTTTCAACTACTTTATTAACTCGGTTGCTTCAGACGGTGAAGCGATGAACAATCTGAAAAGCTCTGAGGCGTATCAGTATCTGCATAGTAATAAAGTCGGTCGCGTTTTATTAAAAGAGATGGGACATAATCTTATGTACCTTAAAGCAGACATAGAGCCCAGCCAAAGCCTGAAAGTCCCACATCACCAAGCCTGGGTTTTAGTTTCCACGACAGGGGAAATACCCCCACCCTGAAATAAAAACGGTCCAAATCATCCCCCCCCGAAATAAAAAGTCCAAATCATCCCCCCTGTAAAACTGCCATCCCCCCTTTCCATCCCTTATGTCATTTCAACAATGAATGTGGTATTACTGTTATTTAAACATTTATTTTGACTTTTCTTTCAAATCAGGTTGAGAATGCAGTCAGGCAAGGAACAGACGGGGACATCGTGCACTGATGTGCAGAGAAAGTGGAATGCAGGCACAAGAAAGAATGTTGAGCTGAAAAAAGTTAAACAGATACATTTTAAACGTCATAAAGCAGACCATCTTCATGAAGGCACATCAGCATCATCAACATCAGCATCAGATCCCACAAGTGTGTCATCAGCAGAGAGCACCCCCAAACTTTTCAAGGATCACGAAGATTTTAAATCTTATGTCAGTTCCTCTGTGATGACCCCACTATTTCAGCTGCAGACAGACGGTCTCCTTCCCCGGTGCTACAGAGTAGATTTAGAGAAGAATGAATCTTCTCAGAGCCAGTGTGATCTACAGATGCCCCATACAGAGCACAGCACAATGCTGACCTGCAAGAAGTGTCTCACTTTTTATGAAAATTATGTTCAACTAAGCCCAGCTCAGGTGGAGAAGTTGACCGAAGAGACCCAGGTACAGAGTGCATCACAACTGTGGCATGATGCCAGGAAACTGCAGCTGACTGCGAGCACGGCAAAGAGAGTGCCCAAACGGAGCACTACTAACCCACAAAAATTCATAAAAGAACACCTGCACCCCACCTTCACAGGCAATACTGCAACTAGGTATGGAAAAGAAAATGAGGTCAAAGCCATACAGCTCATGGAGGCTCAAGGGCACACTGTGGAGCGGCGAGGCCTGGTGGTGTGTCCTAACCATCCCTGGTTTGGAGCAAGCCCAGATGGAATTTTGGACTCGGCACAGCTCCTAGAGATTATGTGTCCCTTCAAGAGCACCATGTCACTTGCAGAGTTTTTAAGTCGGCCAAATGGTGACATCAAATGCTTGGAAGATGGGACGCATCTCATTCTTCCCAATGGGAAAAGTGGTTACTACCTCCAGGTGGGTAAATATTGTAACACAAGAATTTCTACTTTTCACACATGCTACCAACATTGGCAGATGAGTTTGAGATGAAGAAGATGCAGCTCTGCCCCAAATATCTGGATCTCTTGAAAATAGAGTAAGAGTAAGCAAATAACAGGTGTTATGTGTGTTATACAGGACTGTCTCTGAAAATTAGAATGTTGTGATAAAGTCCTTTATTTTCTGTAATGCAAAAATGTCATACATTCTGGATTCATTACAAATCAATTGAAATATTGCTGATCATGGCTTACAGTCAGCCGTGACGTCACGCCCACAAAGAGACTTTTCTTTGACTTTTCTGGCCGTTATAAAACATTTTTGACGGATATAAAGTCCATGACTTAAAAATATAGAATACAAAGATTAGTAATTGCCGGTGATTACAGCTGGAGGTTCCTGTGAACAGTTTTAGAGGCTTCTCTTTTACTATTGCGGTCTATGGGGAAAAAAGCTTTCTGGGCCCCATGGGATTTTTTGTTGCAGTACCGCGGCTGGCCACTGGAAAAAAAATCGGCGTGCCTTCTGAGTGCGAAATTCGGGGGCTGCTCTGGCCCAGTCTTGCCACATCCAATATGGTGGAGACGTCAGTAGGCGATGCAATGTGCTGATTGGCTCTCCAGAAACGCTTTGAAACCCGTGCCAAAGATCGCTGATTGGCTCTTAGTATTGGCACGTCAAAACACTGCCATAACTCGTAGTTGTAAAAAAGGTTTGTAGCTTTTGAAAAAAAGTTTGTAGCTTTTGTAAAAAAGTTTGTAGCTTTGTTAAAAGTTTTTAGCTTTTGTAAAAAGGTTTGCAGCTTTGTATCTACAAGTACAAATATTTTTTGCAAGTGCAAATATTTTTTTCACACGCACAAAATATTTCTACAAGTACAAATATTTTTTTCACATGCACAAAATATTTCTACAAGTACAAATATTTTTTGCAAGTACAAATATTTTTTGCACATGCACAAAATATTTCTACAAGTACAAAGTTTATTTACAGATACAAAATACTTATGGCATTAATTTGAGCCCATACCTTTCTACCATAAATGGAGAGGTGTTTGTGGAGGCTGGAAGAGCTCTAGTGATAGGCAAATTCTTTCTTGCACAATTTGCACACAATTGTGCTTTTATCCAGGTTTCCACTCGTTTTTTAAAACTAAAATTTCCACCCACCGAACCCAGCAACGACTTCCCATCGGTTTCGGTTTCCATTGTTGTTTCTTGTGTTGAGTAGGCTACTGTGCATCAGTATTATGGGTAACTTATACCGGGAACTCGTGCAATGAGAAATGTTCCGCACTGTTTCGAGTGCAAAAGTAAATTGCGATTAAAGCAGCACAATGTAACTTTCAGCTTTTGTTGAGTTTGGCGGCTCCTTTGGACAAAAGCGGTAGTGCTTTACCAGAAAGAACACTCCATTTCCCATGAGCACCAGCGCGTACTGCCGGAAAACTCCTGTGCCCGTCGCGTGCATTTGTTTCGATAGCGAATGAAGACGGGACGGACTTTCAAAACTACTTTTCTGTTTCACCACGTGAACAGACGGAACGCAAAAAAAAGATGTTAAACTGCTGGAAAGGAACTGGAATTTACCGGGATACCTTAAACAAGGAAGCCAGGGACCGGTATATGGAGAAAATAATGATTATTAACGGGTTGGGTTCATATGAAATCCCTATCAAAGAGTGGAGCTCCGATGAGGATTTACTGCTGCAGTTCTGCACAACCGATGTCTTAGGCTACCTTGTTTAGGAGTGTTTGGCAGCTGCCTTGGTAAATGTTTGACTCGCCATGTGTTTCAATAAATTTGTATAATAGTACAATATACAGTACATGTTTTGTATCACTCTTACTTCTCTTTTTTTTTGACTGCTATATTGTGCTGAAGAGGCTCTGAGGCGTGAGCAATATTTTTGTTTTCCTTGTGAGATTATTTTTTTTCCTCTGCAGCTACAAATAGAGTTAATATCTTTCCTCAACAAACTAGTTTTATCTGAAGATTGGGGTTAATCGCACCGCAGAGAGCTGGCCAGCAACTGCGTTTAGCTGGAGAAGTGGGGAATAAAACCCGTGTTTTGATCCGACCCCGGTCTGTGTGCGTGTTTGTTTGTGATACTGTGTGGAAGTTTATGTTTGGTCGTTACAGCCGCGATCCAACCGAGCCGACGAGTCTTTTACTCTTTTACTTTGTTATATCAGATACTTGGTCTCCGTGGTTCTTCCTCCGAGCAGGAAAGCGGTGAAAAGTTAAACCATTAGCGATCTTTTCCCCACGTCTGTTGTGTGGAGCTGCTGCAGCCATAACGCAGCAACGGGTTACCAGCTTCTGCGGAGCTGCGCTCCAAGCCCCGCCCATTTTCGTCTCGACTACGAATCGGGAAGGAGGGGGAAGTGACGTATGCCGTAAAGCAGTCAAAGCCGTAAAAATGTGTAGTTTTTTAGTGTGGCAGGGTTCCTACCATGCTCCTCAAAGTTACATAGTGCCAGTGAAGGTGATACAGACCCCTCAGACCATGACAGAGGTTTCATTAAACCTGTTGGAAGTTGATGTATCCTCACAATGACTCTGGAAATATGATATTAAGGTGGAAAAGTTACATTGTGCTGCTTTAAATGCATTTTTTTTTGTTGCGTTATTTTTCTGTAATTATTAATAATGATTAATAATCATAATTAACGCAAAAATGTTCTAGCCCTAATATATGTAAGGGATAATGCCCGACGAGGTGTACATTATCAGAAATATATGGACGACGAGGGGGCGTGAACCGTCCTCCGCTTTGCATCGGTTTGCCTCTGCGAAGTCAATATATTTCTGATAATGTCCACCTCGAAGGGAATTATCCCGCTTATACCACAGTCACTTACCAAAAAACATAAATATTAAATCAGTTATTCATGCTTTAATGTGTTTTCATTTAAAATCATTAGTTTTATAACAAGCCACAGCAGAGCGGCTGAGCGGACTATTTTATCTTTGGTCCGCAGCCGTTGGAACCTGGTAGTTTTTAACACCTGAGGGTCTGACTAATACCTGGAACAATCACTACCGTCCCATAAGGTCCTTATGCAATGGACACAGTGTTTACTTCTCCAGTAACTAGGACGGACCAGAGATACGACTTGGCAACAGGAGATATTCTAGTCCGCTCAGCTCCACTCGGCTATGCTACAGTAACAAACAGTAAATATATTTGTTTCAAAGAATCAAAGTCCACAGATAGTTTCCTAAACCGTTTTATTAAGCTACAAATATTATCAATCATTCAAATAAATAAACGTTTCACCAAATAAATTAAAAGATATGACAAAATCACTCATGTCACCGTCCTGCGGTAGCCGGTGTTCTGCCGATCCCTGCTCCCTGCCGAGAAATGCTACTTTGTGGTTCTGCGCATGCGCACAGTCGATTTTCAAAGTTTGATTGCCACGCCCATCATTTCTTGCACGATGTAAAATTGATAATGTGGGATGTTGAGTATTTGATCCTTCAAAATACACGACCCATGACATGAATTGCATTACACTTTGTGAACATTATACGATAAAGAGAAAAAAAACCCAATTCTATCGCTTTATTTGATATTCATTCAGTCATTCGCCTTTATTTAACCAGGCAGGTCATTAAGAACATTCTTATTTACAATGACAGCCTGGCAAGCGACAAGGACCATTTGGGGGAAAAGGAAGTGGGCTAGGGAGTAAAACTCTGTAAATTGTAGTTCTACAAAGGTAGAAAACCATTAGGTAGCATTTTTCGGCAAAGCAGCAGAAATCGTCAGAACACCGGCTCTTCTTCTCTGAATCTCCGTTGCCGTGGTTACCACCTGGCAGTTGATCCAGCGCGATGATATTAAAGTTATCAGGCAATTTGACCGAACTTGCTTTCTAGGTGTCTGTTATAAGTGATAACCTACACCTAGGTGTAGGTTATAACTTATAACCTCTACCTGCCAGCCAATCAGAATCGTTTATTCACACAGGCCGTGGTATAAACATATATATAAACATATATATATATATATATATATATATATATATATATATATATATATATATATATATATATATTATATGACTTGACTCTCCCTCCCTCCTTGCTGGTCCACCTCTGTTATTTCCTGCTCTGCATTTCTTCCTGGTCTGTATTTTTCATGTTTCTCTAGAAGCTGAGGATTTTGTTATTATTTTTTGCAGTGCTGTCAAACAGCACTTTTTTTTTTATTAAAGACTTTAGTTTTTTTATTCTGCCGCCTTAGTCTCCTCGATTTGTGTCCTCAACTAAACCACATAGATATTTTTGAGGCTCCTTGTTGGGGGAGATTAAGTGCATGGATGGATGTAAACGCTTTCTTTTTTAACAAAACTGGCAGCACTGCATACAAGCGTTGCCCTTTTTGTTTGATTCTAAGATGTCATGAAGGCAGGTGAAGTCATCACTAATAGTATCACTAATAGAGTTGGTCGCTCCCTGTTTGTAAAGGAAATAATAGGGCCGTTGAAAGATCATCACAGGACACCAGTTTCTGAATTTAAATCACCAGTGGGCTATGTATTTATACTTACAGGTGAACTTATTTCGTTTCGCAGTCGCACATGGTTCCTTTTCCTCAGCCCCCTGTTTTGTTTACATTCTCCCTGGTAACCTCCTTTTATGTCACAACGCAATGAACTGTGGGTAATTCCCTTTCCCAAAGTCTGCGGAGATGCAGACTTACGGTAAGTGAGCAGTAAGGGCTCAAAATGTCTGCCGGGAGCGCTCACGCACTTAACGATTTTAGGAATGGGACAGCCCTAAACCCTTACGCAAGTCGCGGGAGCGCGCACGTAAGTCTGAGTCTGTGAGGGTGGAGATTGGGATTCAGCTAGCAGCTCTGCCTGTGATGATGTGTGTCGCTTCTTTTACTGTCCGGGCAGCAACTGGGTAAGAGTTCCTCTTCCGGTTTTTTGTAGTTCCTCTTCCGGTTTTTTGTAGTTCTTTTGCAGTTTTTTGTAGTTCTTTTGCAGTTTGCTTTGTGTTTGCACTCATTTAACTTTGGTTTGACTTGACATTGACTGAGTGATGATGGGCATACCTGTCAAACACTACAACAACACAGCTGATTCCTTCCTTTCCCATTAACATTGTGATCTTATTCCAGATACACTCATCCAGGTCATTGAATGTCTGAAAGCATGAATCATGGGGACTCCTGCTGATGTTTTCATATCCTTGAAGGTTGCACACTGGTGCCTTTTCTCTGGATCCCAGAAGCTCTTTGTTCTTTTCGATTTTGTCAGACGTTGTTCAATAAAGACGGCATTCTGCTTTGCACCATCTTGGAGGAAGTTTGAGAGGTCTTTTGCAACTTTCTCAGATGCAACCTGACCACTAACAATGTTGATCAGTTCCTCAGGAACGCTACCAAGGTCAAAGAGATTCTGCTTCTGCTCCACAGCTTCCATTATCTTCTGTATGTCTCTCTCATCCCTGTCTATTCTGGATGCTCCATGCTCCTTGTGTGCTTTTGGGCTCTTTGCATCAGTGTCACAAAGCTCTTTCATGGCATCTACATATGCTGTGGTCACATGTCTTGTTATCAGCCATCTTGCGAAAGCTCCCTTTCGTAATGTGAAGCCAACAACTCCACCCTGACTCTTCTGACTCTCTGCTGGTTTGGAGAAAAGACATAATTATTTTTCATTATGCAGTAATGACTTGACCAAAAATAAATTCAAGTGGATGTAAATATTTTAATAAAGGTGTTCTATTTCAATTTAACTTAATTCTACTGGATATTTGTTTCCATAATGAAATATACAATTTTTTTAATGTATCATAAATAAAGAGTAGTGCTTACCTCAGGTGGCTTATGTAGCAGTAACATTGAATTGGTCAGCATTCTCACCATTGATTATGGGCTTGGGACTGGACACTGAATATGTCAATGTTTCGGTATTCTTTCATTTTGGACACTTCATACATTGATTGATGTACCACACTGCCTATGCATGGTATCTTTACATATTTGGTATCACTGGATTCAGCACAACCCCATCTTTCCAACAAGCCATGATATGTGTTTCTATGATAATTCCTGGCCAGGCAACTATAATGTAAATGAGAACATTCTGCATATATGTTCTTTTTTTGCATGTCCGCTGTTCAAAGGTCTTTATATGTAACACACATCAAGATATTCACATCCAGGTTTTTCTAATAGGTACAGCAACTTCCTGACCACAATTATGTCAGGTGTCAAAGCTGTCAGAGCTTCTGTTATTAATCTACATGAGTTTATATATCTTAACTCTCATACGGCCAGGCTGTATTTTGGTTCTTTTTTAGGTTTGGGGTGTATAACAATATGTATCAATTTAACAATTTTGCAGTAAAATATTTCAACCTAAGAATCCATTTCATATATGGGAGACGTTAGAGATGAGGAAAAACATTGTTAGGTTTTGTTCTACCCCTGGTAGGGGTATCTCGAAAACTAAAGCCCTTTTTGACAGTTTGTCACTAGCCTATTAGAGGCAGTGTGGCTGCGAGTAACATCTGCCTTCATTTTTTCTTTCATTTCAGGTCTTTTATGATTGAATTAGCAATATTTTAGCCAAAATTCAGAAGCAGTATGTGGAAAAAAACTAGGTGTAGTTTTACCTCTCAATAAAGAAGGTAAGTATTGACTAGATTAGGTGCCCCTTAAGTTTGCAAAGATGCTCATAAACAAAAGACAACAAACTACTTTGGACAGACAAGACCAAAGCATTAGGACATGTTGGCCCGGTTTCACAGACAAGGCTTAAGCCTAGTCTCAGACTAAAATGCTGTTTGAGCTGGCTTAACTTTAAGTCACTTGCACAGACATATCTTAAAATAGTCATAGATTTAGTCTGTTCTGGATTAAACAAAGCCAATTGCAAAAGGGTGGATTAGAGCTACTCTAGGACTAAATTGAAGTTTATATTAATCCTGCAAAGAGGCAGGTTTAACTTCAGCTTAGTACTGTTTGTGAAAGGGAGCACAGATGTTTTGGGAGCATGGAGTATTTGGAATATCTAAATGAAGACCAATATTCGCTACAGAGGCCAGCCAGACAAATACTTGTGGATAGGAGTAATCCATTGAATCAGTTTGATGAAATAACTTTCCGAAACCGCTTTCGTATGTACAAAGAAGATGTACTGGAGATAATTACTTTGCTTGAGCCTAGACTTTCCTCCATGTCTCATAAAGGAAGGCCTGTACCCAGTTCTCTCCAAGTTCTGATAACTTTGAGATTCTTGGCATCTGGAACCTTTCATCGTGAAACTGGTGATTTGTGTGGTGTCAGCAAAGCAACAGTGTTTAGAATAGTTCACAATGTCTGCAGTGCCATTTGTGAACTGAGAAATCTGTACATTAAGTTCCCTGATGCTGCTGAGCAAACCAACTATAAATCGTGATTCTACGAATATGGGAACTTCCCAGGAGTTATTGGCTGTATTGATGGATGTCATGTTGAAATCAAGTGTCCATCAACTCCTGATGCTGAGGAGTACAGGAACCGTAAGAACTGGTTTTCCATCAATGTTCAGGCTGTATGCACTCCCAATTTAGAGTTTTCAAACATTGTCGCCCGTTTGAAGGGAGCAACACATGACTCAAGGATTTTTCACAACTCTTCATTGTGTGCTCAGTTTGAGAGAGGGCAACATAGCGGAATACTAATTGGTGACAGTGCATATGCGCAGAGTTCCTATTTATTCACACCTTGGCCACATCCCACAACAACTGAGCAGCAAAGATATAACAAAGCTCATATTCGCACTAGAGGGATGGTCGAGCGTATGTTTGGGGTGTGGACAAATCAATTCCAGTGTTTATGCAATACACTTCATTTTGAGCCAAGAAGATGCTGCAAGGTGATCATTGCTACAGCTGTGCTGCACAACTACCCGAAGCTGCACAACTACCTGAAGCAGTATAATTGTCCTGACCCTCCAATGGAAGACCAGAATGATTCAGATGTGCCCATGCCAGTCCAACGAGGACTTGCACTCAGAGCTGCTTTCACATTGCAGTGCAATATTGCAGTGCAATAGTGTGCTGAAAAATTAAATGAGAAACTCAACCAAGGCTGTCCTAAAATTTAGGTTGTGGTGACTACAATACTCACACTCTTGTTAAGTGTATTTCATTACATTACATAGCTATCTCATGCATCTTTCTTTGAACAACTCTCTCTTCTAATTTCATATCCAATTCGACCTATAGAATTCTCATTTTCATGTCATGCTCTTCTTTCAGATATTTCATTTTCTGCTCATGAACTTCTAAGGCTAACTTTTCATGCATTGACATCCTTTTGGTCTCTGCTGGAAGGTGGTGGCAGCATCTTTTCTCTGGGATGCCATGCCAGATGTGGAGGGTGCACAGTCACTGTGCACTGGCTCTTCCACCAGGGTTAGAATAATATCCTCTGGGAAAAGAACACTGTTAGATACAAAAGTGTGGTTACATTTTAATTTGCATTGAATTCACTGCAAATGGCAGCCCAAGCATTGTTCTTCTTATGTTCAACAGCAGCACTATGCCCTTTACTTTCAATAACAGCATGATTTCCCAAAATTTGTTTAAGTAGAGTTTTTTTTCATACTCAGTATAGTTCTTTGAGCGTGTTCTTTTAGCTTCAACCATGTTTGGTGTCAAAATTCCCTCCAGCAAAACTGTCCTCAATTCCATTCCAGGTTTTTGTGAGCACCATTAGGCTAACAGACTGTGCTCCCACTTAAGCTAATGAGGTGTTCTGCTTTAAGCTTACTCCAGGACTCCACAGTCTGGGACTAACTAAGACAAATATAAGCCACGCTCATGCAAGCCACTTAAATTACCTAGCTTTACTAGTCTGACTTAGGCCTACTCCTGGCTTGATATAAGCCTTGTCTGTGAAACCGGGCCGTTGAGTTGTAACATGTTGCGTGAAAAACATGCAGCATTTCAGTATAAACATCTCTGTCAAACACAATGGCAGAGGAGTGATGATTTGGGCTTCAATGTTTATTGTTTAATGTTCTATATATAAGTGGCTATTGATTATGGATTAAATGAGTGTAACACCATCAAAATGAAAGAGGAGAGTACTTTCTTTATTGTATGGTTGTATGAAAAAACAATGTTTGTCCTGCAGCCACTCGATCATTCAAGTGGACCACATTTTATGAAAAATAAACAATATGAAGTTATTTGTTAGCTGTTATTTCTCAATGATATAATCACATATGTGTTTCACATTTTAAATTTGTTATTCTTGTTTTCATTTGCAGTGGAGCTGTTTGATCTCTTCAGAGAGTTACTTTGAGTTTAAGTTCAAAAAGGTTTCAAAGAGAGCTGAGAGCTTTCATGTTTCTGTCACACTGTCAAAACACATAATGAACAAACTGCATGAAAGGTTTTTTTCTGTAAAAGATAGTAACCAGTGTGGAGATGTCTGTGTATCAGTGTATCCATGGAACTCATTTTCATCCTTATCACTATTCTGTTGGCTTTTTCTTCAGAATATTCATCTGATGTTTTACTGTTTTATTCTGTAGACCCCAAATCCAACGTCATTTTTGGACAGTGACTTCAATCCTACCAACCCAGTCTGTCATAGCAGTGTGTGTGAGGAGAGGTATATGATATATACATTATACATAAACGCTGTTAAATACTGAAAATGCACACTCCAAATAATTTCCCCCCCGTCGCTTTGGGATATCACATGCGTGCCCAGACTGCCGTCAACACTACATCCATCCTTGGGCGCTGCTTGCAGGTTTAATTAGGGTCCGAGCACTGACAGCACGAACGCCCTATTGTATCTGTAGGAATTTTTTTTCTTCTCGTTTTTATTTTTCTGACGAAATGAGAGCCTTTTTGCCCCCCCTAAACGTGCCCCAAAAGTCACCAAATTTTGCATGCAAGCCAGGCCTGGCGAAAAATTTGATATTTAATGGTTTGCATTAATGGGCGTGTCCTAATGGCTCAACAGCGCCCCCTAGAAAACTTTGTGCCTCAAGCCCCACGATACGGTTTGGTTTGACGTACATGCACGAAAATCGGTACACACCTGTATCATGTCACAACTTAAAGAAAAGTCTTTGGCGCCATGGCCGAAACCGAACAGGAAGTCGGCCATTTTGAATTAATTGTGTAATTTTAGCGCAATTTATGCCATTTCTTCGGCCTGAACCGTAACGTGCCCCCAGGTGTGTTATACATCAAAATGTGCGTCTAGATCCTGCTACGATGGGCATTACTTTTCTCAGTCAAAAGCGTTACCGTGGTGACGATAGATGCCAAAAAGCACGTCCCCCTTCATCTGGTTGGTCCATATCTGATAGTTCCTACTTTCTGCTATAACTTTTGAATGATTTGACATAAAGAGTCGTGGGTGGTGTCATTTGTGATATACTTATGATGATGAGTTGAGTTTTATGTGAACAACAAAGGCACTTTTTATAGTATTATTGACCTAGGAATGTGGGGGGAACCCGGGTGGGGGTGGTGGCCATGAGTCCGAGGGCCCGTTCATCGCTGCTTGCAGCTTTAATTGATTTTGCACTTGAATCAATACGTGAAATCGGATAATCTGTCTTAAACGTCTGCTGGCAGCTCTGCAGCTATTTCGGCAGGGATCAACTGAAGATGCTGGCTAACAGAGCTAACTTTGACATATGGTGGGTGTGTCCTCATCGGCTTCCCCAGCAACATGGCTGTGCTAATTGCTCACAGTTTTTCGTATTAACTCAAAATGTTGGTTTAAAAGATAAATGGTTTTATATAATACATTTTTACTCTCTGGTTTAGTACTGCTGGAAGTGTCTCAGATGAAAATGAAGATGGGTGTGACAAAAAGGAAAGATGACGACGAGGAAGATGAATTTCAACCATCTGAGGGACATGAAAACAAGATGGAAATGGTTATTATGGACTATATGTGACAGAAGATCTCCCTGAAAATGTTCATCCAGATGTTCATTTGTTCAGTTGAAAACTGTTTGTTGGTACTTTTATTTTATTCTGATATGACTGTCATTAGTTAAAGATTTCTTCAGCTTAAATGTTACCTCCAGATATTGATGCAAAACCGACAGAAAATTATAAATGCAGCGTTATAGTTTATACCCTTCATTTTACATGATAACCACAGTTAGCAGGAGAACCTAAACAAAACTGTGCTATGCTGCATAACATTACTTAAATTACATCCCTCAAATCTGAACTTAAAACTCACCTTTTCAGGCTGGCCTTCTCTGTGACTGATGATTATTCTAGCTGGCCTTTTTCACCTGGAGCTGTTGTTTTGTGCCGAAGCCACAGCTCCTAATTGTTTTAATATTTTTGTTGTCTTACCTGTTTAAATGTTTTAACTTTGTAAGGGGACCTTAGGTGAAGAAAGGCACCAATCATATAAAATGTATTATTATTGTAAAATCTACAAAGTGCCACAAATGTGACCATTGAGCTTAATATTGCCTCATTTGTTTGTGGTTATGTTTTTTTACTGTATTATGTGCAAAAAAAAAAGTTTAAGGACTGTGAAGCTTAGTACCTTAAAATATAACATTTTTATTGGTAACCAACTTTTCACAGTGGGCCTTAAAAAGGGTTGTTTTCAGTCTAGCTGTAAAGATTAGGGTTTTGGAGTGTGTAGAGGCATGAGACTTTGTGGCTTGTTGGACAGCTGTGTAAACTGAGTTGTGGGGAAGTTTGTTGGTTGCCAACTGCACACGTTTAAACATTAAAAATAACTTCTGAAAGGCTCGTCACATGCACCTTGAGCATTGTGAAGGCTGTGCCATGTGTGTTAGTTCCATTATCAAATTGCTTCTTAGTTTTTTAAATAAATATCCTACAGTTATGAAAAACAACTTTTCCACTGGGGGCGGAGAGGGACACATCCCCCCAACTTTTCAATATCCTAATATCCTGATCTACTTTCAAGTTTCTTAATACATTAGTTACAGAGCAGGACAGACTACCCATGTGAACAGTATTGGTGTATTCTTGAGAGGAGTCATTCTAATTTATTGATATAAATGTCTAGAGCTACTCTCTCAATAAAAGCTATGATGAAGTTAGTTTTATGTGGGACATTTGACAGATATCAACTACTGATCTGCAACGACCATCAATACCAACTGCTGAAACGTCTCAGACTTTCCCTTTCAACAGCATCCATACCGTCTGATCAAGTCACACTGCACCCAGCCTAATCAAAAAGTCAAATAAAACACATTGATTGCATTGTATTTGAGGATTCTTTTCAGTTTTTATCTGCAGTAGAATGGTGATTTTGATTTGTTGAAAGTGAAAGTAAGATGTTTACATAAGAAGTGATTACAGGATTTATGAAAATCCATCCATCCATCCATCGTCCGCCGCTTATCCGTTCCCGGGTCGCAGGGGCAGCAGCCTCAGCAGAGATGCCCAGACTTCCTTCACCCCAGACACTTCCTCCAGCTCCTCCGAGGGGAGTCCGAGGCGTTCCCAGGCCAGCCGAGAGACTTGGGTCGTTTCCGAATTCGCATACTGTACTACAAGTATACACTGATTTGGCCAAAGTGTAGTAAGTAGTATGCTGTATGTGAACAGAAGGAAATCTGCAGTGTGCGAAAAATTCCCGGATGTTGTACTGATCTGGAAAAAAATCCGCAGCATGCTTCAAACCAGCTACCTCGGTTACCATATCCCAGAATGCAATGCGGCCTCGGCCAGGCAGCGCTTTTTTCTTTTTTTTCTCAAAGCTTTATTGAGAAAACAGCTGCAATCGGACAGTGATGTGACGGCAGAAAGGACTAACTGCACCGTGGAGAGGGAGAAGGAGGAATATAATGTAAGTAACTTTAATATATAACCTTTATAATTCAATTTAGTGTAAGGACAACGATTAAAAATTGTGGGTTTTTAATAGTATGTTAGGTTTTTGTTAGTTATCTTAGTGTGCTTGCTACGTAAATAAAAGTGAACTAAGTGTTATGACAACGTTATATATCGGTAGTTCGCTGTATTTTCATGAAATAACTACTTTTCATTGCTGTGTTTTGACAGAGAATTTGTCCGGGAGCTGAAATAAATAGATGCAGAGAGAGGGTTTGGACAAGGAGGAGAAGATGGAGAGAGAGCTACTCCACAGAGAGGAGAACTTGTTAATAATACAATAACATGAACTTCAATAGACTGATATGTTCATTTCAATACATTTATTAAAATCCATTTCCATCCCTTATGTCATTTCATCAATGAATTTGGTTTTACTGCTATTTCAACATTTAAGATAAGATAATCCTTTATTAGTCCCACATCGGGGAAATTTGCAAAATATGGTCCAACTGGAATCGAACCCCGTTTGCTGTACAATAGTCGCCTACTGAACCCGTTGAGCTATAAGCTTTACTTTATATTCAGACAAACTAACGTGACAGCTACGACTGTTAGATTTCATCTATTAAACCAACATTTTCCTAAATGATTTATTTCAGCCGGCGACAGTTCTCCACAGGGCTGCAGTTTCTCCCCGGGACGACGCCGTAGTTTGACCCAGCGATCGCGTCTGTTCTCCGGCCGTGATCTGCTGATGCGGCCGGACCGGTGGCTCTTCTGATCCCCGAAACATCAGATCAAATTTCTACGCCTTACTTTTACGCCTGAATGTTAAAAGATGTTAAAACGTAATAAAGTGGCATATTAACAGCGCTACAGCTGGAATTACAACAGCTTCTATCAGTGTTTCTCAACCCTGGTCCTCGTGGGCCCCTCTCCTGCATGTTTTAGATGTTTCCCTGCTTCAGCACACCGTGATAAAAGTACCTGTGTCATCAACAGAGTTGTGCAGACCTTGGTGACAAGCTAATTAGGACCTTTAATTAGAATCAGGTGTGTTGATGCAAGGAAACATCTAAAACATGCAGGACAGGGGCCCACGAGGACCAGGATTGAGAAGCACTCTAGTCTGCTTTTAAATCTCATGTTTCGCTGACGTTTTGGTGCGAGATGCATTCTGGGATACACTGTAGCACACTGCTGTGTAAACGGTCTGCTGGAGCAGCGTACTGAATCGTTCATTCAGTAGGCAGTATTCAGTGCATACTTTGCAGTATGTAGCATGTAGTGCGGTAGTGTCCGAATTCGGAAACGGCCATAGTCTCTCCAGCGTGTCCTGGGTCTTCCCCGGGGTCTTCTCCCAGTGGGACATGCCTGGAACACCTCCCTAGGGAGGAGGGACATGCCTGGAACACCTCCCTAGGGAGGCGTCCAGGAGGATCCGGTACAGATGCCCAAGCCACCTCAGCTGACTCCTCTCAAT
The DNA here is from genome assembly GCF_033807715.1 of Cololabis saira. Lineage (NCBI taxonomy): Eukaryota > Metazoa > Chordata > Actinopteri > Beloniformes > Belonidae > Cololabis > Cololabis saira. Next base: position 38,235,194 of record NC_084597.1, read on the forward strand.
GTGAAGGAGTAGCGGCTCGACTCCGAGCTCCTCCCGGGTGACCGAACTCCTCACCCTATCTCTAAGGGAGCGTCCAGCCACCCTGCGGAGGAAACTCATCTCTAAGGGAGCGTCCAGCCACCCTGCGGAGGAAACTCATCTCGGCCGCTTGTAGCCGCGATCTTGTCCTTTCGGTCACTACCCAAAGTTCATGACCATAGGTGAGGGTAGGTGCGTAGATTGACCGGTAAATCGAGAGCTTCGCCTTGTCAAGTGTCAAGTACTGTACTTGACATTTTTGAAAATTAGACCAGTGCCTCAGCTGCAGATAATGACATTTCCCATGTTCACAGGAACACAAGTACACACAAGAACGTGTATGGAGAAGCAGTCTTTGTTTTATTTACATTTTCACCCCCTGCCATGTTGACAGCTCCTGCTTTTGGGTTTCTCTTCCCATCACAAGACACAGTGTGATGGAAAACTTCTATAACAGTTGCCAGTCTTCCCAGGTGTTACAACAAGATCACCAGAGTTCAGACCATGCAATGCTTAGAAAAACAAAGAAACAAACAAACAAACTCAATCAAATGTAATATCCTTCAGTTTGTAATAGTTTGAGTTCAGGACTTTTTATACCTTCAGGTGTCTATGTATTTGCCATTCCAATGCCATCTGCATTTTCTTTTGTCACATCCACCAACTGCATATCGATCTTCTTGTAAAGTTGCAAATAAACAAACAAGACTTAGAAGAACTTCCCTTAGACTACACACATAGATGTGTGAATATAGCAAAGTGTTAAATTTAAAGGAAAGCATGGTTGTGGATGGGTGATGGATTTTATTTATACTCACGTTGAGTGGACCATGAACCCCTCTGTGCCCCCAGATATTTAAGACTTGTGTAAAGTCATTTGCTCCACAGCTAAAGACCAACTGAAATATAGTTGACTTCACTATCATCTTTAACTGCTTTTTTTCAAATTGTGGGGCTACATAGCAAGCATTAAACTGCTATTATGACAACTTCAAGTGAGAGCAATATTTTTATAAACTATTTGAGCTCATCCATGGTAAGTGCTGAGAAAAAATACAGTTTGCATGAACTAGTTAATCATTATATAATGGTGGGAAAAGCAGCACCCAGGTTACACTTTTTTCAGATGTTGGTTAGGGGCGGGATCTTCTTCATATAGTCTGACTCTCTGTCCGCCTGGCTCTGAAGACCCACTCCTGATGGCAATGTTTGGGATTTTAGCCGCTGTAGCTGTGTTCCTGGAGGCAGTCTCCGCCACCTCCGTAAGTGATTTATCAAAAAAATATAAGTGTAGTTCAAGAATGTACAAGAGAGTTTAGATTTTGGACTAACACATCAGCTCCATCTCTTGATCTTTTTTCTGTTTCATATTTGCAGCTCGGGACTGTGTACACCGAGGGAGGGATGGTGGAGGGTGAAAACATTCGCCTTGGGTTGTTGTCCCGTCGTTACATGGACATCTTCAAAGGAATTCCCTTTGCTGCCATGCCTGGAAGGTTTCAGAAGCCAAAGCCTCACCCTGGATGGGATGGTGAGTAGACTAAGTGGTACAATCATCAGCTCTGCTGTTTGTAATACTTGTAGCTGAAAACCAAATTATTTCCCCCTAAATAATTGTTTTTTCATAAAAGCTCTGAAAAGCCAAGTCTGCTCTGATTGGTCAGTTGTTTAGCCAACAATGGTGGAGTGCTAGCAGCTGCCCCTTTCTTAGTTTGAGCTATGCCAAACTGGTCACATGGTATTTAACCATATGATTTGTTTAAAAACCTCTCTTTTAGTGCAGAAAATCACTGTCACAACACTAGACATGCAACTGTTGGAAATTTTACAATACCTAAGGTTAGATCTAATGCCATCAAACGTACAGTCCTGTATAGAGGAATGAAAGAATGGAATTCTTTACCCAATCATGTAAAACTCTCTGTTAACAATAATCAATTCAGAATACTACTTAAACAGCATCTATCCAAGTAATGGTTTCGGTATGTAATAGAGTTGTGTATGTAATATGATTGTTTTGGTACATGAGATATAATGGTATTATTGCATAATAGTGTTATTATATAATAGGTATATATGAGTGTATGTATGTATGTATGTATGTATATATATATATATATATATATATATATATATATATATATATATATATATATATATATATATATATATACATACATACATACATACATACATACATACATATATATATATATATATATATATATATATATATATATATATATATATATATATATATATTAGGTATATGCAGGGATGATAAAGTTGACTTGGTTTCTGTACTTTAAAATATCTTGATTTTGTATATATATATATATATATATATATATATATATATATATATACATATATATATGTGTATCTAAATATATATGTATATATTTATTTTATTTTTTTTCTTCTTGCTCTTATTCTGTATTTTAAAAAAAATTTTAAGTTCTTTTCTCTATTTGTTTTCTTTTGTATTGCATTATTTTGTTAAGACCCCAGGAAGAATAGCTTCAGTTTCTGTTGCAGCTAATGGGTATCTCAATAAACAATAAACAACAATAAACAATAAACTACTAAACAGACTTTTATAGTTTGACTTGCTGGACTTTGATTACTGATAAGCCTGTTCAGTATTAGGCCAATGTATCATGAACACACAATCTGTCTTTATTATTATTATCATTTTTAACTTCCACCCCTCTCACACTGTGTGTGTCTCTGGTCAGGTGTTCTAAAGGCGACTGAATACAGAAAGAGATGTCTTCAGCTGACCCTCCTTCAGACTGACACCAGAGGCAGTGAGGACTGTCTTTACCTTAACGTCTGGGTTCCTCATGGCCGCACAGGTAAAGATTGAAAGATGCTGTATGAATGTCATCAAAGGTAATTAAAATCTATAACTTTCTTTTCATTCTCTAGTGTCTAGTAACTTGCCTGTCATGGTGTGGATGTACGGAGGAGCATTCTTGGTTGGAGGTTCGATGGGTGCTAACTTCCTGGATAACTATCTCTACAGTGGTCAGGAAATTGCAGATAGAGGAGATGTTATAGTGGTGACATTGGGATACCGTGTAGGAACCCTGGGCTTCCTGAGCACAGGAGACTCTAGTATGCCTGGTAGGTAACTGTCAAGAGCCTGAAGCTCAAGGTCCTGCCCATTTTTACAAATGGAGCATTAAAACAGTAGCAGTATTTAGTGTAAAAGTATCTGTCTTTAACCTTCAGGAAATTATGGTCTGTGGGACCAGCAGGCTGCCATTGCATGGGTGCACAGGAACATTCGATCATTTGGAGGAAACCCTGACAGCATCACCCTCTTTGGAGAGTCTGCAGGTGGAGCCAGTGTTAGTTTTCAGGTGAGAAGCTAATTATGTAGGCTGATAGAAATGAACAGAGGCAGTTTGTTTGGGCAATCGGGCGACACACTACTATAAAAAAAAAAGCAGTCATTCTACACTGAATGCCAACCATCTAACTTCTCTGAATCTCATACAGAGTAAGATTTGTTGCCGTTCCCCTACTGGCTGCATTAAGCTGGCCCCAAAAGCAACGCAATCTCATTGACCACCATGTAAAGAAAAAACCCAAACTGTTTTGGACTCAGTTGTTTGATTTCACATCCATGACAACTCTGAGGGGACGGAATTTGTTCATACCAATTTATATATAGCGATTAATTTATTTCTTATATGAATGACTAACAGTAGGCTCAGCTAATGGCTATCCATTATCACTTCTTTGACTGACATTTGGTGGGCGTGCTCCCATTGGCCTAGTGGGCAATATGTCAGTATGTATACAAAGCAAAAGAGGCTCCAAAACCACTCTTTACAAACCTATGGGTTATGAGACTCATGCTTTATCCAATGTATTTACAAATTTTGATTCTTACGCTCTATTATAGTTGTCAGAACTGACTTTGAACTTCTGCCCTGTGTTATTTTCCAATCAGCAAAAAGCCATAGTGCCAGTGGTCCCTCCCCTTTTGGAGCAATTTCAGCCAGATTCAAAATCGCACAAGATCTTTTCTGTAGATTGTTGTATTATTTTTTTTTCACGCCTCAAGCGCTTCAATGCAATCTTTTTGGGTTCCGGGGCCTCACAGATACGTGCTTATGTCTTATGTATTTGTAACATTAGGCCAGCAGAGCAGTGACAACGTCACCAACATCAGCATCTCTATGCCTACAGTTCAACTAAAGTTCCATTCAGTTTCCATAATAATGAAGAAAAATTGCCAGTGAAACATTTGGGGCCCCTGGAAACAAATTTAAACATCAGACAACTTTATTTAAAGGGTGGGAAAGTGTGCAATCATGGATTTTCTTTCAGATGATGTGACTGAAATATATGTATATACAGTATATATATATATATATATATGTATATATATATATATATATATATATATATATATATATATATATATATATATATATATATATATATATACATATATATATATATATATACATGGCATTCCAAATGCATTTGAAGAACACATTAAAATATGTGCTTTATTTCTCATAACTCACAGACTCTCACTCCTCACAACAAAGGTCTTTTTAAGAGAGCCATCTCCCAAAGTGGGGTTGCTCTTTGCCCTTGGGCGATCAACAGAAACCCCCGCAAGGTTGCTGAGGAGGTAAATAAAAGCTTTGCTGACTTGTTAACTACTTATTTATCTATTGAAGACACTTCAGACATGTACAACTTTGATAATGGTACATATTTTGAGATGTTTGGAACCAACTCCCCAGATTGCCCTGAAAGTCAACTGCCCCACTGATGAGAGGATGGCTGCCTGCCTGGAGATGGCTGATCCTGTTCTCCTCACAAAGGCTGGGACTCTCAACATGTCCAGTTCCCCCAGCAGTAAGCAGCACACACTGTAGTTTACAGAGTAATTTTCTTTTCTAACCTTCTACCAAAGCACCACAAAATTAATTCAACTGTTGCATCAGTGCTTGTCAACTCAACCAGGGGCTACTCTGTCAAATCTGACAGGTTTTGTAAATATTTTTTTCATGTAGAAAATGAATCTGTATGATTAATTGAATTGACACTTTACACAGAGAATGTATAATTTCAATACACTCCAATTAGGTACAACCTAATTCAGTTCAATTATATTTCAGTTCATTTCAATAAATTTTAATTCAGTTAATCTAATTCATTCAAACAGAGTCTAGATTAATATGTCATATCAAGTCAAGTCAAGTCAAATATAGCCTATAGCTTATAGCCTATAGCAGCATAACTGAAGAGATGGTCCAGGGTACCTCGGTCAGCCCTATCTATAAATGTTTTAGATTAGATTTATTGTCATTACAAAAAGTACACATAATGAGACAACGAAATGCCGTTAAGCGAAATGCAGTTAAGCATAAATGAACCATATATATATACACACAACTACTGGGACTACAAGGATTAACTATTTAAACAGATGTAGACAGCAGACACTGTGGTGACCAGAGGTTGGGACTGCAGGTCATGATGTCATTAGGTATCCAACAGAGACATCTATACAGACAGGTGGTCAATGGGTGGGACTGCAGGTCAGCATGCAGTTCTGGCATGCTGACCTGCATAGAGGGGGCAGACGAGCACAACAAATTACAGGAACACAATGGAAAACAATTATGGTTACACTGGAATGAGCAGAGTTATGGTTCATTCTAGCAAATTCAGTTATGGATAGCGATTGGAATTGTTAAGAATTTACCGATTCCGGTTCCATCATGGATATTGTTTATAGATTTGGTTCCTTATTGATTCTCATCCAGTTATATACAGTACAAATATAGTACAAATGGCTTTGGTTGCACACTTTAATTTCAAGTATGCACCAATATTTTGCACTCAACTTCATTTAAATCAAAGCTGGCTTAAGCTGAAAAACAGGAACCTTTTCAAATGAGCATTGTGGCATGAATAGAATCGGAATGATTAACTTTTTGACTTTAACAGTTTTTAAGTGTTGGACGTATTTTCCCCCTTTGATGTGATCAAAGCTCTGAACCTGTTGCAACCAAGCACCAACCATCTCCCTTCCATGCGCTCTATACAAAGGAAAGTGGGCTTCAAAATTGGTTTTCAGAAACCAATGGATCACGTGGCCGAATGCTTCGTCCATTGTAATATACAGTCTATGGTTGCACCAAGCCCAAATATTGTCCTTTTTCGTGAAATCAAAAAAAACTTTGGTTTGTTTATGCCTCCACGCCATGTTGAAAACATTCTTAGCATCATCACGCAAATGCGTCAGACATTGGCAGAACCTTTATCGGAATCGTTAGGCAGATGGGTCAACGATTCCACGGAATCTAACTACTGGAACTACAGTTCTCGATTGTCATCCCTAGTTATGGAGTCAATTCTTAAAATGCAAACATGAACAAAGAATGTATTGCTACACTGCAGCTATACATAGGACATTCACATAAACCCATAAAAACACAGTAAACCCACAGCCCTGCACTGAACATGACACATATAAGAAGGAACACCCACAGCTCGCTAACCTGCCCCCAGCCAGATGGCCAGATGGCCCCAGCAACCACAAAGTCTTTCAAGAACTGTGGGAACTAGCATTGGCGCTGCACTTGGTTAGGCGGGCTCCTGATGGCAAATCCAGTGGAGCAGCACAAATCTGGTGCTGTTGGAGGCAATGCTGGTGAGCTGTAAGCCAGTCATGATGGAGCACAACCATCCTTTTCCTGTGTACCTTTGGACCAATCGCACCCTGTAAACTACATCAGACAGTTTTTCAAGCACAGTACATGGTCCCACCCAATGGGACATTACCTTAGGGGAAATACCTCTCTTCTGCTCAGAACCATAAACCCAAACCTTTGCCCTAAGAGGAAATTCCCTGCCCATTGCTCGCATATCATAAGCACACTTCTGCTGGGCCCACAGAATTGGTTCCCAACACTGATAACATCCTGTAGATTGGTGCCACTCTGCCTGCTTGGGGCCATGCTGAGGTCACCTGGTTGATGTATCAACAGCTTAGCAAGCCTTCTATTCATTGTAGCTGCCCTCTTTTTCTGAGGGTTGAGACTGGTGGACCATAGCAAGCGTGCCCCTTTGCGACTGCTACCTATTCTGCCTCTTGTAGCGCTGCCATCAAGGTTCTAGGGGCAACTAGCCAGATGTGTTCCTGAAGACATCCTGGCTGAACCCCACAGATGTACGTCTGAAATACCAAGCTCTTCCTGTGCCACAGGATCAAAGGTCGGATACCCCTGGCATGCGCAGAGCAGGATAGCAGCGAGGTAGGCACCTTTCCCTGATCCTCCACTGACGCCTGAACAACATGTCTGTAGCACCTTTCAGCATCGAGATGATATCCAAAACGACTTTGGAGGGCCCCCTGGATGGCCAGCCTGTCAGGTTGCTCTTTTGGCTAAAGAGAGGATCAGGTGCACCAGTACCTCTTCTGCAGACCAGCTGTTAACTTGAGCTGCCAGCTGTGTCTGGGTGATGTATGTCTAAGGTGGCTCTTCCCCATTGTAGCATGCTTAATGATGCTCTGTCCAACATCCTCTGGTAGGGGAAGGGGTGTATCACTTTTGGCAGTGGTGCCTAGGGGTGCGGTAGCAGCTTGGCAGTAGCAAAAATAGAAATACCACATGTTTAAAGAAGTATGTTGTCAGTACTGTATAAAACAACTTGTTTGACTGAATGTCTGTTAGGTCCGATTGTGTCCAACCTGCTCCTGTCTCCTGTGCTCGATGGCGACTTCCTGCCAGACGAGCCTCAAAACCTGTTCAACAACACTGTAGAAATCGACTACATGGCTGGAGTGAACGACATGGATGGACATTTGTTCACCAATTATGATGTTCCATCGGTCAACTCTGATGTGTTGTCTACCCCTGTGTAAGTTCAAGTTATTTGATCTGGTGATAATTGCACAATAGGTTTATCGAAACCAGAATACTGAACTCTAATTATGCCTGTCGAGCATTTAGTACTGTTGTCAGTATTAAATACTTTCTTTCTGATTGCAGTGAGGATGTGAAGGGGCTCCTGACTTCATTCACAAAGGAGAAGGGCCATCTCGGTTTGGATAATGCCTACTCCACATACACCTTAGACTGGGGATCAAATCCCAGCGAGGAGACGATCAAGAAAACTGTTGTGGCCATTGAAACTGACTACATCTTCCTGATTCCTACACAGAACGTCCTTTATCTTCATGCTTCTGCTGCCACGTGAGAATGATTTCTTGATCATTTGTCACAGTCAGTTTATTTAAATGCAATCTGATCACACATGGGTGAGGGGTTAAACAAGCCAATAAAGCCTATCTGCAGATAGTTTTGGGTGTAGTCCATTAATTTAACATGGAACATCCCCTTTTTTATCCCATTAAAGAACTGGACGCACCTACTCGTACCTTTTCTCTGAGCCCAACCGTTTGGGGACCTACCCTAGTTGGATGGGAGCTGACCACGCTGATGACTTGCAGTACGTGTTCGGGAAGCCTTTTACCACGCCACTGGCATACTGGCCTCGCCATCGTGACGTCTCCGGCTACATGATTGCCTACTGGACCAACTTTGCCAAAACTGGGTAGAGATCTGCATAAACACAACCGTGTCAGTATTTTTTTATTTTTTTAAAGACAGCCACTCACTAAAAAAAGAAAACTCTTGTATTTCTTTACAGAGACCCTAACAGTGGAGACTTGAAAGTCCCTGTTTCCTGGCCACAATTCACCACCTCAGGACATCATTACTTGGACATCAATGCTAAGATGGGCAAGGACAATGTGAAACAGATGATGAGGACACGCTACGTTCATTTCTGGTCTAGTGTCTTTCCCAACCTACCTTCAGTCATTTCAGAATAAAGATCCTGTGTGTACATTTGTGCACTTGGAATGTGCCTCAATGGTTCCATAGCACAACATGAGTGTTAATTCATTCTGATGATTCATCCTTTGTCTAGAGCGCTGAACATGTTTTCTTATGGGAATAAAAAATGATGAAATACACACTAAAGATAAAGGTTTCTGAAAACTTTTCTGTTCTGTTTCAGAAATACTTATCAGTCTATGACATTAACAGTTATTCAAGTGAGTGTTTAAAATCCATGTGAATCATGCAGGTAAGGTTTATGATTTTTTTTGGGACACTTATTTTGACCTTGCTTTGTGTTGGCATTTACATGTGGATACAGAATGACGCTCATACTTTTATTTTATTTTTATTTACTTAATGAGAAAACCCTGAAAGAATATTTAGAAGCTAATATATTATTTGACTGTAACTTAAATAAATATATGCATATAAGCTGTGGACAACACAATTTGAGGCTCCTAAATTAGTTACAGAATGAGGCCTTTTGATGCATTGTTGTCTTATATTAGGAAAACTGTCAGAGCTGATTATCTGTCCTGTGCTGATCACCAATATCTAAAAAAGAAAGAACCAGAGAGCGAGATTACATAAGTACCAGTAAACTAAACTACATGTGAAAAACCGGTTTAGGCTGTGGTTCCCAACGGCTCAATAGTGAGTTTCAGCAGGAATTTATTATCTAAACTACTCATACATTACTGGTGACAACTGTGATCCACATGTCTGAATGCTGCAAGAACTGCAATATGAATACTGTCACAACACCAGTGTAGGCGTTTAGCCAGAATCAACAGTCATGCATGCATTCAATAATGTTACACAAGCGACCAGGGAGAAATAAAAATGCCTCTTCAACATTACTCTTTTTTTCAGAACTAAATATGATTGACATTGTAGAAATGGATAAGTACTATGTCCCACATATATTGCAGTATGATTTAAAAAGTGGCTGAAATGAGCGTCAGAAAAGGAAACACACTCAATGAAAGATCTGTAAGCAGAATTATGATATCCCTAAACGCTATGTCCAATAAATAAAAGCAGCATGTCATGCATTCTCAGGAAAGCATAGAATTGCACCATGCTCTGATACTCCTAGTGACACCCATGTCTTTCCTGGAAGGAACGTTCCACTTTCTGGACTGGAGAATGTTACATACTTCCTTTTACCATTTTTCCCTTACTGTTGAAAGAGTCATTAATTTGATCTAATTCAGAAGTTCACTGGGATCTCTTAATTTGCCAGGACTTTTTGCAACCTTTTGCAGTACAGCTGTTGTGATACAGTGTTTTTTAATATTTTTTTTAAAGCAAGAAGCACACTTAAGACTACTTCTCTCCTAATTTTGGAACACCTCCACCTGTTACAGAGTCCGTCATGCAAACAGTACCTGCAAGGAGATAGAAAAGGGTCTGCCATGCTGCCTATTCAGCAAGACTGGTTGACCACACTGGTGGCTTGTTTCTGTTGGTGCGAGATATGAGGGTTTGCTGCACATAAACACCTTGTATCAAACCATGACAGTAGCTTTAAGATTTTTCTTTTTGTTTTTCTTAAAAGTCTAGATCAGGGGTCTTCAACCGGGGGTCCACGACCCCTACGGGGGCCGCGGAGGTACTGCAAGGGGTCCTCCAACTTAAAAAGAAATAAAGGCAATTTTAACCAATATAATTTGAGTTGAGAAAAAAATTAATATATAGGCTGGCTATCTATCTATCTATCTATCTATCTATCTATCTATCTATCTATCTATCTATCTATCTATCTATCTATCTATCTATCTATCTATCTATCTATCTATCTATCTATCTATCTATCTATCTATCTATCTATCTATCTATCTATCTATCTAAATATATATTGTATAAACCAGAGTAAGAATAAGAATATTTAGTATGATAAAAAGTTGTTATAGCTGTGAAAAGTATGTTTGTGCCTCGTGATCTAAAAGACAACGATCATTATGTGCCCAAATCCGTTGTTTAATCTTGCCTCTGCACCTTGAGACGGGACGTTATTGAGGGGTCCCAGAAGAAGAGAGGATTTGTCCTTACTGTGACATTAATGATATTGAAAACGAGTTCCATTTTCTATTTTATTGTCCTCTGTATCATGAGCTGCGTCAAAAATTATTTGATAAGTGTAAGAATTTGGATTTGATGTGGGTAAGCGATGCTGAGAGACTCAATTGGATTTTTGATCATAAAGTATTTGCACTTGCTGACTATTTGGAGAAAGCGTGGGATAGGCGAAGAAAAGTAACATATAAGTAAAAATATCCATTCTGGTTTTTGATTTACTTATTTTGTTTTTCCGGTGTACATTGTGCAGCTCCCAATTAAGTGCATGTGATATTGTACATTGATGATTTTCTGTTTCTGGTGTCTTACAATCCCGTAAGGGATGGGTCTTCGGACATGACACAAAAATAAAATTAATGAAGTAATTAATTAATTGATTAATTAATTCATATATATATTTATGTAGAGTTGTAGACTAAATAGTTATTGTCAAAAGTATATTATATATATATGTATATACGTATATATATATATATATATATAATATACTTTTGACAATAACTATTTAGTCTACAACTCTATATAAATGATTTCCATGACGTGAGTCATGTGACTAATGCCAACTTTAGAGCAGAAAAACAAGCTAACTAGCTGTTTAAGAAAATAAAATTTGTTGCGAAATTGACTTGGCTATTTCATATTTAACGCTAGTTAGACCTGATGGATAAATTTGTGACAATAACGAAGCCTAAAGCTGGAGATTGTAACGTTACAGCTCGGCCTAACGTTACTCCTTCCACGTCTGACGAGGCCAAGGTTTCATCAACCATAAACACATGTAGCTAATAACCCAGTCAGGAATTGGTTAATAAGGTGATATAAGCAGAATAAACCCCATTCAAAAGTTATTATAGGCCAGGCTTAAAACATGACACATTAAAAAAAGTGGGGGTCCCTGCTCTGTTTTTCTCTCATCCAAGGGGGTCCCTGGGCTAAAAAAAAGGTTGAAAACCCCTGGTCTAGATCTCTGAATATCTTCAAATTGACATTTCAATGGCTGTTCCCTGAAAATCCCTGAAAACATCTTCCTTTATTTCAACTGCATTTTGGAAGGCAAAATCAAATGGTCATCTTTCAAATGTCTCTGGAGCTATCTGCATACACACATGGCTATAAATGTTAAGGATGCATTCACACCACACCAAATAGGGCTGTAGGAGAATGCACCCTAAGCCACTCTCTCAAAGCCTTGAAACAAGGCAACTGGACATTTCACTTTCTACCCTGAAGACTTGTCAGTTCAAATAGAGTTCAATTGAGTTTCACTGAAACTTATTTGAATTCTGTTTTACTTTTATGCAACAAACTCCATTCAATCTGGAAAAAAAGAACTTAGTTTACATATATTTTGAAATAAATCAGTTCCCTCTGGAATTTAGTTCTATCACAACTATAGTTAATACTAATATACCTTCTCTTTTGTACCTTTGACGCCATGTCTGGGTCTCTCCTCTCTCTGTTCTTAATTCTATCTTCCTGTTCCCTCTTTTCCTGCTCTGCCCAGCTGGCCTCCGGCAGGAGGGTCCCCCCTTATGATCCAGGTCCTGATCCAGGTTTCTTCCCTCCTAAAGGGGAGTTTTCCTTTCCTTGTTTGGCTTAAGGTTTTTCTCCCACTAGGGGAGTTTTTACCTGCAGTTGTTTATGTAGTAATTGCCCAGGGGTCATGTTCTAGTCTCTGGAAAGCACCTACAGACAAATGGTGTTGTAATAAACACTATACTGTAAATAAAATTGAATTGAATTGAATCAGTACTGGATGGACATTGCTTTTATTAGGAAAAGCCAATTAAGTGAAATTTTACTGATATTGTTGAACTGGACTACTACTACTGTCATTTAGCAGACGCTTTTATCCAAAGCGACTTACATCTGAGAGAACAACACAAGCAAGAAATCACATAGTAGGGTACAGCATGGATAAGTGCAATGTGAGTCCAGTTGGACAGAGGTGCTGCCATGCCCTCATACGATCATCATACAGCTTTCTCAAAGTCATGCAAAGAGTTGGACAAATCTTCTAACTCATTTTTATGAGCAGAGTTTATTTCTTCATCTTGAGCCTCTAAATCAAGGACCACCACGTACACTGTTAACCCGAATAAGTTCACAGAACTCACATTTTTGTGTAACTGGATGCATCAAAATTTTTAAGTTATATTTTTAAATATTTCCATAACTTAAAACTTTCTATTTTCCTCAATTCATAACCCGTGGGAAATACACTCAAAATGTTCTATTTTCCTCAACGCATAATCTGTGGGAAATACACTCAAAATTTTTAATATTCCTCAGCTCAGTCAATAATGTTTGAAAAAAATGAAAGCGACACCACTGTTACAATTCAACCATTTTTTATTCAACAATGTGCCTTTTAAAAAAGGCATTGCCCAGCCCTAACAATCTACAATCACATTTGTTTTTTACTATTTACGTCAGCATTATTGTCCTGAAGATTTTTTTTAGAATCCTTTTAATAATTAATTTGAATAATTAATGAGTCTAACTTGGCAAGTTTTTGGACAGGTTTAATAACTAACCAGCCCCATCCCCCGCCCGGCGTGCTTTTGCAATTGCAGTATAATGCAACCCTGAACGTGTTGTGGCAACAGTTTGAGGGCGAAACTTACGTATATAACTACCCAGGAATTTTTTTTAGGAAGTCCTGCAACTCTGTAGGTGTCAGTACCAACTTCCCAGCACAGTCGGAGCATGTTGCGGGAGAAGGCTGCTGCGCTCTTTGCGCTTATTGGAGCAGGTGCGCTGCTCGTAGCGCAGAGCGGAGCCCCGCAGGACGCAGCCGACACCAGCTGGCACCGCATCAATCAGGGTCCAATGAGACTGAGCATCACAACAGAGCGCGCTGTGGTGGTCATTATCGCAGCACTTGCCCTCCTCGTCCTGAGCTGGCTGTACCGACTTCTCTTTTGTCCCCTGTTGCTGCTCCGAACCCCGGATGACATGGGCTACGTCGCCGAAGACGGTCGCACCAAGGCGCAGGCAGCAAACCAGGTCCGCCGGAGGAGGAAAGTCGGGGAGCTGCCCCCCATTTACCCCAACGGCTGGTACCGAGTGCTGGACTCCCACATGCTGAAGAACGGCGATGTTAAAAATGTGTCCGTCCTAGGTAGGAGAATTTAAAGAGATGGGGTTTCCACAGGTCTATGAAAATGGGCAATAATTATGTTAAAATAAAGTTGGGGATATATTCTAGTTTGTATTCCGAAACATGGACAAAATACTTTTCTAGCCCCATAATATGTTGCTTTGATCCGCATAATTGCATTATTGATAATAAACATATCCTCATTATAGAGACTTACTTTTGAGACATTTGTTAAAGAGTAGATTGATCATCTAGTTTCAATAAAGAAAAAAAATTCTTAAAATTGCTGCCATTTAATTCATCTGTTAATTCACAAATAAACTGTCATTTTCAGATGAGTGCTCCTAGGTCCTCAAGTGCCCCTGGCTCCAATTATTGGGTCATTAACAGACTTGATTGATTGGCACATACTATACAGCAACAATTGTGGCTCAGCAACATTTTTTATTTATTTTTTTAACCCTGAGGCATTTAAAATGAGATTGCCTCGCCTTCACCTGTTAGCTGGATTCATTTTGAGCTGCTCCACAACATGAGCTCATGGGAGGTGAAGTTTCAAATAGTAGATTCAAGTGCACTAAATAGAGGTCAATTGCATAAAGTATTAAAGATTATTTTATATACTTTTTATATGAACAAAGAATGAATTTACACTGTTTTAAAATGCATTTAATATTTTAATCAAATCAAATACTTGTAAAAAAAAACAAAAAAAAAACCCCTGACTAACTTCCACTGCAAAACTGATGTTTGCCAGCAGTCTTTGTTGACCTGTGTCACTTAGGACTGTTGCCAAGATATGTGAAACAAGCTCATATTACAGATTTCTTTTAGTATACATTTTGAGTATACATTTCACAAACAATGGCCAAGTCCTTGTTAGAATAGATTAAGTTTACAGGTACTTGGAAACGTGACCTTTTTAATCACAAAGAGGCGATGCGGTTGTGACTGACTTCTGTTATCATCTCATCAATGCCTTGGTCTTAAAACTTGTGAATAAATTGTTGATTTTGTGATTTATTTAACTAAAGTTTAGCCAAAATCCAGAAGCAGTGGGGAAAAAACACAGATAAAACTTTGTCTAGTAGAGGTTTTATCATATCTTGGTCCAGAGCAGATATGTAAAACTCCATCCCACTATCATATCTGGCCCACAAGTACATGCAAGGATCATTACTTATAATACATTTTCATACTGTTTTTGAGAGATAAATGGACCATAATGACATGTCCTTCAACACATCTTGTGCCATGATGGTGTTGACTCAGTGGAAGGCAGTATCTCCAACTAAGCTACATTCTACACAAGTTTAGTGCTTAAGTCTTTGATTTGAAACAAAAAAATCGCAATATATACCGCACTCAGTGTATCCGACAATGCATCATGAAAGGTAGTGGACAATCACAGAAGCTTTAGCCACTTTGAGAGGATGAGGAGGGACATTCTTCTCCCACGGATCACCACATCCTCTGATCTGTTGTTTTATCTTTGAAGAAGCAATAACATAACGCGGAGTGCTGACAAAATAACACTTGCGTCCAAATGTTTGATATGTTGATGACACAGGACTTGGTATTGATGATGGGGAAAATGTAACATTTAATTTATATCAAATGTCTGTGCTACCATGTGAATACAGATCATGCTGTTATTTCTCAATGATTTAACCAGATCAGTGTTTTACATTTCAAATTTGTTGTTCTCGTTTTGATTTGCAGATGGGCTGATTGATCTCATCAGAGAGTTACTCTGAGTTTAAGTTGTCATGACCGGCTCTAAGTCATGGCAAAATAGGGACAAGAGACGGAAGTGAAACAAATAATATTTATTAAGCTTACCGAAAAACAAACAACTGAGGTACCATAACCAACAGAAAAAGCCATAAGGATCCTATGGAGTGTGGAGTCAGTAAGTCAGTAGTGTGTGTGAGTGATGGCTGAGTGAAACATAGTGTAGTGCAGGGTGTGTGGATGGAAAGAATACAGAAGAACTAGAACACAAACAAAGACATGGAGAGCTGAGGGAAGGTGTTCTCTCCTAGAGATCTTCTGAGACTGAGGTGCAGGCTGCTTATATACTCAAGGGTGGAGACACCGGGCCCAGGTGAATCCAATGAGCACAAGCAGGCAATCAACCCTCAATGAGCAGGTTCTACCTGGAATGTCAGCTTGCATGACATGCTCCATATTAGGAGTAATCTATATAGGGGCATCACACCTCCCCCCCTAAGGTCGTGGTCCCTTTAGGAGGATCCACGGCTCCCCAATTTAGAATAAATTTAAATTAGAAGACCATTAACCCAAGACTCAAGAAAGTACATTCACATTTAACAATTTTAACATTAACTTTAAAATTACAAATTTCCCCATAGCAAAATTTTAGATTTCAAACACTGGTGTTAGACAACCCCTTTAGAAGCCTGGCTTGCACCCGCTGGGCTATCCTCCCCCCTCAACAGCTGGATCCAGGTGTTTCAGCTAGCAATATGGGCTGTAAGGAGTAGGACAGACCAGGGACCACAATGCCAGGATCTAAAAAAAAAAAAAAGGACAAAGTATTAGGAACACATTTAAACCGGAGCACGAGACAATGCATCCGCCACCACATTATCTTTCCCTTTTATGTGCCTAATGTCCAGTGAAAAAGACTGCAACAGCAAAGACCACCTAATGAGTCTTTGGTTAGGACATTTTAGTGAACTAAGGAACGTGAGTGGATTGTGATCTGTGTCAACTATTACAGGCACGCCAGACCCCACATACACACTGAAATGCACCAAAGCCCACACCAGTGCCAAAGCCTCTTTCTCAATTACATGAGATGTGTTTGAGACGGTGTATTACCAAATAAACCTGGAAAATTAGCAATTAAATCAGCCAACTCTGACCGTTGAGGCCTGGGGAGATGACCCAAAAGGTTGTCTAAACTATTCAGAGTCTCAGTGTTTTTCAACCGGCCATACACCAAGGTCTCGTCAAATGTGTTGGTATCCCCGCTCTCAGCCACTGCCACCGACCGAAAGGTAGGACCAACACCGGCTGCCAAAGACACAGGTAAAACCTCGCCCGAGTCCCGACCATAATAAGGTTTTAACAGGTTTACATGACACAGTTGAGTAGCTTTACGACGGTTGGGAGTTGAAATGACATAATTTATCTGAAATTTTCTCCACAACAGTGTGTGGACCTGAAAATTTAGCTTGAAAAGGAGAAGTTACAATAGGCAAAAGAGCCAACACCTGATCGCCTGGACTGAACTCCCTGCGTTCAGCCCTTCGATCATAGGATCGTTTCATTTTAACTTGAGCTTTAGCAAGATTTTCTCTGGCCAAAGTGCCAGCTACATACAAGCGCTGCTTGATCCCATTGACATAGTCAATTAGATTTTTAGGTGGGTCAGGGGGTGTAAAGTTGTCGTGAAGCTGTGCAAGTGGACCACGAACTAAATGGCCAAAAACTAACTGATTAGGACTAAATCCAGTACTTTCTTGCACCACCTCACGAGCAGCCAGCAGTAACCAGGGCAAGCCCTCCTCCCAGTCTTTGCCCAACTCTGTACAATATGCCCTTAACAATGATTTCAGGGTCTGGTGGAAGCGCTCTAGCGCCCCCTGACTTTCAGCATGGTACGCTGAGGATTGAGAGTGTTTCACCTGTAGTTGCTTCAGAACCTGAGCAAACTGATGGGAGGAGAAGTTGGAACCAAGGTCACTCTGGAGAACCCGTGGAATTCCAAATATGGAGATGAACTGGGAGAGTGCCTTAATCACAGCCCTAGTAGTTATTGAACGTAGAGGATAAGCAGCTGGATATCTGGTCGCCTGGCACATCACAGTTAATAGGTACTTGGCACCTGACCTAGAAGGAGGAAGAGGACCAACACAATCTATTATGATGTGCTCAAATGGCTGTCCTATAGCAGGTATGGGGTGTAATGGAGCAGGCTTAATGACCTGATTTGGCTTACCAGTCATTTGACATGTGTGGCATGTTTTAATGTATGCAGCAACATCTTTCTTTAACCTAGGCCAAAAGAAATACTGCAAAATGTGGTGGTAAGTTTTCTTAACCCCCAAATGCCCCGACTGGTCATGAGAGAGTTTCAGAACTAAATCTCTGTATTTAGCTGGAATTACCACCTGGAAAACTGGTTCCCCTGCCCCAAGTTCCCCACAAGGCACCCACTTCCTCACTAGCAACCCATTATCCAAAAAATACCCATTTGCGCTATCCTGCACCTCACTACCTGTCAGAACTCCCTCAAAGAGACCTCTGATGGACGGATCAACCTGCTGCTCTGCAATAAGTTCTGCCTGGGACACAGAAATAGGCACGTCAGACAAAGAAAAAACACTTTCAAGATTTTCATTCTTTTCATCTCCAATTTCACGAGACCTGGCACGTGTCACTGCCGCTGCCGCAAATACCTGCGGAAAGTCTCGCTCATTCTCATCTGGCTCACTGTTCACAATAGGATCAGGACTTACTAATGGTGACGGCAGCACTTTTGACCACACCCGACCACCCGCATGCATGTTTCCCAGGAGAACATCGACACCAGCCATCGGGAACGCCCTGCGCAATGCCACTTCCACCTCACCATGGACAAGTCCAGAATCAAGTTCAATTCTGTGTGTAGGAGAAGAGATTATGGACGTACCCATACCACGGCTCAACATGGCATCTCCGGTCGCCGACTTACTCGAGAATGGAAGAACAGACTCAAGGACATATGTGCCCAGCGCCGCTGTGTCTCGCAGAATTGTCACGGGCACCTTTTCTTTGGACCCGACCAGAGAGACAAAGCCCCTCTCAACAAATGGTTGATACGCCTCATCTACAGCGCCGAAACTCCTCTCGCTCTCATGTAGAGAACCTACCAACCTGACATCTGCCACAACAGGCGCCACAAACGCTGCCGACTTCACATGCATGTTCTTCCTTTTGAGTGAGTAACAGTCTGCCTTAATATGGCCCTTTTTGCCACAGTAATGACATGTTTTGTCACCGTCACGGGCAGCCCGACTTTTCTCATCCTCCATTTTAACCAACGGGGTGAAAGGTGCACTGCTATCATGACCTGGTGTGTTGGAATGATGGCTGGGTGCAGTGTTCTCCCGGTACACATGCTTATGTTGGATACCCCGCGGTACCCAATCACGGTGTGTCAAAACATACTGGTCAGCCAACGCGGCTGCCTCTGCTACAGTTTTCACCTGCTGTTCAGTGAGATACGTTGCTATACGACCTGGAATGGCGTTTTTGAACTGTTCTAGCAACATTAAGTGGCACAAGCCTTCAAAAGTATTTCCACCTGAAGCGATACACCAGCGATTAAAATTGTTAACTAGTTCTCGTGAAAACTCAAGATATGACTGTTTATCATCTTTTCTCATATTCCTAAAACGCTGACGGTAACCCTCAGGCACCATTTCATACACTTTAAGAACAGCAGATTTAACCTTAGCATAGCTTACACTGTCAGTTACAGACAAAGCTGAATACGCTTCTTGTGCCTTCCCAGTCAGAACACACTGCAGCATTACAGTCCGATCCGCATCAGGCCAGCCTCTAGACTCTGCTAGTCGTTCAAACAATGAGAAAAAGGTTTCGGGGTCTTTCTCATTAAATTTGGGCATTAATCTCAAACTGCCCACCAAATCAAAACTCTTCTTACCTGAAGCCACATCTCCTTCACCTTCCAAAAGTCTCTGGTCAATCTTACCTTCTTTTACCAGCTCTAACTTCTCCCTCTGCAAGTTGATCTTTGCCAGTTCAATTTGTTGCTTGTTCCTATCCATTTCTAACTGAATTAACATCAATTCTTTTTGCTGTTCAAATGAAAGATTTGGTTTTTGGATTGGCAACGGCAGCTGCTCTTCATCTTCTTTACCAGATAATACCTCAATGTCTTCCAAATTCGCAATCAGTATTGTTTTTATAGTCTCAGTTCTCCGTCTCTTATCCCCAACATCTATTTTGTAATGTTCTGCAATCTCGAAAAGTTGGTCCTTTGAACAATAATCTAAAAAATGCACTGATGGATTCTCCAAAAAATCCTTGACTTGAGCCATTTTTTACTTGTTTGGATGCAAATGGGAATAAAGCCCAAAGTGACACAAAAGTAAAGTGATCTATTAATTTGGGAGTGTCCCCCCTAACTGCCTACAACAAACTTATCTAACTCAACCTTCTCTTCTTGTGGCCCTCCCGAGTCTCCCTGCCAGCCAGGTATCCCGGTGGTATCCACGTGCCCAGCTTTTGTGGAACACACTATGAAAAACAAAAAATGCAATGAAACCACTTGGGGAAACACTGCAAAACTTAAGCCTGCTGGGGACAAAGGCTTAACAACTCCAATAAATCACTTAAACAAATATGTCAAAAAGAACCTACCCTCCACATGCATCCAACTCCATGTTCAAACAAAAATAGGTACGGAAAACAAAAGGAAGCCAAACAAATCAAAAACACGCACGTTTTGAAAAGTTTTGGAGCTTGAACCACATTAACCCAAAAAAGGGAATCCACAGCCAGGCCCACCGAACCCACGCATCTGATTGGCCTAACTAGAGGTCACAGGGGAAACACCCCAATTACTTTCAAATTGGCTATTCACAAGCCACGTGTGCCAAACAATTAACTTTAACTTCAACTCAACTTAGCTTTAACAATACTCACATCTTGGACGAGCCCCCATTTGTCATGACCGGCTCTAAGTCATGGCAAAATAGGGACAAGAGACGGAAGTGAAACAAATAATATTTATTAAGCTTACCGAAAAACAAACAACTGAGGTACCATAACCAACAGAAAAAGCCATAAGGATCCTATGGAGTGTGGAGTCAGTAAGTCAGTAGTGTGTGTGAGTGATGGCTGAGTGAAACATAGTGTAGTGCAGGGTGTGTGGATGGAAAGAATACAGAAGAACTAGAACACAAACAAAGACATGGAGAGCTGAGGGAAGGTGTTCTCTCCTAGAGATCTTCTGAGACTGAGGTGCAGGCTGCTTATATACTCAAGGGTGGAGACACCGGGCCCAGGTGAATCCAATGAGCACAAGCAGGCAATCAACCCTCAATGAGCAGGTTCTACCTGGAATGTCAGCTTGCATGACATGCTCCATATTAGGAGTAATCTATATAGGGGCATCACAAAGTTCAAATAGGTTTCATAGAGGTCTGGGGGCTTTCATGTTTCTGTCCTACTGTCAGCAATACACGATTAACAAAATGCATGAAAGGTTTTTTTACCGTCACCGCAGGATAATTCAGTGTATAAATGGAACTAATATTTGTCATTATCACTATTCAGTGAGCTGAAAAATGATTTAATCAGATAATAAGATAAAAATCACCAAAATATCCATCAGAGTACCAGTCCAAACCTCAAACATATTACATTTACACTGATATAAAATGAACTAATAATTTTAATAATTAAAAATAAAAGCAGAAATATATTTATATTTTTTTTTTCTTTTTCTTGTTCCTTATACCTTGGTCCAGCTCCTCTGCTAGTGGTCAATAAATGGGTAGAATCTTATTTCTTCCTGTTAAAAACAAGGAATGCACGTATAAGGAAAAGGAAATATATATATATATATATATACATATTATATATATATATATATATATATATATATATATATATATATATATATATATATATATATATATATATATATATATATATTTAGGGCCCGAGCACTTACAGTGCGAAGGCCCTATTATTTTCCTTCCGACGAAATGAGGGCCTTTTTGCCCCCTAAACGTGCCCCAAAAGTCACCAAATTTTGCACGCAAGCCAGGCCTGGCGAAAAATGTGATATTTAATGGTTTGCATTAATGGGCGTGGCCTAATGGCTCAACAGCGCCCCCTAGAAAACCTTTCTCTGCCATAACTTTTGAATGGGTGGTGATAAAGACTCGTGGGTGGTGTCATCAGACTCGGTTTTGAGTCCTTGAACATAATTGCTGCAAATTAGCCCCGCTCCTTCATCTGATTGGTCGATATCTGATAGTTCCTACTTTCTGCCATAACTTTTGAATGGTTTGATATAGAGAGTTGTGGCTGGTGTCATCCGCTAAATGTCCAGGCCTGAAGAATCTACATGCAAGTCATACAAGCGCTTCCACTGCAGCACGCCTGAACGTGCTGCAGGGTGCGAGGGCCCGTTCATCGCTGCTTGCAGCTTTAATTCTTCTTATTTGTCCCCTTTTGCGTGCAAACACACATGCCTTCTGTCCTGGCCAGTGTGCCCAGTATAAAGTAGATATATTTTCTTAATCTCCTCTTTAGGCCTTTGCAGGATGCCTTTTCATCCTAGCATCTGACCTTGTACTGTCCCACATTCTGCTGACCCAAATTTAAAACATACTTGTGGACAGTGACTGCAGTCCTTCAGGGAGTTTCTACAGATACTCCCTCTAAACTTTTCTCTGCAGTCATCCGTTTACACAATATATCAAATTCTGCCTGGAGCCTTTCTTTTCTGTCCTTGATGCTGTGCTAACATATTGTGATGTGGTTGACCTCAGCTCCACAACAGTTTTGGGCAGCCGTGCGGCATTGTGTCACCCAGCATTCATATTGTTTGAATGCTGTTATTGTTTAACAGTATCCTTGATCCTTTTACTTCAAATCGGACTTTTGCAACAGAGTTCATGCAAACACATTTAAACCACAAGATCCTAAAATTCAGTTCTCAGTCTGTGCAGGATCGCAGGATTACCTACAACTAATTTTACTACTTGCAGGTTCATTAAGCATGCTTTGACAGCATGTGTCTGCTGTAATAAATCCCACCAGGTGAACAGGTGGCAGTGTTTCGGGGCCAGGATGGAAAGGCCTACGTACTGGATGCCTACTGCCCTCATCTCGGTGCCAATCTGGCCGTTGGAGGGCAAGTGTCTGGAAACTGCCTAGAATGCCCATTTCATGGATGGCAGTTTCGTGGGAACGATGGAAAGTGTGTGAAGATTCCCTATGCAGAAAAAGGTATAAAGCAAGGGTGATGTCCAGCGAATGTTGATTCAGGCACATGAAACGTTTAGTGATCGAAATGTTAAGAAAGAAAATCATTTTCCGTTGAAAAATGTTTCTTTTGAATACTCTTATTTTAAAACTGTACTCATTAAAAGACCCTTTTCTGCTGCCTTTAATATAAAGCATAAAAAAAGAAGAAAGAAGAAAAAGAATTTGACCTTCAAAGAAATTCAGTCTAGGACTTCTTTGTCTTTCAGTGCCAGAGTTTGTCAGTGTTCAGCACTGGCGCAGCTGCGAGGTCAACCAGCAGATCCTGATTTGGTTTCATTGTGATGGAGATAAACCGCATTGGACCGTTCCAGAGCAGCAGGAGATCACTAACGGGCAGTGGGTTTACCGGGGAAGAACAGAACATTTTATCAATGCCCACATAGAGGTTGGTGTGTGTGTGTGTATGTGTTTGAATTATTTTTTCTTTTTTGTGCATGTCATGAGTCTTTATTAAAGGAGCTGTATGTAAGAGCAATAATAAAACGAAACATAAAATGACCCCGATATGTCAACAGACATTTAAAAATCATGTTCATTTCAAATACTTATGTCACTGACAACAGCACTCAAGCCAGGATATTCCAGTTTAAAAAGAGGAGTTGCAGCCCTCAACTGATGTTTATGTTGTCATTTTTTGTTTTGGCCTGAAGCTCCACCCTCCACCTATCTCCCAATCACCAAGTCAGTATTGTTTCTGAAGCTCCACCCTCCACCTATCTCCCAATCACCAAGTCAGTATTGTTTCTGAAGCTCCACCCTCCACCTATCTCCCAATCACCAAGTCAGTATTGTTTCTGAAGCTCCACCCTCCACCTATCTCCCAATCACCAAGTCAGTATTGTTTCTGAAGCTCCACCCTCCACCTATCTCCCAATCACCAAGTCAGTATTGTTTCTGAAGCTCCACCCTCCACCTATCTCCCAATCACCAAGTCAGTATTGTTTCTGAAGCTCCACCCTCCACCTATCTCCCAATCACAAAGTCAGTATTGTTTCTGAAGCTCCACCCTCCACCTATCTCCCAATCACCAAGTCAGTATTGTTTCTGAAGCTCCACCCTCCACCTATCTCCCAATCACCAAGTCAGTATTGTTTCTGAAGCTCCACCCTCCACCTATCTCCCAATCACCAAGTCAGTATTGTTTCTGAAGCTCCACCCTCCACCTATCTCCCAATCACCAAGTCAGTATTGTTTCTGAAGCTCCACCCTCCACCTATCTCCCAATCACCAAGTCAGTATTGTTTCGGCATCCGGGTTGCCAGCTCGGCTCTAATTATCGCAGCAGCCGCTACGAACGTGTTGGATGAAAAACCTGGCAACCTCTGGTCGGGGGGAGGAGGGGGAGGGTACACGCCGCTCAACAATATTTTGAAAGTGACTGCAGTACCAGTTTTGGCCATTTCTTACAGACGGCTCCTTTAAACCATTAGAAAATCTTAATGTAAAAGCAGTTTCCCTCGAAATCTGACCCGTTTAATAGGTCATGAACAGACTTGTGTAGACAGTGACTAACGGCGGTCCATTCCTTCGAATTAGGTGTGTTAGAGCACAGAAATATCGAAAGCTTGCAGAGCAGTGGCCTTCAAGGATTGGAGTTGGGGATCACTGTGTTAAAGGATCAGTGTAATGAAAGGGCAGCGATTTTCATTATAGGGAGTAAGAATTGTAGAGATGCGGGGGCTCTTTACTCTGTGTAGTGGTGCATAAATGCAAGCAGAAAGCTCTAAGGGCATAGATGATGGCATCATCATTGCGTGTTGTTTTTTTCTTTACTTAGGAAATTCCTGAAAATGCAGCAGACATAGCTCATCTGAACTACCTCCACACTCCAGGGATTGCCAGCGGCGTAGATCTGCGCTACACGCACAGCAAAACCTGGGAATTTATGCGTCATAACTGGAAGGTAAAAGTTTTTTTTCATTTAAAATAAATGAATACGCTAAATGTTATGATCAGCTGGCATTGTAAATCAGTACTAAATGTACAACATTTTTTAAATACACAACATGTACTGTAGCAGCCGTTGGAACCGAAAGAAGAGAAGTTTCGAAAACGGGGGCAATCTGATTTATTTGCCAATCTTCCAGCACCGTGAAACTAAAAGTATTATACAAATAAACAAAGGTGAATAGTTTTATACAAGATATCAACTACATGCTCAAAGATGAATGAAGAATATGCCCACGTAAACGCAATAGGCTACAATTGAGCAAATATTCACATTAAATTCACAAGTTGCTAGTGTGTATTGACCCATTCAAACACAAAAAAACATTGTAGGCTAAATATTACAATAACAATTTTCATTACAATAATAATTGAATAACTGAAATGTCACTGATTTTCATACCTCGCTCCGCTTTCCAAGTATGCAAACTAGCAATCCGTTTAGCAGTCCAATGTGAGTTCACGACAGAGTGAACAAGAACATGTTGATATACGTTTAAAATGTAATTTAAAACAAATATATACACATAAAATTTAAGTAGAAGAGTGAAAGATTGTAAGGTTTACTTACTGTATAATGTAATGAATAGTTTATAAATAAGAGACCAAGGGCCAGTCAAATGTTCACCCTACTTTCTACCACTAGCCCTCACTCACTACAACTAGCCCTAAAAATTAAGCCACAGCAGTAGGGCCCTTGTAATCTTCCCTAGGGATCAGGACACCACTTGCTACGTCACTGCGTGGTTTACGTTCGGGGCGTAGACGTTTGCACATACGTCACACCATATCAGGAAGCCCAGAGCTAAAAGCTGTTTTAATTTACGCTGTAGCGCTGTTAATATGCCACTTTATTACGTTTTAATATTTTTTCAGGTGTAAAAGTAACCGTTAAGATCCCCAACCTGGGCTCAGTTTATCCAAATAACGCCTGTTAAGAAATTTGCTCCAATGTTTTTGGAGATGAGAAGAGCCGCCGGCGATTTATGGTTCCGCGTTAAATCGACGCAGAGCCTACGGCGTAGGGTGCGCGTCGACGCGTAACCTACGCCGTAGGCTCTGCGTCGGTG
Organism: Cololabis saira; assembly: GCF_033807715.1. NCBI lineage: Eukaryota > Metazoa > Chordata > Actinopteri > Beloniformes > Belonidae > Cololabis > Cololabis saira. The sequence continues at coordinate 38,261,344 of NC_084597.1, forward strand.
TAACGTGGAACCATAAATCAGCCTTTGTTCTAGCGAGATCTGAAAATACAACGCGACAACGATCAAGCGAGTGATTATGTACATTCACTGAGTGAATATTATGAAAGTAAAATATATATTTCTCGCTAGAAATTTAATCAAAACGCATTTTTATGTAGAAACTAACTCAAAATATTGATTTTATTCACTGAAAATTAGAAATGTCCGCCATGTTTTTTTGTTTGATTCAGTCTGCAAATGATGACGTAAAGCATTCTGGGAAATTTTTCTGGCCCTGGGTCGCGAAGTCAGCATCTGACATCCCTAGCTATGAAGGGCTAGATTCATACCCCCTACCCCTCGATATGCCCACTACCCCTATAGGCAAAGAGGAATTGGGACACCACTACCCTCACGGGAACGCACAAAATTTAGGGGTAGTGCTGAAAAGTAGGACTAGGGGGGGATTGGGACTGGCCTCAAGTGTTGTGCATGTCAACAAAGTTGCCGTTACACTGAGATCTGTTTTTTATTTCTGTTACTTTTTTAATGGTTACGTTGGCCGTGCGATTTCAAAATAAGAGCTTCATCAATTATGTTTGTTAAAGTATGTTTTTTTTTGTGACTTTCTCTTTAAGGTTCAGTGGGAACCAGAGCCCGAGCCCAACGAGCATTGTTCTCAAATGGTCCTGAAACATGCACTCACTGTATTTGGATGGCATTGGCCTCTGCTGGATCTACATGTTGTGGCCAGACAGGTACAATAAACCTTTATACATTTATAGTTTTTGTGATTCATTGTATTTAAACAGTCTCTAATACAAGTCATTATATCCAATATAGGTTTTAATATGATTTAAATGAGCACTATCCGGGCTGTCCATGGTGGCTCAAGTCACTGTCCATGGTTACTGTTGTGGTATGGTTTTTAAAGGACCCAAGTGCAGGGAGAGAGAGGGAGGCCAGAGGCAGGAGTTCTCAAAAACAAAAGGATTTAATCCAAAAAAAGGCAAAACACAAGGCGCTGCAGAGCAGGAAAAACAAAAACCAGGAACAGGGAAAACCGACGAGGAGACATGGAGGGAAGAACCAGTACGGACCGACAGGGAACCAAGGAATGACAAGACAAGATATACTGAGGGGATAACGAGACAAGACGAGACACAGGTGCGGACACAATCAGGGCAGATGGGACACAGGCGGGGCAAGACAGAACTGAAACTAAAACTGGGAGGAAGTGTCAAAACCCTGACAGGTTACTAGTATGACCACAGCAAACAGACAATCGCCTCATTGATTGTTGACATTAACTCATGAAACAACAGACCTGTGATAATTTTAAACCGGTTTGTTTCTGTCACAACACCAAGACAGCAAAAACATTGCCTCCAGCAATTTTAGTTGTTATGTGTAACAAACTGCTTGTAAAATTGTAGAAACTGCTTGTGAAAAGCATTAAAGGGATTGTGACATGAAAAACACATTTGTCTTGACATCAATTACACCCAAAAAACAACAAACTTTTAACATTCAGTGTATTGTGTGCTTTCTGGGATTTTCCGCATAACTATGCAAAAACTGCGCACCTGGTTTGGTGGCGGATCGTTACGTAACGATCCGCTAAATCACCGCCCCCTCCACCCAGCTCCTGCCTCCTCTCCTCTCCAGTGCACCATAAAGGCTGATTTATGGTTCCGCGTTACACCGACGCAGAACCTACGGCGAAGGGTTACGCGGCGACGCACACCGTACGCTGAACCCTACGGCGTATGCTCTGCGTCGATTTAACGCGGACCATAAATCAGGCTTAACACGGAGCTGTTTGCAGCCTCTTCTGTTCTAATCACCGGAGGAAAACTGCTAAGAAGACCCGCGGCCACTGACTGGACTTAAGATAAGGGGACACTTTATTTACATGCCTTTATTTTTATGATTGTTTGCTCTGGTTCGCCCTGCTGCTTTTCCGTGCATGCTTCGCCTGTCGCTCCCGGCGCCTGTCGCTCTCCGACGCCGCTGTGAGCGTATGGCTGGAGGAGGAGGAGGTTGGGAGGAGGAGCGGAGCAATGATTGACAGGAAAGGGGGGAAAGGAAGCATTTTTCACGGCGCAAAAAAACACTGTAATAAAAAGCCAGGAAAAGAGTACTAGAGTGAAGTTTTTCTTGTTACACTCTTTTAGACACATTTGAGGGATGTTGGCCAAGACTTTTAATAGTGTTAAAAGCATGTTAAAAATGATGTCACAATACCTTTAAGCATGAGTTCAGCATAAATTAAGTTACTGGTGATGACTTCAGTAGGAGCTGCATCTCATTAAAAAACTAATAAAAATGATACTTTTTGATACTTTTAGCTCATGTAAATTTTTAAAAACTCAATTCTGAAAAGTTTGGCATGCTGTGTGAAATGTATATAAAACAAAGATTGGCAAAGCTCATCATCCCATATTTGATTCACATAGAAAGCACATCAAATATTGAAGGTAAAATGTTTGACTATTTCTTGACAAATATTAGCTCATTTTTAATTTGATGGCAGGACTATGTGTCAAAGTTGTGAGATGAGCAACAAAATTATGAAATTTAAGTGGTACTAAAAAGCAACACCTGAAGAAACATGTAATCAGATTCATTGGTCATTGTTATGACGGGGTATAAAAGCGCATCCTAAAGAGGTAAAGTCTATCAGACGGAAGAAGAACTGAGGATCTTCAGGAAAAAAATAATTGTGAAACTATTTCAGAATAACTTTCCTCAAGAAAAGTCATAAAAAGTTTTAATATCAGTTACACTACAAATGTTTTAAAAACATCCAGAATCTGGAGAAATCTTTGTATGTGTGGGATGAAAAAAAAAAATCACCATTTATAAGCATCTAAAGCATGTAAACAAAAGTGTACAGTTATGATGGTATAGGGATGCATTACTGCCTGTGAAATGAGCAACTTCTCTTCATCTTAAAAACAATAATCAATGCTGAAATGGAAGTACAGGTTTCAGAGCAACTTGTTATCCCATTCAGACAATAACTTCTCCTTTCATCAACCATAACAAAGCATGACTTCATTGTAGAAGAATCCAGGTGCTGAATGAGACTGATTGCATCAGATCTTTCAGGGGGGTATGGTGGGATATATTTTGTTTTTACTATTAAGCACTTTGTGCTACATGTTATTGTATGAAAAATGCTAAATAAAGTTTGATTGATACAGATAAAGGGATGTTGAAGTGATCAACGCTGCTCTGTCGCAACAAGAGTTAAAGGAGCTTGAGGCTGGATTTATGAAAAAAAATTGTATACGTTTTAAATTTTCTAGTAATAATGTCAGATGAAGCGTTCCAAACCAAAAAGAATGAGCCCTCTAGTTAGTATATCTGTCCGTTGCCTTGAACAGGCTGTGTGCTGCAAAATGTGCTGCAAGGCTGGGGCCACTTTTCCCGCGCTGTCCTGTGGATGTGACGTCACATGACGCTGCATGCGCGTTCTCCCCGTTCTCCCGTGCCGGCTTCGCTGTTGGCTGCAGTACCCCCGACGGCCGTCGTGGTGAAGGGTGGCGCTAGAGAGTCTCATTTCTTAAAAAAGAGCCTCATGCTCCTTTAATCTTGCTGCCAAATTTGAGAGTAAGTAAGATTTAGAGATGGTAGTTTTCAAAAAAGAGGATGGATGAACCTTGGGATGAGTATTTTTTGGGCCGGGTTTTGCTTCTTGCAAAGATCCTGTTTGCCATTTTTGTGGCCATTTGTTCAAACCATTGACCATCCTTTGTGGTTCCGTAAAAAGGACAGGCGACAAGCTAGCTCCGCACGTTAAACACGGGGTATCCGCCAATGTAAAAGGGGGGTAGTGTGGCGACCCCTGAAGGCTACAGACAAAAGGAAAAGAAGAGAAGAAAGAAGACTGTTTCAACTTTTTTTGCAAAATGGCACACAGTTTTGTTCTTAATGCTGTTGATTTTAAGTCATTGAACAAAGTGTAAGCAAGACTTGATGTTAAACAAAAAATAAAAGTGTCCATAATACACAACAACAAATGACAAGCCAAACAATAAACATCAGAAATGATATATTTATAATGCACAATGCTGTACACATGTTCATTGAACATTGTTAATTGTTTGTGTTTCAGGTGGGTCCTGGACTGGTGTTTCTCCAGTTTAACCACAGCTTCTTGGGCCAGGGTATGATCATGCAAAGTGTGACACCCGTGGAGCCTCTTTTGCAGTGTGTATCTCACAGCATATTCTATCAGTCCAACACGCCAGCGGTGGTGCCCAAATTCCTACTGAAAGCTGAGTGCATTCAGGTGCAGTAGAACCATGTCTCTTACAGTCACTGTCAGAGTACAGCAGTCTGACACTGCTTTTCCTCCTCTAAACTATTATAGCATATCTGTTCTGGTAAAGTCTCAGTCAGCCTGATTTCCATCTTCAACAGTACATTGTATAATTTCATAATTTCATTGTGTATTCATTGTTGTTACTTTATAATTTACACTTACAGTAATGTGAAGTGCATTTTTTAAAATCCACTCTGTTTGTTTTCTCCACACTGACACTAGAAGTAACACCACATAGTAACTGCAAATGTGCTAATAGTTCTTAATAAACCTGATAAATACTTATGGTGAAGAAAACAAAACAACTATTGAGCAAAAAGGAAAGGAAAACTAAGTGGTTGTCTCAAACTACCAGGGAAAAGTGTCCCCTGAATAGTGAAAACCATCATTTCTAGAGTTGGGCCCCAAAAGCAACAACTAAGAAATTTAGCAAAGGTATATTATGAGCTGTATTATCAGTTTAAGCGTTTCATAAGCAGAAACTGTATAACGGATGTCCTTTCTAAAACATTTATCTGAAGGGGCAGTTTTTACTGAAATGCTAAATGACATTACTGGAGTGACAAGAAAATTGTAACATTTGAACACTTTGCTGGACTTAAACCTTTAAATCATACTTCAACTTTAAAAGAGAAAAAACACTGAGTCACGTCTGTTAACGCTCCTCTCCATCTCTTTTTTTTTTTCCATTGAGCAGTTTGAACGGGATGTGATGATCTGGAACTATAAGAAGTACAACTCCAAGCCTGTCCTCACCAAGGAGGACTCTGCCATCCGGAAGCACAGACGCTGGTACAGTCAGTTCTACAGTGAGAACAGCCCACGCCTGCAGTACCAGCGTGATACTTTAGACTTCTGACCTCCTGGACATTCTGGAGGCCTGCTCAGCTGAGAATACGTCAGGCCAGGATCAACAAATCATCCCAGAAGAGAGCCATCAAGTGCTTTTTACTGTATGTCACATCTTAAATGCAGAGGTGTCAAGTAACGAAGTACAAATACTTTGTTACTTTACTTAAGTAGAAATTTTGGTTATCTATACTTCACTGGAGTAATTATTTTTCAGACGACTTTTTACTTTTACTTCTTACATTTTCACGCAATTATCTGTACTTTTTACTCCTTACATTTTAAAAACAGCCCCGTTAATCTATTTCATTTCGGCCTTTAAAAAAAAAACTATCCAGTTACAGTAAATTGTGAATTTGGTTGTGGTTGTGGCACAATGAAGGTTGTTCTTGTCCAGTTTTGTTCTTACATCCGTTCCCTCAGATTCCTGCAACTAAACTTGGATGTACATTCCAATAAAGGTTAGGATAAATGATAACATGCCTCTGAAGTTTGACTTTTTGCACCATTACAATACTTATAGGCAACTAGTCATCATACCTCCTGCTCTCTGAAACACATGTTAATGCTCAATAGTACACATATATGGTTCTTTAATATATTTGCATTATACTAAGATGCATTCATTTTCAATGGCTTTTGTCCTTAATGGATTTTTCCCCCCTTACATTACTTTTATACTTTAAGTAGTTTTGAAACCAGTACTTTTATACTTTTACTTGAGTAAAAAAATTGAGTTGATACTTAGGAGTATTTTTAAACTCTAGTATCTATACTTCTACCTGAGTAATGAATGTGAATACTGAAGACACCTCTGCTTAAATGTTACAGAAGACACCCAATTTCTCACGTGACGAGGCTATGCATTCTTTTATAAAGCTATAAAACAGTAGTCTTTGTCTTATCTATGCAACATGACTCAGATAGCACAATATGATGGTGTAGCCTTACAAATACTAACACCTGACATGAACCGAAGTGTAACATGATCATTATCAAATTAATCATAATCATATTGCCAAACCCATATTACTCTGTGTAATGGTTCGACTTACAAGAATATTCATGTCATTCTAAAATTAATGTGTTTTTCAGTTGATATGTGGGTATATGTATGCTTGAGGAGGGTTAAAAATTAAAAAGTTAAAAAGTTATGTAAAGCCTTCTTCTTTTGCTGTATGTTTAGCTGCTCGTTCTGATGGTGAATTAATCTTCGTTAGTAAAAAAAAAAATCCATCGGACCTTCAAACCGGAAACATAAAACGTGTTATTGGAGATATATTATGCCCTGTTTCTTAGAAGTTGGCATGATTTACTGAGGTCCTAATGAAATGTTTTTGACATAAATTTTTACTCCCTTCATGTCCGTCAGAACTCACAAGAAGAACAACAAATTTGAGGGCTAAAAAGAAGTTAAAAAAAGTCACGTCGGGGAGTAGCATGTCAGTTAAGTAGACAGTCCATCAGTGTGAGCCAGGATTGTGTTACACTGTTATAAGGAAGTGGCCACATACGTCCAGACCGCCTCCAACCAGGGTTTGAGTGATCAGAGATCAGCGTTTCCTCAAAAGTTTACTGCGCACTTACACTTGTACCTAATGCTGTCCGCTTTTGATCCCGTCGTGACAAGACAACGTCGTCCATTTTGATTTTAAAAAACTGAGACACATCCACATGAATGTATTTAATATGATGATGAAACCCTTCACTGGCTGTTTCTGAGAATGAAAATGTATTTTTGTAACAGGCTATTTTCATCTCCAGATGTAATTTTTTATTTAGATATGTAGACTAAATCTGTTCCCTCACCTCTTGTGGGCTAGCTCATACATTTATGATCTGGCAAAGGCTTTTCATTGGGCTGAAACGTTAGCATATTTAGTTGAGCATAGCAGTGAAACTCTCACTGCAATGCTTCGTCAATGGCACTTCTCCGAGGACTGTGTTATTGCTTAGACCCCCTAATCTGTGAATGTACTTTTCTTATCTTAGTGCCTGGGAGGGAACCATGTAGCTGTGTTATGCTGAGACATGATCAATTATTGATCCTCTTGAGCTTTGTTCAGGATTCTTTCTAATGAGAAATCGTAGAGTTTGAGCTTTTGCTTAGGCTGTGGTGATTGGGAAGGAAACTGTTAAATCGAAGGCGAATCATCTGCCAGTTACAGCACAGACACATCTCACTCACTACATGCATCGAAAACATCTAAATCAAGCTATTAGCAACAATCTAGCTAAGGATTAAACTGGAGTTTCTGAGAAATCCAAGTATACATGCGCAAGAAGACAATTGATTATTTAGTGAGGTACGTTCAACTCCGCAGCGTTAGGTGCCGCCACTCACACTTTTGCGATGGCGTTCTTCCGGTTCTTTGTTGTTCATCTTCTTCTCCTATTGTGTTGATATTCTGGCTTTCTTGTCGTCACTTCAGGAAGGGGGAGTCCCGGGGCCGTCAGTAGCTTGGCTAAGCGTGAGTTGCGTATACTGTACATGCTGGAATAACACGAATTAGGACCGCATTATCTGGCCCGGCTAAAGTGTATACATGGATTTTAAAAATTCCTTATCAGTCTAATTAAGGCAACAATTCGACTTTCTGTTAGTGCATGTAAACATACTGACTGTGGTAGAGGATAGGATCAACGGCCCCCCTCCTCTCCAGCACTGACATCAGGACAGTCGTGAGAGAAAACAAAGTTGACACACAAACAGCAGCAGACGGCGGATGATGGAGGAACAGCTGTTCCACAAAAGCTGGGTTTTGCCTGCAGCAATTAGCCCATCTGCAAAGGGAAGCTACATGAGTTTTTACAGTGACAGCGGTTGGCATGAAGCTGCATCTGCAGGGAGGTGTTTCAGAAATCACTGCATCACATAACTCATCTGGAGCCACACTCATCTGACTGACACGCAGCTCAGGCGTCATGAGCCAGGCCAACGGCACCAGGTGACCTCAGTACCCCGTCTCTTGAGAAAAGCATCCAGTTAGCTCGGTGGGAGCTTCAGAGAGAATAAAACAAACAGCTTCTACGAGTCTGCACCTGCCCTGAACATGAGTCCATGTTGAAATAAAAATTCTCCAGCTTGAAGTGAATGCTGAGGTCAATGCTTTATATGGAAATTAAACAACTTCACCAATGACTCACAACAATGAGCAGGCTGACATTCGTGCTCCCTGGAACTCTCGGTGCAGAGCCTAAGGATAAATCTCTTTCTTCAGACCTGGGAAGACAGCTGACAGGGAGAACTCAGCACCTGGATGAAATGGCTTGGCCAGCACTAAAAAGAAATGTTTCTTCAACCCCAGCACCGAGGAGAAAACAGCAGCGGACTGTGGCTACAGCAAATAATAGAAGCAAAGTGACAGAAAACGAAGAAAATGATTCCCCTACAAAACAGGTCATACCCTAAATGTCTTTAAAGGGATTGTGACATGAAAAACAAATTTTTCTTGATTTTTTGTGTTTTGTTGGGTGTCTTGACATCAATTACACCCAAAAAACAACAAACTTTTAACATTCAGTGTATTGTGTGCTTTCTGGGATTTTCCGCATAACTATGCAAAAACGGCGCATGTGGTTTGGTGGCGGATCGTTACGTAACGATCCGCTAAATCGCCGCCCCCTCCACCCAGCTCCCTGTCTCCTCTCCTCTCCAGCGCACCATAAAGGCTGATTTATGGTTCCGCGTTACACCGACGCAGAGCCTACGGCGTAGGGTTACGTGGCGACGCGCACCATACGCTGAACCCTACGGCGTAGGCTCTGCGTCGATTTAACGCGGAACCATAAATGAGGCTTAACACGGAGCTGTTTAGAGCCTCTTTTGTTCTTTTTTTTTTTTTTTTTTTTTTTTACCTTGTCTGCACACATATTATTGATTGATACCATGACGGTAGAAACCAAAAGTGTATATATGTGCATTATTACTATATGTAATATATACATATATATACGCACACATATGCGTACACATACATAAATATACACATACAAACCCAGTGTTTTTTTTTTTTTTTTTTTTGGGGGGGGGGGGGGGGGGGTGGGTGACGACATCCACTGCCAATCCAGGAAGCAGGAACACACGGAGACACACGTCAAGCACTGGAAATCTGCAACAAAAAACCACAAACAAAGCACGAAACCGGCACGGAGCCATCCAAAACACGAACAGCAATCGACCTAAATCTTGGGATCTGATCGCAGTCTGAGCTAAGCTATCGCTACCGCTACCTAAACCCAAAAACTAGAGAGCCAGCATGCAGGTGAACAAGCCAGTGTGTATGTCTATGTGTGTGTGTGTGTATGTATATGATCATGCATGTGTGTGTGTGTGTGTGTGTGTGTGTGTGTGTGTGTGTATGCATGTGACTAAATGACTATATGTGTGTGTGTGTGTGTGTGTGTGTGTGTGTGTGTGTGTGTGTGTGTGTAATAAACCAAACAAAGCTCCACCTGAAGTGTATCTATAGTGGGGGAGGGGGGGGAGCAACCCCGCCACCCGCGAGACCAGAGGCCGACAAGGAAGAGCCCGGAACCCAGGCCACCGGCAACCCCACAGAGGGGAGAAGTAGGAGGGAGGCAACCCACCGCCTGCGAGGCCCCCCCCCCACCCGGCGGCGGCCGAGGGGGCCCGCGGGCGGGGCCCGCGGGCGGGGCCCCCACGGCGCGGAAAGAAGCAGCCAGGGATCCCGCGGCGGCGGACCGCGACCCAGGCAATCCCCGGCCACCCGGTCCGGGCCGGACACGCGGCCAGGAGGCCCTCACCCTTCAGGCCAACGACCCCCACCCGGCAGGGGGCCAGCCTGCCCGGAGAGACAGAGCCGCCCCGGCCGCCGACGCGGGCAGGCGCACCCGTCCCCCACGAAAGTGGCCCTCCAAGACCAGAGGGGCGCCCCGCCGTAGAGGCAGCGGGGGGGACCGGAGACGGGTCCGGAGAGAGGGAACCCCCCAACAAGGCGACACCCGCGCAGGCCCGACAACGGAGGGCCCCAGACCCAGGCATCCCATTCATTCATCCATTCACCTATCCGATACCTATACTAATAATAATATAATATACTATACATAATAATAATAATAATACTAATAATAATAATAATAATAACCATCTTTGTATAATATAATATTGATAAATTATTAAGTTTTTGATGTCCTGCCAATGGAGGCTCAAATCCTCCATGGCAGGACCCTTCCATACCGCATTCTCACCGACACAGACATACAATCACGCACCGTTTCCCCCTCCTCGGGGGGATCCAGCACCGCCAGAAGGCACCCCAGGCTGCACGGCGGGCCCCGCCAGGCCCGGGTAACCCGACCCACCCGTCCCAGGCCCAGGCCGGTGAGGGAACGCGGGTGATGTGGGACCCCCTCCCGCCCCTTGTGTTGAGTGCATGTGATTAATGCCATAAAAACAGGGAGGAGGGAGGGCCAAGTATCGATTGACACCGACCCCCCCCCCTCCCGAACTACGTGTCCTTGTCAAGTGTATTTATAAAGTGTTGAATGTGCAGTGTCTATTTTGCTGTTAAAACCGTGAGGCGGGGAGTGCCAGGCCCCGCGGGACAGTGCCCCCCACGACCCGGACCCCCCGCCTTTCGCCTATGTGCGTATGAATCGTGTAGGGGGGGCAAGAGGGGGAGCGGAGGCCGAAGCCAGGAAGCAGGACCAGCAAAGCCGGCCCTGATAAGACACCTGTGTCCCCCCACCGGCCGTCCAGTAGACGGGGGCCGGCCCCCCGTGCCGGGCAAGGGCCCCACCGCACCTCCAAGGGCGCCCCCGGCGCCGCCGGAGCCCCCAGACGGAGGGGGAAACGGTCCAACATCCTCCCATTCATACTGACAACATAAGACATAGATACCTGGGAATGGTGCCACCCCGCCGTCGCGCCCGCCCGTGCACCCCCAGGTCAGGGGAGGCCCGCTCCCCGGACCCGGCCCCACCCCCCCCCGAGGCCACCCCGGCGGACACCCCAAGGGTCCCGGAGTCCCCACATCCGCAGGGGCACTTGGCCCCCGCCCAGCGACGGAGGACCAAGGCAGCAATGCCCCCCCAGTGCAGACAGCCACCCCCCACCCAGGCAGGGCCGGGCCCTCCGGGTGGGACCCCCACGTCCACGGCCCCGCCCCCCCCGGGAGGCCCGGAGACGCCCCAGCCACAGCCCCCCGCCCGAGCCCTCCCCAGCCACCCCCCCCCACCGCCATGAGGTAACCCCCCCCACAGGCCCCCAAGGCCCCCACCGGCTAGGGACAGGGCCCCGCGGCCCTCCCCACCGCCCCCCAGGGGCCACCAGAGGCCCGCGCCCCAGACCCCCCAAGCCGACCCCCAACCCCAAGGGCTACGAGATCACCACCCCCCCGCCCCCACTAGGTAACAAAGCCAATAATCGGGGACCACAGAGAGTGCAATTCAGCCGAGTGTTGTTCAGTGGAGGCAGACATTATCTCACTACTAATATGATCTGATAAAAGATTCCTAAAATGGTTGATACATAAACTGGATTTTTGTTTCCAATTTACTAGAATGGTTTTCTTTGCGATACATAAGGCAGTGAGAACCCGGTGTGTCCAATTAGGATCTATTTGAGTGTCTCCCAGGTGACCTAATATACATACCGTGGGGCACACTGGGATTCTGTGGTTGATCCATGTGGATAAATCCTCACAAATCTCCTTCCAGAACCTCTGTACCGGTGTACAGAACCATAAAGCATGCATATAATTATCTGGGGTATCTGGGAGCCTCTTTTGTTCTAATCACCGGAGGAAAACTGCTAAGAAGATCCGCGGCCACTGACTGGACTTAAGATAAGGGGACAGTGCTGCTTGCATGCCTTTATTTTTATGATTGTTTGCTGTGGTTCGCCCTGCTGCTTTTCCGTGCATGCTTCGCCTGTCGCTTAACTCTCCGACGCCGCTGTGAGCGTATGGCTGGAGGAGGAGGAGGTTTGGAGGAGGAGCGGAGCAATGATTGACAGGAAAGGGGGGAAAGGAAGCATTTTTCACGGCGCAAAAAAACACTGTAATAAAAAGCCAGGAAAAGAGTACTAGAGTGAAGTTTTTCTTGTTACACTCTTTTAGACACATTTGAGGGATGTTGGCCAAGACTTTTAATAGTGTTAAAAGCATGTTAAAAATGATGTCACAATACCTTTAAAAAGATCCGGCTGCTGGGCCACAAACACTGATAGTGGGTGACGGAGCTGTAAATTATATCAAATGGTTTTGCAGCAAGAAAACACCAAAGTACTCAGTTTTACCAACGACATGGTGTCTGATATTTCTGAGAAAATATTGATGACCGCTGATGAGCATCCAGTAGTAAAAAAAACCTCATCATACACACAGGAGGCCTTTATGTTGTGAAGCAACAACCAGAGTCCAGCATGAAGATTGAGAGATTCAGCAGACTCCTGATGCTCAACAAATGAGTGCTGAACAATCAGTGAACTTTCTTTTTAAGGCTGATGGATTTTGTCTTAAACATGGAGCTCAGCTGTTCACTGCAAACATTTTTCTATTCTGTGAATCAGACACCAGCAGCTTCCGCCAAGAACAGGAGCCAAGGAAATCAACAGCAACTGGTAAGACGGCATTCTGAAGGACAATTGCTGCCTGCTGAGATCAGGAAGGACCATGGAGGATGGCAGAAAGAGAAGTGGAGCCCCCCTCGCCTCCAACAGAGGGCCCCAAACCTTCTTCCCGAACCCCATCCACCTCTTCACGCTCTCCACTCAGCCTTGACTCCCCCCTCATGGATTTCACTGACAACATGAAAAGCCTTGTCAGGACTGGAATCCAACTCACACCACACTCAGATGTCATGTTTTCTCCTGATAACCTCACTCCAAAGGACCTCAGTCTGCGCAGCAGGTGGAGTCTGCCTTTGCCTTTCTATTAGTGTTTATGGTCCAGTCCTGTTTTTTGTTCAGGTGAACACCCAGGTACTTGTAATTGTCCACTATCTCTATGTCCGTTCCCTGGATGTTCATCGGCGACAGGGGGACTTTGCGGCGGTGGAAGTCGGCTACAAGCTCCTTCGTTTTCCCATCATTAATCTGGAGGCGGTTCCGCTAGCACCAGTATACAAAGCTGTGGTTCGGTTCTCGGTACTCCCTCTCGTCTCCGTTGTTGATGAGACCGACGATGGCGGAGTCGTCCAAGAACTTCTGGAGGTGGCAGGTTGTTGTGTAGTGGGTGAAGTCGGCCATGTAGATGGTGAAGAGGAGGGGGGCCAGGACGATCCCCTGTGGAGCTCCTGGGCTGCAGACCACCATGTCAGACAGACAGCCTCCTGTCCTCACAAACTGTGGTCTATTGGTGAGGAAGTCCAGGACCCATGATGTCAGCGGCTGGCAGACTCCAGCATGGTCCAGTTTGTCCCTCAGCAGTTCTGACTGGATGGTGTTGAAGGCACTGGAGAAATCATAAAACATGATCCTCACAGAGCTTCCAGCCCGCTCCAGGTGGGCCAGGGACCTCTGCATCAGGAAGATGACGGCGTCCTCAACCCCAATACTCTGTTGCTGGTAGACGAAATGCAGCAGGTCGGCAGAGGAGCTCACCAGGGGGCGCAAGTGGTGGATGACCAGCCTCTCTAGGGTCTTTGCCAGGTGCGATGTCAGGATTGAAGTCGCTGGGTCGACATGACTTGGGCACCGGTACCACACAGCACATCTTCCACAGCTGTGGTACCTTGTGCAACCTCAGGCTCAGGTTGGGGGGAGGGCAGGGGGAGATGACGGGGGAGGGGGCGCAGTTCAACTCACCAATTCTTGGATCACTGGACGACCCGCTCTACCACCTGAGCCAATGCCGCCCCACAATATCATATATCGATTATAATGGTCGTGCCTTGTTTGCGACTGTGGACCGGTTAACAAACCCTTCTGAGTCAGTAGCATCTTAACTCCACTGTACAAGGGCCTCAATGAACAGTTAAATACCTTCTTAACTCTGACCAACCGCTTTGACGTCTTACTGTATATTCAGGTTGTTATGCTCACCACATCACTGAGTCTTCTATTGTCAAGGCGTTCAATGACATCCACATAAATACCGACTGTGGAAGAACCACAGTATTGGTATTGTTGGACCTAAGTGTAGCATTTGACACAGTTGAACATAGTATATTGCTAGAGCAATGGGAGAATTGGGTCAGACTTTCTGGCATAGTACTTGGCTGGTTTGAGTCTTACTTAAAGGACATGGACTACTTTGTGTCAATAGGTAACTTTACATCAACCAAAATTACATGTGGGGTACCCCAAGGTTCTATCCTAGGACCCCTCCTATGTAACATCTACACGATTCTGCTAGCTCAAATAATAATAAACAACAAGATAAGTTACCATAAATATGCAGATGACACACAACTCTAAACTACAATGTCACCGGGAGACAATGAGCCCATGCAAATATTGTGTAGATGCGTGGAACAAATCAATTAGCCATAATTTTCTTCAGGTGAACACAAACGAAACTGAAGTAGTTATTTTTGGACCAAAAGAAGAGCGTTTAAGAGTCAGCACACAGATTAAGTTATTACAGCTACAAACCACTGATGAGGCCCGAAATCTGTGTGTAGTGATGGACTCAGCTAAAATTTCAGAGACACATTAAAACAATTACAAACGTGGCCTTCTATCACCTTAAGAACATCTCCAGGATCAAAGGACTAATGTCACAGCAGGACCTTGAAAAACTCATCCCTGTGTTAAAAACACACTGATTGGTGTCAAGCCTGCCATTAAAGGGCCTCTTGATCATAGGTGGTGGCATTTCCTCTTTTATCTTCACAGGTTTGTTGTCAGAGCAGCTACTAATACCACAATCCTAGTAAGCAGTGTACCAACTATCTTGCATTGGTGGAGTAAAAAATGAGCTTCTTGTTCAACAAAAGTGTGTGTCCATGACATTCGATGTCCTGGTAGCAACAAAGCTTGAAAGTCCTTGTGGATCGTTCTAAAGCTTCAAACTGTGATGCTGCTACAACAGTTGTAGTTGTAGCTACTGTAGCTACTGTAGCTACTCTTTTGAAACAGTTGCTAATCCGTTCTCCACTGGCTATAAATTTGTTGGCTGTATATCTGCAGCATGTTCACCCAGTCCTTAAAAGAGACATATAACAAAAAGACACAGAACTCTCTCTCTGTCACTAAAAATAACAGAAAAAGTTTAACTTCTGTTTTTTACACTTAGACACCTCTTTTTGTAGCAACAGGGCTTATGAGGTGGCCTAAACCCATTGACCTGTTTTCACCCTTTCTGTTGTGTGGGTGTGATTTATTTGAGATTACAGCTTTAGGCTACCATGCAAACACAATTTGTATGTAAATTACGCTCAGTAATTTCTGAAATATATAACTGCAGTAGGTGAGGGTAAAGAGTACCTAGCCTGAGAGCCCACACAAAAATGCACAATGCTCTAAAATTACTATCCCCGACAAATTTGTTTTGAAATGCATGCATATCTGTCACCTGCAGTTTGACCACAGACAGTTGGTAGTGATCTCTCATTTGGGTCTCAACTGTCATGGCAAGGCATGTCTTGATTTGTCCCAGGCTGTTTGAACACCACACGGCAGACAGGAATGCAGAAGTCGCTCAACAGCCAGCTGGCGGCTACTACATCTGTCACAAATCAAGATGAAATTCCCCCATTACATAAACCCCTAACTTTACTGCCTGCCCATTCCCTTGAGTCTCAAGTTTTTTGGTGCTAATTTAACCCCATAATGCCAGATGTTTCATATTTGATGCATGCATTTCTGAGACCTCTGTACCACCCTCATGAGGATAAATGAAAAAAAAAAAGTTTTGACCTCCCATTTATGTGGATCAGTAAGTGCAGCATGAACCCAAGTTGAGGTTAAGTGAAGATCAAAGATAAAGATCTTAAAGATCAGAGGCACAGATAAGTACGGGCAGACTGGATTGACTTTCCCTGAAGTGGCTTGGTGACATACCAGTTCCCTGTTTGCTGCCAACAAACAAAGTGGTACAGTTTTGTTTTATTATGAGTTTTTTAATTAATAATGCTCACGGATATAGATTATATGCTCGCAAGCACAAAGTGAAAGACAAAGTGATTATATTTTTAATATGATAGATGCATCAATGGTTAGTGTTGAGTAAAAGTTTATATAAAAGTATATAAAAGATAAAAGTTCAATAAAAACATAATTTCTAAAGTTTGTGTGCTGCAGATTTTTGCGGAATTGAATTCATCTGAATAATACTGTAATTCAAAGGAAAAACTATAATGTTGCAGTGTAAATTAATTAAGTAAGAGAGAAAAAAACAAGTTCTGTCATCATCTGTGGTGGTGGTGTCACAAGCAGCTTCTGCAAGCTAGCGCTGCACAGTGTTGTGCAAGTTCATACTTCTCATGAAATAGTTCAAAGTTCAGTTAACATACAGTAGTTTAAAGATGAACAGTTCACGTTTATAGTTCACCATTTTCATTTTGAACTATTTCAAATTCAGTTCATTTCAATATTTCTAGGTGAGAAGTACGAATTAAATGCCCCTGTATCCTAAAACTGCTCACTATACAATCATGTATTGTCTTAGTGGCTTTTCAACTTTCAACTGTAATTCTCCAACAATATAGTCCATTATCAATGTGTCTACCTGTTGCAGGTAAATCAACCCCCTGAAGGTGCAGCAGTGTGACTAGGGTCGTTTGGGGCTGTTGGGTCTTCTTGGTCTTTCCTGATGACTTTGTTTGATTGTCAAGGACTTGCAGATATTTTCTCACACGGATGCTTTAATTCAACATGAGGTTTCAAATGTGAAGTTGACGAGGCAGATGCTCGGACTTGTTTTCTCAGCGCAGGTGGACATCATTTTTCGGACTCTTTGGGAGACGATGTGTAAAATTCCTGCTGATAAGCGGATCATCAGGCCCAAGCCTTCATGGGGCCCTAAGCAAGATTTGATTTTGGGGCCCTTTATTACTGCCAATAATACTGATTATTGATCATTCACACACCCACTATAAACTTATTTCATGTTTTCCCCTGTCATTACAAATACACTTGTAAAACTAGATGTAATAACTTTTTTTTGTAGTTAGATTGTAATCCACAGTGATTAAGACCATTGAAGCAGACAACAGATTAATAAAAATAATGTCACTCTATGACGTAAAGGGGACGCCCAGGGAATTCCCCAACCTGATTGAACAGGTTGAAAACGTTGCAGTTTCACATTATTCTGGCGAGATCTGAAAAAACTTCGCAACAACGAGCAAGCAAGTGATTATGTACATTCACTGAGTGAATATTATGAAAGTAAAATATATATTTCTTGCTAGAAATGTAATCAAAATTGAATTTACTTGAATTTTTATGCAGAAACTAACTCAAAATATTGATTTTTTTCACAAATAAATGAGAAATGTCCGTGTTTTTTTTTGTTTTTTGGTGTCAAGGCCAGAATCTTGAAAGTCACGTGACTTGGACGCAAAACGAATAGGCAGAAAAAATGTAACAATGTAACAATTCAAGGACTATTATTGTAACCCCTCTACGTTTTTGCACTTTGGACCAACGTAGGCAGGGTACGTTTTATATGTGAGACTGGGTTGAAAAACCCACAAGACAAAAGCGAAAAGATTAACTTTAAGTTCATTGTGCGTCATCTTTTGTGAAATAGGTTTATCTCAGAAACTAAAAGAGTCCTTTCTGTTGTCTGTTAGTTAGACAACCTTGTTTTCCTTGATAAGTGATATAACTCAGTAGGATTTAATACCTTTAATACCTTATGTTTGTCTCATCCAAACATAACCTAACTGGACATTGTTTTGTTAAAACAACAACAACAAAGAAAAAGAGGCTTGATCGCCTTATTCTGGATGCAAAGTAAAGAAAAAATAATATTTCAGTAAGTCGGCCCTCAGAAAGCTTCAACTTGAAATTTGCTGCCTGTCACTTTCAGCTTCATGAATAATATTTGACTCTTTAAACAGTATCTGCTGCAAAGGTAAGTTGAGAAAAAACACTTTCCAGTTTTATATCCCTCCAGCGTGAAAATAAAAGAATATTCATTATAGTCAAGCTTGCATTTGTCCTCCAGGATTTGTTTAAGAAGTAAAGCTGAACTCTTAAATCCAAAACAGTCCTCTCTGAACTCTGCAGCATGAATACTCTGCCTTTTACAAGCAAGCAAGAAAGATAATGGGGGCTCCAACATCTATAATTTATGCAAGAACTTTGCACTACATGAGAAACACATCAGATAGGCAGGCATCCTTCTGCAAATGACTCAGAGAAGTGATTCATTCGCAAAGCCCCATCAACACAGTTAAAGTGCTGGTGGAGCATGACTATGCCTCCCACTCACTGCAGTGAAGCTCCATGTGAAAGGTGTTCAAAAACCACAGAGACGGCTTCCCAACAAAAAAGATCTCTGTACATAAATATGCTCTTGTCTCATTTATTATTTTCTTCCCTGTAACACTTGACTTTCTTCAGCCCAGATAGTCTGTGGTCTTAAAAACTGTTGTCATATGATGCAGTGACTAATTTGTTGAGAACACAGAGTGTGCAGACAAGCATGCTGTTCTCATGCTAAACGCTAAAGTTTGTAGGAGATAGTGTGAAATGCTGTCCTAGTTCTTTCTCTTCTTTTCTCTCACGTTATGTGCTTCAAACCGAGCTGATTCCTCCAATGCAGCATCACCATTAGGAGTTCTTATTGGCCCTTTTAGTGTTAACAAACCAAAATGTTCCCTTGAAACATTAAAACAAGGGAAGAAAAAAATAGGTCCCAAATCTCCCACAAAAGCTCAAGTTCATTATACGATTTATTTAAATGCTTAAGTGCTTCAGCTCTTATTACAATTTTTTACAGCTTAAGAGGAATAAACAACATACTTCTAACAAACTGATGGCTTTTGGATCTAAATTATCTTACTGTAAAGATTACTTTGGGCTTGTTAGCTGCTGAGGAGGATAAGGATGTTTAGAAGATGGGCTCTTTATTAGGGGCCTGTAGGAATTTTTATCCTCGTTTTATTTTTCCAAGGAAATGAGGGCCTTTTTGCCCCCCTAAACGTTCCCCAAAAGTCACCAAATTTTGCACGCAAGCCAAGCCTGACAAAAAATTTGATATTTAATGGTTTGCATTAATGGGCGTGGCCTATTGGCTCGACAGCGCCCCCTAGAACACTTGTATCATGTCGCAACTTAAAGAAAAGTTTCTTGGCACCATGGCCAAAACCGAACAGAGGCGTTCCCAGGGCAGTCGAGAGACATAGTCTCCAGCGGTACTGTCCCCTTCCTCCATGCAATGTCGCAGAGACAACCCTACGAAATCCAGAGACTTGAGGTACTCAGGGCGAATCCCATCCACCCCTGCCACTGAGGAGCTTACAAACTACCTCAGTGACCTCGGCTTGGGTGATGGATGAACACGCCTCCGAGCCCCAACCCTCTGCTTCCTCAGTGGAAGGCATGTCAGTCGGGTTGAGGACATCCTCGAAGTATTCCTTCCACCGTCCGACGATGTCCCCAGTCGAGGTCAACAGCTCCCCACCCGCACCATAAACGGTGCCGGCAGAGTACTGCCTCCCCCTTCTGAGGTGCTGAACGGTCCGCCAGAATTTCCTCAAGGCCGACCGAAAGTCTTCCTTCATGGCCTCACCGAACTCCTCCGAACTCCTCCGAACTCCTCCAAGACCCCCTTTTTGCCTCCCGGACTGCCCGAGCCGCGGCCTGCTTGGCCTGCCGGGACATATCTACTGCGTCATGAGTCCCACAGGCCAACATAGCCCGGTATGACTCCTTCTTCAGTCTGACGGCATCCTGTACTTCCGGTGTCCACCACCGGGTTCTAGGATTGCCGCCACGACAGGCACCGGAGATCTTGCGTCCACAACTTCGAGCCGCCGTGTCAACAATGGAGGCAGAGAACATGGTCCACTCGGACTCAATGTCCCCCGCCTCCCCCGGGATCTGAGAGAAGCTCTCTCGGAGGTGAGAGTTGAAGATGTTCCTGACATAGGGCTCAGCCAGATGTTCCCAACAGACTCTCACAATCCGTTTGGGTCTGCCCGGTCTGTCCAACCTCCTCCTCCGCCAGCGCATCTAACTCACCACCAGGTGGTGATCAGTTGACAGCTCAGACCCTCTCTTCACCCAAGTGTCCAAGGCATGCGGCCGAAGGTCAGATGAAACGACAACAAAGTTGATCATTGACCTCCGGCCTAGGGTCCTGGTGCCACTTGCACTGATGGACACCCTTATGTTTGAACATGGTGTTCGTTATGGACAAACTGTGACTAGCACAGAAGTCCAACAACAAAACACCGCTCGGGTTCAGGTCGGGGAGGCCGTTCCTCCTAATCACGCCTCTGCAGGTATCACTTTCATTGCCCATGTGAGCGTTGAAATCCCCCAGTAGAACAATGGAGTCTCCAGTTGGAGCACTATTCAGTACTCCTCCCAGAGACCCCAAGAAGGCCGGGTACTCCGCACTGCTGTTCGGCCGGTAGGCACAAACAAAAGTGAGAGACCGTTTCCCGACCCGAAGGCGCAGGGAAGCGACCCTCTCGTTCACCGGGGTGAACTCCAACACATGGCGACTGAGCTCAGGGGCTATAAACAAGCCCACACCAGCCCACCGCCTCTCACCCTGGGCAACTACAGAGTAGTGGAGGGTCCAGCCCCTTTCAAGGAGCTGGGTTCCAGAGCCCAAGCTATGTGTGGAGGTGAGCCCGACTATCTCTAGCCAGTATCTCTCAACCTAATGCACAAGCTCCGGCTCCTTCCCCCCCAGCGAGGTGACATTCCATGTCCCTACTGAGAGGGTTTTGGTCCAGTGATTGGGTCGTCGAGGCACCCCGCCACGATTGCTACCCAGTCCCCATTGCACCGGCCTCTCACGGTCCTTCCTGCGGGTGGTGGGCCTACAGGAAGGCAGGCCCACGTCGCTGTTTCGGGCTCAGCCCGGCCGGGTCCCATTGGCAAAGACCCGGCCACCAGGCCTGGCTCCAGGGAGGGGCCCCGGGGATGCCGATCCGGGCGACTTAACGGTCTCTTCTTTGCCATGATTAGCTTGTGAACCGCTCTTAGTCTAGCTAGGACCTGTTTGCCATGGGAGACCCTACCAGGGGCGCAATGCCCCCGACAACATAGCTCCTAGGATCACTCGGGCAACACAAACCCCTCCACCACAGTAAGGTGGCGGTTCAAGGAGGGGAAGTCGGCTATTTTTAATTAATTTTGGCGCAATTTATGCCACTTCTTCGCCCGAACCGTAACGTGCACTTAGGTGTGTTATACATCAAAATGTGCATCTCGATCCTCCAATGCAGGGCCGCCGCAAGTGGTGTGCGAACTGTGCAGCCTTTTTTTTTTTTTTTCAATTTTTTTTTTTTTTCGTTTTTTTTTTTCGTTTTTTCCCTCCATCAGGGGATGAAAAAATTTAAAAAAAAATAAAGAAAATGGAAGAGTTTAATGCCTCTCTGAAAGCCTCGTTTGATAAATTTGTTACAAAAATCACCGATCCGACCGGGTCTCAAGCAGCCGTGGGGCCCCGCGTCGAGGCAAGCCAAATGATGATGAATCAGGGGAAGGTATCCAGTATTTTGCTAATTGGAGAGTTAAAATTGCGCATATAGACACCCGATCCGACCCGAAAAACCCCCAAAAATTTGCCATTTCGCACAGGGCCTCGCAAATCTCCCAGGCGGCTCTGCTCCGATGATGCCCATTAATTTTCTCAGTCAAAAGCGTTGGCGACGATAGACGCCAAAAAGCATGCCCCCCCTTCATCTGATTGGTCCATATTTGATATTTGATATTTAATTCTGCTATAACTTTTGAATGGTTTGACAGAGTTGTGGGTCCTTGAACATAATTGGTGCAAATTAGCCCCGCCCCTTCTTCTGATTGGTCGATATTTGATAGATCCTATTTTCTGCCATAACTTTTTTTACCTTGTCTGCACACATGTTAAGGGTTATACCATGCTATATATATACATATATATATATATATATATATATATATATATTTTTTTTTTTTAATATGCCACATATATTTATTTTATATAAATGTATATATATATATATATATATATATATATATATATATATATATATATATATATATATATATATATGCAGTATAAGCTTCAATATCTCAAACCAGAGCCACTAACCAAACAGCAGAAACATTTGTGCCAAATATGATTGAAATGTCACAATATGTATATATATATATATATACACATACAAACACTTTTTTTTTGGGGGGGGGGGGGTGACATCCGTTGCTAATCCAAGATGCGAGAACACACATGGAGGCGCACATCGAGCACTGGAAATCTGAAAGAAAGAAGAAAAAAAAGCAGAGAGAAAAAAAACAAAACAGACACGGAACCGGCAGAAACACGAACAGCAACCGTCCCAGGTCCCGAGACCCAATCACTACTAGGCTTAGCTACTGCGACTAACTAACCCCCAAAACTACAGAGCGAGCATGCAGGTGAACGGGCCGATGCATATGTCTGTGCGGCTGTGTGTGTGTGTGTGTGTGTGTGTGTGTGTGTGTGTTTTAAAAGTGATGTGTGTTATAACCTCTGCTACGCATTCATGAAGCACTTGAAGATGAAACTTTACACGGCAACAAAACATTTTTTCTTCTCTGATTGGCTGGCAGGTTGGTAAATCCAGAGAGCTGCCCTCATTTGTAAGATGGGATGTTGGAATTACTGTGCAGTGACGTTAATGCCTCAGCTTGAGAAATACCATGTGTGGTGTGAGAGAGTGTGAACTTGTTGAAATGCGTGAGACTCATGCTCAATGCATGAGACTTGAGAGCCCTGTTTTTGCTTTGTGCTTTGTACTGTAAAAAGACTTTCAAGTTTCAGTAAAGCTAAGGTAAAAAATTTGTTGATGACAGATTTAATGGATTATTAACATTTTTTTTCATTATTATGTTCCACTTTTATTCATAAAACTTTGGGTGATTTTAACATGGTTTTGTGAAGTATGATTGTAATATAAACACTATTATTGCTTACTTTTTTATTGGAAAGAAAATATTAAACCTCTTTTCCTTCGGTCTCATGTACAGTGTGAGATTTTTGGAGGTTGGATGGATGAGCAGCGCTGAGAGGGAACGGCAGGAATATTGTGCTTTTCAACAGAAGACTTCAGACGGACGAACAGAAGTGGAGTACTTTGGTGTTTGGAGTACCTCTGCACCGAGTACCTCTGCACCTCAGAAGCTATCAACTATCAACTTGTGGCTTTCCATCCAGCTGTCAGAGTTCACCTGCATTAACTGGTGATGCTGCATGTGATTTCTTAAGCACAGTTGTTGCCAGGCAACAAACACAACACTACACTCCATCCGCAATGATCTCTGAGGATTTCAACCATGTCTATATCAAAGTTTCCAACCTTAGGTTTATCTTAATTTGACCTAATTTGACGGAGTTCCAAAGGCATTTAAATTGCAATAATATAATTCCCCTTTGGAGATTGATAAAGTCAGCTATTATTCAGTTTTGTTTGATTCAATGTACTTTTACTGCAGTCTGAGTCTTTTCACTCACTCTCTGACCAACTTCATCAATATTTCAAACAATCCCTGTGACGGTGTACATAACTTCAGCTTTCACTTTCTCACTAACCTCTTGTTTGTTCTCTGTAGCCAAACTTGTTTGATCCTACTTTCAAATCAGACTCACTGGTGTGCCCTTTAGTGGCTTCACAGGCAGTGAGACAAGAGAGCTGTCATGGTCTCTGGTATTTTGTTTTCCGAGTTGACTTTGAAGACATATCTCTGAAGCTCCACTCAAATTACTGATCTCTTTCACCTGTGTTGTCTTATTGAGAATATCTAGTTAATACTGTACATAGTATTATTCTTTATCTTTACATTCTTGTGAAAACACAAGATGCAATGACTAAATGGGGAATTTAATGCTTCAAAATGATGGTTTTGTGATTAGATGACATCATAGTGGCTAAGTTTAGAGTTCCATGGGACATATTGGAAATATGATATACAGTATCTAAGTATTTGTTTCTCTGATCTTTATCAGCGTGGAATTATCAGAAACCTTTGACAAGGTGTTTACGCCCACCATGTTTTGGTATCTGAGTAGCATATCCAGGTTTCTTAAAAGCCTGAATCGGGGCTTCTTGTCATGGTTGGTCCTCCAGCCTTCAGTGGTTTTCCACTCCCCTCTCTCCTGCTCACTCCATCTGCCAGCCACGACCACCTTGTCACTCACTCCTTTCACCTGCTCTTCCAGCCAGTGGCGTCAATTCAGTGAAAGCTAAGGTATGGCAAGGTTACGAGTCACAGAACTTAACTAGAGTATCAATCAACACGTCCAGCAAATACTCATCACAGAAGTCTGCTATGTAGCTTATCTGTGTGGTCAAGAAAATTGGGACTTTTTCAAATGCAGTCTCGCTCACTGCAAAAACTCAAAAAAAGGAATATTTGTCTTATTTCTAGTTAAAATGTATAATTTTTAGTCAAAAAATCTCATTACACTTAAAACAAGAGTCATCACCAGAAAAATAACTTGTTATTTGACCATGGGCACATGTTTCAAGTAAATTTTCACTTGAAATAAGTAGAAAAATCTGCCAGTGGGACAAGATTTATCTTCTCATTACAAGCAAAAAAATCTTGTTCCACTGGCAGATTTTTCCACTTATTTTAAGTGAAAATCTACTTGAAACAGGTGAAAATGGTTGTTTTTGAGTCTTGTCTTAAATGTAATGAGATTTTATTTTACTAAAAATTAGACATTTTAACTAAAAATAAGACAAATATTCTTTTTAAGATTTTGACTTTTTGCAGTGTATAATAACTAGTGAAATCGATCACGTTGTTCTGATTTGCATTTGTAGTTATTCTATATGTATAGAGTAATAGAATAATCAATACAAATAGACACAGAGTAATTCCATAAATGTATTTAAAAAACAAACATTTACATTTTCCCTTGAAGCCAAGGTGTGGCGACTGCCGTACCTTGCCGTACCCAATTGACGCCCCTGCTCCCAGCTGCAGTTCCTCAACAATCAGGACAGTGTGCTCCATGTGCTGCATTTGGGTCCAAAACCTCACCCCGTAACAGTACGATCTGGCCAGTCGTGGACCCAGCGCACCCTCCGGCCCAATAGAACGGGCCAGCCAGCATGGACCCACCAGGAAAGAACGTGCATCTGTGGGAGTTCTTCTGCTCCGTGTGCTGCATTACGGTCCAAAACTTCACCCTGTAACATTTCTGAAAGCAAAATAAGATGAACATAACTGAGACACAAATTTTACCATCTTAGCAGAGATTCTCCCTCAGCACAATATATTCTATTATCCCTAATCTTAGGCTATGTTAACTAAAAATCATCATGGTTCCTGGTTCTTAACCTCATACGGGAGGCATGCCCTGTGACTTCATACATGACTTAGCCTCAATATGAGTAATACCAACACACATATACATATATATACAGATGCACACATTCTGCCCTTTCCTTTCTCTGCAGGAGACTCTGTGGGTGGTATGAGTCTACTTCTGTGTGGGTGGAGGCTCAAAGCATACACATGAGAGGCTGTCCTATGCATACGGACGGACTCTCTTCTCTGTACTGTATGTTCTATCTTAAAAGATTGCGATGGACCGCGTGTGCGCCACTGCCTGTACTTAATTTTGTGTGCTAGTCTCAAAGAACTAGGAATTTTTTGTATGACTCTGTGATGAGTTGTTCCAGCAGTAAACAAGACAACTTATTATGTAATGACTGCAGAGATTTGTCCAGCTTTATTGATGTGTAAGCAGTAGATAAGTGTGCTGGAATAGAGATGAGGGGGACTCATCTAATAAAGGGCCTTCATGCTACTGGGACCAAACTGGTTATGGCATTCATGCTCAGGGCAGGATCATTTGGTTTTCTGTTTGATGCTATGACCAATATTTTTCTTCTGATTCATTTCTTTGTTTATTCATTTCTACTGTCTAGAAAAAAAAACAATGTCATATCAAGCGTTTCCACTGAAAAATCACCTCAAGTGAGCTACAAATGGAGCAATGACTCTATATTTCTGCTTTATATGAAGGAGAATCTAGCAACACAAACTGTCTATGAAAAATATATGGTTTTGGTAAATCACATCTCCTGGCCTTAGCCTGGTCTGCACTAAACTTCACCCTTGGTCTTTTGAATCCCAACCCACAACTAGTCACAACAGTCTCTTTGTAAAATAGACAGCACAACGAAATATTCTCTTTAAAATATGAATGATAAGGTATTGGAAGTCAATACTGTGCTAAGAAGCAGAGGTGATTACATCTAACCATTGGCTATGCTGAACTGGTGGCCAATCAAAGACCACACCCATATAATTATACAAAAATCGTTTGATCTACATTACTTTATCTGATGCGATACAAAAAAAGACCCCTCTCTCCATGGATGTGAACTGTAGCTGCTGAGATCAGAATCCTAGAAAGTTTGACTTTTTAACATGTGGATTAGTGGAGATTGACTGGTTTTTGGGTGCAGCCCCCAGTGGTGATTCGAGGAACTGCAACTTTTCTTACATAAACTTTGTCTTTAACCTGGAAGTTTGAATGTTGGTTCTTTGCAGGAACAGGCTAACTGCTGTTAGCACAAGCTACTAATGGGATAATTGTCACCCTTGGCTAAGTTCAGTTGGGCATTTTTGGTTCAAACGTGCTTAGCTGATTTAGCCCCTCTGTTATAACCAGCACATTCAGTTAATGCAAAACCTTTACATTTATGCCATTAACTAATTTCACTTATCTTAACACAATGGATATCTTTAAAAGCAGCTGAATTACATGAGGAATACTGCAGTGTCTCATGGAAAAGGCAGACCAGTCACTTACTGATGTGGATGGATGTGGGTCGCCTAGATTAGCATAAGATCTGTATGACAGTCAGGTGATGAGTCAAACCAAATGCATAGGCCATGAAGGTTTTCCTGCTTCTTTTTTGATTACAATTTTAAGAAACTAGGGATCATAACTAAGGAGACAAATTAAACGTGTATTTTCTTTTCAAGTTTTAACACACTTTCCTGAGGTATTGTAATTTGTTGGACATTCATTGGTGAAAATGCCACATAGCTATATTATGAGACAAATAAAAACCGAAAGATATCCTTAAAACTCTGTCCATAATATCTGTGGATGGAGTTAGCCATCCTCACTTCCCTTTTCCAAGGAGTGTGCCTGTTTGAAGATATGTCGTACATCTCTGCACCTTTTGAGTAACTTTGGACTGTCATGTGTATGTTCTCAAGCACAGAATTATTATTTTTTTTTTACTTTTTTAATGTCTGCAATGTAATTATTTTGTATTGTGGCAAATATTTTGATATGGGATCCTCAGACATTTGCCCTGAAAGGCAGCTTTGTATGTTTTTCTGAAACATGTCCCCTTAGAATACTATGCGTTACAAAGACAAAAAAAAAACCTGCACATAGACTATTTCAGAAAGGTTTATTTTTGAAACCAGCCACTGATGGATTTTAATTCCCTCAGCCTTGTGATTTATTAATAAGTTCACATGAATACAGCGTTGTGTGATTCAGAGCTCGGAATACCGTTCAAAAACTGCCCTGATTTCTAAACTTCTTCTCAGTTACAGGAAACGTTCATATTAATTATTAGAATTAAATCACCTAGTCCCTGCCTAGGCTTTATCCTCTCAGGGGAAATATTCAGCCTTTCAAGGAGGCCTGTTTAACTCCTTGACGAATCATAATAAAAGTGAAGTGATGTCTGTTTGACAAGTTGAAGCTCTCTGGCTAAATGTTATTTTATCTTCCCATCTTTGCACTCAATTCTGCTTTGTTGTTATCATTTATTTCAAACTCCCCCTGCTGTGATGAATAAACCCACTGTCAGGTTGCCATTATATTTCCACGGTGCAAAATGCTCCTCCGAGCGCGCGCCTCATGCGAAAAGCTAGTTTCCAAGGTAACCGGGAGGTTGATTCTCCCCTATAGCTGCAGGGACGTTCCCAATAGTGTATTTAACAACGAGTCCGGAGATTGAGATCTTCAACATACGGTGTGTTTTATTTGCATATTATTTTACATTTACTTTGTGTTTGAACACCAAACACACGGGGCTGGAAGAGGGATCTGATGTCCTGCTCGATTAAAGAGCTGCACGTGCAGGTCGAATCCTATGAAGACAATAACACGAAAAATCAGACTTTCCTTGCAGAAAAAAATGCCTGTTTCATATCAAGTCAGTGAGGCTCAGTTGTAATCTAAAACAGTTTGACCGGGAAAAAAACCCCTTCTTTCCTTGCCTCTAACCACCCATCCACAGCAAATAAAATATGCATTAATTTATTTGACAAAGCGCGTTCTTGAGCTTCATATTACTAGTAACACGATTATTATTATAGCGCATTATTTGATCAAATAGGCAGTACATTTTCTTTTTCGCGCAAGCATCGTCCTTTGTAACAGCAGCAAAACGCCAACGCGCAAAATCCCCGAGAGTGGAGAAAATACGGCGGGAGCGCGCAGTAAGAACCGGGGCGCGCACACACAGCTGTCAGCACCAAGGACAGCAGCCGCTCAGCCAGGAGCGGCCAGCCGCGACGCAGTGGAGACATCCGTCCGGACAGAGCGCAGGGACATATAATCCTGCAGAGGAATCCGCTTGAACGCTAAAGAAATGGTTTAACAATTGTATTTTCTTTGTCAAAACTGCAGGGCGGTTTGGGTAGTTCTGCAGTGAGGGGGGAGAAAAAAAAAACTGGACGATGCGGTTTGAATGTTCTAGTTTGAAATCCCTAATATGACCATGCACATTCCTCTGCATTGCACATAATCAGCTTTTTTTTTTAGATCTTAATTTTCCGCTTTTTTTTTTTTACTGGGCTCCCTGCCTCGCTTATACCGCCCACCTGGATCGCGTCTGCATTCATCTTTCCGAGCCGAGCCGAGCCGCCACCGGGGAGAACAGCGACCGGGCTGCACTGTGCTGCTGTTTCGTGGTACACGCCATGCGGCTGTTACTGCTGGCGGTGCTCTTCTCGTGCTCCTGCGCGCGGGCCGGCTGCGAGCCGAAGATCGTGAACATCGGGGCTGTCCTGAGCCAAAAGAGATACGAGCAGGTGTTCAAAGATGCGGTGACCCAGGCCAACCAGGTCTATGGCAGGGACAAGTTCAAGCTGACCGCCATCTCAGTAACGCACAAACCCAACGCCATCCAGATGGCTCTGTCCGTCTGCGAGGACCTCATCTCCAGTCAGGTATAGTTTGCAGACACCTCTTCCATGCACTAATCATATTTGATTGTTTTCTGTTAACATCAAGGCTTTCTGGTTGGAACCCATATATCCTGCCAAATAAAGTTGACGTTTTGAGGACTGTAGATATCATTATTCTTTCAGTGGTGTGTGTGTGTGTGTGTGTGTGTGTGTGTGTGTGTGTGTGTGTGTGTGTGTGTGTGTGTGTGTGTGTGTGTGTGTGTGTGTGTGTGTGTGTGTGTGTGTGTGTGTGTGTGTGTGTGTGTGTGTGTGTGTGGCAGGGGGGGTGGGTCCTCTAAAATCTAAAGAATTTTTTGAAGTACAGAAAGATTTACGCATTACTCTTTGTAGAAAATCCCATCTTTTATAATGAACTCCCCACCTTTCTGCATACATACATCAAAACCCAGCTTTTGGTTTGACAGCATCTGTTCACATTTCAGAGCACATGGCTGCAGATCAAATGAAGTGCAAGGGAGGAGGTCAGGTGTGAAAATGCACGATACGGCATTTACAGTTATCAACTTGGTTTTCACCATTTCTGCTGCATGATACCATGAAAACAGCTAGAAAAAGCTGAAATGGTTGTCGAACAGTTTGAGAAAACAGTTTATGCACATTGGCCTTGGTGTGACTTGACATGAAAATCTATTTTTGTGAAATATTCTTGAGGATTTTTTCAGGGGTAATTTGTCTTTTAGTTGTGCAATGATCCTAAAGATTCAGACTGTATGTGCTTCAAATATAGAGCAGAGAATGTCTTCCATAAGTAATGCATGGATGTGCACCTCTGAGAGCTGGTGCACAATGTGATGCCCAGCATTGTTTTAAAAAGCGGGAACATTATGTCACATCATGTCAGGGCGCGAAGTCTCCCTCGCTTTCTCTTGCTCTTATTCACCCACACATAATTAGGCTTTACACACACACACACACACACACACACACACACACACACACACACACACACACACACACACACACACACACACACACACACACACACACACACACACACACACACACACACACACACACACACACACACACACACACACTTCTTCAGTGCTGCTTTCCCTCTCCTTTGTGTAAAGACTAACTGATGCCGGCTTGGAGAATAATACTGTCGCAGTCACATGTCTTATGTCTACCCAAATCACAGATGCAATCCATCCATTGGGTGTTCTGGGATACACAATAACATATTTATTCACATATGCAAGCATGCGTGCACACACCAAAATTCTAACACTGAAATGCCAGCTAAACTAGACTGAAAGCCTGTGGAAGGTTGAATCAGATGTGATTAGCTTATAGGTGACAGTCTGAGAAGGAGAGTCTGTGGCAGATGGAAGAGTAGCTGCCCGCGAGCAGTCCTTGGAAGATAGACCTCATTTTTGACCCAACCATATGGGCTACTCATATCCAGTAATCTATGCCTGCATGGCCCTGCCAACTTTATCCCCCTTCCTCCTCATCTACGAGGCATTTCTCAACACTGGACTCAGAGATGTTCATTTTTTATCGGAGCAGTTGGTCTGCTTTGGTGCAAAACCCGAACAGCCATGAATGAATTGCAGCCTGCGTGCTCACCACCGTAAAGCAGAGCAAAGTGCATTTGTTCACTCCTCTGCATCTTCGTTATGGAGCAGTTTGTCATGATCATTTATGCAGACATCAACAGTTCAAAAATGTTATTTTTAACCAGTTATACAATATTGTCAAGCAGAAGTTGCACTTAAGGAGAGATGACTTCATTTAAGTTTAATTCCTCTTGAGGTGAAAAACAGATGTTTCAGCCAAGGATGAATTAGTGACTGGATAATCTGTGCAGCTGCTACGTGCCCCACATACTGACGAGGCTTATAACGTCCCAGATTCTGAGAGGCTATAAATTGTGGGTGACTTGTATTGTAAACTAAAAGGTGAATACTTTCAGAGAACTCCTGCATCTGCATTGCATTTTGATGCTCCATGTAAATCCAGTTACATTTTATCTTAAAAAGAAAAAGAAAAAACACATTAACAACCAAATACACTGGTCATTGGCAAGAAGACATTCAAAACCGGTTAAAATGTGAAGATTTTTTCAAAGACTGGATAGATGGACAGATAGATAGATAGATAGATAGATAGATAGATAGATAGATAGATAGATAGATAGATAGATAGATAGATAGATAGATAGATAGATAGATAGATAGATAGATAGATAGATAGATAGATAGATAGATAGATAGATAGATAGATAGATAGATAGATAGATAGATAGATAGATAGATAGATAGATAGATAGCAGTCCTCGCTCTAGAAAAATGTAATCACCAAAGTGTGGGTTGCCTCTTTGCCACTTTGTCATGAGGACTTGAAACTTGTTTCGCTGACCTATTCTGGCCACCATGGACTTCCACTGGTTTGTTATTTTGCACTATAGTGTGTAACTGTTGTTACTGTTAAAGTCTGTAAGAAATGTCCAAAACTGGTACTGCCTTTGTGATTGGGAGATAGGTGGAGGGTGGAGCTTCAGAAACAATACTGACTTGGTGATTGGGAGATAGGTGGAGGGTGGAGCTTCAGAAACAATACTGACTTGGTGATTGGGAGATAGGTGGAGGGTGGAGCTTCAGAAACAATACTGACTTGGTGATTGGGAGATAGGTGGAGGGTGGAGCTTCAGGCCAAAACAAAAAATGACAACATAAACATCAGTTGAGGGCTGCAACTCCTCTTTTTAAACTGGAATATCCTGGCTTGAGTGCTGTTGTCAGTGACATAAGTATTTGAAATGAACATGTTTTTTAAATGTCTGTTGACATATCAGGGTCATTTTATGATTCATTTTATTATTGCTCTTACATACAGCTCCTTTAAGTTATTAAGGTTACCACACGTGCTAATTAGTGCAGCATTATTTTTGAGAAACATCTGCATTCCTTTGTGGCATGCTGACACTGTTTGTATGGTTTGTAGTTTGTAACTGCATTTTACCAGGTTGAATAGGTGAAGACAAGTCTTAGCCATAGACAGAATATAAAATGTCTTTCAGTTGGAAGACACACAGAAAGGAAGAGGTGTTACCATTTTGTCCTGCGACTGCCAGAATGACAGAGTGTTCTTCCCCTGCATCTCTGCAGGTCTATGCTATCCTGGTGAGTCACCCTCCTCAGTCCAATGACCACCTCACTCCGACGCCTGTCTCCTACACTGCAGGCTTCTACCGCATCCCTGTGGTGGGGCTCACCACCCGCATGTCCATCTACTCAGACAAGGTGAGTGACAGATGAGAGAGATGTAATCAGAAAAAGAGAGGCAAAGATGAAAAGACTAAGCACAGAGTGAGGGAGTGAGGATCCCCCCTGAGGTGTCTTCAAAAGCTCTCTCGATTAAATGTCCTATCAATGTCTATTAGGGCA
Organism: Cololabis saira; assembly: GCF_033807715.1. NCBI lineage: Eukaryota > Metazoa > Chordata > Actinopteri > Beloniformes > Belonidae > Cololabis > Cololabis saira. Next base: position 38,294,195 of record NC_084597.1, read on the forward strand.
ACTGTAATTAAATGGATTTCCAGCTGAAACCGGAAAGACTGTCATTAATAATTACTGACTTAAAATGTTATGAAGCACAAGCCGTAGAAATTGAATCTTAAAAACAACCAAATACCAATAACCTACAGTAAATACACTTTAACTTGAGTTATGAAAGTATTGCAGTTCATAATCTAGGATATTGAGAGAAATCAGAAGCATTAAAGCTTTAAGAAAGCCTGGATGGTCTGAGCATAGACCAAAGGATGAGCATGGCTCTGAGTTAGCCTTCAGTTACTCTATAGCCTTGGCTCATAGTTTTTAGATTTTGTTAAAAAAAAAAAAAGAAGAAGAAGAAGAAATAAAATGTTGCATGAAAAATCAACTCTCATCAAAATTCTATAAAATGTTTTGAATTGAATTCAATATTGAGAATTACAGTTAAGCACCTTAAAATAGTTATACAAAACCAGAAGGTGATTGTAAAGGAGCTAAACCAAATATAGACATCATGATAACTAAAGAGTATTTGACTGAGTAGAAACATTTGTCAGGAAATCGATTTACAAACAAAGTTTCTGCAACAACTACTTGAAATTTACTAGAATGTTGTGGATGTTTGCTAAATTTTAATATTTACCAAGGGGAAACATCCTGTTTTTTTGTTATTGTTTTTTTTTAACTAAGGTCGACCCAAATGCACAGAAAGTCCAGTTCATGGCCATTAAAGACAGGCATTTCCATTACGTCCCCATGTTAAAATGTCCAAATTTACAACAGAAAATGACATACTTACAGACTGGAACAGAAGGTGGTTGTGGTTTCCAAAAGTGGAATTCATATTCATCACAACTGTACTGAGAGCCACTCTTCAGGAGATCACAGTTCTCTTTATGCGGTCTATGATATTTAAAGTAATGTATTCAATTATTTTCCCCCACTTTCACACACATTTATTTTAAAGGGGACACCAATTGTGCAAGTTCTCCCACCTAAAAAGATGAGAGAGGCCTGTAATTTTTTATCACAGGTATATCTCAACTATGAGAGACAGAATGAAAAATAAATCCAAAAAATCACATTGTCTGATTTTTAAAGAATGTATTTGCAAATTATAGTGGAAAATAAGTATTTGGTCAATAACAAAAGTTAATCTCAATACCTTGTTATATACCCTTTGTTGGCAATGACAGAGGTCAAATGTTTTCTGTAAGTCTTCACAAGGTTTCCACACACTGTTGCTGGTAATTTGGCCCATTCCTCCATGCAGATCTCCTCTAGAGCAGTGATGTTTTGGGGCTGTCGTTGGGCAACACGGACTTTCAACTCCCTCCAAAGATTTTCTATGGGGTTGAGATCTGGAGACTGGTTAGGTCACTCCAGGACCTTGAAATGTTTCTTACAAAGCCACTCCTTGGTTGCCCGGGCGGTGTGTTTGGGATCATTGTCCTGCTGAAAGACCCAGCCACGTTTCATCTTCAATGCTCAGTCGTCCTGGTTCCTTTCCAGAAAAACATCCCCAAATCATGATGTTTCCACCCCCGTGCTTCACAGTAGGTTTGGTGTTCTTTGGATGCAACTCAGCTTTCTTTCTCCTCCAAACAATACAAGTTGTGTTTCCACCAAAAAGTTCTATTTTGGTTTCATCTGACCATATAACATTCTTCCAATCCTCTTCTGCATCATCAAAATGCTCTCTAGCAAACTTCAGACAGGCCTGGACATGTACTGGCTTCAGCAGGGGGAACGTCTGGCTCTGCAGGATCTGAGTCCCTGGCAGCGTAGTGTGTTACTGATGGTTCCTTTGTTACTTTGGTCCCAGCTCTCTGCAGGTCATTCACTATGTCCCCGTGTGGTTCTGGGATCTTTACTCACCGTTCTTGTGATCATTTTTAACCCACAGTGTGAGATCTTGCGTGGAGCCCCAGACGGAGGGAGATTATCAGTGGTCTTTTATGTCTTCCATTTTCTAATAATTGCTCCCACAGTTGATTTCTTCACACCAAGCTGTTACTTATTGCAGATTCAGTCTTCCCAGTCTGGTGCAGGTCTACAATTTAGTTTCTCATGTCCTTTGCCAGCTCTTTGGTCTTGGCCATAGTGGAGTTTGGAGTGTGACTGTTTGAGGTTGTGGACAGGTGTCTTTTATACTGATAACCAGTTAAAACAGGTGCCATTATTACAGGTAATGAGTGGTGGACAGAGGAGCCTCTTAAAGAAGAAGTTACAGGTCTGTGAAAGCCAGAAATCTTGCTTGTTTTGTTGTAGGTGACCAAATACTTATTTTACAGAGGAATTTACCAATGAGTTGGTAAATTGGGCTGCCCTTTGTCACCGGTCCTGTTCATAATTTTTATGGACAGGATTTCTAGGCTTAGCCAGGGGCCGGAGGGGATCTGGTTTGGGAACCTCAGGATTTCATCTCTGCTTTTTGCAGATGATGTTGTCCTGTTGGCTTCATCGGACCGGGACCTTCAGCATTTGCTGGGGCGGTTTGAGGCCGAGTGCGACGTGGCAGGGATGAGAATCAGCACCTCCAAAACCGAGGCCATGGTTCTCCACCGGGAAAGGGTGGCGTGCCTTCTCCGGGTGGGTGGAAAAGTCCTGCCTCAGGTGGAGGAGTTCAAGTATCTCGGGATCTTGTTCACGAGTGAGGGAACAATGGAGCGTGAGATTGACAGACGGATCGGTGCATCGTCCGCAGTTATGCGGTCGATGTACTGGACCGTCGTGGTGAAGAGGGAGCTGAGTCGAAAGGCGAAGCTCTCGATTTACCGGTCAATCTACGCCCCTACCCTCACCTATGTTCATGAACTTTGGGTAGTGACCGAAAGGACAAGATCGCGGATACAAGCGGCCGAGATGAGTTTCCTCCCCAGGGTGGCTGGACGCTCCCTTAGAGATAGGGTGAGGAGTTCGGTCACCCGGGAGGAGCTCGGAGTCGAGCCGCTGCTCCTTCACATTGAGAGGAGTCAGCTGAGGTGGCTTGGGCATCTGTACCGGATGCCTCCTGGACGCCTCCCTAGGGAGGTGTTCCAGGCATGTCCCTCCTCCCTAGGGAGGAGTTCCAGGTATGTCCCTCCTCCCTAGGGAGGTGTTCCAGGCATGTCCCACCGGGAGGAGACCCCGGGGAAGACCCAGGACACGCTGGAGAGACTATGTCTCTCGGCTGGCCTGGGAACGCCTCGGACTCCCCCCGGAAGAGCTGGAGGAAGTGTCTGGGGTGAAGGAAGTCTGGGCATCACTGTTGAGACTGCTGCCCCCGCGACCCGGGAACGGATAAGCGGAAGAAGATGAGTGAGTGAGAATTTATCAATGAATTCAGTACAAAATCCTACAATGAGATTTCCTGGATTCTTTCCCCCCATTCTGTCTTTCATAGTTGAAGTGAACCTATTGTGAAAATTACAGGTCTCTCATATTTTTAAGTGAGAGAACTTCCACAATTGGTGGCTGACTAAATACTTTTTTTGCCCCACTGTATGTCATTTATTGAGCTGTTCATACTTTCATGATACTTACACATCCAAGGAACAGATCAGAGTTCAATGTTCCAGCTTAGCTACCCATCTTTATCTCCACCCAACATCATGCTGCATTTACTGAACCCAAGAAACAGCTTTCAGAAAACTGTATGACATGAACAGGGGAAATTGTGTACACTTGCCAAAAAAAAAAATCAAAAAAATTAATGGAGATAAATTGAGATAAGTTGAACAACCCCAATTGTAAGGCCAGATCGTTTTGAAGCTGCAACTCTCAATTAGAATTCAAAGGTGTAGTTCCTCCTTAAGGTCTATTGGCCAGTTCATAAAAAAATAGCCATAACAGGTTCTCATGTTTATGGTCACACTGTTAGATAGTGCTCCCGATGTCATCAGTGAGTCCATCCATCAAAAACTGGCAACTTCAAGGAGTTAATGGCTTTCTTTGGTTCTTGACACCCCTCAGAGTATCCACTTGTCCTTCCTGCGGACGGTGCCGCCATACTCCCACCAGGCCCACGTGTGGTTCGACCTGATGCGCGAGTTCAACTGGAACCACATCATCCTGATCGTGAGCGATGATCACGAGGGGCGGGCTGCTCAAAAGAGGCTCGAGACCCTCTTGGAGGAGAGGGAAACGAAGGTGAGATGCTCTGGCCTCCAGACACCCCTTCCCCTTTTCCTTCCTTCTCCTCCCCCTTCACCCCCGAGCGCGTGCACATGAGCGTGTGAGTTTGTGAGGCTTCTTAACCTCAAAAGTCTTCCATGTATGTAACTGTTTCCCTTTCTGTTGTCTGGACCCATCTCTTTCTCACCATTGTGTAAACATTGGCTAACATTCCCAGAGACATCAACAGCGTCTAATGTGGTCTAATCTGACAAAAGTTTGTATGTTTAGTTGCTCATCTTCACGTTGCTTTTCGCCATAGTCCAAATTATCCTGTGTCTATCCACACTGGGAGCCAAATAGTGGACTTCAACATGGGGCTTTGCAAACCATCACAGACTGAGGTGTCAAGGTGTTTTATTTGGGGCAGAAGTCAGGCGTGTCTTGGCCTGCATGGAGGGCTTGTTTTTGTTTCAGCCTGCAACATCATGTCCACAAGATATAGGACATATTTGTTACATTTTTAGATTGCACTGATGCATCCATTTTAAGTGCGGCTCTGAGCTGTGTATGTGGGTCAGTGAAATGCTGAACTTTGAGCCAAAGCACACTTGAGACTGTGATGATGTGTGCACTTCAAGAAAGGACATGGAGAGTTAAAGGGAGTGAAAACACACAGACACACACACGCGCGCACACACGCGCACACACGTGCACACACGGGCACACACGCGCACACACGCGCACACACGCGCAGACACGCGCACACACGCGCACACATAAAACAAAAATGGTCATCTATTTAAGAAGATGAAATCACACTGGGACAGGACTTTTCTTACCATGAGATCCTTCTCCCTCTCCGGGCTTCTTCTTTGCTGTAATTGGGTGGTCGAGCGAAATGAGTCCTTATTCAGAGATTTAATTAAATCAGAGGCTGAAGAGATGATGACTATGGCATACGCCCCAGACTATTTGCTGAAAGGAGCTGCAGCTAAAGGAAAAACAGCTCAAATGAAGCAACTGTGATAAGGATGAGCCACCAACATGAAAACACTTCAGCCTTTCAGAAAATCAACACTAGATGCAACTATCTGTGCTATAAACTGCGACGGTCAAACATTTAAGTGTGACTCACGTCGCCTTTTATGTAAGAAAAGTTTTTATACTAAAAGCCTTTAATGAGCATCCCATTGGCTCCTTTTATGCTTTGATAAGCTTGGATGTCAAAATGAACCCATCTGTGCAACTCATTCAATCCCATAACACTGGGAGAAGATGCTGGCAGCTCTCTCTGCTGTGAGGATCTAATTATGAATATATTTAGAGGTGACGGCAGTGCTAGCTTGAGCATTTCATTTGGTGGAGGATGTAAGGGCTGAGAAGAACTTATTTGAGAATATTTCCATGTTCATGCAAGGATAATTACCCAGAAGACCTGAAAAAACATAACACGTATCCTTGCCTGGACTCTACTTTTTCACTGTTAGCAAATGCTGTGAAAATACAGAAACCAAATGAAAATAAATTCTACTAGTAACTGTGTATTTAAAGCCTGGATACTGTATGTTATCCCGCCGTGCCACAGGGCTTTACTGCTGTCAATAAGCTATTAAAACTCAGAGATCCATGCGCTCGCATCAGATGACATGTTCATCAACAACACATCCCACTCTACTTTCTGTCCATTTCCTCCTACATTCTATATATTGTCCTATTTATGGATGTAACGTACATCACGCTGTGATATGCACTGAAACCACCCCCAACGTGATTCACTTCCTCGCTGTTTCAGTCAGGTTTCTTTATAAAAACAAAGCAATACAGTCACTTGAGGGAGGAAAGACTGTTATACCCTGCAAACAGCAATGAACTGCTGCAACACTGTCACAAAATTAGGTCAATTTTCTTCCACCACAATCGATGCTATCACACGGAAAACAATCATTTTAAGTTTATGATGCTGTTGGTTCAACAACTAACAGCAGGATGATACCTGGTGATACCAGAGGATTTATTATTTTCATTATTTATTCATTCTTTTTAATTGAATAATAAAGCCTTTAAGGAGCTTGAGGCAGGATTGAGGCAGGATTTATGAAAAGAATTTGTATACATTTTAAGTTTTCTAGTAATAATGTCAGATGAAGCGTTCCAAACCAAAAAGAATGAGCCCTCTAGTGTATCTCTCCGTTGCCTTGAACAGGCTGTGTGCTGCAAAATGTGCTGCAATTCGGGGTCCGAATTTCCCGCGCTGGGCTGCGGATGTGACGTCAAATGACGCTGCATGTGCGTTCTCCCAGTTCTCCCGTGCCGGCTTCACTGTTGGCTGCAGTACCCCCAACGGCCGTCGTGGTGAAGGGTGGTGCTAGAGAGTCTCATTTCTTAAAAGGAGCCTCATGCTCCTTTAAAACTAAAGGAAGTTGTACATTTTTTCCACTTTTTTTATGCTGCATAAGGAAGAGATGGGCCGGGCTTTGAGAGAAACAGCCATGTCAGAGAAGTTGTACGAGATGGACTGTGTTTAGTTTAGTCTTTGTGAGGTAGTCCACTAGTGAGAAAATATACAAAAATACCGGGCTGATTCTATTATTTTATGATAACCCACTTATTTGAGTAAAAGCAAACATCTCCAATAGCTCAGATAAAATAAGGGGATTTATTTGCAATGAAAACAGAGTGTGCTTTACTGTGCTTCATAGTTAGAGAAATAACAGGAATAATCGTTCAGTTGCGGCTACAAGCACCAAAATTGGCACACATACTCCTTAGGGGTTGCTCTTTTGATAAAACCATTGTGCCAAAAAAAAAAAAAAGATGGCGGCCTTTTTTCAAGATGGCCGCCATCGAATATACAGTAATATTGCATTTTGCAATAAAATCCCATAGATTTGTCCTATTGGAATGATCTTGGTGTCAAATCATAACCTTTTCACTATGTAGAATCTAACTTTGGACCCATGGACTTACTTGTACCATATATCAATCCCAGAATCCTAATATTCTGCCAAAATATAGGTTTTTTGTTATTGTTAAGCATGGTGGGCTGACCAAGTTACATCCACCGGCCCATCTGTTAAAATTACTTTCTCCAGCCACTCGTACTCCATTGCCAGATGTGGCCTCAGCAGACTGGTGTATGGGGGTGTCACACCACTCTGGGGAGGAGAGGGTTTCTTCTTGGTGAAGAAGGCCGGCCGGACATTGGTGAAGGTGTCTGGAAGTTCTGGAACTCTCTTCACTATCTCTTCTCTGAACTTCAGCTTTCCACGATCTTCACCTTTGTCTTCTTTAGTTGGGTGCTGAAAAACAGAGATGCTGGTTCCATGGAAAGAAATGGTCGCTGTCGTTGCAGAGAGGTTGTGGTCTATGTTGTCCATGGCTGATGTTGTGAACAGCCCTTTTCGCAGAAATGCTGGACAGACCACCCCGTCTTCCATGTACTTACTGACTGTTGCATTTCCCGGCTGTGCAGATATCTCTAGAACCCTGTTGTATGGAATGCTTATGCCATGCTCATTAAGCATGTCCACTAACTTTCTGGTTTCTGGTCTTTGCATAGATGGACATCCCCATGTAAACAGGGAATGGGGTATCTCTGTTTTTGGAGTGTCTGTGAGTTGCACTTCCTTTTTTGTACTGTGTGTAGCAGTTGTACTGAAGCAGCTGACCAATTGCTTGATCGGTCTTTGATGCCCCAACCCTCAGCTGAGATTTGATGTGTGCTCCGTGTTCAAGCATGGCCACAAACTCAAGAAGACTGTGTGGAATGGCCTCCTCAATGCAACTCGCATAGAAGGTTCCATCAAATGTGGACTTGTGGTCCAACATATGTCTTCGCAAAATGTTAGCTGCTTTGCTAAGAATAATAGCTTCACTATAATAGTCAGAGGTTTCTGACAAGACAAAGCCTACTTCTTTCTGGAATGCCAAAAGAACATCCCTTCCCTGCTTGTGAGCCTCCAACTCAGGTATTTCTTACAGCAGTTTTGCCTTCAGTCTTGTGGAGTTGACAGGAGGTGCATCAACACCCAGCTGTTTCAGGCGCTGGGCATACAGGTGAACTATGTCCGTAAGTCGGAAGACTGAAGGACCGTCACCAGATTTGGTGGTCTCCACTAGATATGTGACTAGCTCTGAGAATGCCTGTGGGTGATCACCCTCTATGCATGTTCCTTTTCCAGTCTCTTGGTGGCTCTGAGGTAGGACCTCTCTCTAGTGTACAAGTCTACCAAGCATGCAGCATGGTATTGGAGCTCCTGTGCAACAACATCTCCACAGCTGAGTCTTGCAATAAGTTTTCCATCATTTAAAGTCCGGGCACATTCATTAACCCTCTTATTGAGATTCATTTTCATAGCTTTTCTGTTCTGTTCAGAGGATGTGAGTTCTTTGTCACATACAGTATGAAACACAATGAGCTTTGAATGCTGGTTCTTTTAAACTTGGTCTGGCATTCCACTGGCTGAGCACTCTTTGCCTTACGTTTTGAGGTTCTCACTCTTTCCAGTTCCAGTGTCCGAGATGAGTTTCCTCCGCAGGGTGGCTGGATGCTCCCTTAGAGATGAGTTTCCTCCGCAGGGTGGCTGGATGCTCCCTTAGAGAGAGGGTGAGGAGTTCGGTCACCCGGGAGGAGCTCGGAGTCGAGCCGCTACTCCTTCACATTGAGAGGAGTCAGCTGAGGTGGCTTGGGCATCTGTACCGGATGCCTCCTGGACGCCTCCCTAGGGAGGTGTTCCAGGCATGTCCTTCCTCCCTAGGGAGGTGTTCCAGGCATGTCCCTCTGGGAGGAGACCCCGGGGAAGACCCAGGACACGCTGGAGAGACTATGTCTCTTTGCTGTTCTGGGAACGCCTCGGACTCCCCTCGGAAGAGCTGGAGGAAGAGCTGGAGGAAGAGCTGGAGGAAGAGCTGGAGGAAGAGATGGAGGAAGAGCTGGAGGAAGTGTCTTGGGTGAAGGAAGTCTGGGCATCTCTGTTGAGGCTGCTAAGAGGCGGACGATGGATGGATTGATAATCAAAATTTCACAGTGTGATGATGTGTATTTATTGAAACAAGGCCGAGGGGTTATCCTTTTACCACCATTATGGACAATAAGGTATGGGATACAACTAGGTTCGACAATAACTTATACAATCTACACCTAGCCCGATCGTTCATCCAGTATCATTTAAGTCCTGTGCGATCTGTACACCATCTGGGTAAGTCCATGAATAGTCATGCTTAGCCCCCTTACCCTTGGCTTGGCTCTCCCGCGCTGGCACACCCTGTCAATTCAGGCGCGGCTGTCTAACTAAACATCAAACTACATGTAAACTACACTAGCTAACTGATGTGGGGCTTATTAGACAGCATTTAGGACACTGAAGCCATTACTTAGTTACACCAAACTAATGACTCAGCTCTCAGCTGATGCTGAGCCCCATGCTGAGTTTCACAGCAGCGGTGCCGCCAGTGTGCCCTGGCTGTGCATTGACATCCGCTCTGTTGAGCTTCTACATTTACCCCCCCTCCCCACCAAACACATACACACGCTAAACCTCTAACAATACTAAGGTATACACTGCCATCCATTTTACCAGTGTCAAACATAACAAAAAAAACTCAAATTTTGCAGAATATTAGGATTCTGGGACTGATATATGGTACAAGGAAGCCAAAGTGTAAGTCCATGGGTCCAAATTTAGATTCTACATAATGGAAAGGTTATGATTTGACACCAAGATCATTCAAATAGGAAATGTCTATGGGATTTTGTTGGGAAATGCAATATTACTGTATATTCGATGGCGGCCATCTTTAAAAATGGCCGCCATCTGTTTTTTTTTTTTGGCACAATGGTTTTATCAAAAGAGCAACCCCTAAGGAGTATGTGTGCCAATTTTGGTGCTTGTAGCCGCAACTGAACGATTCAACTGTTTTCTGCCTGTTATTTCTCTAACTATCAGTGATGGAAAGGAAAGTGTTGACTTGTGTTAATAAACAACCAAAGGTTTGCTCAGTAATGTTTCTGACTTTTACGAATAGTCCTGTTGTACTTTATTGGAATAATGGTGTAAATTTAAGACTCAAACTCAACTTTCTGCTTTAAAGTTTTACCCTGGAAGATTAAAGGTGTGTTGCAAGGCAAGGCAAGGCAAGGCAAGGCAAGGCAAGGCAAGGCAAGGCAAGGCAAGGCAAGGCAAGTTTATTTGTATAGCACATATTCAAGGAGGTGATGCTCTGGCCAATCACCCGCTTGTACCACAAAGACTGTTTATGTTCTCTGTGTTTACGACTTCATGGCAAGTCTTTCGCAGGTTACGCAGTCACAAGTGGATTTCTGTCACCACCAGCGGAGAGACTGGCACAATGCATAATATTAATGCCTGACAGCACATATAAAAAATAGAGTGCCCTGAAATGCCTTTGGGGAAAATAAAAGACAAATACTTTTTTTTCCACAGTGCTTCAAAAATGTCTCTTTTAGAGTTTATCTACTATTATCGGTTAAAGGGTACTTTCAAACTATTCTAATGAAGTAGTCCATCATATTGTTTAAAATGATTATGATCTAGTAATTAATGATGACTTGTGAACATTTAAAACCAATTCTGAAACATTTAACATCAGAATCTGCATGTGTAATGGCGGATTTCCATGATTGTGAAGGGAAAGTGACTGGATTTGTTTGTCAGCTGAGTATTGCATAAAAGGAGGTGGAAAGGCACTTTGAACTTTTGTGGAAGTACTAAATACGACCAAGACAGCGCCGATCTGTGAGCTTCAAAGCCAGGCTTCTGGACAAGAACCCTATGAAGCAGAAAGAAATCATATTTCCTGCTAAATGACTTCCTGTCTGGGTCTGGACTCCCGGGTGTCCCCTCTCACAGGACACAAAATGAGGCCAAAAACATACAAGAAAGGGAATGCAGTTTAACGTTCAGGCAGTCTCAATTTGGCTGTGTCTCACTTTAATGCAAACACTTTGAATTGCTATAGTTTTCTACAACACATTGTTTTAACTGAAACTTTTCACTCTGCACACAAAGTGATTTTTGTGAAGATTTAATACTTTTTGGAGATTGTTCTGAGGGTGTCTCACCACTCATCATGGTTTACTAATTATTACTTACGTCTTCACAGCCACTGGTAAAGCCTGTATCCTTCCTCTGTAAATTAGTAAGGTAATGTTAAGTTTATAACCTGCTGGTGTTCAGTATCTAACTGGGGCACAGCTTTAAAGGGTATGTTGGAATTTCTGGGAGAGAGAATACTGCATTAAGGCATTGGTAGTAAGAAAAAATGAATAAAATGTGTAAGTGACCAGTCTACCTTGTGTATTGTATCCCATAATGCAATGCACATCCACAGTCAGAAGTCACAAGCATGCTGAAAAAGAGCAGACAGAAGCTCTTCATGCTACTGTTTTCTTAAGAAACTGATCACATATGCGTTGCATTCCCTTTATGATGTATTACTAGTGGTAATGGAATTCAGTTCACAAATTTACTAACAGTGGACACCAAACTCAGAGGCGATATGTGTAAAATAATAGTCTCTCTGAGACTGGCACCTTGAGAATATAATGCTGCATGGACCGGTGGTTATATAGAGCAACTTTCTGTGCAACTCTACAAATCTCCTGAGGTCTTTTTGTCATGGTGGACGTAACGTTGTTATGTTATTGGGTTCGGATATTTCTCTTAAATACTGTGAGTAAACCTCTCTTCTATATTTTTTAAGTATAGTAATGATTTCAGCCTATACTTTTTCAGCAGTCATTGCTGATGTCTTTTGCAAGCCCCACTGTTAAAGATCCCAATTTGAAGCAGAAAAGTGGAGATTTGTTGGAATGCTTTACTGCCCTCCATTTTCAACTGTTTATAATATTTTTCTGTGTCTGCATATTTTCTCTGTGCACATTACTCATCAGAATAAAAAAAGGAACTATGAAAACCTCGACCAACTGTCCTATGACAACAAGCGAGGACCCAAGGTATATTTGCATGGTCAATGCACGCCGCCCACCAACTTTCCAAACGTAGCAACTAGAAACCAGCCCGAACCAGTCACCGGCCGACCCAGAAATGTCCCTCTCTTGGTAGCACGTGTTTTTCTTTGATTTTTTACTTTGAGGCATTTCCCCATGGTTTAAATAAAGAATGATTTTGTTATGAAAAATCTACACTTTTCGGTTATTACAGAAAAAAAAAAGAAAACAAGGGATCAGCGCCCCGCTTTTATCATTTTCATTTTTTCTTTTAATAAAGGAATGCATGTACTCAGAACACGCACACTCACACATAAAGACAGTTTGCAAGTTCATTCCTCTATGGAGAACTGGTAGTGTGGGGACTCCGACTTCCCAAATGCTACTTCCTCCTGTTCCGTAGCACTTGCCTAGTTTCCAGCAATTTTTTTGTTCTTTTTTGAGGAAAAACGCCCCCCTCACCCCTCTTCACCTGTTTTTAGTTACCGGTTGCATTGACCTTCTTCTTCCCTCCTACCTAACACATGCACGTTCTTCTCTGGAGCCTTGACAACCCTCAGTTTTGCATGCGAACAAATGCAGAATTTTTTTTCCCTTCAAGCTTTTTCTTTTTTTAGTTGAGCCGGTTCCCCTGGATCGTTTTCCTTTTTTATCTCTGTCTCTCGTTTTCAAAATAAATCGGCCAAGCTCGAACCAAGCAGGTAAAGAGGCAGCATGGTGTCTTGGGTGTGGAAAAGTAGCTGGCTTGACCTTTCCTATGCCTCAATCACAGGCAGAGAAAGTCCTCCAGTTCAGCCAGGAGACTAACTTAACTGCCCTGCTGCTGGAGGCTAAAGAGTTGGAGGCCCGGGTCATCATCCTCTCTGCCAGGTGAGATTTTCAGCTCAAATTGCACAAATTATAGCCTCAGTCAAATCCAGACTGAACTGTGAACCATAAATGGTGATCCAGGTCGTAGGCAGCGTTAGCTGACATGGTGTTAATGGATTTTTTTCAGAACATTTACTCATGTTTATGCTAAATTGCTCTGGGTTGAACTTTCAGCTTTGCAAGCACTTGACAGACATTTGCTCTCCTTTTAAAAGACTGTTCTCTTTGTTAGACAAACAAACATTACAAATGGCCAAACATCTCATGCCTATTGCAATTTATCTAGCTTGGCTGAGTTTTATTTGAGTTTAATGCAGTTTCAAACCTCGATGTGACGAAAATAGTCACATGACCTCTTGAACCTGCACCTGTGATTTAACCTGCAGCTGAAGGTTAGTTTGATCTTAACTGCTGTGTCCTTAGGGTTGCCACCCGTCCCATAAAATACGGAATTGTCCTTTATTTGAGAAAAAAATTTGCGTCCCGTATTGAACTAATATGGGACACGATTTGTACCGTATTTTCATTAACTTTTACACCATATTCTAGTTGAATTATTGAAATAAATTAACTTTTACACCATATTCTACTTTAATTATTGAAATAAATTAACTTTTACACCATATTCTAGTTGAATTATTGAAATAAATTAACTTTTACACCATATTCTAGTTGAATTATTGAAATAAATTAACTTTTACACCATATTCTAGTTGAATTATTGAAATAATTTAACTTTTACACCATATTCTACTTTAATTATTGAAATAAATGAACTTTTACACCATATTCTAGTTGAATTATTGAAATAAATTAACTTTTACACCATATTCTAGTTGAATTATTGAATTAAGTTAACTTTTACACCATATTCTAGTTGAATTATTGAAATAAATTAACTTTTACACCATATTCTAGTTGAATTATTGAAATAAATTAACTTTTACACCATATTCTAGTTGAATTATTGAAATAAATTAACTTTTACACCATATTCTACTTTAATTATTGAAATGAATTAACTTTTACACCATATTCTAGTTGAATTATTGAAATAAATTAACTTTTACACCATATTCTAGTTGAATTATTGAAATAATTTAACTTTTACACCATATTCTAGTTGAATTATTGAAATAAATGAACTTTTACACCATATTCTAGTTGAATTATTGAAATAAATTAACTTTTACACCATATTCTAGTTGAATTATTGAATTAAGTTAACTTTTACACCATATTCTAGTTGAATTATTGAAATAAATTAACTTTTACACCATATTCTAGTTGAATTATTGAAATAAATTAACTTTTACACCATATTCTAGTTGAATTATTGAAATAAATTAACTTTTACACCATATTCTAGTTGAATTATTGAAATAAATTAACTTTTACACCATATTCTTCACCTGAAGCAATATTCTACACCTTGGCTGATGTGGACATACATAGCATAGGAGGATATTTCAGCTGCTATATGGTTGGCTTTCTGTACAGTCATGCAAGTTCAATGCTATTAAAGCACTTTAAACTTTAAATCAAAGCATTTTGTTTTTTCATATAAAATAAACACATTTTTATTCAGTTTAGAAGTTTTGGGGCTTTTTTTTGGCTCCTGCGCTGCTGAAATCGGGGCGTCCTTTATTTCTATTTCTGAAAGGTGGCAACCCTAGGTGTCACAGCAACCTTGAGAGGTCTATTTTCACATGTCTAACTTGCTAAAGGTATGTTATAACAAGGGTCTAAATGATTCCTTCATCACAAGGAGACATGTTTCTTGCCCACACGCTAATTTCAATTACATGTCCTCTCATTTAGCCACCTGCAAGTTGCTGCTTCCAAATTAAAGATTAGCACATCAATAGTGCATTATTTATTCAATAGGATCATTACACAGCAGCTTGGAACACACACACACACACACACACACACACACACACACACACACACACACACACACACACACACACACACACACACACACACACACACACACACACACACACACACACACACACACACACACACACACACACACACACACACACACACATCAAATGTGGCATTTGCTGATGTTCATTTTTGTCCAATTATTGTATGTATGTTATTTCTGCTTATGACTGTTAACCTCTCTGTTAAACTGCAAGATCTTGTGAAAGTTTATCAGTTTATCAAGTCTAATGTCCAACCCTTTCTCTCTCATTAAATGCCCCTTAAGGTGTCAGTTTTTGTCAATAATTATAACTCAAGCACATTCCTGACTAGTCTAGATGGTTATGATGAAAACGTTACATGAGTTCTTGTTCCTTTGTTTTTATACACTGAATTAACATACTTTTTTTATGCATATTAAATTAATTAGGGCCCGAGCACTTGCAGTGCGAAGGCCCTATTGTATTTGCAGGAATTTTTATTATTATTAGGGCCCGAGCACCTTCAGAGCGAAGGCCCTATTGTATTTGCAGGAATTTTTATTATTAGGGCCCGAGCACCTTCAGTGCGAAGGCCCTATTGTATCTGTAGGATTTTTAGGGCCCGAGCACTTGCAGTGCGAAGGCCCTATTGTATTTGCAGGAATTTTTATTATTATTATTATTATTATTATTATTTTTCTTCTGACAAAGTGATGGCCCTTTTGCCCCCCTTAACATGCCCAAAAAGTCACCAAATTTTGCACCCAAGTCAGGCCTGGCGAAAAATTTGATATTTAATTGTTTGCATTAATGGGCGTGGTAAAATGGCTCAACAGCGCCCCCTTGAAAACTTTGTGCCTCAAGCCCCACGATACGGTTTGACGTACATGCACGAAAATCGGTACACACCTGTATCATGGGACAACTTAAACAAAAGTCTCTTGGCGACATGGCCGAAACCGAACAGGAAGTCGGCCATTTTGAATTAATCGTGTCATTTTGGCGAAATTTATGCCATTCCTTCGAAAGTTAATTCAGCCCGAACCGTAACGTGCCCCCAGGTGTGTTATACATCAAAATGTGCGTCTCCCTCCTGCGACCACACGCATTACTTTTCTCTTTCAAAAGCGTTACCGTGGCGACGCTAGACGCCAAAAAGCGCGCCCACCCCTCATCTCGTTGCTTCAGACAGAAAAAACTTTGAGCCTCAAGCCCCATAATACGGTTTGACGTACCTGAACGAAAATCGGTACACTCCTGTATCATGTCGCAACTAAAAGAAAAGTCTCTTGGCGCCATGGCCGAAACCGAACAGGAAGTCGGCCATTTTGAACATTCTGAATTAATTGCGTAATTTTGGAGCAATATATGCCATTCCTTCGAGAATTAATTCAGCCCGAACCGTATTGTGAACCCAGATGTGTTATACATCAAAATGTGCGTCTCCATCCTGCGACTACACGCATTACTTTTCTCTTTGAAAAGTGTTACCGTGGCGACGCTAGACGCCAACAAGCGCACCCCCCCTTCATCTGATTGGTCCATATTTGATAGTTCCCCAAAAGGCACCAAATTTGGCATGCAAGCCAGGCCTGGCGATAAATTTGATATTTCATGGTTTGCATTAATGGGCGTGGCAAAATGGCTCAACAGCGCCCCCCGGAAAACTTTGTGCCTCAAGCCCCACAATACGGTTTGACGTACATGCACGAAAATCGCTACACACCTGTATCATGGCACAACTTAAAGAAAAGTCTCTTGGAGCCATGGCCGAAACCGAACAGGATGTCGGCCATTTTGAATAAATTGTGTCATTTTGGCGAAATTTATGCCATTCCTTCGGCAGTTAATTAAGCCCGAACCGTAACGTGCACCCAGGTGTGTTATACATCAAAATGTGCGTCTACATCCTGCGACACCACGCATTACTTTTCTCTTTCAAAAGTGTTACCGTGGCGACGCTAGACGCCAAAAGGCGCGCCCCCCCTTCATGTGATTGGTCCATATTTGATAGTTCTCCAAAAGTCACCAAATTTTGCATGCAAGCCAGACTTGGTGATAACTTTGATATTTCATGGTTTGCATTAATGGGCGTGGCCTAACGGCTCAACAGCGCCCCCTAGAATACTTTTATCTGCCATAACTTTTGAATGGTTTGACATAGGAAGTCGTGGTTGGTGTCATGGGACTCTGTAATGAGTTCTTAAGCTTCGTTGGGCTTAATTAGCCCCGCCCCTTCTTCTGATTGGTTGTCCCGATTTTCTGCTTTAACTTTGGAATGGTTTGACATAGGAAGTCGTAGGTGGTGTCAAGGGACTCTGCAATGAGTCCTTGAGCTTCTTTGGCCTGAATTAGCCCCGCCCCTTCTTCTGATTGGTTGTCCCTTTTTTATAATAAAATCGCCACGAGCCGCCAGTCGCTCTCGCGCTGACTCCCGCTTCCTGATTCAAACGTCTGCCGGCCCCGCCCCCCGACCAATCGGTGGCGAGTAGGGTGATGACGGCCCCGCCCCCCGACCAATCGGTGGCGAGTAGGGTGATGACGGCCCCGCCCCCCGACCAATCAGTGGCGAGTAGGGTGATGACGGCCCCGCCCCCCGACCAATCGGTGGCGAGTAGGGTGATGACGGCCCCGCCCCCCGACCAATCAGCTCCCTGTAATGTGGTGACGTCAGAAATATTCCCCGCTCAGCCCGGTTACAACCTTGGCAGAATGGTTACAGAAAAAGTAATAATTAAAATAGTAGGGTTTTACTAATATTTATAACTTACAAATATTTAAAAAAATTAGAAAAAACAGCTCCAGACTTACATTACTAAATATCGATATGTTGGTCTCTCATAAGTCAGTAGGTCAAATAGAAATGACAAGCTGAGTCTTAGCTCAGCCAGAGTGTTCCCGTCTTTGGAGTCAGAGATCAGAGTTCGATTCCCGCAGTATCCACACTTTTTTGTCAGCAATTTTTTTTTTCTACATCAATATGTGCGTCCCTGTCCTGCAACGACGCACATTACTTTTCTCATTTAAAAGCGTTACCGCGGCAACGCTAGACACCAAAAAGTGCGCCCACCCTTCATCTGATTGGTTCAGAGGGAAAAAACTTTGAGCCTCAAGCCCCATAATACGGTTTGACGTACATGAACGAAAATCGGTACACACCTGTATCATGTCGCAACTTAAAGAAAAGTCTCTTGGCGCCATGGCCGAAATTGAACAGGAAGTCGGCCATTTTGAATTAATTGTGTAATTTTGGCGCAATTAATGCCATTCCTTCGGCAATTAATACGGCCCGAACCGTAACGTGCATCCAGGTGACTTATACCTTAAAATGTGCGTCTCCATCTTGCGACTACGCGCATTACTTTTCTCTTTCAAAAGTGTTACCGTGGCGATGCTAGACGCCAAAAAGCGTGCCCCCTTAATCTGATTGGTCCATATTTGATAGTTCTCCAAAAGTCACCAAATTTTGCACGCAAGCCAGGCCTGGTGATAAATTTGATATTTCATGGTTTGCATTAATGGGCGTGGCAAAATGGCTCAACAGCACCCCCCGGAAAACTTTTCTCTGCCATAACTTTTGAATGGTTTGACATAAAGAGTCATGGGTGGTGTCATGGGACTCGGTATTGAGTCCTTGACCATAATTGGTGAAAATTAGCCCCGCCCCTTCTTTTGATTGGTTGTCCCTATTTCCTGCTATAACTTTTGAATGGTTTGACATGGAGAGTCGTGGGTGGTGTCATCAGACTCTGTATGGAGTCCTTGACCTTCATTGGCCTGAATTAGCCCCGCCCCTTCTTCTGATTGGTTGTCCCTTTTTTCTGCTATAACTTTTCAATGGTTTGACATAGGAAGTCGTGGGTGGTGTCATTTCTGATACTTATGGGGGGCGGTGGCCGTGAGTGCGAGGGCCCGTTCATCGCTGCTTGCAGCTTTAATTTTTTCTTTTTCTTTTTCTTCTGACAAAAGGAAGGCCTTTTTGCCCCCCTAAACGTGCCCAAAAAGTCACCAAATTTTGCATGCAAGTCAGGCCTGCCGAAAAATGTGATATTTCATGGTTTGCATTAATGGGCGTGGCAAAATGGCTCAACAGCGCCCCCCGGGAAAACTTTGTGACTCAAGCCCCACAATACGGTTTGACGTACATGCACGAAAATCGCTACACACCTGTATCAGTACACAACTTAAAGAAAAGTCTCTTAGCGACATGGCCGAAACCGAACAGGAAGTCAGCCATTTTGAATTAATCGTGTCACTTTGGCGCAATTTATGCCATTCCTTCGGCAGTTAATACGGCCCAAACCGTAACGTGCACCCAGGTGTGTTATACATCAAAATGTGCGTCTCCATCCTGCGACAACACGCATTACTTTTCTCTTTCAAAAGCGTTACCGTGGCAACGCTAGACGCCAAAAAGCGCGCCCACTCTTCATCTGGTCTGTTCAGACCGAAAAAACTTTGCGCCTCAAGCCCCATAATACGGTTTGACGTACATGAATGAAAATCGGTACACACCTGTATCATGTCGCAACTTAAAGAAAAGTCTCTTGGCGCCATGGCCGAAACCGAACAGGAAGTCGGCCATTTTAAACATTCTGAATTAATCGCGTAATTTTGGAGCAATATGAGCCATTCCTTCGAGAATTAATACGGCCCGAACCGTAACGTGCACCAAGGTGTGTTATACATCAAAATGTGCGTCTCTATCCTGCGACTACGCGCATTACTTTTCTCTTTCAAAAGTGTTAACGTGGCGACGCTAGACGGCAAAAAGCGCGCCCCCCTTCATCTGATTGGTCCATATTTGATAGTTCCCCAAAAGTCACCAAATTTTGCATGCAAGGCAGGCCTGGCGATAAATTTGATATTTTATGGTTTACATTAATGGGCGTGGCAAAATGGCTCAACAGCGCCCCCCGGAAAACTTTGTGCCTCAAGCCCCACAATATGGTTTGACGTACATGCATGATAATCGGTACTCACTTGCATCATGTTGCAACTTAAAGAAAAGTCTCTTGGCGCCATGGCCGAAACCGAACAGGAAGTCAGCCATTTTTAATTTATTGTGTAATTTTGGCGCAATTTATGCCATTCCTTCGACAATTAATACGGCCCGAACCGTAACGTGCACCCAGGTGTGTCATACTTCAAAATGTGCGTCTTCATCTTGCGACTACGCGCATTACTTTTCTCCTTCAAAAGTGTTACCGTGGCAACGCTAGACGCGAAAAAGCGCGCGTCCCCTTCATCTGATTGGTCCATATTTGATAGTTCTCCAAAAGTAACCAAATTGTACATGCAAGCCAGGCTTGGCGATAAATTTGATATTTCATGGTTTGCATTAATGGGCGTGGCCTAACGGCTTAACAGCGCCCCCTAGAATACTTTTCTCTGCCATAACTTTTGAATGGTTTGGCATAAAGAGTCGTGGGTGGTGTCATGGGACTCTGTAATGAGTCCTTGACCTTCATTGGCCTGAACTAGCCCCGCCCCTTCTTCTGATTGGTTGTCCCTTTTTTCTGCTATAACTTTTGAATGGTTTGACATGGGAAGTCGTGGGTGGTATCGTTTCTGATATGCTTATGGGGGCGGTGGCCGTGAGTGCGAGGGCCCGTTCATCGCTGCTTGCAGCTTTAATTATTATTATTATTATTATTTTCCTGACAAAGTGAAGGCCTTTTTGCCCCCCTTAACATGCCCAAAAAGTCACCAAATTTTGCACCCTAGTCAGGCCTGGCGAAAAATTTGATATTTAAAGGTTTGCATTAATGGGCGTGGCAAAATGGCTCAACAGCGCCCCCTTGAAAACTTTGTGCCTCAAGCCCCACGATACGGTTTGACGTACATGCACGAAAATCGCTACACACCTGTATCATGGGACAACTTAAACAAAAGTCTCTTGGGGTCATGCCCGAAAGCGAACAGGATGTCGGCCATTTTGAATTAGTCGTGTCATTTTGGCGAAATTTATGCCATTCCTTCGAAAGTTAATTCAGCCCGAACCGTAACGTGCCCCCAAGTGTGTTATACATCAAAATGTGCGTCTCCATCCTGCGACAACACGCATTACTTTTCTCTTTCAAAAGCGTTACCGTGGCGGCGCTAGACGCCAAAAAGCGCGCCCACCCTTCATCTGATTTGTTCGACAGAAAAAACTTTGTGCCTCAAGCCCCATAATACGGTTTGACGTACATGAACGAAAATCGGTACACACCTGTATCATGTTGCAACTAAAAGAAAAGTCTCTTGGCGCCATGGCCGAAACCGAACAGGAAGTCGGCCATTTTGAACATTCTGAATTAATTGCGTAATTTTGGAGCAATATATGCCATTCCTTCGAGAGTTAATTCAGCCCGAACCGTATCGTGAACCCAGATGTGTTATACATCAAAATGTGCGTCTCCATCCTGCGACTACACGCATTACTTTTCTCTTTCAAAAGTGTTACCGTGGCGACGCTAGACGCCAACAAGCGCACCCCCTCTTCATCTGATTGGTCCATATTTGATAGTTCCCCAAAAGGCACCAAATTTGGCATGCAAGCCATGCCTGGCGATAAATTTGATATATCATGGTTTGCATTAATGGGCGTGGCAAAATGGCTCAACAGCGCCCCCCGGAAAACTTTGTGCCTCAAGCCCCACAATACGGTTTGACGTACATGCACGAAAATCGGTACACACCTGTATCATGGCACAACTTAAAGAAAAGTCTCTTGGAGCCATGGCCGAAACCGAACAGGATGTCGGCCATTTTGAATAAATTGTGTCATTTTGGCGAAATTTATGCCATTCCTTCGAGAATTAATTCAGCCCGAACCGTAACGTGAACACAGGTGTGTTATACATCAAAATGTGCGTCTCCATCCTGCGACTACACGCATTACTTTTCTCTTTCGAAAGTGTTACCGTGGCGACGCTAGACGCCAACAAGCGCACCCCCCTTCATCTGATTGGTCCATATTTGATAGTTCCCCAAAAGTCACCACATTTTGCATGCAAGACAGACTTGGCGATAAATTTGATATTTCATGGTTTGCATTAATGGGCGTGGCCTAACGGCTCAACAGCGCACCCTAGAATACTTTTCTCTGCCATGACTTTTGAATGGTTTGACATAGGAAGTCGTGGGTGGTGTCATGGGACTCTGTAATGAGTCCTTAAGCTTCGTTGGCCTTAATTAGCCCCGCCCCTTCTTCTGATTGGTTGTCCCGATTTTCTGCTATAACTTTGGAATGGTTTGACATAGAGAGTCGTGGGTGGTGTCATCAGATTATTTATGGACTCCTTGACCTTCATTGGCCTGAATTAGCCCAGCCCCTTCTTCTGATTGGTTGTCCCGATTTTCTGCTATAACTTTGGAATGGTTTGACATAGAGAGTCCCTCTTCCTGATTCAAACGTCTGCTGGCCCCGCCCCCCGACCAATCAGTGGCGAGTAGGGTGATGACGGCCCCGCCCCCCGACCAATCAGTGGCGAGTAGGGTGATGACGGCCCCGCCCCCGACCAATCAGTGGCGAGTAGGGTGATGACGGCCCCGCTCCCCGACCAATCAGCTCCCTGTAATATGGTGACATCAGAAATAGACCCGTGCTCAGCCCGGTTAGAATCTCGGTAGAATGGTTACAAAAAAGTAATAAAAATAGTAGTGTTTTACTAATATTTATACCTTACAAATATTTTAAAAATTAGGAAAAAAAAGTTCCAGACATTTTATCGCTATGTTGGTCTCTCTTAAGCCAGTAAGTCGAAGTAAAAGGGATAGCTGAGACATAGCTCAGCCACAGCATTGCGGTCTTTGGTGCCAGAAGTCGAGAGTTCGAGCCTGGCTGTACCTATGATGAAATTTTTTGTCAGCAATTTTTGTGTTTTTACATCAAAATGTGCGTCTCTGTCCTGCGACGACGTACATTACTTTTCTCTTTCAAAAGTGTTACCGTGGCGACGCTAGACGCGAAAAAGCACGCGTCCCCTTCATCTGATTGGTCCATATTTGATAGTTCTCCAAAAGTCACCAAATTTTGCATGCAAGCCAGACCTGGTGATAAATTTGATATTTCATGGTTTGCATTAATGGGCGTGGCCTAACGGCTCAACAGCGCCCCCTAGAATACTTTTCTCTGCCATAACTTTTTTAATGGTTTGACATAAAGAGTCGTGGGTGGTGTCATGGGACTCGGTATTGAGTCCTTGACCATAATTGGCCTGAATTAGCCCCGCCCCTTCTTCTGATTGGTTGTCCCGATTTTCTGCCATAACTTTTGAATGGTTTGACATAGAGAGTCGTGGGTGGTGTCATCAGACTCTGTATGGAGTCCTTGACCTTCATTGGCCTGAATTAGCCCCGCCCCTTCTTCTGATTGGTTGTTCCTTTTTTCTGCTATAACTTTTGAATGGTTTGACATAGAGAGTCGTGGGTGGTGTCATTTCTGATATGCTTATGGGGTCGGTGGACGTGAGTGCGAGGGCCCGTTCATCGCTGCTTGCAGCTTTAATTATTATTATTATTAGGGCCCGAGCACCTTCAGAGCGAAGGCCCTATTGTATTTGCAGGAATTTTTATTATTAGGGCCCGAGCACTTGCAGTGCGAAGGCCCTATTGTATTTGCAGGAATTTTTATTATTAGGGCCCGAGCACCTTCAGTGCGAAGGCCCTATTGTATTTGCAGGAATTTTTATTATTATTATTATTAGGGCCCGAGCACCTTCAGTGCGAAGGCCCTATTGTATTTGCAGGAATTTTTATTATTATTAGGGCCCGAGCACTTGCAGTGCGAAGGCCCTATTGTATTTGCAGGAATTTTTATTATTATTATTATTTTTCTTCTGACAAAGTGATGGCCTTTTTGCCCCCCTTAACATGCCCAAAAAGTCACCAAATTTTGCACCCAAGTCAGGCCTGGCGAAAAATTTTATATTTAATGGTTTGCATTAATGGGCGTGGCAAAATGGCTCAACAGCGCCCCCTTGAAAACTTTGTGCCTCAAGCCCCACCATACGGTTTGACGTACATGCACGAAAATCGGTACACACCTGTATCATGGGACAACTTAAAGAAAAGTCTCTTGGCGTCATGCCCGAAACCGAACAGGAAGTCGGCCATTTTGAATTAATCGTGTCACTTTGGCGCAATTTATGCCATTCCTTCGAGAGTTAATTCAGCCCGAACCGTATCGTGAACCCAGATGTGTTATACATCAAAATGTGCGTCTCCATCCTGCGACTACACGCATTACTTTTCTCTTTCAAAAGTGTTACCGTGGCGACGCTAGACGCCAACAAGCGCACCCCCCCTTCATCTGATTGGTCCATATTTGATAGTTCCCCAAAAGGCACCAAACTTGGCATGCAAGCCAGGCCTGGCGATAAATTTGATATTTCATGGTTTGCATTAATGGGCGTGGCAAAATGGCTCAACAGCGCCCCCCGGAAAACTTTGTGCCTCAAGCCCCACAATACGGTTTGACGTACATGCACGAAAATCGCTACACACCTGTATTATGGAAAAACTTAAAGAAAAGTCTCTTGGAGCCATGGCCGAAACCGAACAGGATGTCGGCCATTTTGAATAAATTGTGTCATTTTGGCGAAATTTATGCCATTCCTTCGGCAGTTAATTCAGCCCGAACCGTAACGTGCACCCAGGTGTGTTATACATCAAAATGTGCGTCTCCATCCTGCAACACCACGCATTACTTTTCTCTTTCAAAAGCGTTACCGTGGCGACGCTAGACGCCAACAAGTGCACCCCCCCTTCATCTGATTGGTCCATATTTGATAGTTCTCCAAAAGTCACCAAATTTTGCATGCAAGCCAGACTTGGCGATAAATTTGATATTTCATGGTTTGCATTAATGGGCGTGGCCTAACGGCTCAACAGCGCCCCCTAGAATACTTTTCTCTGCCATAACTTTTGAATGGTTTGACATAGGAAGTTGTGGGTGGTGTCATGGGACTCTGTAATGAGTCCTTAAGCTTCGTTGGCCTTAATTAGCCCCGCCCCTTTTTCTGATTGGTTGTCCCGATTTTCTGCTATAACTTTGGAATGGTTTGACATAGAGAGTCGTGGGTGGTGTCATCAGATTCTGTATGGAGTCCTTGACCTTCATTGGCCAGAATTAGCCACGCCCCTCCTTCTGATTGGTTGTCCCTATTTTCTGCTATAACTTTTGAATGGTTTGACATAGAGAGTCGTGGATGGTGTCATTTCTGATACGCTTATGGGGGGCGGTGGCCGTGAGTGCGAGGGCCCGTTCATCGCTGCTTGCAGCTTTAATTATTATTATTATTATTATTATTTTCCTGACAAAGTGAAGGCCTTTTTGCCCCCCTTAACATGCCCAAAAAGTCACCAAATTTTGCACCCTAGTCAGGCCTGGCGAAAAATTTGATATTTAAAGGTTTGCATTAATGGGCGTGGCAAAATGGCTCAACAGCGCCCCCTTGAAAACTTTGTGCCTCAAGCCCCACGATACTGTTAGACGTACATGGAAGAAAATCGGTACACACCTGTATCATGGGACAACTTAAACAAAAGTCTCTTGGGGTCATGCCCGAAACCGAACAGGATGTCGGCCATTTTGAATTAGTCGTGTCATTTTGGCGAAATTTATGCCATTCCTTCGAAAGTTAATTCAGCCCGAACCGTAACGTTCCCCCAAGTGTGTTATACATCAAAATGTGCGTCTCCATCATCCGACCCCACGCATTACTTTTCTCTTTCGAAAGCGTTACCGTGGCGACGTTAGACGCCAAAAAGCGTGCCCACCCTTCATCTGATTGGTTCAGACAGAAAAAACTTTGCGCCTCAAGCCCCATAATACGCTTTGACGTACATGAACGAAAATCGGTACACACCTGTATCATGTCGCAACTAAAAGAAAAGTCTCTTGGCGCCATGGCCGAAACCGAACAGGAAGTCGGCCATTTTGAACATTCTGCATTAATCGCGTAATTTTAGAGCAATATATGCCATTCCTTCGAGAGTTAATTCAGCCCGAACCGTATCGTGAACCCAGATGTGTTATACATCAAAATGTGCGTCTCCATCCTGCGACTACACGCATTACTTTTCTCTTTCCAAAGTGTTACCGTGGCGACGCTAGACGCCAACAAGCGCACCCCCCCTTCATCTGATTGGTCCATATTTGATAGTTCCCCAAAAGGCACCAAATTTGGCATGCAAGCCAGGCCTGGCGATAAATTTGATATTTCATGGTTTGCATTAATGGGCGTGGCAAAATGCCTCAACAGCGCCCCCCGGAAAACTTTGTGCCTCAAGCCCCACAATACGGTTTGACGTACATGCACGAAAATCGCTACACACCTGTATCATGGCACAACTTAAAGAAAAGTCTCTTGGAGCCATGCCCGAAACCGAACAGGATGTCGGCCATTTTGAATAAATTGTGTCATTTTGGCGAAATTTATGCCATTCCTTCGGCAGTTAATTCAGCCCGAACCGTAACGTGCACCCAGGTGTGTTATACATCTAAATGTGCGTCTACATCCTGCGTCACCACGCATTACTTTTCTCTTTCAAAAGTGTTACCGTGGCGATGCTAGACGCCAAAAGGCGCGCCCCCCCTTCATGTGATTGGTCCATATTTGATAGTTCTCCAAAAGTCACCAAATTTTGCATGCAAGCCAGACTTGGCGATAAATTTGATATTTCATGGTTTGCATTAATGGGCGTGGCCTAACGGCTCAACAGCGCCCCCTAGAATACTTTTATCTGCCATAACTTTTGAATGGTTTGACATAGGAAGTCGTGGGTGGTGTCATGGGACATTGTACTGACTTCTTAAGCTTCGTTGGCCAGAATTAGCCCCGCCTCTTCTTCTGATTGGTTGTCCCTTTTTTCTGCTATAACTTTTTAATGGTTTGACATAGGAAGTCGTGGGTGGTGTCATGGGACTCTGTAATGAGTTCTTAAGCTTCGTTGGCCTTAATTAGCCCCGCCCCTTCTTCTGATTGGTTATCCCGATTTTCTGCTATAACTTTGGAATGGTTTGACATAGAGAGTCCAGCTTCCTGATTCAAACGTCTGCTGGCCCCGCCCCCCGACCAATCAGTGGCGAGTAGGGTGATGACGGCCCCGCCCCCCGACCAATCAGTGGCGAGTAGGGTGATGACGGCCCCGCCCCCCGACCAATCAGTGGCGAGTATGGTGATGACGGCCCCGCTCCCCGACCAATCAGCTGCCTGTAATATGGTGTCATGCTCTCGCGCTGACTCCCGCTTCCTGATTCAAACGTCTGCCGGCCCCGCCCCCCGACCAATCAGTAGGGTGAAGACGGCCCCGCTCCCCGACCAATCAGCTGCCTGTAATATGGCGTCATGCTCTCGCGCTGACTCCCGCTTCCTGATTCAAACGTCTGCCGGCCCCGCCCCCCGACCAATCAGTGGCGAGTAGGGTGATGACGGCCCCACGCATTACTTTTCTCTTTCAAAAGCGTTACCGTGGCGATGCTAGACGCCAAAAAGCGCGCCCACCCTTCATCTGATTGGTTCTGACAGAAAAAACTTTGCGCCTCAAGCCCCATAATACGGTTTGACGTACATGAACGAAAATCGGTACACTCCTGTATCATGTCGCAACTAAAAGAAAAGTCTCTTGGCGCCATGGCCGAAACCGAACAGGAAGTCGGCAAGCCAGACTTGGCGATAAATTTGATATTTCATGGTTTGCATTAATGGGCGTGGCCTAACGGCTCAACAGCGCCCCCTAGAAAACTTTTATCTGCCGTAACTTTTGAATGGTTTGACATAGGAAGTCGTGGGTGGTGTCATGGGACTCTGTAATGAGTTCTTAAGCTTCGTTGGCCTTAATTAGCCCCGCCCCTTCTTCTGATTGGTTGTCCCGATTTTCTGCTATAACTTTGGAATGGTTTGACATAGAGAGTCGTGGGTGGTGTCATCAGATTCTGTATGGAGTCCTTGACCTTCATTGGCCTGAATTAGCCCCGCCCCTTCTTCTGATTGGTTGTCCTTTTTTTATAATAAAATCGCCGCGAGCCGCCAGTCGCTCTCGCGCTGACTCCCGCTTCCTGATTCAAACGTCTGCCGGCCCCGCCCCCCGACCAATCAGTGGCGAGTAGGGTGATGACGGCCCCGCCCCCGACCAATCCGTGGCGAGTAAGGTGATGACGGCCCCGCCCCCCGACCAATCAGTGGCGAGTAGGGTGATGACGGCCCCGCCCCCGACCAATCCGTGGCGAGTAAGGTGATGACGGCCCCGCCCCCCGACCAATCAGTGGCGAGTAGGGTGATGACGGCCCCGCCCCCGACCAATCCGCTGTTGTAATGTGGTGACATCAGAAATAGTCCCGTGCTCAGCCCGGTTAGAACCTCGGTAAATGGTTACAGAAAAAGTAATAATATAATAGTAGTGTTTTACTAATATTTATACCTTACAAATATTTAAAAAATTAGGAAAAAAAGTTCCAGACATTATATCGCTATGTTGGTCTCTCCTAAGCCAGTAAGTCAAACTGAAAGTAATAGTTGAGTCTTAGCTCAACCAGAGCTTTACGGTCTATGGTGCCGGAGGTCCGGAGTTCGAGACCGGCTGTATCCCAAAATTTTTTTTTTTACATCAAAATTTTCGTCTCTGTCCTGCGACGACGCACATTACTTTTCTCTTTCAAAAGTGTTACCGTGGCGACGCTAAACGCGAAAAAGCGCTCGTCCCCTTCATCTGATTGGTCCATATTTGATAGTTCTCCAAAAGTCACCAAAATTTGCATGCAAGCCAGGCCTGGTGATAAATTTGATATTTAATGGTTTGCATTAATGGGCGTGGCCTAACGGCTCAACAGCGCCCCCTAGAATACTTTTCTCTGCCATAACTTTTGAATGGTTTGACATAAAGAGTCGTGGGTGGTGTCATGGGACTCGGTATTAAGTCCTTGACCTTCATTGGCCTGAATTAGCCCCGCCCCTTCTTCTGATTGGTTGTTCCTTTTTTCTGCTATAACTTTTGAATGGTTTGACATAGAGAGTCGTGGGTGGTGTCATTTCTGACATGCTTATGGGGGGCGGTGGACGTGAGTGCGAGGGCCCGTTCATCGCTGCTTGCAGCTTTAATTAATATTATTATTATTTTTCTTCTGACAAAGTGATGGCCTTTTTGCCCCCCTTAACATGCCTAAAAAGTCACCAAATTTTGCACCTAAGTCAGGCCTGGCGAAAAATTTGATATTTAATGGTTTGCATTAATGGGCGTGGTAAAATGGCTCAACAGCGCCCCCTTGAAAACTTTGTGCCTCAAGCCCCACGATACGGTTTGACGTACATGCACGAAAATCGGTACACACCTGTATCATGGGGCAACTTAAAGAAAAGTCTCTTGGCGTCATGCCCGAAACCGAACAGGAAGTCGGCCATTTTGAATTAGTCGTGTCATTTTGGCGAAATTTATGCCATTCCTTCGAAAGTTAATTCAGCCCGAACCGTAACGTGCCCCCAAGTGTGTTATACATCAAAATGTGCGTTTCCATCCTGCGACAACACGCATTACTTTTCTCTTTCAAAAGCGTTACCGTGGCGGCGCTAGACGCCAAAAAGCGCGCCCACCGTTCATCTGATTGGTTCGACAGAAAAAACTTTGTGCCTCAAGCCCCATAATACGGTTTGACGTACATAAACGAAAATCGATACACACCTGTATCATGTCGCAACTAAAAGAAAAGTCTCTTGGCGCCATGGCCGAAACCTAACAGGAAGTCGGCCATTGTGAACATTCTGAATTAATCACGTAATTTTGGAGCAATATATGCCATTCCTTCGAGAATCAATTCAGCCCAAACCGTATCGTGAACCCAGATGTGTTATACATCAAAATGTGCATCTCCATCCTGCGACTACACGCATTACTTTTCTCTTTCAAAAGTGTTACCGTGGCGACGCTAGACGCCAAATGGCGCGCCCTCCCTTCATCTGATTGGTCCATATTTGATAGTTCCCCAAAAGGCACCAAATTTGGCATGCAAGCCAAGCCTGGCGATAAATTTGATATTTCATGGTTTGCATTAATGGGCGTGGCAAAATGGCTCAACAGCGCCCCCCGGAAAACTTTGTGCCTCAAGCCCCACAATACGGTTTGACGTACATGCACGAAAATCGCTACACACCTGTATCATGGCACAACTTAAAGAAAAGTCTCTTGGAGCCATGGCCGAAACCGAACAGTATGTCGGCCATTTTGAATAAATTGTGTCATTTTGGCGAAATTTATACCATTCCTTCGGCAGTTAATTCAGCCCGAACCGTAACGTGCACCCAGGTGTGTTATACATCAAAATGTGCGTCTCCATCCTGCGACTACACGCATTACTTTTCTCTTTCAAAAGTGTTACCGTGGCGACGCTAGACGCCAAAAGGCGCGCCCCCCCTTCATGTGATTGGTCCATATTTGATAGTTCTCCAAAAGTCACCAAATTTTGCATGCAAGCCAGACTTGGCGATAAATTTGATATTTCATGGTTTGCATTAAAGGACGTGGCCTAACGGCTCAACAGCGCCCCCTAGAATACTTTTATCTGCCATAACTTTTGAATGGTTTGACATAGGAAGTTGTGGGTGGTGTCATGGGACTCTGTAATGAGTCCTTAAGCTTCGTTGGCCAGAATTAGCCCCGCCCCTTCTTCTGATTGGTTGTCCCGATTTTCTGCTATAACATTGGAATG
Source organism: Cololabis saira (assembly GCF_033807715.1). Lineage (NCBI taxonomy): Eukaryota > Metazoa > Chordata > Actinopteri > Beloniformes > Belonidae > Cololabis > Cololabis saira. The sequence continues at coordinate 38,324,712 of NC_084597.1, forward strand.
GTTTGACATAGGGAGTCGTGGGTGGGGTCATCAGATTTTTTATGGAGTCCTTGACCTTCATTGGCCTGAATTAGCCCCGCCCCTTCTTCTGATTGGTTGTCCCTTTTTTCTGCTATAACTTTTGAATGGTTTGACATAGGAAGTCGTGGGTGGTGTCATGGGACTCTGTAATGAGTTCTTAAGCTTCGTTGGCCTTAATTAGCCCCGCCCCTTCTTCTGATTGGTTGTCCCGATTTTCTGCTATAACTTTGGAATGGTTTGACATATAGAGTCGTGGGTGGTGTCATCAGATTCTGTATGGAGTCCTTGACCTTCATTGGCCTGAATTAGCCCCGCCCCTTCTTCTGATTGGTTGTCCCTTTTTTCTGCTATAACGTTTGAATGGTTTGACATAGGAAGTCGTGGGTGGTGTCTTTTCTGATATGCTTATGGGGGGCGGTGGCCGTGAGTGCGAGGGCCCGTTCATCGCTGCTTGCAGCTTTAATTAGGGCCCGAGCACTTGCAGTGCGAAGGCCCTATTGTATTTGCAGGAATTTTTATTATTATTATTATTTTTCTTCTGACAAAGTGATGGCCTTTTTGCCCCCCTTAACATGCCCAAAAAGTCACCAAATTTTGCACCCAAGTCAGGCCTGGCCAAAAATTTTATATTTAATGGTTTGCATTAATGGGCGTGGCAAAATGGCTCAACAGCGCCCCCTTGAAAACTTTGTGCCTCAAGCCCCACCATACGGTTTGACGTACATGCACGAAAATCGGTACACACCTGTATCATGGGACAACTTAAAGAAAAGTCTCTTGGCGTCATGCCCGAAACCGAACAGGAAGTCGGCCATTTTGAATTAATCGTGTCACTTTGGCGCAATTTATGCCATTCCTTCGAGAGTTAATTCAGCCCGAACCGTATCGTGAACCCAGATGTGTTATACATCAAAATGTGCGTCTCCATCCTGCGACTACACGCATTACTTTTCTCTTTCAAAAGTGTTACCGTGGCGACGCTAGACGCCAACAAGCGCACCCCCCCTTCATCTGATTGGTCCATATTTGATAGTTCCCCAAAAGGCACCAAACTTGGCATGCAAGCCAGGCCTGGCGATAAATTTGATATTTCATGGTTTGCATTAATGGGCGTGGCAAAATGGCTCAACAGCGCCCCCCGGAAAACTTTGTGCCTCAAGCCCCACAATACGGTTTGACGTACATGCACGAAAATCGCTACACACCTGTATTATGGAAAAACTTAAAGAAAAGTCTCTTGGAGCCATGGCCGAAACCGAACAGGATGTCGGCCATTTTGAATAAATTGTGTCATTTTGGCGAAATTTATGCCATTCCTTCGGCAGTTAATTCAGCCCGAACCGTAACGTGCACCCAGGTGTGTTATACATCAAAATGTGCGTCTCCATCCTGCAACACCACGCATTACTTTTCTCTTTCAAAAGCGTTACCGTGGCGACGCTAGACGCCAACAAGTGCACCCCCCCTTCATCTGATTGGTCCATATTTGATAGTTCTCCAAAAGTCACCAAATTTTGCATGCAAGCCAGACTTGGCGATAAATTTGATATTTCATGGTTTGCATTAATGGGCGTGGCCTAACGGCTCAACAGCGCCCCCTAGAATACTTTTCTCTGCCATAACTTTTGAATGGTTTGACATAGGAAGTTGTGGGTGGTGTCATGGGACTCTGTAATGAGTCCTTAAGCTTCGTTGGCCTTAATTAGCCCCGCCCCTTTTTCTGATTGGTTGTCCCGATTTTCTGCTATAACTTTGGAATGGTTTGACATAGAGAGTCGTGGGTGGTGTCATCAGATTCTGTATGGAGTCCTTGACCTTCATTGGCCAGAATTAGCCACGCCCCTCCTTCTGATTGGTTGTCCCTATTTTCTGCTATAACTTTTGAATGGTTTGACATAGAGAGTCGTGGATGGTGTCATTTCTGATACGCTTATGGGGGGCGGTGGCCGTGAGTGCGAGGGCCCGTTCATCGCTGCTTGCAGCTTTAATTAGGGCCCGAGCACCTTCAGTGCGAAGGCCCTATTGTATTTGCAGGAATTTTTATTATTATTAGGGCCCGAGCACCTTCAGTGCGAAGGCCCTATTGTATTTGCAGGAATTTTTATTATTATTATTATTATTAGGGCCCGAGCACTTGCAGTGCGAAGGCCCTATTGTAATTGCAGGAATTATTCTTCTTCTTCTTCTTATTGTTCTGACAAAAGGAAGGCCTTTTTGCCCCCCTAAACGTGCCCAAAAAGTCACCAAATTTTGCATGCAAGCCAGGTCTGGCGAAAAATTTGATATTTAATGGTTTGCATTAATGGGCGTGGCCTAATGGCTCAACAGCGCCCCCTTGAAAACTTTGTGCCTCAAGCCCCACAATGCGGTTTGTCGTACATGCACGAAAATCGGTACACACCTGTATCAGTACACAACTTAAAGAAAAGTGTCTGGGCGTCATGTCGAGAAACCGAACAGGAAGTCGGCCATTTTGAATTAATCGCGTCTTTTTGGCGAAATTGATGCCATTCCTTCGGCAGTTAATACGGCCCGAACCGTAACGTGGACCCAGGTGTGTTATACATCAAAATGTGCGTCTCCATCCTGCGACTACGCGCATTACTTTTCTCTTTCAAAAGCGTTACCGTGGCGACGCTAGATGCCAAAAAGTGCGCCCACTCTTCATCTGATCGGTTCAGATAGAAAAAACTTTGCGCCTCAAGCCCCACAATACGGTTTGACGTACATGAACGAAAATCGGTACACACCTGTATCATGTCGCAACTTAAAGAAAAGTCTCTTGGTGCCATGGCCGAAACCGAACAGGAAGTCGGCCATTTTGAACATTCTGAATTAATCACGTAATTTTGGAGCAATATATGCCATTCCTTCGAGAATTAATACGGCCCGAACCGTATCGTGAACCCAGATGTGTTATACATCAAAATGTGCGTCTCCATCCTGCGACTACGCGCATTACTTTTCTCTTTCAAAAGTGTTACCGTGGCGACGCTAGACGCCAACAAGCGCACCCCCCCTTCATCTGATTGGTCCATATTTGATAGTTCCCCAAAAGGCACCAAATTTGGCATGCAAGCCAGGCCTGGCGATAAATTTGATATTTCATGGTTTGCATTAATGGGCGTGGCAAAATGGCTCAACAGCGCCCCCCGGAAAACTTTGTGCCTCAAGCCCCACAATACGGTTTGACGTACATGCACGAAAATCGCTACACACCTGTATCATGGCACAACTTAAAGAAAAGTCTCTTGGAGCCATGGCCGAAACCGAACAGGATGTCGGCCATTTCGAATAAATTGTGTCATTTTGGCGAACTTTATGCCATTCCTTCGGCAGTTAATTCAGCCCGAACCGTAACGTGCACCCAGGTGTGTTATACATCAAAATGTGCGTCTACATCCTGCGACACCACGCATTACTTTTCTCTTTCAAAAGTGTTACCGTGGCGACGCTAGACGCCAAAAGGCGCGCCCCCCCTTCATGTGATTGGTCCATATTTGATAGTTCTCCAAAAGTCACCAAATTTTGCATGCAAGCCAGACTTGGCGATAAATTTGATATTTCATGGTTTGCATTAATGGGCGTGGCCTAACGGCTCAACAGCGCCCCCTAGAATACTTTTATCTGCCATAACTTTTGAATGGTTTGACATAGGAAGTTGTGGGTGGTGTCATGGGACTCTGTAATGAGTCCTTAAGCTTCGTTGGCCTTAATTAGCCCCGCCCCTTCTTCTGATTGGTTGTCCCTTTTTTCTGCTATAACTTTTTAATGGTTTGACTCCCGCTTCCTGATTCAAACGTCTGCCGGCCCCGCCCCCCGACCAATCAGTGGCGAGTAGGGTGATGACGGCCCCGCCCCCCGACCAATCAGCGGCGAGTAGGGTGATGACGGCCCCGCCCCCCGACCGATCAGCTGTTGTAATGTGGTGACGTCAGAAATAGTCCCGTGCTCAGCCCGGTTAGAACCTCGGTAGAATAGTTACAGAAAGAGTAATAAATAAAATAGTAGTGTTTTACTAATATTTATACCTTACAAATTTTCAAAAAATTAGGAAAAAAAGTTCCAGACATATTATTGCTATGTTGGTCTCTCCTAAGCCAGAAAGTCAAAGCGAAAGGAATGGCTGAGACATAGCTCAACCAGAGCATATCCGTCTTTGGTGCCAGAGGTCGGGAGTTCGAGCCTGGCTAAATACATCAACATGTGCGTCTCTGTCCTGCGACGACGCACATTACTTTTCTCTTTCAAAAGTGTTACCGTGGCGACGCTAGACGCGAAAAAGCGCGCCTCCCCTTCATCTGATCGGTCCATATTTGATAGTTCTCCAAAAGTCACCAAATTTTGCATGCAGGCCAGGCCTGCTGATAAATTTGATATTTCATGGTTTGCATTAATGGGCGTTGCCTAACGGCTCAACAGCGCCCCCTAGAATACTTTTCTCTGCCATAACTTTTGAAAGGTTTGACATAAAGAGTCGTGGGTGGTGTCATGGGACTCGGTATTGAGTCCTTGACCATAATTGGTGAAGATTAGCCCCGCCCCTTCTTCTGATTGGTTGTCCCTTTTTTCTGCTATAACTTTTGAATGGTTTGACATAGGAAGTCGTGGGTGGTGTCATTTCTGATATGCTTATGGGGGCGGTGGCCGTGAGTGCGAGGGCCCGTTCATCGCTGCTTGCAGCTTTAATTCTTCTTCTTCTTCTTATTGTTCTGACAAAAGGAAGGCCTTTTTGCCCCCCTAAACGTGCCCAAAAAGTCACCAAATTTTGCATGCAAGCCAGGTCTGGCGAAAAATTTGATATTTAATGGTTTGCATTAATGTGTGTGGCAAAATGGCTCAACAGCGCCCCCTTGAAAACTTTGTGCCTCAAGCCCCACAATGCGGTTTGTCGTACATGCACGAAAATCGGTACACACCTGTATCAGTACACAACTTAAAGAAAAGTGTCTGGGCGTCATGTCGAGAAACCGAACAGGAAGTCGGCCATTTTGAATTAATCGCGTCATTTTGGCGAAATTGATGCCTTCCTTCGGCAGTTAATACGGCCCGAACCGTAACGTGGACCCAGGTATGTTATACATCAAAATGTGCGTCTCCATCCTGCGACTACGCGCATTACTTTTCTCTTTCAAAAGCGTTACCGTGGCGACGCTAGATGCCAAAAAGTGCGCCCACCCTTCATCTGATCGGTTCAGATAGAAAAAACTTTGCGCCTCAAGCCCCACAATACGGTTTGACGTACATGAACGAAAATCGGTACACACCTGTATCATGTCGCAACTTAAAGAAAAGTCTCTTGGTGCCATGGCCGAAACCGAACAGGAAGTCGGCCATTTTGAACATTCTGAATTAATCGCGTAATTTTGGAGCAATATATGCCATTCCTTCGAGAATTAATACGGCCCGAACCGTATCGTGAACCCAGATGTGTTATACATCAAAATGTGCGTCTCCATCCTGCGACTACGCGCATTACTTTTCTCTTTCAAAAGTGTTACCGTGGCGACGCTAGACGCCAACAAGCGCACCCCCCTTCATCTGATTGGTCCATATTTGATAGTTCCCCAAAAGGCACCAAATTTGGCACGCAAGCCAGGCCTGGCGATAAATTTGATATTTCATGGTTTGCATTAATGGGCGTGGCAAAATGGCTCAACAGCGCCCCCCGGAAAACTTTGTGCCTCAAGCCCCACAATACGGTTTGACGTACATGCACGAAAATCGCTACACACCTGTATCATGACACAACTTAAAGAAAAGTCTCTTGGAGCCATGGCCGAAACCGAACAGGAAGTCGGCCATTTTGAAATCTGATTGGTCCATATTTGATAGTTCTCCAAAAGTCACCAAATTTTGCATGCAAGACAGACTTGGCGATAAATTGGATATTTCATGGTTTGAATTAATGGGCGTGGCCTAACGGCTCAACAGCGCCCCCTAGAATACTTTTCTCTGCCATAACTTTTGAATGGTTTGACATAGGAAGTTGTGGGTGGTGTCATGGGACTCTGTAATGAGTTCTTAAGCTTCGTTGGCCTTAATTAGCCCCGCCCATTCTTCTGATTGGTTGTCCCGATTTTCTGCTATAACTTTGGAATGGTTTGACATAGAGAGTCGTGGGTGGTGTCATCAGATTCTGTATGGAGTCCTTGACCTTCATTGGCCTGAATTAGCCCCGCCCCTTCTTCTGATTGGTTGTCCCTTTTTTCTGCTATACCTTTTGAATGGTTTGACATAGGAAGTCGTGGGTGGTGTCATTTCTGATATGCTTATGGGGGGCGGTGGCCGTGAGTGCGAGGGCCCGTTCATCGCTGCTTGCAGCTTTAATTAGGGCCCGAGCACTTGCAGTGCGAAGGCCCTATTGTATTTGCAGGAATTTTTATTATTAGGGCCCGAGCACTTGCAGTGCGAAGGCCCTATTGTATTTGCAGGAATTTTTAGGGCCCGAGCACCTTCAGTGCGAAGGCCCTATTGTATCTGTAGGAATTCTTCGCGTTATTATTAGGGCCCGAGCACTTTCAGTGCGAAGGCCCTATTGTATCTGTAGGAATTCTTCGCGTTATTAGGGCCCGAGCACTTGCAGTGCGAAGGCCCTATTGTATTTGCAGGAATTTTTATTATTATTTTTCTTCTGACAAAGTGATGGCCTTTTTGGCCCCCTTAACATGCCCAAAAAGTCACCAAATTTTGCACCCAAGTCAGGCCTGGCGAAAAATTTGATATTTCATGGTTTGCATTAATGGGCGTGGCAAAATGGCTCAACAGCGCCCCCTTGAAAACTTTGTGCCTCAAGCCCCACGATACGGTTTGACGTACATGCACGAAAATCGGTACACACCTGTATCATGGGACAACTTAAAGAAAAGTCTCTTGCCGTCATGCCCGAAACCGAACAGGAAGTCGGCCATTTTGAATTAATCGTGTCATTTTGGCGAAATTTATGCCATTCCTTCGGCAGTTAATTCAGCCCGAACCGTAACGTGCACCCAGGTGTATTATACATCAAAATGTGCGTCTCCCTCCTGCGACCGCACGCATTACTTTTCTCTTTCAAAAGCGTTACCGTGGCGACGCTAGACGCCAAAAAGCGCGCCCACCCTTCATCTGCTTGGTTCAGACAGAAAAAACTTTGCGCCTCAAGCCCCATAATACGGTTTGATGTACATGAACGAAAATTGGTACACTCCTGTATCATGTTGCAACTAAAAGAAAAGTCTCTTGGCGCCATGGCCGAAACCGAACAGGAAGTCGGCCATTTTGAACATTCTGAATTAATTGCGTAATTTTGGAGCAATATATGCCATTCCTTCGAGAGTTAATTCAGCCCGAACCGTATTGTGAACCCAGATGTGTTATACATCAAAATGTGCGTCTCCATCCTGCGACTACACGCATTACTTTTCTCTTTCAAAAGTGTTACTGTGGCGACGCTAGAAGCCAACAAGCGCACCCCCCCTTCATCTGATTGGTCCATATTTGATAGTTCCCCAAAAGGCACCAAATTTGGCATGCAAGCCAGGCCTGGCGATAAATTTGATATTTCATGGTTTGCATTAATGGGCGTGGCAAAATGGCTCAACAGCGCCCCCCGGAAAACTTTGTGCCTCAAGCCCCACAATACGGTTTGACGTACATGCACGAAAATCGCTACACACCTGTATCATGGCACAACTTAAAGAAAAGTCTCTTGGAGCCATGGCCGAAACCGAACAGGATGTCGGCCATTTTGAATAAATTGTGTCATTTTGGCGAAATTTATGCCATTCCTTCGGCAGTTAATTCAGCCCGAACCGTAACGTGCACCCAGGTGTGTTATACATCAAAATGTGCGTCTACATCCTGCGACTACACGCATTACTTTTCTCTTTCAAAAGTGTTACCGTGGCGACGCTAGACGCCAAAAGGCGCGCCCCCCCTTCATGTGATTGGTCCATATTTGATAGTTCTCCAAAAGTCACAAAATTTTGCATGCAAGCCAGACTTGGCAATAAATTTGATATTTCATGGTTTGCATTAATGGGCGTGGCCTAACGGCTCAACAGCGCCCCCTAGAATACTTTTATCTGCCATTACTTTTGAATGGTTTGACATAGGAAGTTCTGGGTGGTGTCATTTCTGATATGCTTAAGGGGGGCGGTGGCCGTGAGTGCGAGGGCCCGTTCATCGCTGCTTGCAGCTTTAATTATTATTATTATTTTCCTGACAAAGTGATGGCCTTTTTGCCCCCCTTAACATGCCCAAAAAGTCACCAAATTTTGCACCCAAGTCAGGCCTGGCGAAAAATTTGATATTTAATGGTTTGCATTATTGGGTGTGGCAAAATGGCTCAACAGCGCCCCCTTGAAAACTTTGTGCCTCAAGCCCCACAATACGGTTTGACGTACATGCACGAAAATCGGTACACACCAGTATCATGGGACAACTTAAAGAAAAGTCTCTCGCCGTCATGCCCGAAACCAAACAGGAAGTCGGCCATTTTGAATTAATCGTGTCATTTTGGCGAAATTTATGCCATTCCTTCGAAAGTTAATTCAGCCCGAACCGTAACGTGCACCCAGGTGTGTTATACATCAAAATGTGCGTCTCCATCCTGCGACAACACGCATTACTTTTCTCTTTCAAAAGCGTTACCGTGGCGACGCTAGACGCCAAAAAGCGCGCCCACCCTTCATCTGATTGGTTCGACAGAAAAAACTTTGTGCCTCAAGCCCCATAATACGGTGTGACGTACATGAAGGAAAATCGGTACACACCTGTATCATGTCACAACTTAAAGAAAAGTCTCTTGGCGCCATGGCCTAAACCGAACAGGAAGTCGGCCATTTTGAACATTCTGAATTAATCGCGTAATTTTGGAGCAATATATGCCATTCCTTCGAGAGTTAATTCAGCCCGAACCGTATCGTGAACCCAGATGTGTTATACATCAAAATGTGCGTCTCCATCCTGCGACTACACGCATTACTTTTCTCTTTCAAAAATGTTACCGTGGCGACGCTAGACGCCAACAAGCGCACCCCCCCTTCATCTGATTGGTCCATATTTGATAGTTCCCCAAAAGGCACCAAATTTGGCATGCAAGCCAGGCCTGGCGATAAATTTGATATTTCATGGTTTGCATTAATGGGCGTGGCAAAATGGCTCAAGAGCGCCCCCCGGAAAACTTTGTGCCTCAAGCCCCACAATACGGGTTGACGTACATGCACGAAAATCGCTACACACCTGTATCATGGCACAACTTAAAGAAAAGTCTCTTGGAGCCATGGCCGAAACCGAACAGGACGTCGGCCATTTTGAATAAATTGTGTCATTTTGGCGAAATTTATGCCATTCCTTCGGCAGTTAATTCAGCCCGAACCGTAACGTGCACCCAGGTGTGTTATACATCAAAATGTGCGTCTACATCCTGCGACACCACGCATTACTTTTCTCTTTCAAAAGTGTTACCGTGGCGACGCTAGACGCCAAAAGGCGCGCCCCCCCTTCATGTGATTGGTCCATATTTGATAGTTCTCCAAAAGTCACCAAATTTTGCATGCAAGCCAGACTTGGCGATAAATGTGATATTTCATGGTTTGCATTAATGGGCGTGGCCTAAGGGCTCAACAGCGCCCCCTAGAAAACTTTTCTCTACCATAACTTTTGAATGGTTTGACATAGAGAGTTGTGGGTGGTGTCATGGGACTCTGTAATGAGTCCTTAAGCTTCGTTGGCCTTAATTAGCCCCGCCCCTTCTTCTGATTGGTTGTCCCTTTTTTCTGCTGTAACTTTTTAATGGTTTGACTCCCGCTTCCTGATTCAAACGTCTGCTGGCCCCGCCCCCCGACCAATCAGTGGCGAGTAGGGTGATGACGGCCCCGCCCCCCGACCAATCAGTGGCGAGTAGGGTGATGACGGCCCCGCCCCCCGACCGATCAGCTGTTGTAATGTGGTGACGTCAGAAATAGTCCCGTGCTCAGCCCGGTTAGAACCTCGGTAGAATGCTTACAGAAAGAGTAATAAATGAAATAGTAGTGTTTTACTAATATTTATACCTTACAAATATTAAAAAAATTATGAAAAAAAGTTCCAGACATTTTATTGCTCTGTTGGTCTCTCTTAATCCAGTAAGTCAAAGCAAAAGCAATGGCTGAGACGTAGCTCAGCCAGATCATAGCGGTCTTTGGTGCCAGAGGTCGGGAGTTCGAGCCTGGCTTCCCGAAACTTTTGTCAGCAATTTTTGTGTTTTTTTTTTACATCAAAATGTGCGTCTCTGTCCTGCAACGACGCACATTACTTTTCTCTTTCAAAAGTGTTACCGTGGCGACGCTAGACGCGAAAAAGCGCTCGTCCCCTTCATCTGATTGGTCCATATTTGATAGATCTCCAAATGTCACCAAATTTTGCATGCAAGCCAGGCCTGGTGATAAATTTGATATTTCATGGTTTGCATTAATGGGCGTTGCCTAACGGCTCAACAGCGCCCCCTAGAATACTTTTCTCTGCCATAACCTTTGAAAGGTTTGACATAAAGAGTCGTGGGTGGTGTCATGGGACTCAGTATTGAGTCCTTGACCATAATTGGTGAAAATTAGCCCCGCCCCTTCTTCTGATTGGTCGTCCCGATTTTCTGCTATAACTTTTGAATGGTTTGACATAGAGAGTCGTGGTTGGTGTCATCAGATTCTGTATGGAGTCCTTGACCTTCATTGGCCTGAATTAGCCCCGCCCCTTCTTTTGATTGGTTGTCCCTTTTTTCTGCGATATCTTTTGAATGGTTTGACATAGGAAGTCGTGGGTGGTGTCATTTCTGATATGCTTATGGGGGCGGTGGACGTGAGTGCGAGGGCCCGTTCATCGCTGCTTGCAGCTTTAATTATTATTATTATTATTATTATTTTCCTGACAAAGTGAAGGCCTTTTTGCCCCCCTTAACATGCCCAAAAAGTCACCAAATTTTGCACCCTAGTCAGGCCTGGCGAAAAATTTGATATTTAAAGGTTTGCATTAATGGGCGTGGCAAAATGGCTCAACAGCGCCCCCTTGAAAACTTTGTGCCTCAAGCCCCACGATACTGTTAGACGTACATGGAAGAAAATCGGTACACACCTGTATCATGGGACAACTTAAACAAAAGTCTCTTGGGGTCATGCCCGAAACCGAACAGGATGTCGGCCATTTTGAATTAGTCGTGTCATTTTGGCGAAATTTATGCCATTCCTTCGAAAGTTAATTCAGCCCGAACCGTAACGTTCCCCCAAGTGTGTTATACATCAAAATGTGCGTCTCCATCATCCGACCCCACGCATTACTTTTCTCTTTCGAAAGCGTTACCGTGGCGACGTTAGACGCCAAAAAGCGTGCCCACCCTTCATCTGATTGGTTCAGACAGAAAAAACTTTGCGCCTCAAGCCCCATAATACGCTTTGACGTACATGAACGAAAATCGGTACACACCTGTATCATGTCGCAACTAAAAGAAAAGTCTCTTGGCGCCATGGCCGAAACCGAACAGGAAGTCGGCCATTTTGAACATTCTGCATTAATCGCGTAATTTTAGAGCAATATATGCCATTCCTTCGAGAGTTAATTCAGCCCGAACCGTATCGTGAACCCAGATGTGTTATACATCAAAATGTGCGTCTCCATCCTGCGACTACACGCATTACTTTTCTCTTTCCAAAGTGTTACCGTGGCGACGCTAGACGCCAACAAGCGCACCCCCCCTTCATCTGATTGGTCCATATTTGATAGTTCCCCAAAAGGCACCAAATTTGGCATGCAAGCCAGGCCTGGCGATAAATTTGATATTTCATGGTTTGCATTAATGGGCGTGGCAAAATGCCTCAACAGCGCCCCCCGGAAAACTTTGTGCCTCAAGCCCCACAATACGGTTTGACGTACATGCACGAAAATCGCTACACACCTGTATCATGGCACAACTTAAAGAAAAGTCTCTTGGAGCCATGCCCGAAACCGAACAGGATGTCGGCCATTTTGAATAAATTGTGTCATTTTGGCGAAATTTATGCCATTCCTTCGGCAGTTAATTCAGCCCGAACCGTAACGTGCACCCAGGTGTGTTATACATCTAAATGTGCGTCTACATCCTGCGTCACCACGCATTACTTTTCTCTTTCAAAAGTGTTACCGTGGCGATGCTAGACGCCAAAAGGCGCGCCCCCCCTTCATGTGATTGGTCCATATTTGATAGTTCTCCAAAAGTCACCAAATTTTGCATGCAAGCCAGACTTGGCGATAAATTTGATATTTCATGGTTTGCATTAATGGGCGTGGCCTAACGGCTCAACAGCGCCCCCTAGAATACTTTTATCTGCCATAACTTTTGAATGGTTTGACATAGGAAGTCGTGGGTGGTGTCATGGGACATTGTACTGACTTCTTAAGCTTCGTTGGCCAGAATTAGCCCCGCCTCTTCTTCTGATTGGTTGTCCCTTTTTTCTGCTATAACTTTTTAATGGTTTGACATAGGAAGTCGTGGGTGGTGTCATGGGACTCTGTAATGAGTTCTTAAGCTTCGTTGGCCTTAATTAGCCCCGCCCCTTCTTCTGATTGGTTATCCCGATTTTCTGCTATAACTTTGGAATGGTTTGACATAGAGAGTCCAGCTTCCTGATTCAAACGTCTGCTGGCCCCGCCCCCCGACCAATCAGTGGCGAGTAGGGTGATGACGGCCCCGCCCCCCGACCAATCAGTGGCGAGTAGGGTGATGACGGCCCCGCCCCCCGACCAATCAGTGGCGAGTATGGTGATGACGGCCCCGCTCCCCGACCAATCAGCTGCCTGTAATATGGTGTCATGCTCTCGCGCTGACTCCCGCTTCCTGATTCAAACGTCTGCCGGCCCCGCCCCCCGACCAATCAGTAGGGTGAAGACGGCCCCGCTCCCCGACCAATCAGCTGCCTGTAATATGGCGTCATGCTCTCGCGCTGACTCCCGCTTCCTGATTCAAACGTCTGCCGGCCCCGCCCCCCGACCAATCAGTGGCGAGTAGGGTGATGACGGCCCCACGCATTACTTTTCTCTTTCAAAAGCGTTACCGTGGCGATGCTAGACGCCAAAAAGCGCGCCCACCCTTCATCTGATTGGTTCTGACAGAAAAAACTTTGCGCCTCAAGCCCCATAATACGGTTTGACGTACATGAACGAAAATCGGTACACTCCTGTATCATGTCGCAACTAAAAGAAAAGTCTCTTGGCGCCATGGCCGAAACCGAACAGGAAGTCGGCAAGCCAGACTTGGCGATAAATTTGATATTTCATGGTTTGCATTAATGGGCGTGGCCTAACGGCTCAACAGCGCCCCCTAGAAAACTTTTATCTGCCGTAACTTTTGAATGGTTTGACATAGGAAGTCGTGGGTGGTGTCATGGGACTCTGTAATGAGTTCTTAAGCTTCGTTGGCCTTAATTAGCCCCGCCCCTTCTTCTGATTGGTTGTCCCGATTTTCTGCTATAACTTTGGAATGGTTTGACATAGAGAGTCGTGGGTGGTGTCATCAGATTCTGTATGGAGTCCTTGACCTTCATTGGCCTGAATTAGCCCCGCCCCTTCTTCTGATTGGTTGTCCTTTTTTTATAATAAAATCGCCGCGAGCCGCCAGTCGCTCTCGCGCTGACTCCCGCTTCCTGATTCAAACGTCTGCCGGCCCCGCCCCCCGACCAATCAGTGGCGAGTAGGGTGATGACGGCCCCGCCCCCGACCAATCCGTGGCGAGTAAGGTGATGACGGCCCCGCCCCCCGACCAATCAGTGGCGAGTAGGGTGATGACGGCCCCGCCCCCGACCAATCCGTGGCGAGTAAGGTGATGACGGCCCCGCCCCCCGACCAATCAGTGGCGAGTAGGGTGATGACGGCCCCGCCCCCGACCAATCCGCTGTTGTAATGTGGTGACATCAGAAATAGTCCCGTGCTCAGCCCGGTTAGAACCTCGGTAAATGGTTACAGAAAAAGTAATAATATAATAGTAGTGTTTTACTAATATTTATACCTTACAAATATTTAAAAAATTAGGAAAAAAAGTTCCAGACATTATATCGCTATGTTGGTCTCTCCTAAGCCAGTAAGTCAAACTGAAAGTAATAGTTGAGTCTTAGCTCAACCAGAGCTTTACGGTCTATGGTGCCGGAGGTCCGGAGTTCGAGACCGGCTGTATCCCAAAATTTTTTTTTTTACATCAAAATTTTCGTCTCTGTCCTGCGACGACGCACATTACTTTTCTCTTTCAAAAGTGTTACCGTGGCGACGCTAAACGCGAAAAAGCGCTCGTCCCCTTCATCTGATTGGTCCATATTTGATAGTTCTCCAAAAGTCACCAAAATTTGCATGCAAGCCAGGCCTGGTGATAAATTTGATATTTAATGGTTTGCATTAATGGGCGTGGCCTAACGGCTCAACAGCGCCCCCTAGAATACTTTTCTCTGCCATAACTTTTGAATGGTTTGACATAAAGAGTCGTGGGTGGTGTCATGGGACTCGGTATTAAGTCCTTGACCTTCATTGGCCTGAATTAGCCCCGCCCCTTCTTCTGATTGGTTGTTCCTTTTTTCTGCTATAACTTTTGAATGGTTTGACATAGAGAGTCGTGGGTGGTGTCATTTCTGACATGCTTATGGGGGGCGGTGGACGTGAGTGCGAGGGCCCGTTCATCGCTGCTTGCAGCTTTAATTATTATTATTATTATTTTCCTGACAAAGTGAAGGCCTTTTTGCCCCCCTTAACATGCCCAAAAAGTCACCAAATTTTGCACCCTAGTCAGGCCTGGCGAAAAATTTGATATTTAAAGGTTTGCATTAATGGGCGTGGCAAAATGGCTCAACAGCGCCCCCTTGAAAACTTTGTGCCTCAAGCCCCACGATACGGTTTGACGTACATGCACGAAAATCGGTACACACCTGTATCATGGGACAACTTAAACAAAAGTCTCTTGGGGTCATGCCCGAAACCGAACAGGATGTCGGCCATTTTGAATTAGTCGTGTCATTTTGGCGAAATTTATGCCATTCCTTCGAAAGTTAATTCAGCCCGAACCGTAACGTGCCCCCAAGTGTGTTATACATCAAAATGTGCGTCTCCATCCTGCGACAACACGCATTACTTTTCTCTTTCAAAAGCGTTACCGTGGCGGCGCTAGACGCCAAAAAGCGCGCCCACCCTTCATCTGATTGGTTCGACAGAAAAAACTTTGTGCCTCAAGCCCCATAATACGGTTTGACGTACATGAACGAAAATCGGTACACACCTGTATCATGTCGCAACTAAAAGAAAAGTCTCTTGGCGCCATGGCCGAAACCGAACAGGAAGTCGGCCATTTTGAACATTCTGAATTAATTGCGTAATTTTGGAGCAATATATGCCATTCCTTCGAGAGTTAATTCAGCCCGAACCGTATCGTGAACCCAGATGTGTTATACATCAAAATGTGCGTCTCCATCCTGCGACTACACGCATTACTTTTCTCTTTCGAAAGTGTTACCCTGGCGACGCTAGACGCCAACAAGCGCACCCCCCCTTCATCTGATTGGTCCATATTTGATAGTTCCCCAAAAGGCACCAAATTTGGCATGCAAGTCATGCCTGGCGATAAATTTGATATTTCATTGTTTGCATTAATGGGCGTGGCAAAATGGCTCAACAGCGCCCCCCGGAAAATTTTGTGCCTCAAGCCCCACAATACGGTTTGACGTACATGCACGAACATCGGTACACACCTGTATCATGGCACAACTTAAAGAAAAGTCTCTTGGAGCCATGGCCGAAACCGAACAGGATGTCGGCTATTTTGAATAAATTGTGTCATTTTGGCGAAATTTATGCCATTCCTTCGAGAATTAATTCAGCCCGAACCGTTACGTGAACACAGATGTGTTATACATCAAAATATGTGTCTCCATCCTGCGACTACACGCATTACTTTTCTCTTTCGAAAGTGTTACCGTGGCGACGCTAGACGCCAACAAGCGCACCCCCCTTCATCCGATTGGTCCATATTTGATAGTTCTCCAAAAGTCACCAAATTTTACATGCAACACAGACTTGGCGATAAATTTGATATTTCATGGTTTGCATTAATGGGCGTGGCCTAACGGCTCAACAGCGCCCCCTAGAATACTTTTCTCTGCCATAACTTTTGAATGGTTTGACATAGGAAGTCGTGGGTGGTGTCATGGGACTCTGTAATGAGTCCTTAAGCTTCGTTGGCCTTAATTAGCCCCGCCCCTTCTTCTGATTGGTTGTCCCTTTTTTCTGCTATAAACTTTGAATGGTTTGACATAGGAAGTCGTAGGTGGTGTCAAGGGACTCTGCAATGAGTCCTTGAGCTTCTTTGGCCTGAATTAGCCCCGCCCCTTCTTTTGATTGGTTGTCCCTTTTTTATAATAAAATCGCCACGAGCCGCCAGTCGCTCTCGCGCTGACTCCCGCTTCCTGATTCAAACGTCTGCCGGCCCCGCCCCCCGACCAATCGGTGGCGAGTAGGGTGATGACGGCCCCGCCCCCCGACCAATCGGTGGCGAGTAGGGTGATGACGGCCCCGCCCCCCGACCAATCAGTGGCGAGTAGGGTGATGACTGCCCCGCCCCCCGACCAATCAGCTCCCTGTAATGTAGTGACGTCAGAAATATTCCCAGCTCAGCCCGGTTACAACCTTGGCAGAATGGTTACAGAAAAAGTAATAATTAAAATAGTAGGGTTTTACTAATATTTATAACTTACAAATATTTAAAAAAATTAGAAAAAACAGCTCCAGACTTACATTACTAAATATCGATATGTTGGTCTCTCCTAAGTCAGTAGGTCAAATAGAAATGAGAAGCTGAGTCTTAGCTCAGCCAGAGTGTTTCCGTCTTTGGAGTCAGAGATCAGAGTTCGATTCCCGCACTATCCAGACTTTTTTGTCAGCAATTTTTTTTTTTTCTACATCAATATGTGCGTCCCTGTCCTGCAACGACGCACATTACTTTTCTCATTTAAAAGCGTTACCGCGGCAACGCTAGACACCAAAAAGTGCGCCCACCCTTCATCTGATTGGTTCAGAGGGAAAAAACTTTGAGCCTCAAGCCCCATAATACGGTTTGACGTACATGAACGAAAATCGGTACACACCTGTATCATGTCGCAACTTAAAGAAAAGTCTCTTGGCGCCATGGCCGAAATTGAACAGGAAGTCGGCCATTTTGAATTAATTGTGTAATTTTGGCGCAATTAATGCCATTCCTTCGGCAATTAATACGGCCCGAACTGTAACGTGCATCCAGGTGACTTATACCTCAAAATGTGCGTCTCCATCTTGCGACTACGCGCATTACTTTTCTCTTTCAAAAGTGTTACTGTGGCGATGCTAGACGCCAAAAGGCGCGCCCCCCCTTCATGTGATTGGTCCATATTTGATAGTTCTCCAAAAGTCACCAAATTTTGCATGCAAGCCAGGCCTGGTGATAAATTTTATATTTCATGGTTTGCATTAATGGGCGTGGCCTAACGGCTCAACAGCGCCACCTTGAATACTTTTCTCTGCCATAACTTTTGAATGGTTTGACATAGAGTGTCGTGGGTGGTGTCATCAGATTCTGTATGGAGTCCTTGACCTTCATTGGCCTGAATTAGCCCCGCCCCTTCTTCTGATTGGTTGTCCCTTTTTTCTGCTATAAACTTTGAATGGTTTGACATAGGAAGTCGTAGGTGGTGTCAAGGGACTCTGCAATGAGTCCTTGAGCTTCTTTGGCCTGAATTAGCCCCGCCCCTTCTTCTGATTGGTTGTCCCTTTTTTATAATAAAATCGCCGCGAGCCGCCAGTCGCTCTCGCGCTGACTCCCGCTTCCTGATTCAAACGTCTGCCGGCCCCGCCCCCCGACCAATCGGTGGCGAGTAGGGTGATGACGGCCCCGCCCCCCGACCAATCGGTGGCGAGTAGGGTGATGACGGCCCCGCCCCCCGACCAATCAGTGGCGAGTAGGGTGATGACGGCCCCGCCCCCCGACCAATCAGCTCCCTGTAATGTGGTGACGTCAGAAATATTCCCAGCTCAGCCCGGTTACAACCTTGGCAGAATGGTTACAGAAAAAGTAATAATTAAAATAGTAGGGTTTTACTAATATTTATAACTTACAAATATTTAAAAAAATTAGAAAAAACAGCTCCAGACTTACATTACTATAAATCGATATGTTGGTCTCTCCTAATTCAGTAGGTCAAATAGAAAGGAGAAGCTGAGTCTTAGCTCAGCCAGAGTGTTCCCGTCTTTGGAGTCAAAGATCAGAGTTCGATTCCCGCACTATCCAGACTTTTTTGTCAGCAATTTTTTTTTTCTACATCAATATGTGCGTCCCTGTCCTGCAACGACGCACATTACTTTTCTCATTTAAAAGCGTTACCGCGGCAACGCTAGACACCAAAAAGTGCGCCCACCCTTCATCTGATTGGTTCAGAGGGAAAAAACTTTGAGCCTCAAGCCCCATAATACGGTTTGACGTACATGAACGAAAATCGGTACACACCTGTATCATGTCGCAACTTAAAGAAAAGTCTCTTGGTGCCATGGCCGAAATTGAACAGGAAGTCGGCCATTTTGAATTAATTGTGTAATTTTGGCGCAATTAATGCCATTCCTTCGGCAATTAATACGGCCCGAACCGTAACGTGCATCCAGGTGACTTATACCTCAAAATGTGCGTCTCCATCTTGCGACTACGCGCATTACTTTTCTCTTTCAAAAGTGTTACCGTGGCGATGCTAGACGCCAAAAAGCATGCCCCCTTAATCTGATTGGTCCATATTTGATAGTTCTCCAAAAGTCACCAAATTTTGCATGCAAGCCAGGCCTGGTGATAAATTTGATATTTCATGGTTTGCATTAATGGGCGTGGCAAAATGGCTCAACAGCACCCCCCGGAAAACTTTTCTCTGCCATAACTTTTGAATGGTTTGACATAAAGAGTCATGGGTGGTGTCATGGGACTCGGTATTGAGTCCTTGACCATAATTGGTGAAAATTAGCCCCGCCCCTTCTTTTGATTGGTTGTCCCTATTTCCTGCTATAACTTTTGAATGGTTTGACATGGAGAGTCGTGGGTGGTGTCATCAGACTCTGTATGGAGTTCTTGACCTTCATTGGCCTGAATTAGCCCCGCCCCTTCTTCTGATTGGTTGTCCCTTTTTTCTGCTATAACTTTTCAATGGTTTGACATAGGAAGTCGTGGGTGGTGTCATTTCTGATACTTATGGGGGGCGGTGGCCGTGAGTGCGAGGGCCCGTTCATCGCTGCTTGCAGCTTTAATTATTATTATTATTATTATTATTTTTCTTCTGACAAAGTGATGGCCTTTTTGCCCCCCTTAACATGCCTAAAAAGTCACCAAATTTTGCATGCAAGTCAGGCCTGGCGAAAAATTTGATATTTAATGGTTTGCATTAATGGGCGTGGTAAAATGGCTCAACAGCGCCCCCTTGAAAACTTTGTGCCTCAAGCCCCACGATACGGTTTGACGTACATGCACGAAAATCGGTACACACCTGTATCATGGCGCAACTGAAGGAAAAGTCTCTTGGCGTCATGACCGAAACCGAACAGGAAGTCAGCCATTTTGAATTAGTCGTGTCATTTTGGCACAATTTATGCCATTCCTTCGAAAGTTAATTCAGCCCGAACCGTAACGTGCCCCCAAGTGTGTTATACATCAAAATGTGCGTCTCCATCCTGCGACACCACGCATTACTTTTCTCTTTCAAAAGCGTTACCGTGGCGGCGCTAGACGCCAAAGAACGCGCCCACCCTTCATCTGATTGGTTCAACAGAAAAAACTTTGTACCTCAAGCCCCATAATACGGTTTGACGTACTTGAACGAAAATCGGTACACACCTTTATCATGTCGCAACTAAAAGAAAAGTCTCTTGGCGCCATGGCCGAAACCGAACAGGAAGTCGGCCATTTTGAACATTCTGAATTAATTGCGTAATTTTGGAGCAATATATGCCATTCCTTCGAGAGTTAATTCAGCCCGAACCGTATCGTGAACCCAGATGTGTTATACATCAAAATGTGCGTCTCCATCCTGCGACTACACGCATTACTTTTCTCTTTCAAAAGTGTTACCGTGGCGACGCTAGACGCCAACAAGCGCACCCCCCCTTCATCTGATTGGTCCATATTTGATAGTTCCCCAAAAGGCACCAAATTTGGCATGCAAGCCAGGCCTGGCGATAAATTTGATATTTCATGGTTTGCATTAATGGGCGTGGCAAAATGGTTCAACAGCGCCCCCCGGAAAACTTTGTGCCTCAAGCCCCACAATACGGTTTGACGTACATGCACGAAAATCGGTACACACCTGTATCATGTCGCAACTTAAAGAAAAGTCTCTTGGAGCCATGGCCGAAACCGAACAGGAAGTCAGCCATTTTGAATTAATTGTGTAATTTTGGCGCAATTTATGCCATTCCTTCGTCAGTTAATTCAGCCCGAACCGTAACGTGCACCCAGGTGTGTTATACACCAAAATGTGCGTCTCCATCGTGCGACTACACGCATTACTTTTCTCTTTCAAAAGTGTTACTGTGGCGATGCTAGACGCGAAAAAGCGCACCCACCCTTCATCTGATTGGTCCATATTTGATAGTTCCCCAAAAGGCACCAAATTTGGCATGCAAGCCAGGCCTGGCGATAAATTTGATATTTCATGGTTGGTATTAATGGGCGTGGCAAAATGGCTCAACAGCGCCCCCTGGAAAACTTTGTGCCTCAAGCCCCACAATACGGTTTGACGTACATGCACGAAAATCGGTACACACCTGTATCATGTCGCAACTTAAAGAAAAGTCTCTTGGAGCCATGGCCGAAACCGAACAGGAAGTCAGCCATTTTGAATTAATTGTGTAATTTTGGCGCAATTTATGCCAGTCCTTCGGCAGTTAATTCAGCCCGAACCGAAACGTGCACCCAGGTGTGTTATACACCAAAATGTGCGTCTCCATCGTGCGACTACACGCATTACTTTTCTCTTTCAAAAGTGTTACTGTGGCGATGCTAGACGCGAAAAAGCGCACCCACCCTTCATCTGATTGGTCCATATTTGATAGTTCTCCAAAAGTCACCAAATTTGGCATGCAAGCCAGGCCTGGCGATACATTTGATATTTCATGGTTTGCATTAATGGGCGTGGCCTAACGGCTCAACAGCGCCCCCTAGAATACTTTTCTCTGCCATAACTTTTGAATGGTTTCACATAGAGAGTCGTGGGTGGTGTCATGGGACTCTGTAATGAGTCCTTAAGCTTCGTTGGCCTTAATTAGCCCCGCCCCTTCTTCTGATTGGTTGTCCCGATTTTCTGCTATAACTTTTGAATGGTTTGACATAGAGAGTCGTGGGTGGTGTCATCAGATTCTTTATGGAGTCCTTGACCTTCATTGGCCTGAATTAGCCCCGCCCCTTCTTCTGATTGGTTGTCCTTTTTTTATAATAAAATCGCCGCGAGCCGCCAGTCGCTCTCGTGCTGACTCCCGCTTCCTGATTCAAACATCTGCCGGCCCCGCCCCCTGACCAATCAGTGGCGAGTAGGGTGATGACGGCCCCGCCCCCCGACCAATCAGTGGCGAGTAGGGTGATGACGGCCCCGCCCCCCGACCAATCAGTGGCGAGTATGGTGATGACGGCCCCGCCCCCCGACCAATCAGTGGCTAGTATGGTGATGACGGCCCCGCCCCCCGACCAATCAGTGGCGAGTATGGTGATGACGGCCCCGCCCCCCGACCAATCAGTGGCGAGTAGGGTGATGACGGCCCCGCCCCCCGACCAATCAGTTCCCTGTAATGTGGTGACCTCAGAAATATTCCGGGCTCAGCCCGGTTACAACCTTGGCAGAATGGTTACAGAAAAAGTAATAATTAAAATAGTAGGGTTTTACTAATATTTATAACTTACAAATATTTAAAAAATTAGGAAAAAGTTCCAGACATTTTATCGCTATGTTGGTCTGTCCTAAGCCAGTAGGTCAAATGAAAGGAATAGCTGAGACTTAGCTCAGCCAGATTATTGCGGTCTTTGGTGCCAGAGGTTGGGAGTTCAAGCCTGGCAATATGCCGAAATTTTTGTCAGCAATTTTTGTGTTTTTTTTACATCAAAATGTTCGTCTCTGTCCTGTGACGACGCACATTACTTCTCTCTTTCAAAAGTGTTACCGTGGCGACGCTAGACGCAAAAAAGCGCTCGTCCCCTTCATCTGATTGGTCCATATTTGATAGTTCTCCAAAAGTCACCAAATTTTGCATGCAAGCCAGGCCTGGCGATACATTTGATATTTCATGGTTTGCATTAATGGGCGTGGCCCAACGGCTCAACAGCGCCCCCTAGAATACTTTTATCTGCCATAACTTTTGAATGGTTTGACATAAAGAGTCGTGGGTGGTGTCATGGGACTCGGTATTGAGTCCTTGACCTTCATTGGCCTGAATTAGCCCCGCCCCTTCTTCTGATTGGTTGTCCCGATTTTCTGCCATAACTTTTGAATGGTTTGACATAGAGAGTCGTGGGTGGTGTCATCAGACTCTGTATGGAGTCCTTGACCTTCATTGGCCTGAATTAGCCCCGCCCCTTCTTCTGATTGGTTGTTCCTCTTTTCTGCTATAACTTTTGAATGGTTTGACATAGAGAGTCGTGGGTGGTGTCATTTCTGATGCTTATGGGGGGCGGTGGACGTGAGTGCGAGGGCCCGTTCATCGCTGCTTGCAGCTTTAATTATTATTATTATTATTTTCCTGACAAAAGGAAGGCCTTTTTGCCCCCCTAAACGTGCCCAAAAAGTCACCAAATTTTGCACCCAAGTCAGGCTTGGCGAAAAATTTGATATTTCATGGTTTGCATTAATGGGCGTGGCAAAATGGCTCAACAGCGCCCCCTTGAAAACTTTGTGCCTCAAGCCCCACGATACGGTTTGACGTACATGCACGAAAATCGGTACACACCTGTATCATGGCACAACTGAAAGAAAAGTCTCTTGGCGTCATGCCCGAAACCAAACAGGAAGTCGGCCATTTTGAATTAGTCGTGTCATTTTGGCGAAATTTATGCCATTCCTTCGAAAGTTAATTCAGCCCGAACCGTAACGTGCACCCAGGTGTGTTATACATCAAAATGTGCGTCTCCATCCTGCGACAACACGCATTACTTTTCTCTTTCAAAAACGTTACCGTGGCGACGCTAGACGCCAAAAAGCGCGCCCACCCTTCATCTGATTGGTTCGACAGAAAAAACTTTGTGCCTCAAGCCCCATAATACGGTGTGACATACATGAAGGAAAATGGGTACACACCTGTATCATGTCACAACTTAAAGAAAAGTCTCCTGGCGCCATGGCCTAAACCGAACAGGAAGTCGGCCATTTTGAACATTCTGAATTAATTGCGTAATTTTGGAGCAATATATGCCATTCCTTCGAGAGTTAATTCAGCCCGAACCGTATCGTGAACCCAGATGTGTTATACATCAAAATGTGCGTCTCCATCCTGCGACTACACGCATTACTTTTCTCTTTCGAAAGTGTTACCGTGGCGACGCTAGACGCCAACAAGCGCACCCCCCCTTCATCTGATTGGTCCATATTTGATAGTTCCCCAAAAGGCACCAAATTTGGCATGCAAGCCAGGCCTGGCGATAAATTTGATATTTCATGGTTTGCATTAATGGGCGTGGCAAAATGGCTCAACAGCGCCCCCCGGAAAACTTTGTGCCTCAAGCCCCACAATACGGTTTGACGTACATGCACGAAAATCGCTACACACCTGTATCATGGCACAACTTAAAGAAAAGTCTCTTGGCGCCATGGCCGAAACCGAACAGGATGTCGGCCATTTTGAATAAATTGTGTCATTTTGGCGAAATTTATGCCATTCCTTCGGCAGTTAATTCAGCCCGAACCGTAACGTGCACCCAGGTGTGTTATACATCAAAATGTGCGTCTCCATCCTGCAACACCACGCATTACTTTTCTCTTTCAAAAGCGTTACCGTGGCGACACTAGACGCCAAAAGGCGCGCCCCCCCTTCATGTGATTGGTCCATATTTGATAGTTCTCCAAAAGTCACCAAATTTTGCATGCAAGCCAGATTTGGCGATAAATGTGATATTTCATGGTTTGCATTAATGGGCGTGGCCTAACGGCTCAACAGCGCCCCCTAGAATACTTTTCTCTGCCATAACTTTTGAATGGTTTGACATAGAGAGTTGTGGGTTGTGTCATGGGACTCTGTAATGAGTCCTCAAGCTTCGTTGGCCTTAATTAGCCCCGCCCCTTCTTCTGATTGGTTGTCCCGATTTTCTGCTATAACTTTGGAATGGTTTGACATAGAGAGTCGTGGGTGGTGTCATCAGATTCTTTATGGAGTCCTTGACCTTCATTGGCCTGAATTAGCCCCGCCCCTTCTATTGATTGGTTGTCCCTTTTTTCTGCTATAACTTTTGAATGCTTTAACATAGAGAGTCGTGGGTGGTGTCATGGGACTCTGTAATGAGTTCTAAAGCTTCGTTGACTTAATTAGCCCCGCCCCTTCTTCTGATTTGTTGTCCCGATTTTCTGCTATAACTTTGGAATGGTTTGACATAGAGAGTCCCGCTTCCTAATTCAAACGTCTGCCGGCCCCGCCCCCCGACCAATCAGTGGCGAGTAGGGTGATGACGGCCCCGCCCCCCGACCAATCAGTGGCGAGTAGGGTGATGACGGCCCCGCCCCCCGACCAATCAGTGGCGAGTAGGGTGATGACGGCCCCGCCCCCCGACCAATCAGTGGCGAGTAGGGTGATGACGGCCCCGCTCCCCGACCAATCAGCTGCCTTTAATGTGGTGACGTCAGAAATAGACCCGTGCTCAGCCCGGTTAGAACCTCGGCAGAATGGTTATAGAAAAAGTAATAAAAATAGTAGTGTTTTACTAATATTTATACCTTACAAATATTTAAAAAATTAGGAAAAAAAAGTTCCAGACATTTTATCGCTATGTTGGTCTCTCTTAAGACAGTAAGTCAAAGTGAAAGTGATAGCTGAGTCTTAGCTCAGCCACAACATTGCGGTCTTTGGTGCCAGAGGTCGGGAGTTCGAGACTGGCAGTATAACGAAATTTTTTGTCAGCAATTTTTGTGTTTTTTTTACATCAAAAAGTGCGTCTCCATCCTGCGACTACGCACATTACTTTTCTCTTTCAAAAGTGTTACCGTGGCGATGCTAGACGCGAAAAAGCGCACCCCCCCTTCATCTGATTGGTCCATATTTGATAGTTCTCCAAAAGTCACCAAATTTTGCATGCAAGCCAGGCCTGGTGATAAATTTGATATTTCATGGTTTGCATTAATGGGCTCGGCCTAACGGCTCAACAGCGCCCCCTAGAATACTTTTCTCTGCCATAACTTTTGAATGGTTTGACATAGAGAGTCGTGGGTGGTGTCATCAGACTCTGTATGGAGTCCTTGACCTTCTTTGGCCTTAATTAGCCCCGCCCCTTCTTCTGATTGGTTGTTCCTTTTTTCTGCTATAACTTTTGAATGGTTTAACATAGAGAGTCGTGGGTGGTGTCATTTTCTGATATGCTTATGGGGGGCGGTGGACGTGAGTGCGAGGGCCCGTTCATCGCTGCTTGCAGCTTTAATTAGGGCCCGAGCACCTTCAGTGCGAAGGCCCTATTGTATTTGCAGGAATTTTTATTATTATTATTATTATTATTATTATTATTTTCCTGACAAAGTGAAGGCCTTTTTGCCCCCCTTAACATGCCCAAAAAGTCACCAAATTTTGCACCCTAGTCAGGCCTGGCGAAAAATTTGATATTTAAAGGTTTGCATTAATGGGCGTGGCAAAATGGCTCAACAGCGCCCCCTTGAAAACTTTGTGCCTCAAGCCCCACGATACTGTTAGACGTACATGGAAGAAAATCGGTACACACCTGTATCATGGGACAACTTAAACAAAAGTCTCTTGGGGTCATGCCCGAAACCGAACAGGATGTCGGCCATTTTGAATTAGTCGTGTCATTTTGGCGAAATTTATGCCATTCCTTCGAAAGTTAATTCAGCCCGAACCGTAACGTTCCCCCAAGTGTGTTATACATCAAAATGTGCGTCTCCATCATCCGACCCCACGCATTACTTTTCTCTTTCGAAAGCGTTACCGTGGCGACGTTAGACGCCAAAAAGCGTGCCCACCCTTCATCTGATTGGTTCAGACAGAAAAAACTTTGCGCCTCAAGCCCCATAATACGCTTTGACGTACATGAACGAAAATCGGTACACACCTGTATCATGTCGCAACTAAAAGAAAAGTCTCTTGGCGCCATGGCCGAAACCGAACAGGAAGTCGGCCATTTTGAACATTCTGCATTAATCGCGTAATTTTAGAGCAATATATGCCATTCCTTCGAGAGTTAATTCAGCCCGAACCGTATCGTGAACCCAGATGTGTTATACATCAAAATGTGCGTCTCCATCCTGCGACTACACGCATTACTTTTCTCTTTCCAAAGTGTTACCGTGGCGACGCTAGACGCCAACAAGCGCACCCCCCCTTCATCTGATTGGTCCATATTTGATAGTTCCCCAAAAGGCACCAAATTTGGCATGCAAGCCAGGCCTGGCGATAAATTTGATATTTCATGGTTTGCATTAATGGGCGTGGCAAAATGCCTCAACAGCGCCCCCCGGAAAACTTTGTGCCTCAAGCCCCACAATACGGTTTGACGTACATGCACGAAAATCGCTACACACCTGTATCATGGCACAACTTAAAGAAAAGTCTCTTGGAGCCATGCCCGAAACCGAACAGGATGTCGGCCATTTTGAATAAATTGTGTCATTTTGGCGAAATTTATGCCATTCCTTCGGCAGTTAATTCAGCCCGAACCGTAACGTGCACCCAGGTGTGTTATACATCTAAATGTGCGTCTACATCCTGCGTCACCACGCATTACTTTTCTCTTTCAAAAGTGTTACCGTGGCGATGCTAGACGCCAAAAGGCGCGCCCCCCCTTCATGTGATTGGTCCATATTTGATAGTTCTCCAAAAGTCACCAAATTTTGCATGCAAGCCAGACTTGGCGATAAATTTGATATTTCATGGTTTGCATTAATGGGCGTGGCCTAACGGCTCAACAGCGCCCCCTAGAATACTTTTATCTGCCATAACTTTTGAATGGTTTGACATAGGAAGTCGTGGGTGGTGTCATGGGACATTGTACTGACTTCTTAAGCTTCGTTGGCCAGAATTAGCCCCGCCTCTTCTTCTGATTGGTTGTCCCTTTTTTCTGCTATAACTTTTTAATGGTTTGACATAGGAAGTCGTGGGTGGTGTCATGGGACTCTGTAATGAGTTCTTAAGCTTCGTTGGCCTTAATTAGCCCCGCCCCTTCTTCTGATTGGTTATCCCGATTTTCTGCTATAACTTTGGAATGGTTTGACATAGAGAGTCCAGCTTCCTGATTCAAACGTCTGCTGGCCCCGCCCCCCGACCAATCAGTGGCGAGTAGGGTGATGACGGCCCCGCCCCCCGACCAATCAGTGGCGAGTAGGGTGATGACGGCCCCGCCCCCCGACCAATCAGTGGCGAGTATGGTGATGACGGCCCCGCTCCCCGACCAATCAGCTGCCTGTAATATGGTGTCATGCTCTCGCGCTGACTCCCGCTTCCTGATTCAAACGTCTGCCGGCCCCGCCCCCCGACCAATCAGTAGGGTGAAGACGGCCCCGCTCCCCGACCAATCAGCTGCCTGTAATATGGCGTCATGCTCTCGCGCTGACTCCCGCTTCCTGATTCAAACGTCTGCCGGCCCCGCCCCCCGACCAATCAGTGGCGAGTAGGGTGATGACGGCCCCACGCATTACTTTTCTCTTTCAAAAGCGTTACCGTGGCGATGCTAGACGCCAAAAAGCGCGCCCACCCTTCATCTGATTGGTTCTGACAGAAAAAACTTTGCGCCTCAAGCCCCATAATACGGTTTGACGTACATGAACGAAAATCGGTACACTCCTGTATCATGTCGCAACTAAAAGAAAAGTCTCTTGGCGCCATGGCCGAAACCGAACAGGAAGTCGGCAAGCCAGACTTGGCGATAAATTTGATATTTCATGGTTTGCATTAATGGGCGTGGCCTAACGGCTCAACAGCGCCCCCTAGAAAACTTTTATCTGCCGTAACTTTTGAATGGTTTGACATAGGAAGTCGTGGGTGGTGTCATGGGACTCTGTAATGAGTTCTTAAGCTTCGTTGGCCTTAATTAGCCCCGCCCCTTCTTCTGATTGGTTGTCCCGATTTTCTGCTATAACTTTGGAATGGTTTGACATAGAGAGTCGTGGGTGGTGTCATCAGATTCTGTATGGAGTCCTTGACCTTCATTGGCCTGAATTAGCCCCGCCCCTTCTTCTGATTGGTTGTCCTTTTTTTATAATAAAATCGCCGCGAGCCGCCAGTCGCTCTCGCGCTGACTCCCGCTTCCTGATTCAAACGTCTGCCGGCCCCGCCCCCCGACCAATCAGTGGCGAGTAGGGTGATGACGGCCCCGCCCCCGACCAATCCGTGGCGAGTAAGGTGATGACGGCCCCGCCCCCCGACCAATCAGTGGCGAGTAGGGTGATGACGGCCCCGCCCCCGACCAATCCGTGGCGAGTAAGGTGATGACGGCCCCGCCCCCCGACCAATCAGTGGCGAGTAGGGTGATGACGGCCCCGCCCCCGACCAATCCGCTGTTGTAATGTGGTGACATCAGAAATAGTCCCGTGCTCAGCCCGGTTAGAACCTCGGTAAATGGTTACAGAAAAAGTAATAATATAATAGTAGTGTTTTACTAATATTTATACCTTACAAATATTTAAAAAATTAGGAAAAAAAGTTCCAGACATTATATCGCTATGTTGGTCTCTCCTAAGCCAGTAAGTCAAACTGAAAGTAATAGTTGAGTCTTAGCTCAACCAGAGCTTTACGGTCTATGGTGCCGGAGGTCCGGAGTTCGAGACCGGCTGTATCCCAAAATTTTTTTTTTTACATCAAAATTTTCGTCTCTGTCCTGCGACGACGCACATTACTTTTCTCTTTCAAAAGTGTTACCGTGGCGACGCTAAACGCGAAAAAGCGCTCGTCCCCTTCATCTGATTGGTCCATATTTGATAGTTCTCCAAAAGTCACCAAAATTTGCATGCAAGCCAGGCCTGGTGATAAATTTGATATTTAATGGTTTGCATTAATGGGCGTGGCCTAACGGCTCAACAGCGCCCCCTAGAATACTTTTCTCTGCCATAACTTTTGAATGGTTTGACATAAAGAGTCGTGGGTGGTGTCATGGGACTCGGTATTAAGTCCTTGACCTTCATTGGCCTGAATTAGCCCCGCCCCTTCTTCTGATTGGTTGTTCCTTTTTTCTGCTATAACTTTTGAATGGTTTGACATAGAGAGTCGTGGGTGGTGTCATTTCTGACATGCTTATGGGGGGCGGTGGACGTGAGTGCGAGGGCCCGTTCATCGCTGCTTGCAGCTTTAATTATTATTATTATTTTTCTTCTGACAAAGTGATGGCCTTTTTGCCCCCCTTAACATGCCCAAAAAGTCACCAAATTTTGCACCCAAGCCAGGCCTGGCGAAAAATTTGATATTTAATGGTTTGCATTAATGGGCGTGGCAAAATGTCTCAACAGCGCCCCCTTGAAAACTTTGTGCCTCAAGCCCCACGATACGGTTTGACGTACATGCACGAAAATCGCTACACACCTGTATCATGTCACAACTTAAAGAAAAGTCTCTAGGAGCCATGGCCGAAACCGAACAGGATGTCGGCCATTTTGAATAAATTGTGTCATTTTGGCGAAATTTATGCCATTCCTTCGGCAGTTAATTCAGCCCGAACCGTAACGTGCACCCAGGTGTGTTATACATCAAAATGTGCGTCTCCATCCTCCGACACCACGCATTACTTTTCTCTTTGAAAAGCGTTACCGTGGCGACGCTAGACGCCAAAAAGCGTGCCCACCCTTCATCTGATTGGTTCAGACAGAAAAAACTTTGCGCCTCAAGCCCCATAATACGCTTTGACGTACATGAACGAAAATCGGTACACACCTGTATCATGTCGCAACTAAAAGAAAAGTCTCTTGGCGCCATGGCCGAAACCGAACAGGAAGTCGGCCATTTTGAACATTCTGAATTAATTGCGTAATTTTGGAGCAATATATGCCATTCCTTCGAGAGTTAATTCAGCCCGAACCGTATCGTGAACCCAGATGTGTTATACATCAAAATGTGCGTCTCCATCCTGCGACTACACGCATTACTTTTCTCTTTCAAGAGTGTTACTGTGGCGACGCTAGACGCCAACAAGCGCACCCCCCCTTCATCTGATTGGTCCATATTTGATAGTTCCCCAAAAGGCACCAAATTTGGCATGCAAGCCAGGCCTGGCGATAAATTTGATATTTCATTGTTTGCATTAATGGGCGTGGCAAAATGGCTCAACAGCGCCCCCCGGAAAACTTTGTGCCTCAAGCCCCACAATACGGTTTGACGTACATGCACGAAAATCGCTACACACCTGTATCATGGCACAACTTAAAGAAAAGTCTCTTGGGGTCATGCCCGAAACCGAACAGGATGTCGGCCATTTTGAATTAATCGTGTCATTTTGGCGAAATTTATGCCATTCCTTCGGCAGTTAATTCAGCCCGAACCGTAACGTGTCCCCAAGTGTGTTATACATCAAAATGTGCGTCTCCATCCTGCGACTACGTGCATTACTTTTCTCTTTCAAAAGTGTTACCGTGGCGACGCTAGACGCCAAAAGGTGCGCCCCCCCTTCATCTGATTGGTCCATATTTGATAGTTCTCCAAAAGTCACCAAATTTTGCATGCAAGCCAGACTTGATATTTGATATTTCATGGTTTGCATTAATGGGCATGGCCTAACGGCTCAACAGCGCCCCCTAGAATACTTTTATCTGCCATAACTTTTGAATGGTTTGACATAGAGAGTCGTGGGTGGTGTCATGGGACTCTGTAATGAGTCCTCAAGCTTCGTTGGCCTTAATTAGCCCCGCCCCTTCTTCTGATTGGTTGTCCCTTTTTTCTGCTATAACCTTTGAATGGTTTGACATAGGAAGTCGTGGGTGGTGTCATGGGACTCTGTAATGAGTCCTTAAGCTTCGTTGGCCTTAATTAGCCCCGCCCCTTCTTCTGATTGGTTGTCCCGATTTTCTGCTATAACTTTGGAATGGTTTGACATAGAGAGTCGTGGGTGGTGTAATCAGATTCTTTATGGAGCCCTTGACCTTCATTGGCCTGAATTAGCCCCGCCTCTTCTTCTGATTGGTTGTCCCTTTTTTCTGCTATAACTTTTAAATGGTTTGACATAGGAAGTCGTGGGTGGTGGCATGGGACTTTGTACTGAGTTCTTAAGCTTCGTTGGCCTTAATTAGCCCCGCCCCTTATTCTGATTGGTTGTCCCGATTTTCTGCTATAACTTTGGAATGGTTTAACATAGAGAGTCGTGGGTGTTGTCATCAGATTCTGTATGGAGTCCTTGACCTTCATTGGCCTGAATTAGCCCCGCCCCTTCTTGTCATTGGTTGTCCCTTTTTTCTGCTATTACTTTTTAATGGTTTGACATAGGAAGTCGTGGGCTGTGTCATGGGACTCTGTAATGAGTTCTTAAGTTTCGTTGGCCTTAATTAGCCCCGCCCCTTCTTCTGATTGGTTGTCCCGATTTTCTGCTATAACTTTTGAATGGTTTGACATAGAGAGTCGTGGGTGGTGTCATGGGACTCTGTAATGACTTCTGAAGCTTCGTTGGCCTTAATTAGCCCCGCCCCTTTTTCTGATTGGTTGTCCCGATTTTCTGCTATAACTTTTGAATGGTTTGACATAGAGAGTCGTGGGTGGTGTCATCAGAATCTGTATGGAGTCCTTGACCTTCATTGGCCTGAATTAGCCCCGCCCCTTCTTCTGATTGGTTGTCCCTTTTTTCTGCTATATCTTTTGAATGGTTTGATATAGGAAGTCATGGGTGGTGTCAATTCTGATATGCTTATGGGGGGCGGTGGCGGTGAGTGCGAGGGCCCGTTCATCGCTGCTTGCAGCTTTAATTAGGGCCCGAGCACTTGCAGTGCGAAGGCCCTATTGTATTTGCAGGAATTTTTATTATTATTAGGGCCCGAGCACCTTCAGTGCGAAGGCCCTATTGTATCTGTAGGAATTATTTGTATTTTTTTTATTATTATTATTATTATTCTTATTATTTTTCTGACGAAAGGAGGGCCTTTTTGCCCCCCTAAACGTGCCCAAAAAGTCACCAAATTTTGCACCCAAGCCAGGCCTGGCGAAAAATTTGATATTTAATGGTTTGCATTAATGGGCGTGGCAAAATGGCTCAACAGCGCCCCCTTGAAAACTTTGTGCCTCAAGCCCCACGATACGGTTTGACGTACATGCACGAAAATCGGTACACGCCTGTATCATGACGTAACTTAAAGAAAAGTCTCTTGGCGTCATGCCCGAAACCGAACAGGATGTCGGCCATTTTGAATTAATTGTGTCATTTTGGCGAAATTTATGCCATTCCTTCGGCAGTTAATACGGCCCGAACCGTAACAAGCACCCAGGTGTTTTATACATCAAAATGTGCGTCTCCATCCTCCGACACCACGCATTACTTTTCTCTCTCAAAAGCGTTACCGTGGCGACGCTAGATGCCAAAAAGCGCGCCCACCCTTCATCTGATTGGTTCAGACCGAAAAAACTTTGCGCCTCAAGCCCCATAATACGCTTTGACGTACATGAACGAAAATCGGTACACACCTGTATCATGTCGCAACTTAAAGAAAAGTCTCTTGGCGCCATGGCCGAAACCGAACAGGAAGTCGGCCATTTTGAATTAATTGTGTAATTTTGGCGCAATTTATGCCATTCCTTCGGCAATTAATACGGCCCGAACCGTAATGTGCACCCAGGTGTGTTATACATCAAAATGTGCGTCTCCATCCTGGGACTACACGCATTACTTTTCTCTTTCAAAAGTGTTACCGTGGCGACACTAGACGCCAAAAGGCGCGCCCCCCCTTCATCTGATTGGTCCATATTTGATAGTTCTCCAAAAGTAATCAAATTTTGCATGCAAGTCAGACTTGGCGATACATTTGATATTTCATGGTTTGCATTAATGGGCGTGGCCTAACGGCTCAACAGCGCCCCCTAGAATACTTTTATCTGCCATAACTTTTGAATGGTTTGACATAGGAAGTTGTGGATGGTGTCATGGGACTCAGTAATGAGTCCTTAAGCTTCGTTGGCCTTAATTAGCCCCGCCCCTTCTTCTGATTGGTTGTCCCTTTTTTCTGCTATAACTTTTTAATGGTTTGACTCCCGCTTCCTGATTCAAACGTCTGCCGGCCCCGCCCCCCGACCAATCAGTGGCGAGTAGGGTGATGACGGCCCCGCCCCCCGACCAATCAGCTGTTGTAATGTGGTGACGTTAGAAATAGTCCCGTGCTCAGCCCGATTAGAACCTCGGTAGAATGGTTACAGAAAAAGTAATAATAAAATAGTAGTGTTTTACTAATATTTATACCTTACAAATATTTAAAAAATTTGGAAAAAAAAGTTCCAGACATTATATCGCTATTTTGGTCTGTCCTAACTCAGTAAGTCAAAGTGAGGTATCAGCTGAGATATAGCTCAACCAGATCGTTGCGGTCTTTGGTGCTGGTGGTTGGGAGTTCGAGCCTGGCAGGATGCTGAAATTTTTGTAAGCAAATTTTATGTTTTTTTTACATCAAGATGTGCGTCTCTTTCCTGCGACGACGCACATTACTTTTCTCTTTCAAAAGTGTTACCGTGGCGACGCTAGACGTGAAAAAGCGCTCGTCCCCTTCATCTGATTGGTCCATATTTGATAGTTCTCCAAAATTTGCATGCAAGCCAGGCCTGGTGATAAATTTGATGTTTAATGGTTTGCATTAATGGGCGTGGCCTGGTGATACATTTGATATTTAATGGTTTGCATTAATGGGCGTGGCCTAACGGCTCAACAGCGCCCCCTAGAATACTTTTCTCTGCCATAACTTTTGAATGGTTTGACATAGGAAGTTGTGGGTGGTGTCATGGGACTCTGTAATGAGTCCTTGACCTTCATTGGCCTGAATTAGCCCCGCCCCTTCCTCTGATTGGTTGTTCCTTTTTTCTGCTATAACTTTTGAATGGGTTGACATAGAGAGTCGTGGGTGGTGTCATTTCTGATATGCTTATGGGGGGCGGTGGACGTGAGTGCGAGGGCCCGTTCATCGCTGCTTGCAGCTTTAATTATTATTATTAGGGCCCGAGCACCTTCAGTGCGAAGTCCCTATTGTATTTGCAAGAATTTTTCTTCTTATTATTATTTTTCTTCTGACAAAGTGATGGCCTTTTTGCCCCCCTTAACATGCCCAAAAAGTCACCAAATTTTGGACCCAAGTCAGGCCTGGCGAAAAATTTGATATTTAATGGTTTGCATTAATGGGCGTGGCAAAATGGCTCAACAGCGCCCCCTTGAAAACTTTGTGCCTCAAGCCCCACGATACGGTTTGACGTACATGCACGAAAATCGGTACACACCTGTATCATGGCGCAACTTAAAGAAAAGTCTCTGGGCGTCATGTCGAGAAACCGAACAGGAAGTCGGCCGTTTTGAATTAATCGTGTCATTGAAGCGAAATTTATGCCTTCCTTCGGCAGTTAATTCAGCCCGAACCGTAACGTTCCCCCAAGTGTGTTATACATCAAAATGTGCGTCTCCATCCTCCAACCCCACGCATTACTTTTCTCTTTCAAAAGCGTTACCGTGGCGACGCTAGACGCCAAAAAGCGTGCCCACCCTTCATCTGATTGGTCCAGACCGAAAAAACTTTGCGCCTCAAGCCCCATAATACGCTTTGACGTACATGAACGAAAATCGGTACACACCTGTATCATGTCGCAACTTAAAGAAAAGTCTCTTGGCGCCATGGCCTAAACCGAACAGGAAGTCGGCCATTTTGAACATTCTGAATTAATTGCGTAATTTTGGAGCAATATATGCCATTCCTTCGAGAGTTAATTCAGCCCGAACCGTATCGTGAACCCAGATGTGTTATACATCAAAATGTGCGTCTCCATCCTGCGACTACACGCATTACTTTTCTCTTTCAAAAGTGTTACCGTGGCGACGCTAGACGCCAACAAGCGCACCCCCCCCTTCATCTGATTGGTCCATATTTGATAGTTCCCCAAAAGGCACCAAATTTGGCATGCAAGTCAGGCCTGGCGATAAATTTGATATTTCATGGTTTGCATTAATGGGCGTGGCAAAATGGCTCAACAGCGCCCCCCTGAAAACTTTGTGCCTCAAGTCCCACAATACGGTTTGACGTACATGCACGAAAATCGCTACACACCTGTATCATGGCACAACTTAAAGAAAAGTCTCTTGGAGCCATGGCCGAAACCGAACAGGAAGTCGGCCATTTTGAAATCTAATTGGTCCATATTTGGTAGTTCTCCAAAAGTCACCAAATTTTGCATGCAAGACAGACTTGGCGATAAATTTGATATTTCATGGTTTGCATTAATGGGCGTGGCCTAACGGCTCAACAGCGCCCCCTAGAATACTTTTATCTGCCATAACTTTTGAATGGTTTGACATAGGAAGTTGTGGGTGGTGTCATGGGACTCTGTAATGAGTCCTCAAGCTTCGTTGGCCTTAATTAGCCCCGCCCCTTCTTCTGATTGGTTGTCCCGATTTTCTGCTATAACTTTGGAATGGTTTGACATAGAGAGTCGTGGGTGATGTCATCAGATTCTTTATGGAGCCCTTGACCTTCATTGGCCTGAATTAGCCCCGCCCCTTCTTCTGATTGGTTGTCCCTTTTTTATGCTATAACTTTTGAATGGTTTGACATAGGAAGTCGTGGGTGGTGGCATGGGACTCTGTCATGAGTCCTTAAGCTTCGTTGGCCTTAATTAGCCCCGCCCCTTATTCTGATTGGTTGTCCCGATTTTCTGCTATAACTTTGGAATGGTTTGACATAGAGAGTCGTGGGTGGTGTCATCAGATTCTTTATGGAGCCCTTGACCTTCATTGGCCTAAATAAGCCCCGCCCCTTCTTCTGATTGGTTGTCCCTTTTTTCTGCTATGACTTTTGAATGGTTTGACATAGGAAGTCGTGGGTGGTGTCATGGGACTCTGTAATGAGTCATTAAGCTTTGTTGGCCTTAATTAGCCCCGCCCCTTATTCTGATTAGTTGTCCCGATTTTCTGCTATAACTTTGGAATGGTTTGACATAGAGTCGTGGGTGGTGTCATCAGATTCTTTATGGAGTCCTTGACCTTCATTGGCCTGAATTAGCCCCGCCCCTTCTTCTGATTGGTTGTCCATATTTTCTGACTATAACTTTTGAATGGTTTGACATATTTGAAATATGCTGGTAATGTGTCAGCCAACCACAAAAATCTCTGGAATTTTGGTGGAATCATTTATTTTTTGTCCTTGCCCGGTGCAAATGACATAAATAAAGTGCGTGGTTTGGTTGTGAAAAAATAAAAGTAATGTTACGTGAACAATAAATCAAACGCTCTCTTCCATGCAGTGTGTGGGTCTAGGAAGTAAAGACTGGAACATGCTATTCACAAAAGCACAAATAGTGGGGTTTTACTAATATTTATATCTTACAAATATTTTAAAAATTACGAAAAAACAATTCGGGACTCATCATATCGCTATGTTGGTCTCTCCTTAAACAGTCAGTCAGAAAACAGCCAAGCTGATTCGTGGCAAAGGGGTAATGTCACCGTCTTTCGTGTGAGAGATCGCGGGTTTGAACCCAGCACAATGCAAAGTTTATTGTCAGCAATGTGTGTGGTTTTTTTAACATCAAAATGTGCGTCTCCATCTTGCGACGACGCGCATTACTTTTCTCATTCAAAAGTGTTACCGTGGCAACACTCGACGCCAAAAAGTGCGCCCCCCCTTCATCTGATTGGTCCATATTTGATAGTTCCCCAAAAGTCACCAAATTTTGCATGCAAGGCAGGCCTGGCGATAAATTTGATATTTCATGGTTTGCATTAATGGGCGTGGCCTAACGGCTCAACAGCGCCCCCTAGAATACTTTTCTCTGCCATAACTTTTGAATGGTTTGGCATAAAGAGTCGTGGGTGGTGTCATGGGACTCTGTATTGAGTCCTTGACCATAATTGGTGAAAATTAACCCCGCCCCTTCTTCTGATTGGTTGTCCCGATTTTCTGCTATAACTTTTGAATGGTTTGACATAGAGAGTCGTGGGTGGTGTCATCAGATTCTGTATGGAGTCCTTGACTTTCATTGGCCTGAATTAGCCCCGCCCCTTCTTCTGATTGGTTGTCCCGATTATCTGCTATAACTTTTGAATGGTTTGACATAGGAAGTCGTGGGTGGTGTCATTTCTGATATGCTTATGGGGGCGGTGGCCGTGAGTGCGAGGGCCCGTTCATCGCTGCTTGCAGCTTTAATTATTATTATTTTTCTTCTGACAAAGTGATGGCCTTTTTGCCCCCCTTAACATGCCCAAAAAGTCACCAAATTTTGCACCCAAGTCAGGCCTGGCGAAAAATTTGATATTTAATGGTTTGCATTAATGGGCGTGGCCTAACGGCTCAACAGCGCCCCCTTGAAAACTTTGTGCCTCAAGCCCCACGATACGGTTCGACGTACATGCACGAAAATCGGTACACACCTGTATCATGGGACAACTTAAAGAAAAGTCTCTTGCCGTCATGCCCGAAACCGAACAGGAAGTCGGCCATTTTGAATTAATCGTGTCACTTTGGCGCAATTTATGCCATTCCTTCGGCAGTTAATTCAGCCCGAACCGTAACGTGCACCCAGGTGTATTATACATCAAAATGTGCGTCTCCCTCCTGCGACCACACGCATTACTTTTCTCTTTCAAAAGCGTTACCGTGGCGACGCTAGACGCCAAAAAGCGCGCCCACCCTTCATCTGGTTGGTTCAGACAGAAAAAACTTTGCGCCTCAAGCCCCATAATACGGTTTGACGTACATGAACGAAAATTGGTACACTCCTGTATCATGTCGCAACTAAAAGAAAAGTCTCTTGGCGCCATGGCCGAAACCGAACAGGAAGTCGGCCATTTTGAACATTCTGAATTAATTGCGTAATTTTGGAGCAATATATGCCATTCTTCGAGAGTTAATTCAGCCCGAACCGTATTGTGAACCCAGATGTGTTATACATCAAAATGTGCGTCTCCATCCTGCGACTACACGCATTACTTTTCTCTTTCGAAAGTGTTACCGTGGCGACGCTAGACGCCAACAAGCGCACCCCCCCTTCATCTGATTGGTCCATATTTGATAGTTCCCCAAAAGGCACCAAATTTGGCATGCAAGCCAGGCCTGGTGATAAATTTGATATTTCATGGTTTGCATTAATGGGCGTGGCAAAATGGCTCAACAGCGCCCCCCGGAAAACTTTGTGCCTCAAGCCCCACAATACGGTTTGACGTACATGCACGAAAATCGCTACACACCTGTATCATGGCACAACTTAAAGAAAAGTCTCTTGGAGCCATGGCCAAAACCGAACAGGATGTCGGCCATTTTGAATAAATTGTGTCATTTTGGCGAAATTTATGCCATTCCTTCGAGAGTTAATTCAGCCCGAACCGTATCGTGCACCCAGGTGTGTTATACATCAAAATGTGCGTCTACATCCTGCGACACCACGCATTACTTTTCTCTTTCAAAAGTGTTACCGTGGCGACGCTAGACGCCAAAAGGCGCGCCCCCCCTTCATGTGATT
Source organism: Cololabis saira (assembly GCF_033807715.1). NCBI lineage: Eukaryota > Metazoa > Chordata > Actinopteri > Beloniformes > Belonidae > Cololabis > Cololabis saira. The sequence continues at coordinate 38,363,550 of NC_084597.1, forward strand.
GGTCCATATTTGATAGTTCTCCAAAAGTCACCAAATTTTGCATGCAAGCCAGGCCTGGTGATAAATTTTATATTTCATGGTTTGCATTAATGTGCGTGGCCTAACGGCTCAACAGCGCCACCTTGAATACTTTTCTCTGCCATAACTTTTGAATGGTTTGACATAGAGAGTCGTGGGTGGTGTCATCAGATTCTGTATGGAGTCCTTGACCTTCATTGGCCTGAATTAGCCCCGCCCCTTCTTCTGATTGGTTGTCCCTTTTTTCTGCTATAAACTTTGAATGGTTTGACATAGGAAGTCGTAGGTGGTGTCAAGGGACTCTGCAATGAGTCCTTGAGCTTCTTTGGCCTGAATTAGCCCCGCCCCTTCTTCTGATTGGTTGTCCCTTTTTTATAATAAAATCGCCACGAGCCGCCAGTCGCTCTCGCGCTGACTCCCGCTTCCTGATTCAAACGTCTGCCGGCCCCGCCCCCCGACCAATCGGTGGCGAGTAGGGTGATGACGGCCCCGCCTCCCGACCAATCAGTGGCGCGGAGGGTGATGACGGCCCCGCCCCCCGACCAATCGGTGGCGAGTAGGGTGATGACGGCCCCGCCCCCCGACCAATCAGTGGCGAGTAGGGTGATGACGGCCCCGCCCCCCGACCAATCAGCTCCCTGTAATGTGGTGACGTCAGAAATATTCCCAGCTCAGCCCGGTTACAACCTTGGCAGAATGGTTACAGAAAAAGTAATAATTAAAATAGTAGGGTTTTACTAATATTTATAACTTACAAATATTTAAAAAAAATAGAAAAAACAGCTCCAGACTTACATTACTAAATATCGATATGTTGGTCTCTCCTAAGTCAGTAGGTCAATTAGAAATGAGAAGCTGAGTCTTAGCTCAGCCAGAGTGTTCCCGTCTTTGGAGTCAGAGATCAGAGTTCGATTCCCGCAGTATCCAGACTTTTTTGTCAGCAATTTTTTTTTTTTCTACATCAATATGTGCGTCCCTGTCCTGCAACGACGCACATTACTTTTCTCATTTAAAAGCGTTACCGCGGCAACGCTAGACACCAAAAAGTGCGCCCACCCTTCATCTGATTGGTTCAGAGGGAAAAAACTTTGAGCCTCAAGCCCCATAATACGGTTTGACGTACATGAACGAAAATCGGTACACACCTGTATCATGTCGCAACTTAAAGAAAAGTCTCATGGCGCCATGGCCGAAATTGAACAGGAAGTCGGCCATTTTTAATTAATTGTGTAATTTTGGCGCAATTAATGCCATTCCTTCGGCAATTAATACGGCCCGAACCGTAACGTGCATCCAGGTGACTTATACCTCAAAATGTGCGTCTCCATCTTGCGACTACGCGCATTACTTTTCTCTTTCAAAAGTGTTACCGTGGCGATGCTAGACGCCAAAAAGCGTGCCCCCTTAATCTGATTGGTCCATATTTGATAGTTCTCCAAAAGTCACCAAATTTTGCATGCAAGCCAGGCCTGGTGATAAATTTGATATTTCATGGTTTGCATTAATGGGCGTGGCAAAATGGCTCAACAGCACCCCCCGGAAAACTTTTCTCTGCCATAACTTTTGAATGGTTTGACATAAAGAGTCATGGGTGGTGTCATGGGACTCGGTATTGAGTCCTTGACCATAATTGGTGAAAATTAGCCCCGCCCCTTCTTTTGATTGGTTGTCCCTATTTCCTGCTATAACTTTTGAATGGTTTGACATAGAGAGTCGTGGGTGGTGTCATCAGACTCTGTATGGAGTCCTTGACCTTCATTGGCCTGAATTAGCCCCGCCCCTTCTTGTGATTGGTTGTCCCTTTTTTCTGCTATAACTTTTGAATGGTTTGACATAGGAAGTCGTGGGTGGTGTAATTTCTGATATGCTTATGGGGGGCGGTGGCCGTGAGTGCGAGGGCCCGTTCATCGCTGCTTGCAGCTTTAATTATTATTATTATTATTATTTTCCTGACAAAGTGATGGCCTTTTTGCCCCCCTTAACATGCCCAAAAAGTCACCAAATTTTGCACCCAGGTCAGGCCTGGCGAAAAATTTGATATTTAATGGTTTGCATTAATGGGTGTGGCAAAATGGCTCAACAGCGCCCCCTTGAAAACTTTGTGCCTCAAGCCCCACGATACGGTTTGACGTACATGCACGAAAATCGGTACACACCTGTATCATGGGACAACTTAAAGAAAAGTCTCTTGGGATCATGCCCGAAACCGAACAGGAAGTCGGCCATTTTGAATTAATCGTGTCACTTTGGCGCAATTTATGCCATTCCTTCGAAAGTTAATTCAGCCCGAACCGTAACGTGCACCCAGGTGTGTTATACATCAAAATGTGCGTCTCCATCCTGCGACCACACGCATTACTTTTCTCTTTCGAAAGCGTTACCGTGGCGACGCTAGACGCCAAAAAGCGCGCCCACCCTTCATCTGATTGGTTCTGACAGAAAAAACTTTGCGCCTCAAGCCCCATAATACGGTTTGACGTACATGAACGGAAATCGGTACACACCTGTATCATGTTGCAACTAAAAGAAAAGTCTCTTGGCGCCATGGCCTAAACCGAACAGGAAGTCGGCCATTTTGAACATTCTGAATTAATCGTGTAATTTTGGAGCAATATATGCCATTCCTTCGAGAGTTAATTCAGCCCGAACCGTATCGTGAACCCAGATGTGTTATACATCAAAATGTGCGTCTCCATCCTGCGACTACACGCATTACTTTTCTCTTTCAAAAGTGTTACCGTGGCGACGCTAGACGCCAACAAGCGCACCCCCCCTTCATCTGATTGGTCCATATTTGATAGTTCCCCAAAAGGCACCAAATTTGGCATGCAAGCCAGGCCTGGCGATAAATTTGATATTTCATGGTTTGCATTAATGGGCGTGGCAAAATGGCTCAACAGCGCCCCCCAGAAAACTTTGTGCCTCAAGCCCCACAATACGGTTTGACGTACATGCACGAAAATCGCTACACACCTGTATCATGGCACAACTTAAAGAAAAGTCTCTTGGAGCCATGGCCGAAACCGAACAGGACGTCGGCCATTTTGAATAAATTGTGTCATTTTGGCGAAATTTATGCCATTCCTTCGGCAGTTAATTCAGCCCGAACCGTAACGTGCACCCAGGTGTGTTATACATCAAAATGTGCGTCTACATCCTGCGACACCACGCATTACTTTTCTCTTTCAAAAGTGTTACCGTGGCGACGCTAGACGCCAAAAGGCGCGCCCCCCCTTCATGTGATTGGTCCATATTTGATAGTTCTCCAAAAGTCACCAAATTTTGCATGCAAGCCAGACTTGGCGATAAATGTGATATTTCATGGTTTGCATTAATGGGCGTGGCCTAACGGCTCAACAGCGCCCCCTAGAAAACTTTTCTCTGCCATAACTTTTGAATGGTTTGACATAGAGAGTTGTGGGTGGTGTCATGGGACTCTGTAATGAGTCCTTAAGCTTCGTTGGCCTTAATTAGCCCCGCCCCTTCTTCTGATTGGTTGTCCCGATTTTCTGCTATAACTTTGGAATGGTTTAACATAGAGAGTCGTGGGTGGTGTCATGGGACTCTGTAAAGAGTCCTTGAACTTCGTTGGCCTTAATTAGCCCCGCCCCTTCTTCTGATTGGTTGTCCATATTTTCTGACTATAACTTTTGAATGGTTTGACATATTTGAAATATGCTGGTTATGTGTCAGCCAACCACAAAAATCTCTGGAATTTTGGTGGAATCATTTATTTTTTGTCCTTGCCCGGTGCAAATGACATAAATAGGGTGCGTGGTTTGGTTGTGAAAAAATAAAAGTAATGTTACGTGAACAATAAAACAAACGCTCCCTTCCATGCAGTGTGTGTGTCTAGGAAGTAAAGACTGGAACATGCTATTCACAAAAGCACAAATAGTGGGGTTTTACTAATATTTATATCTTACAAATATCTTAAAAATTACGAAAAAACAATTCGGGACTCAGATTATATGCTATGTTGGTCTCTCCTTAATCAGTCAGTCAGAAAACGGCCAAGCTGATCCGTGGCTTAGGGGTAACGTCGCCGTCTTTCGTGTGAGAGATCGCGGGTTCGATCCCAGCACAATGCAAAGTTTATTGTCAGCAATTTGTTTGTTTTTTTTAACATCAAAATGTACGTCTCCATCTTGCGACGACGCGCATTACTTTTCTCATTCAAAAGTGTTATCGTGGCAACACTCGACGCCAAAAAGCGTGCCCCCCTTCATCTGATTGGTCCATATTTGATAGTTCCCCAAAAGTCACCAAATTTTGCATGCAAGGCAGGCCTGGCAATAAATTGGATATTTCATGGTTTGCATTAATGGGCGTGGCCTAACGGCTCAACAGCGCCCCCTAGAATACTTTTCTCTGCCATAACTTTTGAATGGTTTGACATAGAGAGTTGTGGGTGGTGTCATGGGACTCTGTAATGAGTCCTTAGGCTTCGTTGGCCTTAATTAGCCCCGCCCCTTCTTCTGATTGGTTGTCCCTTTTTTCTGCTATAACTTTCGAATGGTTTGACATAGGAAGTCATGGGTGGTATCATGGGACTCTGTAATGAGTTCTTAAGCTTCGTTGGCCTTAATTAGCCCCGCCCCTTCTTCTGATTGGTTGTCCCGATTTTCTGCTATAACTTTGGAATGGTTTGACATAGAGAGTCCTGGGTGGTGTCATAAGATTCTGTATGGAGTCCTTGACCTTCATTGGCCTGAATTAGCCCCGCCCCTTCTTGTCTTTGGTTGTCCCTTTTTTCTGCTATAACTTTTGAATGGTTTGACATAGGAAGTCGTGGGTGGTGTCATGGGACTCTGTAATGAGTCCATAAGCTTCGTTGGCCTTAATTAGCCCCGCCCCTTCTTCTGATTGGTTGTCCCTTTTTTCTGCTATAACTTTTCAATGGTTTGACGTAGGAAGTCGTGGGTGGTGTCATTTCTGATACTTATGGGGGGCGGTGGCCGTGAGTGCGAGGGCCCGTTCATTGCTGCTTGCAGCTTTAATTAGGGCCCGAGCACCTTCAGTGCGAAGGCCCTATTGTATTTGCAGGAATTTTTATTATTATTATTATTATTATTATTATTATTTTCCTGACAAAGTGAAGGCCTTTTTGCCCCCCTTAACATGCCCAAAAAGTCACCAAATTTTGCACCCTAGTCAGGCCTGGCGAAAAATTTGATATTTAAAGGTTTGCATTAATGGGCGTGGCAAAATGGCTCAACAGCGCCCCCTTGAAAACTTTGTGCCTCAAGCCCCACGATACTGTTAGACGTACATGGAAGAAAATCGGTACACACCTGTATCATGGGACAACTTAAACAAAAGTCTCTTGGGGTCATGCCCGAAACCGAACAGGATGTCGGCCATTTTGAATTAGTCGTGTCATTTTGGCGAAATTTATGCCATTCCTTCGAAAGTTAATTCAGCCCGAACCGTAACGTTCCCCCAAGTGTGTTATACATCAAAATGTGCGTCTCCATCATCCGACCCCACGCATTACTTTTCTCTTTCGAAAGCGTTACCGTGGCGACGTTAGACGCCAAAAAGCGTGCCCACCCTTCATCTGATTGGTTCAGACAGAAAAAACTTTGCGCCTCAAGCCCCATAATACGCTTTGACGTACATGAACGAAAATCGGTACACACCTGTATCATGTCGCAACTAAAAGAAAAGTCTCTTGGCGCCATGGCCGAAACCGAACAGGAAGTCGGCCATTTTGAACATTCTGCATTAATCGCGTAATTTTAGAGCAATATATGCCATTCCTTCGAGAGTTAATTCAGCCCGAACCGTATCGTGAACCCAGATGTGTTATACATCAAAATGTGCGTCTCCATCCTGCGACTACACGCATTACTTTTCTCTTTCCAAAGTGTTACCGTGGCGACGCTAGACGCCAACAAGCGCACCCCCCCTTCATCTGATTGGTCCATATTTGATAGTTCCCCAAAAGGCACCAAATTTGGCATGCAAGCCAGGCCTGGCGATAAATTTGATATTTCATGGTTTGCATTAATGGGCGTGGCAAAATGCCTCAACAGCGCCCCCCGGAAAACTTTGTGCCTCAAGCCCCACAATACGGTTTGACGTACATGCACGAAAATCGCTACACACCTGTATCATGGCACAACTTAAAGAAAAGTCTCTTGGAGCCATGCCCGAAACCGAACAGGATGTCGGCCATTTTGAATAAATTGTGTCATTTTGGCGAAATTTATGCCATTCCTTCGGCAGTTAATTCAGCCTGAACCGTAACGTGCACCCAGGTGTGTTATACATCTAAATGTGCGTCTACATCCTGCGTCACCACGCATTACTTTTCTCTTTCAAAAGTGTTACCGTGGCGATGCTAGACGCCAAAAGGCGCGCCCCCCCTTCATGTGATTGGTCCATATTTGATAGTTCTCCAAAAGTCACCAAATTTTGCATGCAAGCCAGACTTGGCGATAAATTTGATATTTCATGGTTTGCATTAATGGGCGTGGCCTAACGGCTCAACAGCGCCCCCTAGAATACTTTTATCTGCCATAACTTTTGAATGGTTTGACATAGGAAGTCGTGGGTGGTGTCATGGGACATTGTACTGACTTCTTAAGCTTCGTTGGCCAGAATTAGCCCCGCCTCTTCTTCTGATTGGTTGTCCCTTTTTTCTGCTATAACTTTTTAATGGTTTGACATAGGAAGTCGTGGGTGGTGTCATGGGACTCTGTAATGAGTTCTTAAGCTTCGTTGGCCTTAATTAGCCCCGCCCCTTCTTCTGATTGGTTATCCCGATTTTCTGCTATAACTTTGGAATGGTTTGACATAGAGAGTCCAGCTTCCTGATTCAAACGTCTGCTGGCCCCGCCCCCCGACCAATCAGTGGCGAGTAGGGTGATGACGGCCCCGCCCCCCGACCAATCAGTGGCGAGTAGGGTGATGACGGCCCCGCCCCCCGACCAATCAGTGGCGAGTATGGTGATGACGGCCCCGCTCCCCGACCAATCAGCTGCCTGTAATATGGTGTCATGCTCTCGCGCTGACTCCCGCTTCCTGATTCAAACGTCTGCCGGCCCCGCCCCCCGACCAATCAGTAGGGTGAAGACGGCCCCGCTCCCCGACCAATCAGCTGCCTGTAATATGGCGTCATGCTCTCGCGCTGACTCCCGCTTCCTGATTCAAACGTCTGCCGGCCCCGCCCCCCGACCAATCAGTGGCGAGTAGGGTGATGACGGCCCCACGCATTACTTTTCTCTTTCAAAAGCGTTACCGTGGCGATGCTAGACGCCAAAAAGCGCGCCCACCCTTCATCTGATTGGTTCTGACAGAAAAAACTTTGCGCCTCAAGCCCCATAATACGGTTTGACGTACATGAACGAAAATCGGTACACTCCTGTATCATGTCGCAACTAAAAGAAAAGTCTCTTGGCGCCATGGCCGAAACCGAACAGGAAGTCGGCAAGCCAGACTTGGCGATAAATTTGATATTTCATGGTTTGCATTAATGGGCGTGGCCTAACGGCTCAACAGCGCCCCCTAGAAAACTTTTATCTGCCGTAACTTTTGAATGGTTTGACATAGGAAGTCGTGGGTGGTGTCATGGGACTCTGTAATGAGTTCTTAAGCTTCGTTGGCCTTAATTAGCCCCGCCCCTTCTTCTGATTGGTTGTCCCGATTTTCTGCTATAACTTTGGAATGGTTTGACATAGAGAGTCGTGGGTGGTGTCATCAGATTCTGTATGGAGTCCTTGACCTTCATTGGCCTGAATTAGCCCCGCCCCTTCTTCTGATTGGTTGTCCTTTTTTTATAATAAAATCGCCGCGAGCCGCCAGTCGCTCTCGCGCTGACTCCCGCTTCCTGATTCAAACGTCTGCCGGCCCCGCCCCCCGACCAATCAGTGGCGAGTAGGGTGATGACGGCCCCGCCCCCGACCAATCCGTGGCGAGTAAGGTGATGACGGCCCCGCCCCCCGACCAATCAGTGGCGAGTAGGGTGATGACGGCCCCGCCCCCGACCAATCCGTGGCGAGTAAGGTGATGACGGCCCCGCCCCCCGACCAATCAGTGGCGAGTAGGGTGATGACGGCCCCGCCCCCGACCAATCCGCTGTTGTAATGTGGTGACATCAGAAATAGTCCCGTGCTCAGCCCGGTTAGAACCTCGGTAAATGGTTACAGAAAAAGTAATAATATAATAGTAGTGTTTTACTAATATTTATACCTTACAAATATTTAAAAAATTAGGAAAAAAAGTTCCAGACATTATATCGCTATGTTGGTCTCTCCTAAGCCAGTAAGTCAAACTGAAAGTAATAGTTGAGTCTTAGCTCAACCAGAGCTTTACGGTCTATGGTGCCGGAGGTCCGGAGTTCGAGACCGGCTGTATCCCAAAATTTTTTTTTTTACATCAAAATTTTCGTCTCTGTCCTGCGACGACGCACATTACTTTTCTCTTTCAAAAGTGTTACCGTGGCGACGCTAAACGCGAAAAAGCGCTCGTCCCCTTCATCTGATTGGTCCATATTTGATAGTTCTCCAAAAGTCACCAAAATTTGCATGCAAGCCAGGCCTGGTGATAAATTTGATATTTAATGGTTTGCATTAATGGGCGTGGCCTAACGGCTCAACAGCGCCCCCTAGAATACTTTTCTCTGCCATAACTTTTGAATGGTTTGACATAAAGAGTCGTGGGTGGTGTCATGGGACTCGGTATTAAGTCCTTGACCTTCATTGGCCTGAATTAGCCCCGCCCCTTCTTCTGATTGGTTGTTCCTTTTTTCTGCTATAACTTTTGAATGGTTTGACATAGAGAGTCGTGGGTGGTGTCATTTCTGACATGCTTATGGGGGGCGGTGGACGTGAGTGCGAGGGCCCGTTCATCGCTGCTTGCAGCTTTAATTATTATTATTATTTTTCTTCTGACAAAGTGATGGCCTTTTTGCCCCCCTTAACATGCCCAAAAAGTCACCAAATTTTGCACCCAAGTCAGGCCTGGCGAAAAATTTGATATTTAATGGTTTGCATTAATGGGCGTGGCAAAATGGCTCAACAGCGCCCCCTTGAAAACTTTGTGCCTCAAGCCCCACGATACGGTTTGACGTACATGCACGAAAATCGGTACACACCTGTATCATGGGACAACTTAAAGAAAAGTCTCTTGCCGTCATGCCCGAAACCGAACAGGAAGTCGGCCATTTTGAATTAATCGTGTCACTTTGGCGCAATTTATGCCATTCCTTCGGCAGTTAATTCAGCCCGAACCGTAACGTGCACCCAGGTGTATTATACATCAAAATGTGCGTCTCCCTCCTGCGACCACACGCATTACTTTTCTCTTTCAAAAGCGTTACCGTGGCGACGCTAGACGCCAAAAAGCGCGCCCACCCTTCATCTGGTTGGTTCAGACAGAAAAAACTTTGCGCCTCAAGCCCCATAATACGGTTTGACGTACATGAACGAAAATTGGTACACTCCTGTATCATGTCGCAACTAAAAGAAAAGTCTCTTGGCGCCATGGCCGAAACCGAACAGGAAGTCGGCCATTTTGAACATTCTGAATTAATTGCGTAATTTTGGAGCAATATATGCCATTCTTCGAGAGTTAATTCAGCCCGAACCGTATCGTGAACCCAGATGTGTTATACATCAAAATGTGCGTCTCCATCCTGCGACTACACGCATTACTTTTCTCTTTCGAAAGTGTTACCGTGGCGACGCTAGACGCCAACAAGCGCACCCCCCCTTCATCTGATTGGTCCATATTTGATAGTTCCCCAAAAGGCACCAAATTTGGCATGCAAGCCAGGCCTGGTGATAAATTTGATATTTCATGGTTTGCATTAATGGGCGTGGCAAAATGGCTCAACAGCGCCCCCCGGAAAACTTTGTGCCTCAAGCCCCACAATACGGTTTGACGTACATGCACGAAAATCGCTACACACCTGTATCATGGCACAACTTAAAGAAAAGTCTCTTGGAGCCATGGCCAAAACCGAACAGGATGTCGGCCATTTTGAATAAATTGTGTCATTTTGGCGAAATTTATGCCATTCCTTCGAGAGTTAATTCAGCCCGAACCGTATCGTACACCCAGGTGTGTTATACATCAAAATGTGCGTCTACATCCTGCGACTATGCGCATTACTTTTCTCTTTCAAAAGTGTTACCGTGGCGACGCTAGACGCCAAAAAGCGCGCCCCCCCTTCATCTGATTGGTCCATATTTGATAGTTTCCCAAAAGTCACCAAATTTTGCATGCAAGCCAGACTTGGCGATAAATTTGATATTTCATGGTTTGCATTAATGGGCGTGGCCTAACGGCTCAACAGCGCCCCCTAGAAAACTTTTCTCTGCCATAACTTTTGAATGGTTTGACATAGGAAGTCGTGGGTGGTGTCATCAGATTCTTTATGGAGTCCTTGACCTTCATTGGCCTGAATTAGCCCCGCCCCTTCTTCTGATTGGTTGTCCCTTTTTTCTGCTATAACTTTTTAATGGTTTGACATAGGAAGTCGTGGGTGGTGTCATGGGACTCTGTAATGAGTTCTTAAGCTTCGTTGGCCTGAATTAGCCCCGCCCCTTCTTCTGATTGGTTGTCCATATTTTCTGACTATAACTTTTGAATGGTTTGACATATTTGAAATATGCTGGTAATGTGTCAGCCAACCACAAAAATCTCTGGAATTTTGGTGGAATCATTTATTTTTTGTCCTTGCCCGGTGCAAATGACATAAATAAAGTGCGTGGTTTGGTTGTGAAAAATTAAAAGTAATGTTACGTGAACAATAAATCAAACGCTCCCTTCCATGCAGTGTGTGTGTCTAGGAAGTAAAGACTGGAACATGCTATTCACAAAAGAATAAATAGTGGGGTTTTACTAATATTTATATCTTACAAATATTTTAAAAATTACGAAAAAACAATTCGGGACTCAGATTACATCGCTATGTTGGTATCTCCTAAGTCAGTCAGTCTGAAAATGGCCAAGCTGATTCGTGGCTCAGCGGTAATGTCACCGTCTTTCATGTGGGAGATCGTGGGATCGATCCCAGCTCAATGCAAAGATTATTGTCAGCAATTTGTGTGTTTTTTTTTTTTACATCAACATGTGCGTCTCCTTCCTGCGACGACGCGCATTACTTTTCTCATTCAAAAGCGTTAACGTGGCAACACTCGACGCCAAAAAGTGCGCCCCCTTCATCTGATTGGTCCATATTTGATAGTTCTCCAAAAGTCACCAAATTTTGCACCAAGCCAGGCCTGGGGATAAATTTGATATTTCATGGTTTGCATGAATGGGCGTGGCCTAATGGCTCAACAGCGCCCCCTAGAATACTTTTTTCTGCTATAATTTTTGAATGGTTTGACATAGAGAGTCGTGGGTGGTGTCATCGGACTCGGTATTGAGTCCTTGACCATAATTGGTGCAAATTAGCCCTGCCCCTTCTTCTGATTGGTTGTCCCGATTTTCTGCTATAACTTTTGAATGGTTTGACATAGAGAGTCGTGGGTGGTGTCGTTTCTGATATGCTTATGGGGGGCGGTGGCCGTGAGTGCGAGGGCCCGTTCATCGCTGCTTGCAGCTTTAATTCTGTTTGTAATTTCATGTAGACTTCCCTGATTTCACATTGTAATTTACTTCTGGTTTCCAGACAGGTTAAACGTGGCTCATCTGAATGCCTGCTTGTTTTGTAACTACAGTCACGTTAAAGTGTAGCTGCAGGAGAAACTCAGAAGTTTGATTTCAGTTTAGTGTTGTGTTAAAGCACTGCTAAACTATCCACGTGTTTGTTCACACAACAGTTGTCCCTTTTACTTCGATTATGGAAAAACATTGTTTGAGAATTTTTGGTGTTTATTCAGACCCAACAAACTGTCAAAACTGCTTTCTTTTGTAGAAGTCTGCACATTTGCTGATTGTCAATTCAAGTGCATTTGATTAGCAACACCTGGCTGCCACTTACACTACTTACACCTTCATTTCCTTTAAAGGCAGTAAGTCTGTACTCAGGAAGTTTCTCACATATGCTTCCTCATTTTGCCTTTGTGTTTTGTTTTTTATATAAACAATGACACAATCAAATATATCATATTGCTGTGAGCTTGAATTAGGTTCATTCAAGGCCTTTTAAGAGCTTGATAATATGAATGAGTGTGCTGACACATGAAAACTTAAACCAATCTCTGTGTACAGCAAGCATGGGGCAGTAACTGTAATTACATTACATACATTTTCATACAAAAATCAAAAAATGCACAATAACCTTGGACTTTGGATGTCCATAGATAGATCAATTGCGTTAATCTCATAACATCCCTGAGTGATTCTTTGGGGAAAATGTTTGTTTTTGCATGTTTTGTCACATTTACACAGACTCAAACACACACAGAGTTTCTATGAGTTCATGGGCTTGTTCTAGTTCTGCATAGTTAAAAAAGAAAAGTACAAGGCTTGAAATTTTGTGCTACTTGTGCTTAATTAATTTTTTATTCTGTTATTATTTTATTTATTTTATTATTTATTAAAGTACTTAAATTTACTTTAAGATTATTTTAATTTAAGCTATTTTTTATTTTTTTATTAATTTTAATTTATTTTATTATTTTATTGATTTAATTTGCCTGAACATGATTATTTTGTACTTTTGTCTGTTTGAATGGTTGTGTTAAAAGAATAAATCAGACGTTACTCAACAGTTACTCAGTACTTGAGTAGTTTTTTCACCAAGTACTTTTTTACTTTTACTCAAGTAATTATTTGGATGACTACTTTTTACTTCTACTTGAGTCATATTATTCTGAAGTAACAGTACTTTTACTTGAGTACAATGTTTGGCTACTGTACCCACCTCTGCTTCTTTCACATTTCAAACAGCATAATTTTTGTGAAAATAACATCTTTTCTCCAAATGCTAATTCCAGCGAGGAGGATGCTGCTGCAGTGTACAAGGCTGCCCGCTTCCTCAACATGACAGGCTCAGGCTACGTGTGGCTGGTGGGTGAGCGGGAGATGTCGGGTAAAGCCCTGAGTGAGGCGCCAGACGGTACGTTCATCCAGCAGAGATCAGCAGGAATACAAGTATTAAAGCAGGCTTTACTCAGAGGCAGAGTTCAGCACATGCAGAATTAAAGAGCTTAACAGCTAACAGTGGATGTATCACGTATTTAACTGCATAACTGCTTGTTGTGTGTTGCTTATTTAGGCATTTAAGTGCTCTGGTTAAAAGGTTTCCAATGTTTTGTGTGCCTAAAAGCTCAGTTTCTGAGTTTAAATATATAAATTCGGCATTGTATAACACTATGTTTATTGTGCTATTCAGTCATGTTAATAGCTTGGTTTGTAATGAATTAGAAAGGGACAGTTTTGCGACAAATATCTGGTAGAATGGTAATCTTATTTTGCTCTAACCTACCTTTGTATGTCTCTCACAATGTATTTACACTTTGTGGCCACAAATGTTAGCCGTGTTTGCCCTGGTCACTCTTTTGTTGTCCTGTCTGGTCTTGTCTCTTCCACGTCCACTGCAGCTTCTCTCAGGGGGTGCAACACTGACAGATACAGTTACAATCAGGAAACTTAGCTGAAGTTGCATTGTTGCCTGGTTTAAACTGCTGTGCCAAACGGTACTTGTGTTTACTGAGAACACCGTCAACATTTGTGTCCATGACAAAACCTCAAATATTTGCTGGCTTGCTTGAAAAAACAATAAATCCAAGCTCAAGGGAGTGTTTAAACATGCTGTCTAACGTTCTGTCGCCACTGCTGATCTCTTCTGTTGTTGTTGCCTTTTTTCATGAATTAATTTCTATGAGAGAAATGTTTTAATGACATTAACATGCAACAAAAATGGATTTAACAACTGGCGTCAGAGCCCGAACAGTTAGCACAGCGTGGTGATGATGTTTGTTGTGGGCCTGATCTCAGGTCTGATCGGCCTCCAGCTCATCAACGGCAAGAATGAATCGGCTCACATCAACGATGCAGTGGCTGTGGTGGCTCAATCCATCCAGGAGCTCTTCGAGAAGGAGAACATCACAGAACCACCGAGAGGATGTGTTGGCAACACCAACATCTGGAAAACAGGGCCCCTTTTTAAACGGTAAGGTTTAAAAGAACTGAGGCATTACAAGCTTTTTTTTCTTAAATTTTTGCTTCTGTTAAGTGATGTTTGATTTAATGAAACTAGGAGCTCCCAGTATATATATTAAAGATCAGTAAGTTAATCTTAAAAAAGAAAAAAGCATTTTAAGAAAATTTTTTAGTAAATTCTTCTGTTTTTACATAAAATTAGTCTTAAAAAAAAAAAATATATATATATACATATATATATATATATATATATATATATCTCAAACCAGAGCCACTAATCCAAACAGCTGAAACATTTGTGCCAAATATGATTAAAATGTCACAATACACCACAGGTTACAGCAAGTATTGTGAGGGTCTGGAGTGGTTCACAGACTGAAAAGGCCTAAAAAAGTGCAGATTTTGGCCACATCTGATAGATCTGGGTTGAGTTGAGTCAATGGCGTCATCAAGCCAAATGTGAGACGAAGAAAACTATTTATGTGGGCCACTTGACCTTGACACTTGATTTTTCATTGTATTTTCAATAAGAAATGTGGGGCATCAGTCACTTTACCCCACACATGTGAAATGAAGAGTTAAATGATACAGATAATAGATAATGGTTTTGATTTCCTTGCCACAGGGTCCTGATGTCTTCTAAGTATCCAGAGGGTCTCACAGGACGGGTTGAGTTCAACGACGATGGAGACAGGAAGTTCGCCCACTACAGTATTCTCAACTATCAGAAGTCTCGCCTCATTCAAGTCGGCATATATAATGGAACGCAGGTATCCTCATACACACAACACTAACTGACCTATTGGATCTGTAATTACTGAAGAAATTAGGAAAAGTGCATTTTCCTTTTTTAAACTGGGTTTTCATGCTCAGGTTCACGGCGTTCCACGTGGTCCACATGCTGAAATAGAGTCTAGTCCAGGGGTCGGCAACCCGCGGCTCTAGAGCCGCATGCGACTCTTTAGCGCCACCCTAGTGGCTCCCTGGAGCTTTTTCAAAAAGCTTTTTAATCTCGACATTTCAACTTTTTTCTCGAAATTTTGACTTTTTTCTTGACATTTCTACTTTTCTCAAGATTTTACTTCAACATTAATCTTGACATTTCTCCTTTCGCCATTTGTCTTCATTCTAAGGCTTATACAAGACTTTTCATTTTTTGCGGCTCCAGACATATTTGTTTTTTGTGTTTTTGGTCCAATATGGCTCTTTCAACATTTTGGGTTGCCGACCCCTGGTCTAGTCATTTTAACTAATGATATTTACTCAGGTGTGAGGTTACTTATTCTTGATTACAGTGATGCCAAATTGGGCTGAAAGCTCATAATCTTAAAAGACGAATATAAACATTGATGTGCTCATGGTAGCTTTTTAAAATAGTCTTGTAGATGGTTGGTCTTTGGGCACCAGCACTTCCGCTCCCTGATTGTAGGTGTAATAATAACTTCCTTAAGCCCTCAGGTACGATGCATAAGTCAAATCCCCTCGTGGATGGCAATTACTGAAGGAACTGCTGTGCTGAGGTTATATAACACTCTGACTCATTAGTGATGCTCTCCCACAGTGTTAGAGTCTCATCACCAGCATGCCTTCTGTCATCACTCCCCTATAATCCTGTATGTTTTCTATCCCTGCAGGTGGTGATGAACAATCAGCGGAAGATCATCTGGCCCGGAGGAGAGACTGAGAAACCACAGGGCTTCCAGATGTCTACTCGATTAAAGGTGGGACGCTTCCCCTTTTGTGCTGCAATCTGACAGTCATGTCCACACCGATCTAGTGTTGGCCTGAGCTGACGTACTCATGTTGGACAGCGCACTAACATTCCTGCAGTGCAGGGGAGTAAAGGCACCACTGATATTCGCACTATGACATTTATCCCTTCATATCTTTCACAAGTCTGTCAAGGACCGCTCCTCTGTGGCCTTGTTATCGATTCAACTGTCAATCTCTGTCTGTCCGTTTGCATCAGGGTTTCTGCTGTTTGGTTTTTTTTTTGTTTCGTTTTTTTCATCTTGAACGGGGTCACAGCGAATCCAGCCCTGTCTTTGAAATAAACAGCTTTGTCCCCGTCTGTTGTAGATAGTGACGATACACCAGGAGCCGTTCGTGTACGTGAAACCCACGCTTCCGGATGGGACGTGCAAGGAGGAAATTACATTAAACGGAGTCTCAATAAAAAAGGTTATCTGCACTGGGCCCAATGAGACCATCCCAGGTAACACATCAGGGACGTTTACAATATCACTTGTGCTTTCAGCGCAACCGCCAAACATCCACAGGAGGTGCATACATATATATGTCGTAGGTATCTATATATGTATGCATGTTGCCATTCAGAATGACTGACTGTTGGTGGGGATCGCTGTGCCATGCCTGCGTGCTGTGTGGGTGTGTGTGTTCTTGTCTGCAGAAAACCATTGAGTCACGCATTTTGTGCAGTCTGCGTGCGCCGCCAAAAACAAAAACAAAAAAAACCCCAACAAACTCTAACATGATTGTAACGTGCAACCATTGCTGATTTTGTTACAGGACGCCCAATCGTACCCCAATGCTGTTATGGATTCTGCATTGATCTCCTGATCAAGTTGGCCATGACCATGAACTTCACCTATGAGGTGCATCTGGTGGCTGATGGAAAATTTGGGACGCAAGAGCGGGTTAGTTTTTACATTAAAAGCTAAACTGGTGACTTCCTGAATGTTTTACACTGAACGCTTTGAATAACTTTTATGATTTTATTTTACCCCCCTGATGATAATGATTTTGACCTCTTCAGAGTGTATTGACAAGCAAGAACACAATTGATTCCCACATTTATGAAATGTCCAGAGGAGAGAATATGTTCATGTGCTACTTTTGAATGTCAGCTGTTGGCATTTGAAGGAAATATTCTACAACAAAAAAGAACACAAGCATCTTAAGAGAAAGAAAGAGATCATTTCCTCGCAGTGGTAGTAGCACAGTGTTGTTGAACAAAGCCTATACAGCACCACAGATCTATTCAATCAGGCACCTCATCGTGTTTGTGTCTTCTGACTCCAGTTTCACCTTTTTTACCTGAACAAAGAAGAAAATGGAGGATTCATCTTCATTACAATAGTAGACAGATTTGAATTTTTATTTATTACTGACGAATCAGGCACCAAATAGGAAAACAAGGTTATCATGATAACACAGAAGGGAACAACGTAAATTTAAAAGGCACCCTTTGTCAGCTAATGCAGCACCTCATCTGCTCTGTGGTGCATGCAGATGAGGAGACTCATTCTCACACTCCATTTACACACCAGGTGTATAGATGTATTGTTTTGGCAGACATAATTCATTTTCATTAGTGCCCAGAGGAAAGGGTTTGTTTTTGTGCAAACAAAGTAGGACACATGCTCTGATATGGTATATACACAGTATAACCTAACATAGTGGTACAGTAGGACACTTTTAGGAATGTAAAAAGCCTTCTAATTCATCTCCACCTGATGTATTTGGAATAAATTGATATTTCGCTTGATGATACTGCCTTTTATTGTCTTTGTTATCCTAATAGTGTGATAATTAATCAGAATCATGAAAAAAAGAAAAGCCTACAGAGCAAACTTTTCTGCTTCTCAGTCCAGCAGTCATGTGCTCTTAAAATACAGTAGATGCAGTGAACAAAAAAAAGAGCTGACCAAAGATCACGCTCTGTTATCTGAAGTAATTACATCTCCACAGAGTATGTAGAGTCAATGTTAGTTTGTGACTTAATTCAAATGGGTAGCGACCCATATTGGTCTTGTCTGCTAGTCTTATATCACAGTGAGCTTTATGCAAGCAAGATATCTTTTTTTGTTTCTCTAATTGTATCCATCACGCCCATAAACCCGCCCATACATAAAAAAAACAACCATACATGTACACTGCATGTATACATGTGCACAAACAGAGCATCGTTAAAATGGTCAGACTACCGATTTCACAGCATATCTATATAAACAGATTATGTGACATTTAAATAGTCACACAGGTGAATGTAACTAATTATGTGACTTCTGAATTTCACTGGCAGCACCTGATTACATTTTTTAAAGGAGCTTGAGGCCGGATTGTGGCAAGATTTATGAAAAAAATCCGTATACGTTTTAAGTTTTCTAGTAATAATGTCAGATGAAGCATTCCAAACCCAAAAGAATGAGCTCTCTAGTGTATCTCTCCTTTGCCTTGGACAGGCTGTGTGGTGCAAAATGTGCTGCAATTCGGTTCCGAATTTCCCGCGCTGTCCTGCGGATGTGACGTCACATGACGCTGCATGCACGTTCTCCCCGTTCTCCCGTGCCGGCTTCACTGTTGGCTGCAGTACCCCCAACGGCCGTCGTGGTGAAGGGTGGCGCTAGAGAGTCTCATTTCTTAAAAGGAGCCTCAAGCTCCTTTAAGTCAGAACACTAAGTCAGAATTATTATTGAGTCATACGTAATAAATCCAAGAATATATACTCACTTATATTATATATATTTAAATCCTAGTTTTCAAGATGACTGGCATGTAAAAAAAAAAGGAAAAAAAGGGGGGGGTCACAGCTTTAAAAGGCTCTCATTATGTGCCTGATTTCAAATGCAGTTTTGGGAGAAATCAAATACTATTTGGCCAATATCAGGGAAGGGTCACATACAACGTAGCAAACCTGTTGATAGAGACAAGTGAAAGATGAAACATTTTCAGTCTTCTGCAAGGTATAAATAAAAGTTATAAGACCTCATACTATGAGGACAAACTTGTTTCATTTGTTGAATCGAGACAGAGAATTTGAAGAGGCTTCCCACGTGGATTGTTGAGAGAGGTTTGTAGTAGCAATGAACATGGACGGTAACCAGGATGTTTTGTCATACTGAGTTGTTCTATGTCATTGTGTTCACAGATGAGTTGCTCATGTTGTGTTTTACTTAGCTTCATGTTAGATTAGTAAAGCAGTGACACCATGTGTGCAAAGCGTTTCTGAGTTAAGGTACATGTTAGCAGAGAGAAGCGCCGCGAGTGGTGCATAGCTCATTGTTAAACCAAAGAGCTGTGTAGATGTAAAAGATGTTCTTGCAACCCTCACATCCGATACTGGATGCCCAGCTGATTCACTGCCTTGGTTTATTTTATTACTTGGTTCTGCCACGTGCACTTACTGGTTTTGTTTCTGTTGTGTCGCTCTTGGCAGATTTTAGAGTCCAACCACTGAAATATCCGCAGGGGTTCTATCTGTTTTAACAACACATGCAATGAAAGTTAAGCTATTCAACTCAGTTTTAACAAATGGTGAGAGAATGAGACGATAAGGACCGTCAGAGACATTAATGACAAAAAAGTAATAAACTGCATGAATTGTGGAGATATGCAAGTGTCGTAAACTCTCCTAATATATGAACACAGTACCATTTCAAAAGGTTATTTCTAAATTGACATGTTTTCATTGAGAGTTCTTCCTAAAATGTTTCATGGATCTTTATGTCAAAAAAGTACTGAAAGCCTGTGTATGTGGAGCAGATCATTCAATTGCAACCTGCAGACTTATATTTGTCTGACCTTAGTCAATGTGGTGCAGAAGACAGCAGGGTGATAGCTGGTTCTTTTTGCCCTTCAGGTGAACAACAGCAACAAGAAAGAGTGGAACGGGATGATGGGAGAGCTCCTGGGGGGTCTGGCTGACATGATCGTTGCGCCGCTGACTATAAACAACGAACGAGCCCAGTACATCGAGTTCTCCAAACCTTTTAAATATCAAGGCCTCACTATCCTTGTTAAAAAGGTGAGTCGCAGTATTTGGGGGGCAGTTCACAGGCATGCAATGACATTTCTCTAATTGGCCAAGCAAAAAACACGAGAAGTGCTTATTGAAGCTGTTACCCTCATCATCATCTTTTAAGCATCATTTTATCTCATATTTATATAAGAGTCACAATCTGGATTTATCCCAAAATATCTCACGTATGACCTATGTGAGCCCCAAGAGGAACAGTTGCTGCCTGAGAAGCAGCAACTGGAGATACTAATGGATAAATATTAGATTCCTCCTTCATCTGACATAAGCCATTCAGCGTGAGTTGAATTTATATCCAGTTAAAATTGTCTCTTGCTGGCTGAGACAATTACAGCAGTTATCAGCACTCACAGTTTTAGCCCTTTTAATGAAAATTGTATATATGTTAGATTTACATCAAACCATTTGGGAAATGTGGTTCGCGGGAATTTCAAGTATTAATTAGATTTATTTTATTTTGACATGTTAACATTTCTAATCGCTTGCAGCAAATCTGCATTTATTTGAGGTAACCGTAAAGAAAAGAAATCCTGTCTCAAAATTCTCAATGATGGAAAAGATGGTTTCAAGCTCTTGCTCTTACTGTATGTGTCATCAAATAGCCTAGATTGGAGAGATAAAGTCAAAAAAAGGAAACAATTTATTCAATAGAAAGAGGTAAAAGGTCAGGGGAAACCTACACACAGCTTGGAAAAAGTCTGAAAAAACATTTGCCTAGAACGTATATATAAAGTAAATACGGATGGCTTTTAATTTAAAATTGCCTGAAAATATACAACGTTTTTTTGTGTTTAAGACAAGGACCATAGGAGGAAATTTGATTTTAAACATCCGTTTGCACGAACTACTTTAAAACAAATGTGTATTTCAGTATGTGGTGTAAAATTATGGAACTCCTTAACAATTGATTTAAAGGATTGTAAAAATATTCACCAGTTCAAGAAATTGTATAAAGACAACATAATCAGACAATATGAATTTAACGGGTAAAATGTCTTTTGTTGTTTTTTGTTTTTGGTGTTGTTGGTGAGTTATTGTGTATGTTTTCTTATTTTTTGTTTTGTTTTGTTCATTTTTTTTTTTGGTAATATATAAGTAGCGACTGTTGAACAGACGGACGGACCATTTTCATATACTTGTTTTATTTTTTTTGAGAAAGGGGCTTGTAATATAAGGCTTTCTTCTTCTTGCCCGTTTTCGATCATGGAATGGAACATGTATGTGAACTACCATTTCCATGATACGGAATAAATAAAAATGAAATGAAATGAAATGAAAATATGTCAGAGAAGAGTGTATTTGCCTCTGAGATGCAAGAAGGGGAAAATAAAAGTCGCTAATGATGAACTGATAACATACTGCAACGTGTGTGTTTTTTAGGAAATCCCTCGCAGTACACTGGACTCGTTTATGCAGCCGTTCCAGAGCACGCTGTGGCTGCTGGTGGGTCTTTCGGTGCATGTGGTGGCGGTGATGCTTTACCTTCTAGACCGGTTCAGGTACAAGGAGGACCTGTTTGTGTGTGATTGTGCGTCCTTGTGTGTGCCCAGATGTTTGTGTGTGTACATACACTCGTGAGCACTGCAGATCTTCCCTCGGTGTGGACGGCATAGCAGACGGAGGTGAAGATTGGCTCTGATCCTCATCCCACCATTCTGTCCCTGTGCTGCTGTCTATTGTTTTTTTTGTTGTTTTTTTTTTTCCTTTCTCCAGGCTTTCTCAATCTTGCTTCACCTGCTCGTGTTTAGAGCTCTACTTTGTCTGGGGTTGCCAGAGTTTTTCCCCTTTGCAGATTCTCAACAGTCTCTCATTTTATCTTCCACAACCTATCTAATTTCTTCCCTCTAGTCCATTTGGAAGATTTAAAGTGAACAGTGAAGAAGAAGAAGAAGATGCCCTCACCCTGTCATCAGCCATGTGGTTCTCCTGGGGAGTGCTGCTGAACTCTGGAATAGGAGAAGGTGAGACGAGACAGTAAATGCTAGTTGAATGGTTTTGCCATTTCATTTGGATTTGTTCACCTAAGTAGCAAAACCTTGCTGCAACTGTCAGTGAATATCATCTTAAAGGATGTTGGTCCCAACAAGGGTCCTTCAAACCTTTCCTGATATGCTTTGTTTCTATGCCAGGAAAATGTAGTTAGCAAACCTAAAGACACACAAAAGCCCGGACATCACGTCTAACTCACAAAATGCCAATAAACTTCAAACATATTGTTTTAAAATATTGCACAATAATGGTATTAAAATCCAAAATTCTGGGCCTCGATTCCAATTGTCTCTATGAATTGTAACGATCAATTTGGCTAATTTTTCCTGACCTTTTAGAAGATGAGAAAAAAAACATAAGCTTTAACCATTGTTGACTCGGTTAGTATTTAGATGCTTTTCATCTTGTTGCAAATTAAAGCGACACTACGTAACTTTTCCAGCTTAATATCATATTTCCAGAGTCATTGTGATGGTACATCAACTTCCAACGGGTTTAATGACACCTCTGTCATGATCTGAGGGGTCTGTATCACCTTCACTGTATCACCTTCACAGAAAAGTAAGAGTAATACAAAACATGTACTGTATGTTGTACTATTATACTAATTTATTGAAACACATGGCGAGTCAAACATTTACCAAAGCAGCTGCCAAACACTCCTAAACAAGGTAGCCTAAGACGTGGGTTGTGCAGAACTGCGGCAGTAAATCCTTCTAAAGAGTGGCGCTCCGACGAGGAGCTCCATTCTTTAGTAGGGATTTCATATGGATCCAGACCGTTAATAATCATTATTTTCTCCATATACCGCTCCCTGGCTTCCTTGTTTAAGGTATCCCGGTAAATTCCAGTTCCTTTCCAGCAGTTTAACATCTTTTTTTTTGCGTTCCGTCTGTTCACTTCGTGAAACAGAAAAGCGTCCCGTCTTCTCTCAAAACAAATGCACGCGACGGGACAGGAGTTTTCCAGGAGTACGTGCTGGTGCTCATGGGAAACGTAGTGTTCTTTCTGGTAAAGCACTACCGCTTTTGTCCAAAAGATGCCGGCAAACTCAGAAAAGCTGAAAGTTACGTTGTGCTGCTTTAATGGACACTACCCAAACCCTATGACACCTGATGTGCATTTAGGACTGGAAACAAGGATAACATGACAACATTTGAAATTCCCAAACTGAATACTCAAATCCAATTTTCTGCACAGGTGCGCCGCGGAGCTTCTCAGCGAGAATCCTGGGCATGGTGTGGGCTGGCTTTGCCATGATCATTGTGGCATCTTATACTGCCAACCTGGCTGCCTTTCTGGTGTTGGACCGGCCTGAGGAGCGCATCACCGGCATCAATGACCCAAGGGTGGGTGACGCGATGCACATATCAATGCAATAAACCTCTTCTTTTTTTAAAACACATCACAAATAAAGACGTTTACAAAATGGTTGCATCACATTCTTGTCTCTGTGCAGCTGAGAAACCCATCTGACAAGTTCATCTACGCCACGGTGAAGCAAAGCTCTGTGGATATCTACTTCCGGCGGCAGGTGGAGCTTAGTACTATGTACCGCCACATGGAGAAGCACAACTATGAGAGTGCCGCCGAGGCAATCCAGGCTGTGCGGGACAAGTGAGTCTCGGCCAGGCCGGGCCGACCAGGGCAAATGTCGGCCGGCTGCTTGACCTGTCAAGCACATACTGTAGACTAGGGGCTGATCCAGTTATCGCAGGGGGAGGGACATGGACGTCCGGACCAGACGGAAATGGCAGGACTTACTGCAATGTTCCCTCTGATTCAGGTCCATCGCCCAGCCGAGGCAGTTTTGCAGGGACAGCAGCAGTCGTTGACGTGTCAAAGAGCTCTGACACTAGTGTAAGGTTGAGCTAACACTGAGTCCAGGAGCACCTTTTTTCAGGTGAACCCAGACGAACATCTTTGGGATTGGGGGAATCCATTGAGGGACGCGCCCTCACCCATCTGGCATTGGATTTGATTTGGGCCATAAGCAGCGGTAGACATTGCTGGTAAACGCCGAATGACACACACGATTGGGTGTGCGAGAGAGAGAGAAAGAAGGGTGGGAGCCGTAAATGTGTATGTAAATCATTGTACTGTTGCTCCGTAACCCCCTCCTTCCGCCCTCCTCCTCCTCCTCCTCCCCTTCCTTCCTCCTCCTCGTCCCTCCCTTCCTTGCCTCCCCCCCTCCCCTCCCCCCACAGCAAGCTGCATGCTTTCATCTGGGACTCTGCGGTGCTGGAGTTTGAAGCCTCGCAGAAGTGCGACCTGGTGACCACGGGAGAGCTGTTTTTCCGTTCGGGCTTTGGCATAGGCATGCGCAAGGACAGCCCCTGGAAACAGAATGTGTCCCTGGCCATTCTCAGGTCTGTCCCAGCAGAAGCTGCGATTCTCATATGACTTTTTTTTCAATGTTTTTTTTTGTTTTGTTTCTTATCGATTTTATGGTCTGGTATTGACCATTTATAGCCATCCAGTACACTGCCTTATGTTACATCTTTCTCTGTATCTCCCCTTTCCTGCCACGTTTGTCTGTTTGTCAAATTTATGTCTGTCTGTCAGCAAACTGTCCAGCTGTGTCATTGATGTTGCTACCTGGGAGTAAGCGGCTCGACTATTCTGCCATTGCTGCATGGTTTTGACTTTGTTACCTCTCTCCCCACACCCCCAACCCCCTGCAGTTCTCATGAGAATGGCTTCATGGAAGACCTAGATAAAACCTGGGTGAGATACCAGGAGTGTGACTCAAGGAGCAATGCCCCAGCCACACTCACCTTTGAGAACATGGCAGGTATGGTCCTTACGGCATAGAAAAAGCATTAAAAGTGATTGGACAAAAACTGCAGTGGTAAGGTACTGTAGCCCTTTTTTGTCCAATACCTTTGAAATATCGTTGTTTTAGTGTCAGCGTGGGTTACTCTGTGGAGGTGTGGCGTACAGTCTCCTGTGCTGTGATTTTGTGAAGTTCTGTTAATATTGTCTGGCTTGCAGCCATTTCCGTCACTAGGACCTGGTTAGGGAAGGCTGAGTGACCGCTGAGCGTGACAGGCCGACCGAAGCATTCACGCTCAGCAGGAGCTGCGGGATGTAATCTTGAGTGCTCATATGTTAAATATTTGCTGTGTTTCTGTATGTCTGTCCTTCTGCAACAGGAGTCTTCATGCTTGTGGCTGGTGGTATTGCAGCAGGGATCTTCCTCATTTTCATCGAAATCGCCTATAAACGCCATAAAGACGCCCGCAGGAAGCAGATGCAGCTAGCCTTTGCGGCCGTCAATGTCTGGAGGAAGAATTTGCAGGTAGGAATGATCTCTTGAGCCCAGCCCAACTGGGGTCCCAAAACTATTTTAAAAAAGCCAATAATCAAAACCTCTTATCAAACTGCTCAACCTATGTCTCCCAATGTCCTGGAAACTTTTAGTTGTGATCAAACAACAGAAACTGTAATCTCTGACGCGGGATCACCTAGATGTTAAGCAGGGCATCCCACGTGGCCACATCGTCGTACCAGTTTCCAGAGGTCAACTGCATCCATATCTCTTGTGTGTGCCTGCAGGACAGTAAGGAGACCTCTGGAAGTCAAGTGGTGGCTGAGACACCCTCTTTAGTATGTAGCAGAGCTATTCTCCCTCCCCCAATGTCACCTCTCCCTCGTAGAGTAATAATACATTAAGCAGCCTTGTGACCCTCTAGTATGATAGATATCCAAGTTAAAACTTCACCACCCTTTTCCATGGCATGAGTTAGTAGTTGTAAGTTGCTGCTGTGGTACTATAAGCTTCATAAGGTCATGTGATGCATAGAGAAAAAGGCCACAAAAATTATTTAAAAAAATCCTTGCCAGTAACATGATTAAAACATCAATAACAATGATTACAGTAGAGCCTATGCTTTGATTGTTTCATTACAGATTTTCTTCTGGGTTTTTTCGGGGGCTCATTCAGCCAGGAGCTAAACATACAAATAGAGCACAGAGAGCAAAATTGATGCCCTGGCAGAATCATACACCAGTGACCCTCCCGGTGCTGTCAGCACAGCGCATATCTGCTACAGTCTCCAGTTTGCAAACACTAATGTGTCTTTGAAACTTGCGCGCTAGAGGCTATGTGCAACCCTGCCTTCCTAAAATAGTACTCCACTCAAAGGGTTAGTTCCCACGCTTGAAAAGGTAGGTTAGGATGTTTTTCAAATGAAATTCAATAGATCTTCAGGAGTGAGATGTATATTAGCAACCTACCTGATTTGAACAGTTATCAAATAAAATAAGCTGTTTTTTTGTTTGCATTTTTTTTTACTCATTTAGTCATTGTGGTAGCTTGGAGGTGCAGGGTTTCCACATTTAATGCTCGATCACACCGTTTTTGTGATCCGGGCCCTGGCAGCGTATCTGCTGTGGTTCTGTACTCGGTAAACTGAGTGTTTGTCCCTGCTGAAATGAGACAGCAGGGCTAAAGAAGGTACAGTATAACAATCACAAGTGCCTGTCAGAATAATAATGTCCTTCTTATGGTGTCTACCATCAAACTGACAACTTTATGCAACTGTTGTGAGTGTCTTCATATGGATGTTTGTTCTATAGGCGCATACAGCAGGCGAGTGCATGCAAGGGGGCATCACTGAGAAAGGAGAGGGACACATTAAACTAGCCACAGACCAATGTCATTTGGATCCATGCCAGCGATGGTCATGTTCTCTGCACCGCTGATCAACAATGGCTCATGGGTGCCCATCCTGCTCATCCTGCTCATTGACACACATAATCGTCACTATGACAATAACACTGTTCCACGCAAGAAACATGGAGGGAGCCTGTGAAGCCCAATTAATTCAATCTGTTCTGCATGAATATTATCCTGGATGTTATTCATACTCTTTGGATGATTTGGTTAATCTCTGTGATGTAATTTTCATAAATTTCATGTGACAACTTGGTCATGTGGGACACAAAGTCACCACAATGGAACGTTGAAGACCACAGTTTATGCGGCCTCCTCCTTCCTTAGTACAGCAAACACTGAATCCTGCCATCTGATCGTTGGCACCATTTTGCCTGCTTGTATGAGTTCTGTATTCAAACTTAAGCTTAACTTCAGAGAACGTGCACTTCTGATTAAATCTGCTCATATACTTCAGTCCTGGCTCTGTGCAGCATGGCATTATTTCAATATGATGCCAATAACTTCATTAAATACAACACCACTAGCCGCTGCTTTAATAACCTTTAACAAAGGCATAAATGTGCACTGTTAGTGGAATAGTCCGGAGTTAAATCAGCTCTCGTTGATTAGTTATTAGATGATAATAAATGTAAAACGATGCGATTCAAAACTGTTATTTCTATGGATTTTTCTATTTCTTTCTATCTGAGGTCATTTTAACATGTTTACCATGATTAATTATTGTGGGAGGCTTAAAATAGTTTAACCTGACATTTGTCATTAACATCTAGTAATAAACCTATTCAATTTCAATTCAATTCAATCTTATTTATATAGCGTCTAATAGAATCTGAGAACGGAGAGCTCTGCCAGGAACAGAAGGCACTATCGGGTCTTGCAAATAATGCCGTTTTGGGCTTTATACGCAAGTAATACAATTTTAAATTGGATTCTGAATTTTACGGGTAACCAATGGAGCGACGCTAACACTGGAGAGACGTGGTCTCTCCTGCTAATTCCTGTCAGTACTCGTGCTGCTGCATTTTGGATCAGCTGGAGCCTATTCAGCAAATTACTTGGACATCCTGCTAATAACACATTACAGTAATCTAGTCTAGAAGATACAAACACATGAACTAGTTTTTCTGCATCACTCTGCGAGAGGATTTTCCTAATCTTTGCAATATTACGGAGATGGAAAAATGCTATTTTACAAACCTGATTAACATATGGTTTAAACGACAAATCCTGATCGAAAACAACACCAAGATTTCTCACAGTTGCACTGGAAGCCATCGCAACACCATCTAATCCCTTCCTAAGATGCTCTGGACCAAGAATGATAACCTCTGTTTTATCTGAATTTAGAAGCAGGAAATTTCTGGACATCCAGTCCTTGATGTCCCTCAGACATGCCTGAAGTTTAACTAACGGTTCTGTCTCATCCGGCTTCATAGACAAATAGAGCTGCGTATCATCAGCATAGCAATGAAAGTGTATGCTGGATTATACTTCCCAATTGCTGCATGTATAAACTGAACAAGATTGGCCCTAGCACTGAACCCTGTGGAACACCATAACAGACCCTTGACTGTTCTGAAGAAACTTCATGTACATGAACTGGAACCTGTCAGCCTGTCAACCTAGGGTTGATTTAACTCCGGAGAAGTCGTATAATGCATGCTTATATATGCTTGAAAGATGTAAAGGTGGTAAACGTGTTTGTTCTCATACAGCACATAGTGATGATATTTGTCCACCTTTGAAAGTGATGTAAATCTTTAACTGTAGTCTTCATAATTTCCAATGGCCTTTTTAATGATTTGTTGGTGGGAACAGATGATTATTTAAAGTCAGGTTTCATGGATGTGTGGAAACAGAAACCTGCTGAGAAACAAGACAGGAAAGACAGGAAATGAAGTTAAAACCACAAAAATGGAAATGCAAAAATCAAAAGACTAAAAAAGATGAACAAATGACTAAAAACCTTTAGATCATAACATAAACAGACAGATATATTCTATTAATAAATGGTGACTAAGCTAAGGAGTTAAAGAAAGAACAAATACATTGAAACATGGCTGGATGAGTGAATAAAAATGAATGCTAACATTGCTGTTTACAGCTGTTTGCTAACCTCTGTATCCTTTTAATGTAAACTATGACTCTATGTCAGCTTATAGTCATCAGCTTTTTTCAGGCTTCAACTTTCTAAATATCTATTTCATCAAGATGCAGGTCTTTTACAGATTGAATACCTGTTTGCCACATCGTTTCTGAGAAACCATAATGTATAATTAACAATATAGAGATTTACATCATTGGTAGCATCTCTGGTGCTGTTAGCTTTGTTACCAGCTACTTAATTGAGGCTACACATCTGGCTTGTAGCTTTCCCTTCTCAAGCAGATGTTACTCAGGAGTGCACTTTCTGAAGAAAAAGTAAAACTGGGGTCTCTTTGGGACGACCATCAAAACTCCAAAAGCCCTCAGCATGATGAGAACGCCAGTTATGAAGCGTAGTCACGCTGGACTATTGCAGTTCACTTCCCTTTCCAAACGTGAAACAGGCGATTGCTGTACGTTGTGATAGTCCCAACCCTCGCTCCGTCCGATGGTTCAGCATGCCCAGCATGGCCGGGATTGTGCAGCACCTCATCAGGGACCAGAGTGGCCAGGCTGCCCTCCTGCAGCCCCACACGTGTAAGAAAACAGGGAAAGAAGGGAGCTGATGTCACATGGACATTGATTGTTCAATACTGATTAACTGCATTACTAACATGAGGTGTCATTCTTCAACAGGAAAAGATTTTATTCACCATTTACCTGCCCTAAATCGATTAATGTCATGCATCAATCACTCCGTGGCTCCGCCTCATCAATACCTGATAAATGTCACCAGGGGGTCGAGAGAGAAGGGCTTCTCGGCGGGGTGTTTATGGTACAAATGTGCCCTGAAAGAGCCAAGTCATGTGACCTGATGAAAAAGGATGTACCGCGGGGCCAATGCTGGCCAGGATTGATTTGTTATGCCATTTGTTCTGTGTCTAATTATTCTATGTTTTTTCCCCTTATCTCCCCTTCCATAAAACGTTTTGGCATGTTGAAATTCACACCACACTGCCCCGCCCATGTAAGGGTCACCCTTGCTGCTATCCACCACATATTTGTTTCCAACATTCATCTTAGAGAGCTTTTTTTATCATTATTATCATTATTTAAAATAGCATCTTTAAGTCAACATTTGCTGATATTTTAATGAAATCAGTTACATGACAAATGCAAATCTTCCTTTTTTTGCACTGTGATTACAGATGTGGGTTTGCTGCTATAAGTAATCATTTCCTCACTCTTCTTTTTGTCATCCTCCATCCCATTCCCTTGTGTGTGGGGTGAATTTCCATTATACCGTTTTCAGGTATAATGACTTTATATGGGCTTCAATTACAGACTTTTGTCGCTATTGTTTTCCCCTCTTTGATATGCACTTTAGTGGCACCTGACATTGTAGCTTCTGAAGTTTTTTTTTCTTTTTTTATGCCTGCCTGGCTTTGGATGTGGATGTTTGCTTTGCTAGTTTCTATTAATTAAGTAAATATCAGCCCCCACCTCCCTTTCTTTTTGTTTCCCTATTGGCTTTTGCTTAAGGATCGTCTTTAAAGTAATGATCAGGTGGATGGAAATTTATTTTATTTTTCTTTTCTCCCCCTATGCAGCCCTCTTCCTCTCTAGAGACTCAGGATGTAAGAATACCTTAATATGAGTTTTTTTCCTTCTTTTTTTTATTGCACACAAATCATGCAGTTATCATGAGAGTAGCTGTGGGGCACTCTGGTGGTATGAGGGAGGGAGGGCACCAAACTGGCTTGCCATTTTGTACGGTTATGGTAAAGACTGCTTTTACTTTTTGACTTTTGTCTTAATAGATTAAGAATTTGAACATGTTTTCCGGGGATGTTTCTTGTGTCAGAACCAAGTGCAGAGTAGAATACATAGATGTTTTAATAAGTCATACACTGAGCATGCTTGGTTGATTCATTTCAAACTCAAAATGCCCTGAGTGTGTTTCTGAAGTGTGTGTATGTGTTCAGGCATTAGTGACTATTTTAGATGGTTACAGCATAAGTATTCCACCTTCTGACATCTTTACTAGTCATCACTCATTCCAGTGCATTTCTAGGGACTGAGTGAATGTGGCGACGCATTACTAGAGGAGGACCGTGCCATCTTGTGCAGTTAGTGTGATAATGTTGCATAAAAAGTAGATGGACGCCCTCATATCAGACTGATTCAGACTACTTTCACACTCACATCTAACAAGCTTTATCCCTTTCTTTCTCCTTCTTTTTGCATTTTATCCAAATGCTATAGTCTTTTTTTTCTCAAGGACCCTCTCAATAATTAGACTATAAAGACTAAGGTAATCTGCTGGGCTGATGGGTGCTGGTGGTTTTGGTGGTGGGTGGAGAGACTGAAACCACAGCTGCAACCCCAGCCATAGAGCATAAATAATGTTTCTACATATATTCATTTTAGGATAGGAAAAGTGGTAGAGCAGAGCCCGACCCCAAAAAGAAAGCCTCTTTTAGGTCCATCAGTACCACCCTGGCCTCCAGCATCAAGAGACGTAGGTCCTCCAAAGACACGGTAAGAAGACGAAGAAGCAACAACTGCCCTTGTTCTTCCTCCTTCTCTATTCTTCCTCCCGCTCCTCTGTCTCTACTTTCATCTCTCTCCTTACTGTCCTCTCTGCTTACATCCCCATATTCGACCGCAAAGCAGTCCCATGTTCAGCTCACTCATTTCCACACGGCTCCGCGGCGTCTGCCGAGTGTCTGTCAGTCCACCATCAGTCAGCCATCACCATGTAGGGGGTGGATAGTGTCTCTGCAGCCTGGAAGGCATCAGTGCAGGATCTCAGGTCAGGCCTATGAGCTGGATGCTGGATTTGTGAAGGAGCATCCCAAGGGTCCAGGTTTTATCGAGATTTTGATAGAATTTTTTTTTTTTTTTTTTTTCGGAGAAGGGTGGAAGTGACAAAAGCAAGGAGTCTGCCAGCGGTGCTTTGTCTTTGGCTGCTCTTCCTTCTTGCCTCGTGTGGATTCTGGCAGTTGTGTCCTTTTTTTGGTGGTCGTATGTGGTTGAATGTGTGCGTGTGTGTGTGTACTGTACCTGAGCGTGTACCTGTTGATATATTCGTGATTGATTGCTCAATTGTGTGTATATTCACCGTTTGTTTGCACCAATCCTGCACTCCCTCTGTTTGGGTTTCAGCTGGCGTTGGTTTGCTTTATGTTCTGACAAGCATGCGGTGGTGTTCTGTTATATTCTTTCCAAAATCCATTCTTCAAGGTTTTCGTCATGTCCAGTTCTGCTGAGAAGAAAAACCACCTGTCTTTTTTACCAACATCTCTATTTCAGAATTACACTCATGGATTTCTACTAACGAGTTTAATTTTTGCTTTTTCTCATGTTTTCTCTGTCATGATTCTTGTTTGATTTCCACTGTCCTTTTGATCTTAACTGTTGGCTTATTTTCAGATGATGACACCAGCTTTAGACCCTCCCTGTATTACAACTCAAGCATAGAAAGGATTTTTTTCCCCTTAAAGCTGTTTCACAGATTTTCTTTGACGATGCTTGACACTTTTGTTGCAGCACAATGAGGGCGTCTGGCTTTCTGCATCCCTTCACAGTTGAACTGAAAAGCTCTCCTTGTTGTGATTGGGAGCCTGTACCGCACAAGCTCAGAGTGCTCTGACAAAGCTGTGACCCGCGGCCATTTTTACAAAGCTGCTCCACCGGACCGAATATGGGATGGGCCTCTATAAAGAAAAAACAAAAGGGGAAATAATGTTAATCTCTGGAAACAGCACAGATAGGTTTTTTGCACTAGTATTGTTTTCAATGTGTTTCTCAGGACAGAAACAAAGTTAACAGGTTGCAAAGTACGGCAACAAAAAACTATGTGCTTTCATTTGATTTCCTGTGCTGTCCTGTTTATGGCTGTTTCTGCACTGAGTGATCCACTTTTACTCCTCCCTGGCCGCTTCTCAGTAGAAAGAAGAAGATTGCTATTACAATGATGTCATTAAGATTTCCGCATGAGGGTTTGGGTACTGGTTTGGGAGCCTTAGTGGGGTAAAAAGAATGTTTTCCAGTGGAAAACGAGATGGGATTTAGTGTAATCAAACAGATCCTTTAACTGAAAGACTTACCATTCTCAGTCTTTGACTATTATTTTGATTTTATATCAATGTTTCTTTTTTGATATTAATGGTTATCAATGGACTTGAGTGTCAGTGTCCCTCACCCACATGCCACACTGCTCCTCTCTCCTTCTGCAAGCATGCCAATGACCTTAACTGTCATAGATGTAGTGACACTAGCACCAGTAGATATATTCTCTGTAGATGTGCCATAGTTGTAAGTGATTAAGTAGTTTGATAAGCATTAACTGTGGTTGTGATATCAGTGAATTGTCTTTTTTTTTTTGTTTTGGTCCACTTGACCTAAGTAAGGTGCACTTTTAGCAGGCCCTCAAGGTACACGTCAACAGGGAACCCAAATGAGGGCCGTAAGCTATAAGATGATGATGCAACTTGGGGGTTGAAGGGATGAGGGACATCCACTCTGACTTCTGCTAATTAAAAAAGAAGAAAACATAATAATAATCCCACATACTCAGTCTGGATGTTGCTTTATCTATGAGCATGTTAGTTGCATCAGAACTGCTTCTAAAGCTCCAACGCTTGAATGTATTGACTCTATGAGCTCAAAAAAAGAGACTCTGATAGTCTAATCCTACTTAAAAGAGGAAGACAACAGTGGCACATGAGGTGGGCACAACTTCCTACTTAAGCGCATTTATGTGTATCATGTGCAGACCAAAGATGCTCTCCTGCACCTTTGGCTGCAATTTAACTCTTCGTTTTTTTCAACACAGCGCTGTGAGCCAGGTTTATTTTTTGACAAATTTATTTGGATTATGAGGAAAAATAACACCATTAACTCAATCCAGTCTCACCGTGTTCAAAAATGTGCAACAATTCTTTGGACTTTTTTTTCAGTATTTCAGTATTTCCTCATGATGTTATCGGGTTTATGTACTTTTTTCTCAAAAGCAAACAAACAGCTTAATCTGAAATGACCATCCAAAGCAAAATTGCTGTTGCCATAGAGACAACGCACATGCATGAAACTGGGATCTCATTGTCCCTGTCAGAACTGTATAAGCACACAATTCAATGCACTTTTAAAAAAACACACTTTAAAGGGGGACTGGATGCAAGAGTATGGCACAACAGCACTTTGAAATCAGGCCAAAAGGCATCTTTTCTTCCTGAGCTGCTGAAATTAGAGAAGATGCCAGCATGCATACAGCTGACTGTGTAGAGATTAATTAGCCCCCCACTTTATCCATGACAAAATATTATCATCCTGTCTAAACAAACTAATATACGATGCCTACTTCAAACCTGCTGTTGGCAAAACTCTAGCATGCTTCTAATAGATAAGAAAATAATTGGAGGCTGCCTGAGAGACGTTAGAGCCCCCCACCCCGCCCCTTCCCCTGCTGCTGCAAAAAAACAACCCCAGCAAGTTTTCTTTAAAAAAATGAATGCTTAGCTGAAAGAAGAACTGCTATGTTTTACCTCTTACCAATACATTTTACCATCTGTCTTTCGTCATCCTTCCCTTCCATGTTTCTTCACTCCTGCAGCAGTACCCACCTACTGACATCACGGGCCAACTCAACTTGTCTGACCCGTCTGTCAGCACTGTGGTGTAAAGAGAGGGCGACGCTCAAGATTGCTCGCCACGGAGAGAGGAAGCAAGAGATTAAGCAAAGGGAGAAAGATTCCATGTTCCCTTCGTTGCAAAAGCCGAATCTGTGGAGGTTTTGGAAGAAACCGCCTGGCGAAGAAGCGGCTGACGACACCGAACTTGCACCTTTTATAAAGACGGGATTACCTGATCTTAGATGTTTGTAGGGTCCCTGAGCATGCACAGAAGAACCCATCAGACTCAAATATACAATCTTTTCCTTCTGTATATTAATAGCAAACTTATTTAACCTTGTTTTGTCCTTTTATTCACATAAACCTAACGTTTGATGCTTTCCAATGACCTCGGCAGCTGCATTGCCAGATTTAGTTGGTTAATTTTATGTATAACCTGGTTTTGGTGTGAACATTTGACTTGACATATCACTTCCAATTAGGGCCTAAATACCACAGTACAAAATAAATGTAGTATTTCTTAACAATATATAGCGCAATACAAGAAGTACTGTAAGCTTCAAGGGAGATGATTTATTTTTAATAGAATCTGTGTTTTTATCTACATTTTAAATGTTTTTAGACAAAACTCTTTATTGGAAAGCACTATTAATCGCACTACGAATGAACAAATGGCTTTACTGTCTGATAGTGAAGATGGAAAAAAAGCAAATATGTGCTTGAATATGAGCTTTATATATCTGACTTAAGATAATGATTATTGTGATTTTCTAAGCTACAGCAGATTATGTTCAAATGTTCAAATTGTATCTTCCTCCCTTTAATTTTGCACTAACCTGCTTAAGGCACTTGTTTGGAGTTATAACTCAAGTTTGAACTCATGCTACTTATTTTATAGTAATATTTAGAGCAAGAAATGTGATGGTGGATATGAGGTACTGCAAATCTGTTATTACTTTGATGAAGTGGCTGAGTAACATTTGTGTGTTCAGCCACGACACAAGGCCTTTGTGTTTGGGGGACGCCCTCACTCTTCCTCTCTCCCGCAGCAGCACTCTTTCTCATGTCCAGCCTTGAAGGGGTTGCATCAAAGGGCCAGGTTTTTCACCCAACCAGCACTCGGTCTTTCATGCAAAACCTCTTCCCTGCGGGGCACTGGAGAACTTTTACACGAAGGAACCAGAGTGAATTGAAAGCTCAGTTTTGGTTAGTTGCAAAAACAGGCCGTTTCCCATTACCTGGAGATGAGAAACCAACGCTGCAAATAAGAATACATCCTCTCTGGTGTCTGGCACTGAGATGCACTTTACGTGGAGGGCTCTCCCAAATAAAAATAAA
The DNA here is from genome assembly GCF_033807715.1 of Cololabis saira. Lineage (NCBI taxonomy): Eukaryota > Metazoa > Chordata > Actinopteri > Beloniformes > Belonidae > Cololabis > Cololabis saira. The sequence goes on from NC_084597.1 coordinate 38,399,140, forward strand.
AAAATCAGAGAAAATAAAAGCACTGATTTATAGGAACTACAACAGAACTGCAACATCCCTCAGATGTGCTAACTTTGCTGAATATTAGACAAAGCTTTTTTTTTCCTCAATTAGTGAAACATTAGAATTTATAAACTCCATCACATTTCAATTACCTTCTGGAAATCATAGCTTGTTTTAAAGCCAAGCGACTGGTTATTTTACCCTCATTCAGTGCATGCCTACGTGTTTATACCAGTGTTTTACTTTGCTTTTGGATGCTTGCCGTTGTACAGATGATGGAGCTGTCTGAAGCAACGCCAGTTGAATGAAGTGTAAATAGAGCCTGGTTATGTGTTGATTAGGATAATATACGGCACTTGTAATGCAGTTGAGAATGTCTTATGCTTAATTATTAATTCACACAACAGTGAAAGACACAGGCATGCATTTACACACACATATACACACACCTGCATACACTCCCACATACACGCACATACACCTGTTGAGGGTGGATAAATTATTTTTTTTTTCCTTTTCCATGGAAAACCTTGTATTGAGTCATCTTGTTTATATGACTGTAAATAAAATATGCTTACATTGCCAAGTCAACCAACATTGCGCTTTTATTGCTAATTTTTAAGCCAGAAATATTAATTAAAAGACAAGGAAGAAAGTGTCTGCATCAAATAAAAGCAACTTCTTTTGTTTTCCCTTTTTAAGCAGCAGACCCTCGTGTTCCTCGTGTTCCTCATTTTGATTTCTCTTTGTTCTTTGCACAGCCCACTATGACCAGTAGTTTTCTTATCAGATAACTGGGAGATATTAATCTGATGAGATGACATATACCTGTAATTTTCATCACAGGTATATGGGAGAGACTAAATGAAAAAAAAAAATCCAGAAAATCATATTGTCCGATTTTTAAAGAATGTATTTGCAAATTATAGTGGAAAATAAGTATTTGGTCAATAACAAAAGTTCATCTCAATACTTTGTTATATACCCATTTGTTGGCAATGAGGTCAAAGGTTTTCTGTAAGTCTTCACAAGGTTTTCACACACTGTTTTTGCTGGTATTTTGGCCCGTTCCTCCATGCAGATCTCCTCTAGAGCAGTGATGTTTTGGGGCTGTCACTGGGCAACACGGACTTTCAACTCCCTCCAAAGATTTTCTATGGGGTTGAGATCTGGAGACTGGCTAGGCCACTCCAGGACCTTGAAATGCTTCTTACAAAGTCACTCCTTCGTTGCCCGGGCAGTGTGTTTGGATCATTATCCTGCTCAAAGACCCAGCCACGTTTCATCTTCATGCTGATGGAAGGAGGTTTTCACTCAAAATCTCACGATACATGGCCCCATTCATTCTTTCCCTTACACGGATCAGTCGTCCTGGTCCCTTTGCAGAAAAACATCCCCAAATCATGATGTTTCCACCCCCATGCTTCACAGTAGGTTTGGTGTTCTTTGGATGCAACTCTCTTGCAACTCTCCTTTTCTGCATCATCCAAATACTCTCTAGCAAACTTCAGACGGGCCTGGACATGTCACTTCATAGCTGCTCGCGGCTCCAGCTGACTTTTCAGCAGTGAAGAGACAAAGAAACAAAAGAAAAGGTGTTGCCCCTTGAAGCTTCTTTCACTCTCATTTTTTAACTTGATATCAAACACAAGTCACAGACCCAGCAGCACATATATCATCTCCTCCAGGTTCTACATCTTTAGTGTTGTTGTCTTCTTCGTTTAGATCACACAATCAAATACGTCACAGCAGCTTCGCTCCAACCTCCTACTTCTGATCTGGGTATCAAAAATAAACAAGGGCAAGGCGAGTCGAGTCGGGCTGAGTCGGTACTAGTGTAAAAGTGCCATTACTGATGGTAGCTTTGTTACTTTGGTCCCAGCTCTCTGCAGGTCATTCACTAGGTCCCCGTGTGGTTCTGGGATCTTTACTCACCAATACTTTTTTTGCCCCTCAGTAGGTGTGAGTGTGAGTATGTCTGGTTGTTCGTCTTTATATGTGGTCCTAAGATAGACTGGCGACCTGTCCTCTCGCCTGAAATTAGCTGGGATAGGCTCCAGCAGACCCCCGTGACCCAGCAAAGGATAAAACTGGTATAGAAAATGGATAGTTGGATGGACTTCATTCATGCTTAATTTCTCATTTGGTCGTGTAATCCACTCAGTGTCCTTCCACTGTTTTTCTTCTTTGATCTAAAATCAAATAACTGTTATTTTTTTTGTATTAATCAGGCTAACCTAGTACTTCTGTGATTCTGCAATAATTGCAAATTTCCCCTTTTTACCCATATTAATTTATTGGCTTAGGTGTCTGGAGCTTATGCTGCGAAGACAATACAATCACGACTTCAATGAAAAAACCTTAGTCGATACAGAAATGTCAAGGGAAGATCTGATATAGCCATGGAGATTAGGGACTCTACTGCACAATTACAGAACAACAGATATGCTCTTAACTTACCCCTAAGAAAATCTATAACAACATTACCAAACAACTACTTAGTGGCAAAGCAGAGGATTCTCGGTTAGAGGAAGAAGTGTCTGAATGACCCAGACCTTCACCAGGAGCATGCAGCCTACATTAAAAATGTAATTGAACAAGACTAAGCAGAAAAGGTGCCAGAGCTGGAGTTGGAAGGAGAAATGGGAAAGGTGTGGTTCATCCCACATTATGGGATGGGTCTACCATCCAAAAGTGTTTTTTAACTATTGAGATACTACGGAGCCCTGGAGGTGACATGGAAATTATTATTGTTATCTCGTGCGCACAACTTTTTATCTCGTGCGCACGACTTATTATCTTGCGTGAGTTAGGAAGGCGGTCAGTGAGAACAGAACACTGGGATTGAATAATTAGGCCGAAAGGAAACCCCCAGAAGTGACATATCCGCTCACTTCAACATATACAGCTATTGATGCCAAGCATTTATCTAGTCGTCGAAGTCCGATCTCGGGAAACTGGCTTCACAAACGACGTTCTAAAAGTGGAACTATTTCCAGAGGCGGAGTTGACACAAAGTGCTTCGACATTGTCACGTGAGCGGGCTGGACCAATCAGAGTGGCCGCTGGTCCAAGATCGCTGCCTACAGTGCTGATTTTATTTGTAGAAATAAGCTTTAAATTGCACTAAAATGACTACAAACAATGTTATATGTAAACGAAAATTAATCTGAATTATAAACCTAAGAGACCTGCTGAAACAGTGATAATGGGAGTCACCGTGATTTATCCAGCATGATCACATGACCGGGTCGAAGCAGTAATTTGGCTAATCCGCCACGAAAAATAGTTATGATATTAAAACATCAACTGTGATAAGAGTTCCTCGAGAATTTACTTCGACGAACTACCAACAGTTTACTGTAGATAGTGTTTCTTGAAAAAGTGAAAATTAATTAAAAAAGTTAGACTTGCAAAGACTTCTCACATTATAGCGGACGGCCTATTACAGTAAGTCGCACGCGCGAGATAAAAAGTCGTGCGCACGAGATAAAAAGTTGTGCGCGCGAGATAACAATAATAATTTCCATGTCACCTCCAGGGCTCCGTACGATACACTTAAAGGAAGATCATTGAACAATGAGTTGTGACAAGGTCCCAATCTCACCAGCCCTCTACTAGGACTTTCCCTCCGGTTCAGGCAGAGACCAGTGGCATGTATAGCTGATATACATGTTACGTTTCATCAGGTCAAGGTTGTTGATTCACATAGAGACCCTCTTCGTTTCCTCTGGCGGCAGGATGGAGACCTAGATAAAGAAATTCAGGACTTCAGTATGACGTTCATTTATTTGGTGCAGTGTCATCACCGAGTTGTGCCAGATATCCCCTAAGGAAAAAAGCTGATGAAAACAAGGCTAATTTATCTGTGGTTGATGTGCAAGCAGTAAAACAGAACTCCTTTGTGGATGACTGCTTAATGAGCTTCAATTAAGAGGAAGAAGCAAAGCAGGTGATGAAGGATCTTGGTGCTCTCTGCAAGAGAGGATGCTTTAGTGTGGAGAAATGGATCAGTAACAACAAAGAGCTTTTGCAGAGCATTTCAGAGGATCAGTTCGCAAAGGATATAAATAAGCTTAATCTACATCGAGACAAACTTCATACTTAAAGAGCATTGGGTCTACTGTGGTGTGTAGAACGGGACAACTTCAAGTTCAAGACAGAAGTAAAACAATAGTCTCTCACCAGGCGTGGTATGCTATCAATAACTAGCTCCATTATGATCCTTTAGAAATTCTTGCACATTTCACTCTCTCTGCAAAGATGATGCAACAGGAGCTCTCCATAAGAAACTGTGGATGGGCTGATGCTTTATCTCCAGACATTTTGAGGACATGGAAATCCTGGATCCGAGAACTCGTGTTTTTGACATCCTTTCAGCTGAGCAGATGCATAAAACCAAGAGACTTTGGTGACCCCATTCATACCCAGGTGCATCATTTTGCTGACGCTAGCAAAGATGGCTATGGAATTGTGTCATACCTCCAAAACCCCAAAAAGGAATTTCATGTCGCATTTCTGTTAGGAAAAGCATGAGTTTCTCCACTAAAGTCCATCACAACCCCTCGTATGGAGGTAACAGCTGCTGTCCTGGCTGCTCGAGTGGATGCCATGTTGAGAACTGAGCTGCAACTTCAGATTGATGATTCTGTTTTTTGGACAGACAGTACATCAGTGTTGAAGTTAGAATGAAGACACACGACAGACACGATTTCAGGTATTTGTGGCAAATCAAATGTCAGCCATTAGAGACAGCTCAAATCTCAAAAATGGAGGCACGCATCGGAGGCCAACCTATGTAAATCGCATTTTGGTTACGTAATGAAAGGGATCAGAATCTGAACGGCTCGTAGATCCACATCACACTGGATGGCTCATCCGGGCGGCTGTACAGACACTGCAGAATATGTTGCTTTCCTCCTTCTCTGAGTTGGCAGGCTGAGGGGAGACCACTTTATATATGTTAAAGCAAGAAAAAAACCTGTTTTTCATAATAGGTCCCCTTTAAAGTAAAAATAACAGCATTAGCAGAAGAAGGAGATTCAAATTCCCATTTGCAAGCTGGATCCAATATGGGAGGACAATTTCCTTAGAGTTGATGGAAGATTAAACAAAGGAACAATGCAGATGGAAGAAAAACATCAAATAATAGTCAGCAAAGATCAACACATTGCTAAGCTCATTCTCAGGCATACGCATGAAATGTTGGGTAATAGAGGACGAAATCCCACTCTAGGTGTTGCAAGGAGGAAATATTGGATTATCCATGGAAACTCTGTGTGTAGGGTAAATTCTGAATGCAAGTTTTGCAGGTGCCACAATGCAAAAACCAATTGATAAGAAGATGGCAGACCTTCCAAAGCAGAAAGTTACTCCTGATTTGCCTCATTCACTAATGTAGGAGTCGACTATTTTGGATCTATTGAAATAAAAAGAGAAGAGGAATTTGCAAATGCTATATCTGCTTGGCAAGCAGAGCGGTGCATTTAGAAGTTGCAAATTCTCTATATACTGACAACTGCTAGATCTAGATTTGATACAAGCTCTATGTCGTTTCATCAATAGAAGAAGGCAAGTTGTACACATCAGGTCAGACGATAGAACAAACTTTGTGGGGGGAACTGAAGCAAGCCCTTGCAACATTAAATCATGAGAGGATTCAAAAGGCCCTCATTCCTTCTGTAGTTGAATGGAGTTTCAACCCACCTGTAAGACTTCTTCATCGTGGTATCTGGGAGTGTATCATACGCATGATAAAGCGCATTCTAAACTCAGTTTTGCAACAACAAACGTTGGATATGGATGGACTTCACACAGTCATGTATCAGATTAAAGCCATTCTTAATGACCGTCCAATCACAAGTCTATCAGATGATCCAGACATGTATGTGAAACTGGGGACAAATTCAATACATCTCTGATTTGTTTTGGAAGAGATGGGTCAGAGAATAATCACCATTACTTCAGGAAAAACAGAAGTGGTACCAAGTAAAAAGAAATATGGTTATTGGAGACATTGTTGCGATTATGGACTCATCAGCACCACAAGGTTCTTGGTGTCTAGGAAAGGTTTTGGAGGTGGTCTATGACAAAAGGGGTTTTGTTCGTTCTGTTAAGCTTCAAACAAAAAATTGCATTTTTGAACACCCAATTACCAAATTATGTCTTATGCAAGTAATGTAATAGTATTGGATTAAATATTTGTATGTACCTATGTAAATGAATTTGTTGTTTAGGAATTGTTATGCCCAACGATTAGGGGCCAGTGTGTAGAAGCCAATTAGAGTTAGATAGTATATAAGACAGCTCTGATGTGTGTATGGGTGTGTTTTAGGCCGGAAAGGGGAAATCAGTTTTGACTGCTTTGCCAGGAACATCACGCTGTCGTCACAGCAAAGATCAATTATCCAGTCTGTCGTCACAGCAGCTCAGTTTTGTGTGTTCACTGTAAGAGTGGATAATAAATTTGGCTTTTAATTGCAAAGGACACATTTCCTCTACTACTGTAGTGTATGATAACCTTCACATCATTTAGTAGTTTAATATGAGGGTTTCATTTGTGTATTCTGTTCTCATCCAGTTTTGGAGTCAGTATTGACTTTAACCTAGTAATGCAAATGTCTACTGCCAGCAGTGTGGACACTGTAATATAAGTGACCCAAAGCTAATACAGTTTTTCTCTATTGCTTAAACACATTTCACGATACTGCCCTCACTTTTCACAAAACTCTAAACACAAAACACTTTTCTAAAGCTACGTACACTAAACCTCACAGTTTCTTTTCAAAACCAACCCATCACACCAAAACAGTTGCTCACATGCTCAAAAGCAAACCCATCACACCAAAACAGTTTCTCATATGCTCAAAAACCAACCCATCACACCAAAACAGATGCTCACATGCTCAAAAGCAAACCCATCACACCAAAACAGTTGCTCATATGCTCAAAAGCAAACCCATCACACCAAAACAGTTGCTCATATGCTCAAAAGCAAACTCTGACACCAAAATACCACTCAAGGCTTGCAGAAATGTAAACACTACTGAGCATCATTAACCACATTACCAAAAAAATTGAAAACACAATTTTCACAGTGTGAGACTGTTCTTTTTACAGTTTCACAACTGCCAGGATGCATTTGAGCAACCCTTATCTATTCTCAAATATGTTTTGGGCATTAACTATAGATTTGTGCATTTCATGGGAATAGTTACATAATGCAGAAAATGCAGTAATATCACAACTCAATGCAAAAATGAGTACTGTAAACTCCATAGAGGATCCATTACACACAATAAATACAGTAAAGTAACAATTGAGAACACAATGTTCAGGGTGCGATTTCTTTTATTACAGTACGTTTGAAAATTGACACAGTATGTTGTATGTTGACACCGAAATCATGGGGCGTCATCACGTCGGGCTGGGTCGGGCCACAGGACCTCATCAACGTCACAGGCAATATTGTCCATAGCCAAACAACGTGGGAAGAATGCCCTGGCATGCCACACCCAGCCTTGGAACGCCTCCACAGCCACATCATCACAGGCCAGGTCCATAGCCCTGAGAAGGTTCTCTCTGGTGTAAGGTTGGCGGTCATAGACCTTCCACCGCCATGATGAGAAGAACTCCTCTATTGGGTTTAGGAACGGAGAGTAGGGTGGCAGACACACATCCTTCTCCTCTCCCTCCTTGGCCTGCTCCTCTTTGGACTGCTTCTTGTCCTCTTTGGCCCACTCCTCGGCCTGCTCCTCTCCCTCCTCGGCCCACTCCTCTCCCTCCTTGACCTGCTCCTCTCCCTCCTTGACCTGCTCCTCTCCCTCCTCGACCTGCTCCTCTCCCTCCTCGACCTGCTCCTCTCCCTCCTCGACCTGCTCCTCTCCCTCCTCTGACACGAACTCCTCTTCTTCTGTCTTGATCATCCATTTTTGTTTGTGAGCCTTCAGCTAACTGCACTGACTTATATAGGTGTGGTCACATCATTTGCAATAGGTGTTTTCAATTATGAGTAGTTGTGTTTACTGATTGAAACCAGGTATGTTCATTGTGTTCAAGTTTTGCTGATTGTGGGTAGCATTTTGCATCACATGAGCTTCACAATGCATATTGGAGCAGAGTTATATGCAAAATGTGTTTTAGCACGGTAAAATGTGTTTAGAGTTTTGAGAAAAAGGGGATGGGTTTTGTGAACAGTGTCTACAGGTGAATTGTGTTTGTGGTTGTGGCAAAAGGGGAGTAGTTTTACTAAATGTGTTTAGGCAACTGGTCATTTGGTTTAGAGTACTGGGTTTTGTGTTTTGGCAATAGAGAAAAACTGTAATGGGAAATTCTGTTGAAGTTATCACTGTTTAGACTTTGTGACATTTACATTGCATATGTATTCCTTCCACTAACTCAAGACTTTTATTTTACTGGTTTTTGTGATCTTAAAGTCCATGATACAATCAGACATTCACAAGTTGCCTCAGCATACTTGCTAAATTTAAACCTAGTGCGCTTGCAATTAAAAAAAAAAGTGTGTGTGTGTGTGTGTGTGTGTGTGTGTGTGTGTGTGTGTGTGTGTGTGTGTGTGTGTGTGTGTGTGTGTGTGTGTGTGTGTGTGTGTGTGTGTGTGTGTGTGTGTGTGTGTGTGTGTTGGGGGGGCTGCAGTGGCTGGAGGAGTCATTCTCAGGTTTCTCTGTCGTGGGTGTGAATGACTGTTGTGCCATCCCCTGGCCGGGCCCGCCCCTGGGGGTGCAGCAGGGCCCTGGCTGGGCCCGGCGGGGTGGCCTGTGGGGAACGTGGGTGCTTATCAGGGCCAGTACCACTGCCCTGCCTCCCCTACATGACTCACGCACACTCTCACTTAGGTCTGAGGGGTTGGGGGGTCCGGGGCGTGGGGGACACTGTCCCACGTGCCCCGGGACTGCCTGCTCCTCAGTTTTAATAACATCTTAAATACCTTACATTCAACAGATATTCACTCAACAAGGAAACTTAGGATCTTTGGAGGGGTGGGGGGGCGCACTGTCAAATGTGGTACTCTGACCTCCCCCTCCCTGTTTTTACCGGATTAGTCACACACTCATCACCAGGGGCGGGAGCGAGGCTTACTCCACCCGTGTTTCCCACGTTGGCCTGGGGCAGGGGGACGGGAGTGGTAGAGAGAATGACTATCCATGTCTTTGTCAGTGAGTGTATGTGTGTAAGGGTGTCCTGCGATGGAAGATGCACCAAACTTTGGCCTCCATCGACAGAAAGTTAAAAAATAAAATAAAATAAATATATATTATTATTCTTATTATTCTTCTTCTTATTATTATTATTATTATTATTATTATTATTATTATTTGGGATAGATCCTAATCCCTGTGACCCTCAAAAGGAGGAAACAGGTATAGAAAATGGATGGATGGATGGATGGATGGATGGATGGATGGATATATATATATATATATATATATATATATATATATATATATATATATATATATATATATATATATATATATATATATATATATATACATATATATATATATGTGTGTGTGTGTGTGTGTGTGTGTGTGTGTGTGTGTGTGTGTGTGTGTGTGTGTGTGTGTGTGTTATATCTATATCTATCTATATATATATATATATATATATATATATATATATATATATATATATATATATATATATATATATAGATAGATATAGATATATATATATATATATATATATATATATATATATATATATATATATATATATATATATATTATATATATATATATATAAATTGATTATATATTAAAATGCATATATATGCTTTAGGTTTTTACCAACTTGGTATTAACCATTAATATAAATGCAGACAAAAAAAGGGGAGGGGGTAAGCGTCCAGTGAAAAAGTCTGTGATTCAAATGAGGAGGTCTTCCAACTGTGCACCCCTTCACATGCAAATAAGCAAACAACGACCAACTTTGGAAAACCAGTCCAGCAGTCTTGAAACATGACCATACAATTAGAAACATGATTAAATCACTTTAATGTAACTCCCCACCACCACCACCACTCTCGCTCAAATTACACGGAAATGATCCATCAGTGATTGCAAAGAAGTCCCACCGACTTCCAAGTCCCAGCAGCAGCAGGTTTCTCCTGTCCGCAGCTGGGACCACGGTAAGGACATTTTCCTTCCGTGGAGCTTGTAACCTTGGCGGTGTTGCCATGCAATGGTTTCAAACGTGCGTAGGAGGACTTTGCAGTGATCAGAGACTCTGCCACTTGAAGTGAACCATCAGCCAGCTCTTTCACTTACCTTCTAAAATAGTGAGCGCTCATATTTCCAGCCAGAGAGGAGGAGACAAGTGCGTGTCACTTTCACATCATGGCGCATCGCTCCGCGTATCCAGCCGTCCCGCTCGCTCTGCTGCTGCTTGGAGTTCTGGCGATCCTGCTGTTGACCATCCCCACTCAGGACATCCGTGAGCAGCCCACTTTCATGGTAAGGTTGCTTTCCCTCCCTGGTATTTTTGGAAGACGGTTGGCGTGTTAATTTGATCAGACTGTGTGTAACCACAGATCTGCAGCGTGCAGGTGGCCAGCAAGGGACCAAAACTGCGTGAATGATCATTCACATGATCTGTTAAACAGTGTGACACTGGAGAAAAGTTCCAGGTCACAATTATATTTAACAAAAAATAAAGAAATACAAAATAAAAATGTTTTATTGGGATTTGAAATGGTATTGGAATAAAATATGCATATTGACTAGGCATTGTCATAAAAGGTCAAAGCTAATACTGATAGTTATTTGCTCCTATTTAGAAAGTGCAAATGCACAGCACATAAAAAAGGATAAAAAAAGGATAAAAAAATTTAAATAAAATGATGATCAAGCCTTTGTTGTTCTCAAATTTTGCTGATGTGCTGTTCATACTGTAAGGATATATTGCTGTAGTGAAGTTTAACACAATAATAATCCATTGATGGCATGTGTTATTAATGTTGGAGAAAAGGGTGATGCATAAAAGGACTCTAGTATTACAAGTTGCTTGGTGGTATTATAATGCACCATAATGTCATCAAAATGAAGAAGGACATCCGTCTTTGACAAGATGAGTTAGATATCAGCTGAGTGCATCTACAGTTTGTTATCTCTGGAAAAAAAAAGCTAACATACAGCACTGACAGTGGCACTTGTGATGGAAACAGTGGGTGTACAAAACGTCACTTAACTAATAGCAGGGTTTCAGTTACCTGAACATGTTTTTAGGTACAACTTTTCCAGTTCTGCAAGTCCTAATAGCAAGATTTTGGTCACTAATAACTGTGCATGAGCAGTTTGGAGACTCAATTAGTGATGCTCACTAACATTTAGCAAGTTCTGGTTAAATATCTGGCTAAATTAAAGGAGGCATGTGAGGGAGGAGTTGTTAAATGAGACTCAAACTCTCAATTTTACTATTAACAAGTTTCCAAGCAATTGCAAGGTTGCGGACAAATTTCCACCATCAGTAGAAAATCAGTTTTACTTGAGTTGGATTGCACTCAAATGATCTCAGTTGAAAAATTTATAGCAAACTGGAAACTATCAGATTGGAGTTCTTTCCACGTCTTGGCGTTAAGACAAAATTGGCATTGTGATAAAATGATTATGTTATATCTTCTGTCTTGTCTGATGAAAACTGTGTTGTACCAAGAAGCCGTTTGTGAGAACAACCAATCAAAAGCATTGTTGAGCTTTGATTCTGAAAGCAATCTGGTTGCAGTCGTGTGAAAGGTGTCTCTGCAAGATCCACAGTCTTTGAGAAACTGGCTTATGGTCTTTAGATGTGAGAAGCTGTCATAGTTAGTCTTTCAAAAATCTTTCTACATTTTTTGCAAAGTCATCGAGTTCATGAAAAAAAGACAAGACGACATGCTTCAACAACGAAATGAGAAACTGTCAGGTTTACTTAGAGCAACTTTTCCCACATAAACCTTACAAATACACCTACACCTATTCAATCTCTAACTGCTTGGCGGAACAAAAACATGGGTGTGGTATAAGTACTTAATGAAAAGTTGTGTTACAAAGCGCCTCCACCCCCACCACCACTATCAAGTTCAAAACTCTTGCTCTGTTGACAATCAAATCATGCAGAGTTCAACAATCCTACGTCGCTGAAACCAGGTGTAACCTGGTTTGACTGAATTAATTTATATTGCCTTTCTGTCAGCACGTCACATCATAAACCTTAAACAGAGACCTTTGGACTTTTTTGTGGGTCAATTTGCAAAGATAAATGGTCCTCATTATGTAGCACAAAAAATGTGGACTGATGATTCATACTTCTTGAAATTTTGATCAGTTGTGGACAGCAGGCTGTTGGCATACTACAATAAAAAAAAACTGTTATCAGTAACGTACTCCATAACAGAAATGCTGATAAACTGCACCTTCCTTATTTTCATGACAGATAATGTTCAAGCCTTCATCACAGAGTCACCACATGTGTGTTCACACAGGCAAGTTAATGGACAACAGTTTTAAATTAGATACATTTTTATTCATTGGTTTTGGAAAAAAAACGGAAATGTAATGAAACAAATGATGTGAAACTGTTCTGCAGAACTGCTCTGGCATTCAGAGCAGGAATACTCTGAACACTGCACATACCAGCTCCACTTTTAGTTTCCTGTTTCCACATTTTGTGCGTCCAGTTGGATGTCCCTTGGTTTCTTTTTGGATCTTATGTCATCGCTCTTTCACACACAGCAACACACTGATGCACCAAAGGGGTTTGTCACATTTTTCTGGGAGACAAGTAACATTTCCAGAAGATGATCAAATCAACCGGACAAAGCAGACTGCTGCAGCTTACGTTCTTGACAAATGTAAACAGTAATTCTCACAACTGACTGCACAGCGGAAATGTCAGAATAGTATCAGAGATAGCGACGAGCGCCTGTGCATACTGTTTTTGCCGTTGCTAACTTGAGTGTATTTGCAAGCATGGGTATCTATTTCTGCAAGATCATTTAGTGTAAGTGTGCATATGTGTGTGCTTGTGTTGTGGGGGAGGGGTAAGGGGTTAGGAGATGCCTTCGCTCTTCCTTCCCTTTCGTTTTTTCATCACGTGTCCTTTTACTCGGCTGGACTTTGGCAGTTGCCCCCACATAGGCAGGCATGGGGGTTTCTTGTTGTTATGAGTGTGAATTCACAGAAAGAAGAACAGACAACTCACAAAGAGAAACAAGGTGCAATGACATAAATGCATGCTAACAAAGAGGGGTAACAAATCTGGTGCTATTTTCTTGTGCTTAAGAGCCTATATGTTTTATTCATGACCATATCTAATAAAAAATACATAGAAATTAACATCTTATGACAGCGTTGCATAATAAACATTTTTTCAAAACTTCTGTTTTGATTGCACTCACAAAATTGTATTGATATGAGCAGCAACTCTGGGATGTTGAAGGGGTAAGATAGATTTTCATTGGTTTCTAAAGAAACAGGAAACCCTGACAGTATATTCAGAATCTATTTTCGTTTTGTCTAAATACAAAGACTACACTCAAAGTTCAGCTGTAGAACCTGAGACTGAGTGTAGGGAACAGAGGGAATGAAAGCTTACAAATGGAAGCTGGGTGAATTCCAAACCCTTCAAACTTTATTTTAAGTTTGCATAAAGAAAAATATAAAATATTGACTGACATTTTTAGTTACCTTTTTATTCACCTCTGTGCCAGATGAAATTATCTTTTATATGAAGTCTATGAGCATTTGGAAAGTGAGGAGACCATGTGCTAGAAAAGTAGAAATTTGTCAGTTCAGTCGCTCCAATATAATTTGGTATACTTTATAAAAAGAATAATGCAAAGACTCGAGCTGTCATCAACATGATTATCAAAATAAATTTGGAAATTATAAAAGTTAAAATAACCGCAAGTTTTATAACCAACTTGAAACACTGCAAATCTTTAAATACTGTGTTTTTTAATTCTGCCTTTTAAAATCCAATATGCTGTATTGATTTTAGAGATCAAAGTCTTAACTGTTATGAAATAAACCCAAATATACATTCATGCAATATGGGATGCCGTAGGATATCCTTGAAAACTGGCACTATAGTCGAGTATGCAGCCAAATGACTTCCAGAAACCAAATTTAACTATATCTCTAGAAATATATATTTTTTATTTTTCCATCTCACTAACTGGACCCAGTTTTATAAAATTCTTTAAAAGTTTTGCTGTTCACTTTAAGATCTTTATGCATTTCTTTTCTTCTGCATTTTTACCATGTAGTATGGGATTGTCCTGGATGCTGGATCTTCACACACAGCTTTGTATATCTATAAGTGGAGGGCAGACAAGCAAAATGGCACCGCCGTGGTTACCCAGCATAGCGAATGCAAAGTGAAGGGTAAGTTTCAGCACCTTCTCCAAAGGAAACAGTGCTTTGCATGTCAAATTTAGATGGCGTGTTCTTTAACAACTTTGCATTACAAGTAGATACACCAATGAAGAGTCACTATAAGCATGCTTGTACATCCCTCTTTTAAGTATCACATTCATCCATTTTTCAGACCCACTTTATCTTGTTCAAGGTTTTGGTGTGTGAGAAGTTGGATGGGTTTCCAGTGAATCACAGGGCCACAAAACCAAGCTAGTAATAATGCACAGGTGAAGGGAATGAGGCTGATGAAGGTGGCAGGATCTAGATGACAGGAGAGTCAGTAACTCAGTAAAAAAAACCTATGAAACTGTGACCATGACAAACACATGCACTGAACACGGGGGGCATATTTCATACAGTTTGTAGTGAAATTGCATCGGCTACCAATGTAGCGTGTCATAGGAAAGGTTTCCCATAGTGGCAGCACGTTGGTGTTCGCACTGTTGGAAATGTTAGATTGTTAGCATTATTTTGTTAGCACTTGGCCAACTCACATGTAAATAACTGTATATCCTCACATTAAGCACTGTGGTCATGTTCTGTATTTTATACTGTTTGAGGGAGTGGTGGTGGAAACAAGGCAACAGCAGTTTAACCTTCCCCAGAGATCATAATCGAACTTCTGTAGATCTAAAAGTTCAATTACACCATGCCCATGTTTAACTACATACCGTTTTGCCATTTAGACACCGTTGTACCATATCATTGTGAAGCTGTTCGCTTTTTGTTTTATACTTCAATCATTCTTGCTCTTTTAACTTTTTTATCTTTTTTATTTTATTCATTCCATTCCCAATCCCATCTTTGTAGCTTAAATTGTTGCTTTTCTTTGTGCATGAGCTTTACTCCTAAAGTCTTCAGTGCCAGCGACTGCATCAGCATCCTGTTGCTCCCTTTCACACGTTCCCGTTCTCAGTTTGGGGACAAATGTGCTCCCCCGTACGCACCCAAATGGGTCAAATTAGTGACAAACACAGGACTGAATTTGTTTAACTGGCAGCTTTTTTAATAAATAAGGTAACAGTTATGGTATTATTCAATTTACTATCAACTAGTAAATATGAGATTTTGAATACGTTTTCAATTGAGGTGAAGTTTTTATCCCTAAAATTAAGCAAATGGCCTGGTGCACTGGTGCCAGTTTCCCAACAACTGTTACATTCTTGTTCGGCCAGACAGCCTTCCAAGGGCTTTTTTACTTAAGAGGAGCCTGTTTTAAAGTCTAGGCTTTGCTCGGGGACAGTTTTTTTGTTAACAGAATCAATTTCCACTGTTAGCTAGTGTTGGTCTGTTGGAGCTACGTGATCTTTAGTGGTAGGATCAAGGATTTCTTCACACAATGTCTATAAAGAGCAATTGGTAAAAGTAAAATATGACAGAGTAATAAGAAAAAGGATAGTTCTTGTTCTAATTGTGAGAAGCTCTTTCAAATGAATAGATTTTATTATTACATCACAGCAAAGCCCATCTCAGTCTCTGTCATGAGCTGTCATGAGAATTGATATGAGAAAAACATAAACATAGAACGTCCTTATCTTAATTTAATTTTTTTTTTTTTTTTTTTTTTTTAAGCCGGCCCTGATAAGACACCCGCGCCCCCCCACCGGCCATCCAGTAGACGGGGGCCGGCCCTCCGAGCCGGGCCAGGGCCCCACCGTACCTCCACGGGCGCCCCCGGCGCCGCCGGAGCCCCCAGACGGAGGGGGAAACTTAATTTAATTTAATTTTTATGAATTGTAACATCAGTCTCATAAAGAATTTATAGTTTTCACTGTAAGTAAAGAAAAGCAGCTTGACAACAGTGGTTAAATGCACTCTTTACTTCTGTGCAGCTGTCTGGTATTGTAGCTGTTTTTTTCTATTCTCTTGAGTGTGACCTACTAGCGTGTGGGATATGTATATGGTTAACAGCTATCCACATCTTTTTTCTATACACCAGCACATGATTGCATGGGCTGATTATGTAATCAGTTTTTCTTTGTGAATGTCTTCATGACTGACATAGGTGGAGGCATATCTAGCTATGCGGGCCAACAGGGGGGAGCAGCGAAGAGCTTACAGGCGTGTCTGGACCAGGCCGTGAAAGATGTTCCCAAAGAACGACACAAGCGCACATCGGTGTACTTGGGAGCCACAGCGGGGATGAGGCTTCTGCAGTGAGTAGTATGTCTCTGTCTGTGTTGGAGGGACCAGACGGCCTCTTGATTTTGTCAATTATGTATTTTTGTCTTTAACACTAACTGATTAAAAGTGTTAATGCTGAGAAAGCATTTACACTTTTGAGACGTTTTAAAACTCTTCTGCACATGTTGGATTGCTGGTTCCTCCCCCATCCCACATTACATCTTGTTATTATTTGTTTGTCTTTAAAGCTTGTTAATCCCCAACAAGGTTTCTTCATTGGAGTTAGGACAGCTGTTTCCTCTCAGAGTTTTAAAAAGACCATGTGTTTGGTATCTGTTTGAATATGTAGTTCCTGGTTGTTTTAACACATCCTGACAAACATTACTCACTAAGCAACACTTCTTTTCAACTGTGCATGAAAAAAGCACTCTACATGTTTATATTCTTTTTTATGACAGCAGAATCTTGGCAACATTTCTCCAATTTAACCACGATTTTACGCATTACTAACATTAGCCTTATGCTTTCCATCCATCCATCCATCCATCCATCCATCCATCCATCCATCCATACATCCACCCATCCATCCATCCATCCATCCATCCACCTTGCATCTGCAGCCTCTGCTTCCTCAGTGGAAAGCATGTCAGTGGGACTGAGGAGATCCTCAAAGTATTCCTTCCACCGTCTGACAATTTCCCCAGTCAAGGTCAACAGCTCTCCACCCGCACTGTAAACAGTGTTGGCAGGGTACTGCTTCCCCTTTCTGAGAACAGAGAACATGGTCCACTCTGACTCAATGTCCTCAGCTTCCCTCGGAAAATGAAACCTAAAAGACGGAGTGGCCCATCGATGATTGGTTCTCCAATATTTATACTTCTTATTTCTTGATGTATCTTTGCGAAAACTGTTAAAGTACGTGACGCTTCCTGTGATTCCTTTTTCAGAAATTCCAACCCTGAACAATGCAATCAGATTCTGCAGGAAGTTGGCCAAAAAATCCGGTCTTACCCTTTCGACTACAAAGGAGCCTCTATATTGAGTGGAAAAGATGAGGGTGCATACGGTTGGGTCACCGTTAACTATCTCTTAGAGAACTTCATCAAGGTATACAAGAGTGTATGAAGAGTCTTAAAGGGTTATAACCAGTGAAAGTCTTTACTTTTATCCAAGGCTGAGTTATGGCAGTAAAAATCTTAACTTTACATCAGCAAATGAATAGTCACGATAGTTGGATGGAGCGCAACGACAGCTCAGTGTGGGAAGGAACACTTTTGATCGTAATGGGAAGCATGATGAACAAAAAATCCCTTTACACTGCAATCTAAATCCCTTTTCTTGATTGTTCTTTGCAGTATGGATTTGTGGGCCACTGGTTCAAACCCAACAGACCAACAGTGGGAGCACTTGACTTTGGTGGGGCATCCACACAGATAACATTTGCAACTCAGTCATCCATAGAGGATAAGAAAGATGCAAAAATATTTCGTCTTTATGGCCAGGAGTACTCGCTGTACACACACAGCTTCTTGTGCTTTGGGATAGACCAGATTGTCAAAAGACTTCTGGCTCATATCATAAAGGTAATGTAGCTTTATCCCTTCTCACTAAAAACACAAAATCAAGTGATAGATCTATAACAGGGGTCGGCAACCCAAAATGTTGAAAGAGCCATATTGGACCAAAAACACAAAAAACAAATATGTCTGGACCCTCAAAAAATTCAAAGTCTTGTATAAGCCTTATAATGAAGACAACACATGCTGCATGTATCTACAGTATATTAGTTATAACTTGCTACTTGGCTGCAAATGTAGCATGCTGATGTCTTTCCACGTGACTCTTTTTGTTACGCGAATCTATGGAATCTATGGATCTATGGAGTATTAGGGCCAGGCAGGAGAAAAATAAAAATAATATTTTAGCGGAGGAAGAATTTTTTTTTCATTATGCACTTTGAGAAAAAAGTCAAAATGTCGAGAAAAAAGTCGAAATGTCGAGATTACTGTTGAAGTACAATTTCGAGAAAAATGTCGAGAAAAAAGTTAAAATGTCAAGAAAAAAGTTGAAATGTTGAGAAAAAAGTCGAAATGTCGAGAAAAAAGTCAAAATGTAGAGAAAAAAGGTGACGTTTCGACTTTATTCTTGAAATTGTATTTCAACATTAATCTCGACATTTCAACTATTTTCTTGACATTTTTACTTTTTTCTCGAAGTGCATAATGAAAAAAAAATCTTCCCCTCAAATATTTTTTCTTCTGCATGGCCCTGATACTCTTCCGTAAAAATCTTCGTTAACAGAAATGTTGAAATGCAATATTTATTTTACACATTTTTACAGCGTTGGAAAACATCAAGAATGTTTGTGTCATGTTTGTCCTCCTACAGAAACCATATTAAAACAAAAAATATATTTCCCTCCCCCATCAATTTCCATTTTCAAACATTTTTGAAAAAGCTCCAGGAGCCACTAGGGCGTTGCTAAAGAGCTCTAGAGCCGCGGGTTGCCGACCCCTGATCTATAACATTCGGACAACATATGTATTTATTCATGTTCTATTGCAAAAGGAGACATATAAAGCCTTTTCATAACGTTGACACAGATTGCTAAGGTCTTAGTGAAATGTCCGTGACGTGTTTGGCCAAATACCACCTGAGATAGATTGAAAAAGCTTCCCTCTCGTCCATGTTTTTACAGCTGAGTTCCCAACAGCTCATTTTAATGGGTGTAGTTAGCGAGGAGGCTCCATTTCACCCCTCTAATCCTTGAATATGCTTCTCTTGAGATCTGTCATGCAACTTTGCAAAACCCTACGCAGCATTGTTTGAATTTGGGTGGAGATGAAGATGCACTTTTTCCAATGAAAGCTGAGATAGGCTCCCGCTGACTCACTGTGACCCTGAATAATACTCAGGTGGATATAGATGATAGATGGAGGTGTCTGTAATGAATGAATAAAAAAACACAATTCCCATCTTTGTTTCGGGCCACCTTGCTCTGAAAAATGCTCCATTCAGGGAGCTGCTCAGCTGTTCAGTGTACCGTGACATCACAGACCCAGGGTGGAGGAGAATTATCCAGTTTCCATATCTTCATCTCCACGCAAGGTTACCGCATGCTGTATATGATTTCTGTTGACAGTGTGTCTTGCAAGGTTGTAATCCCAGTGTCAAAACTCAATACAAGGGGGAGGTGGAGGGGCGTTGAATGATTGAACCCCCCCCCCAAAAAAAAAAATTGGCTACTTTCAAATTGCTATGAAGTCGTGGATGAAATTTAAATTTTGTACAAATATCTGTGGAAGTGTGTCAGAAACGTTTGATTACGATGTCAGGACATTGTATCCACTTGTCAAAAAAGGTCAGAAAACCTCCTTTAAAAGGATTTTGCAAACCCTTTCTGAAGTGCTTTCCTTCACAGAAATAATGTTGTTCCCCTGGGCTTTTTCATCCTCTGAGGCTTGTGGTTATTGTAGCAGTTTTTTTCTGTCCACCTCATAACAGAGCAAGGCGTATGTGGATCTCACATCATGTGACACAGAGCAAAGTGACTGAGAAAATCAAATGGAAAATAATGGAAAATGGAAATAAAAGGTGTTAGTAAATACCTTTTACAAAAGTCAAACACAATACAGACTGTTTGGTTAAATGCTGAACAAACACTTGTATGAGAGATCTACAATTTTAGATTTTTTTTAAGTGTTTTTTGAATCAGTGCCATCTCAAAATGTGCCAGTCCAGGGGCCTCATTTATAAAGTTTGCTTGCGCACAAAACAGGGCTTGAAAGATGTGCAAGCCACCTTCTACCCAAAGGTTGGGATTTAAAAAGAAAAAACTAACTGAAAAATCTGCGTATCCCTACGCCAACCCTGACCCTCCCGTAGGAACTTACTTAAGACATGGGGAACTGGCGACGCAGGCGGTGAGGTGGTGAAATGAAGCCATATTCATGTCATACTCTTAATAATGTCATCACATATCAGACTTATAATATAATAGCGCTGATCGTGTTCCTCTGTGTTTGAAGCTCAGCGTCAGTCAGGACTCTGGTGCTGCTGCTGCAGGACACACCGGGAACCTCCTCTTCAGCCACCGCGACAACCGTAGAGTGACTGAGGACAGAACAACGGAGCCCCTAAAGGGACACAGATTTTTATTTATACTGTATATATAAAATTAGTTTTACGCGCGCGTGAAACCTTTACGCGCGGGCGTAAGCCTAAATTATGGTTCCGCGTTAAAACAACGCAGAGCCTACGCCGTAGGGTACGCAGTGACGCGCACCTACGCCGTAGGCTCTGCGTTGGTGTGACGCGGAACCATAAATCAGCCTTGAGCAGCACTGAGGGGAGAGGGGAGGGCTGCCGGGCCGTCTTCGCATCGCCTTTGAGTGTCTTGATGATTCGCAATTACAGGCTGAACCTACCGTTATTTTTAAACTGTAAAAAGTGGGGGGGACAAATACATGATTTTGAAAAGTGGGGGGGACATGTCCCCTGTCCCCAGTGGAAATTGCACCGTGGCACTCACGGGCAGCAACGGCGTGCTGCCACTCACTCGCTTTATTTTATACTATTTATATACTATTTATACTTTTACTGTGACCACCAAATAATGTAGTTTTCCTGGCCTCCACCTCATCCACAACATCTATATCTCAGTCTCCGTGAAATTCAGTGGCACGGAGGCTCGACACGTCTCATTCATCCTGACGCCCAAACAGGCTGCAGGAAGCCGCTGTGCATGCTCAGCAGGCTCATTCATATGCAAATACTACTTTGCATTGCCCATTTATGGTAAAAAGCGGGCGTGTAGAGGGCGGGATATGAGCAACCTTCCAGCAACCTTCGGGATATGCGCAACCTTCCAGCTGGACTGTGATTTATAAAGCGAACATTGCGTGCAAGTGTGCCTGCACAGGGTTTTATAAATTCAGATTTTTTTTTCGGCTTTTGGCTTTACATGCACTTTTAGTTTTTTTTTATAAATGAGGCCCCAGTTCATTTCCATCTGAACATCAAGTGTCTCTGTTATACTATCTAATTAACTAGACTGTTTGTAATATATACCAGATAACCTCTTGTCCTTTCCAAAGTGTATTTACTTAGTTACATAGCTACAGACTTACTAACTTTTTTAACCTATTTATTTATTTATTTAGTTTGAATTAGAGCTGTTGTTAGTTATACAGCCTGATAACTGCTCACTAATTTGTCAATATCGATAAATCTGGATTAGTTGGGAGATCTGGATTGAATAGGAAAAGTAGTTTTAGAGTAGGGGTGTGGGACTCCAGTCCTCGAGGGCCGTAGAGTCCTGTGTGTTTTAGATGTGTCCTTACATCGACACACCTGATTCAAATTAACGGTTGAAACCAGCTTGTCATCAAGTTTCTACATCTCTGTTGTTGACATAGCTCCTTGTATCACGGTGTGCTGAAGCAGGGACACATCTAAAGATGCAGGGCTTCGGCCCTCGAGGACCGGAGTCCCACACCCCTGTTTGAGAGGGTTTATAGCAGAAGAAAGAACTACAGCGCCATCTGGTGGTCAATGATAGTAACAGCAACACACTGTTTTGGGCCGTCGTACTACAGGTCCATAGTATCGACGTACTGTATTTTTTATTATCCATTTTAATTTGGGACGGATTAAAGACTCATTGTAACCTATTTTTTTTGTAATTATTTTGTAATTAACTCTCTGTCTCTTTCAGTCTCAGGCTTACTCAGAGTCAGTCACTCAACCATGTTATCCAGCAGACTACAATAAGTCATTTGAAATGGACAATATATTCAACTCTCCATGCACAAAAAAGGACAAACCCCAGTCTTACAGCCCACAGGCTTCTGTGAGATTACAAGGCAGTGGACAATATGAGCACTGTCTGGGTAATGTGTCAGAGTTATTCTCCTTCGACAACTGTCCCTTCTCACAGTGCTCCTTTGACGAAGTCTTCCAACCAAACATTACCGGGAGCTTCATGGTAAGAGAAATGTTAATGTGGGTATTTATCCCACATGGTGTCTTTTTTACTTCCCGAAAATAAAACAGATGTTAAAGGTGTTTTTTTGTTTGTTTGTTGTTGTTTTTATCTTAAATGGACGTTTTAAAAAGAGTCATCTGTCTATTTAAATGACTGATTTCCCACATGACCCATTAACAAATTTGAAGACACTATTACCCAACAAGTCTACAAAGACAATACACTGAGCTATGTTTAATGTAGAAAAATACAAATGAAAGAACCAAAATATACAAAGAAAAATATTCCAAAATAAGTCCAGTTGGAGCCCAGACTTGTGTAGCCTGAGCATGTGAGGACAAATAGAAAATTAGGCTTTAATGTACAGTAGTACACATGATCAGTTTTCCATCCCGTTGCTCTCATGTACACTGAATTTTTGTTTGCACCATCAATCATTTTAATTCTGTCTATATTACCAGGCTTTCTCGACATTCTTCTACATTCACTCCGTCCTGCAGCAGATCACTGGGATCCCTATAAACAACCCACAACAACTGGATGATGCAATCAAAACCGTGTGCAAGATGAGTTACAGTCAGGTGACAGACTTTATTTTTTGACTCCATATAGATTTAGAATCGGTTGAAAACATTGGTTGAATATGTGATTTCATGTCTGCCTTTTTGTTGCAGATGCATCTTCTTGCTCCTGAACACCTGCCTTATTTGCAAGACTACTGTGCTTCCTCTTTGGTTATGAAGATGCTCCTCTTGAAAGGATACGGCTTTGATGACAGTTCATTCCCAAACATTTTCTTCACAAACAAGGTAATTACTTTATGTTTTATAATAAGAAGAGACCTCACATTTATCTGCAACTATTACAATTAAATTAAATTTGTGAAAATGTTGCTGCTCGTGCAGGCTGGGGACACGTCGGTAGGCTGGGCTCTGGGCTACATGCTGTATGAGAGTAATTTCCTGCCTTCGGAGTCAGTGGAGCTGAGGAAAGCTCTGACCCTGGGAGCATGGGGAACGCTCATCTTCCTCTTTGTCCTGCTCCTCACAGCAGCCCTGATCTTCATTTGTTTTCAAGTCCGAAACAAGGGAGGAGGTGGTCAAAGCACCATCTAGATACTGCAGCTAAAACAAAAGGATTGTTAACGACTAAAAGTAATTGCAAGGATCGTTGACAAAAAAAAACGGAATAAGTTATTCGAAGATTTTTAGATTGTTCATTCATGTTATGTTGTTTTTTCAGTCTCTAGCAATGGAAAGTACAGTTAGAGAACAGCAAGACAGGGGGATGTTTTTACCTGTTTTGGTGCATAATTTCCATCTCAAACACAGAATACTCACGGTATACTCACCATACTCTGGCAACAGCAGTTTAGCTGCTTTTCTGCATACATTTGCTTTAAAATGTGATCTTTTCAAGAGCCAAGTTACCATATTAAACAAACACAGCGTACTTAAGCTCTTAAGACAAAACCAGTTATTGATTCTTGTGTATTTTAATATAGAAACTCGTCTTCCGATGTAAATCTTCGTCACAAAAAGGAGATCTCTGATGACACACAATCAAGATTAACTGTTCTGTGAATGGCTGGAAAGGGATGTGCAACCATCTTAGTAGCTTACCTAGAGTTTAGGCATCCATCAGACCACAATTAAACAAACTGTCTAACAATTGTGAAATGTTATCACTGTGGAAACGTCCTTATCATGGGCGACCCAGCCAAGATGCCTTCAGAGGTGAGTTACACTGACTTGGATGAATTTCAGATCACAGTGAGAAAAACCGGTCACACTTGTTCTTTCTATTGTATATATACTTTTTTTTAAATGAACATAGTTAATTATTATCAACAGCAATTGAAGAATAAGCGTACATGTGGCTATAACTCTGTTGTGTTTTGGTTTCATGTAAAACTAACCCTTGCTCAGTGCTCTAATGAAAGAAAGATTGTTAATAATGTTCAGTACAGCACTTCCCCGGTGGCCTTGGTCACTGAATGTATTTCTTTTTTTATACTTGAGGAGTCAAACCATTTCTGTTTACATGGAATTAGAAAACAAATCTTTTTTATCTTTATTTTATTTCATTTTAAAATTTGACCATAGTCTGTTACATTAAAATAAAGAACATTGTTGAGATTACTATGATTTTACCATATGAATATAAATGACTTTATTTCTTTTAATATGTTTTCTGTGCAAAATTTTTGTCTCTTTTTTCATGTTTGGCTGTGTGAAATAAATAAGTTCAACTGCTGATGGTTTTATTAACATTTGGGGAATATGTCAAAGGAACTTGGATTTGCCTCTTCAAAACCTGCAACAGACAGGTATAAAATCAGAAAATAAAAACATCCCTATTAGGCACGTTGATGCATTACACAAAAACACCTTGTTAGGAGGCCATACATTAACTTCAAGAATTCCAAATAATGTTTGCATCGATGGATTCTTTCTATGTTTCCCCCTTACGTTATAATCACCATAATAAACAAACACATAATACACAAACAGTTATTAATTATTGTGTTTAATGTAAAAACTCATTTTCCGATGTAAATCTTCCTCATAAAAAGGAGATCTCTGAGGACACACAATCAAGATTAACTGATCTGTTAAAGGCTAGCGAGGGAGAGAGCACGATATTAAGAGTGTGGGTGATTTTGTAGTTTTTTCGTTATTTATGCAGCGAAGGACGCCTATCCCATACCTGTCAAGTCCCCCGTTTTTGCCGAGAAACTACAGTATTTTACCCCTCTTTTCCGCCGTCCCCCCAGATTTTCCATTAACCTCGCGAGAACTACCCCTTGTTGTAGCCTGAGTGGCAGTTCTCGCGAGGTTAGTGGCGACAACGGGAGCAAACCGTAATATAATAGATCCATGGAGCAAACTCTGAACAATAAATCAGATGGATGGATGTAACGAAACAGAAAGCATTTCTGCCAAAAAAGCGAAGACTTCGTGTAAATATCTCTACAAATGGGAAAGCGAGTTTAATTTTCTAAAGAGGAGCAGGATGGGGCTCAGATAGAAGTTCTGAAAGACGTGTAACTTTATAGTCTCACGGGGGAAGGACCGATGTCCGTCAGCAGCAGCTGGAGCTCAGATACATGCGTCTGTCATCAGTCATTAATGACAGATTCAAATGAATGAAAATCAGGAAAATATAAATGTTTCACTTGAAGACGGTCAATGTGTATAGAAACTGAAAATATTTAAAATAAATAAATGGGCTTTTATTCACTTTTGTGTTTTTATTTAGGCTATATTATAGGAATTACATAGCCTACATAGGAGTGTCCACAGCATTTCAGTGTAGACAAAGGTAGAACTATCAGATTATGAGCACATAATTGTAGTTTGTAAGTGGTTGACAGATAGTTATTTTAGATTTCTTGTAAACCTGGCTTGAAAGATGCAGATGTAAATTAGCCTGTATGGCTAAATCTGGCACATTTACATGATGAACTCATGTCAATCAATGTGCGTTGTCCCTTTTAAATAAATAAATGTAATACTGGACCTCGTTGGGCTGGTGGGACAGCAGGTGGTGGAAAATGTCCTGGATTTGCACGCATTGTGGTTGTGAAATGCATCTCCATTTCATGGCCACAATGTGTGTAAATTTAGGTGAGGTGACCTGTAGAATAATTTTTATTATAATTTGATATAGGTCTTTTGTTCATTGTTTTGGTTTAAATGTTGAGACAGGAGGGCGCCTTAAAAAATCTGTCAAGTTATTGATGAGAAACAGGGGTGGAATTAAATACATTTTCTTCTTCCCACTCCCTTTCGAGTGTTAACTAATTAATTTGAATATTGAACCTGCACATCTACTGTTAAAGGTATTTGTTTAATTTTCCGGTGCACGCAGGTCACTTGTTGTTAATGTTGTAAATGTTGTATTGCTCAAAATAAATATGAACTGAACTGAACTGAATGTCCCTTATTTTTAAAGCCAAAACTGTACGCTTCTGTAGTAGTCCTTATTCTTTAATTTGTACAACAACGTGCACAGCTTCCGGTGTAGTTGACGTCCATTTGGAATAATAGCACATGCAAATGCACAATTGAATGTTTAATTTAATTTCATTCACTGTCTTGTTGGATTAATAAAGTCTGAGATACATACATTTAAAAATATTTGTGAGAAACGGAGAAATCGAGGCACAGAAACCAGAGGTGTCAAGTAACGAAGTACAAATACCTTACTTAAGTAGACATTTTGGTTATCTATACTTCACTGGAGTAATTATTTTTCAGACGACTTTTTACTTTTACTCCTTACATTTTCACGCAATTATCTGTACTTTTTACTCCTTACATTTTAAAAACAGCCTTGTTACTCTATTTCATTCCGGCCTAAAAAAAAACCTATCCAGTGAAATTGCTCCATCCGGATAGAGTGAATTTGGTTGTGGTTGTTTCAGATGTTCTTGTCCAGTTTTGTTCTTACATCCGTTCCCTCAGATTCCTGCAACTAAACTTGGATGTACATTCCAATAAAGGTTAGGATAAATGATAACATGCCTCTGAAGTTTGACTTTTTGCACCATTACAATACTTATAGGCAACTAGTCATCATATCTCCTGCTCTTTGAAACACATGTTAATGCTCAATAGTACACATATGCTTCTTTAATATATTTGCAAAGATGCATTCATTTTCAATGGCTTTTGTCCTTAATGGCTTCTTTCCCCCTTACATTACTTTTACTTTTATACTTTAAGTAGTTTTGAAACCAGCACTTTTATACTTTTACTTGAGTAAAAAACTTCAGCTGATACTTCAACTTCTACAGGAGTATTTTCTAAACTCTAGTATTTATACTTCTACCTGAGTAATGAATGTGAATACTTTTGACACCTCTGACAGAAACACATGGTTCAGATTCCTTGGTCATTTATTTTGAAAATCCACCCGGAAGTTGTGTTGACGTAGTAGCGAGCTACAATGTGGCGGAGCAGATGTGACAGTGGAGAAACTGCTTAGGCTCACACTTATATTTTAATACAGCGACGCGGATTTGGTGAAGGCAATACGAGCCTTATACGAGCTGGTTGTTTTTTTTGGTGCGGTTTGGAGAGGTTTGGAGATGTGCACGCAAACAAAGGCTGCGGCTCTCATGGCCAACATCTCCCCGGCAGACATCGACCCGTCCGGAGTGTTTAAGTACGTGCTGATCAGAGTTCACAGCCGGGAGGAGGGCGACGACTCGGAAATGGACATAGTCCGAGGATACGGCTGGGCCGAGTATCACGGTGAGTCCAGGAAGGTTCCTTCCTCAAAACATGACAGGTAAATGCGGCCAAAGGCTTCATTCATGTGTGAAAATACCGGTGTTCTGCCGAAAAATGCTGCTCTGTGGTTCTGCGCATGCGCACAGTCGATTTTCAATCAACAATTTTCAATTCATCATTTCTTGCACCATGTAAAATGGATAATATGGGATGTTGCGTATTTGATCCTTCAAAATACACTACCCATGACACGAATTGCATTACACTTTGTGAATATTATACGATAAAGAAGGGAAAAAAAAACAATTCTATGGCTTTATTTGATAGTCATTCAGTCATTGGCTTTTATTTAACCAGGCAGGTCATTAAGAACACATTCTTATTTACAATGATGACCTGGCAAGAGACAAGGACCACTTGGGGGGGTGAAGGAAGTGGTTTAGGGAGTAAAACACAGTAAAATTGTAGCTCTAGAAAAGGTAGAACCATTAGGTAGCATTTTTTGGCAAAGCAGCAAAAATTGGCACCGGAGTCCTTCACATGAGCGACACATTCTTTAGAGCTCAGATGTTTCCTGAAACAGATTTAACTTACTCTTACTCATATAAGTGAATAACTTCGTTCTGTGTATAGCATCGTTCGTGTAGTACTGAATAGATCTGCTGTGTCGGATTCAGGTAACCTGGGAAATCCATGTTTCCAGCTGACCCAGCGGAACATGGAGTCTAAAAGAAGATGGTATCAGACACAGAAACTTTGGCTGAAGATCCTCTTAATTCTGTGAGCCCCCGAGTGGGGTCTCTATGCTAAATAATATTGATTTATTTTCCAATAAGGCAGGATAGGACATGTTGCTGAAAGAGACCTTTGTGTGGTCCATGTGTGCGTTTAAGTAGGTGACACATGACAGAGTAATGAACATGAATATCAGGACTAAAATCTCCCAGCAGGAAAACACATCCAACATCCAACTCCATCCTTAGTTTTACCACTTCCTTGCAATCTCTTCTTCAAGTGAATGAAGTGTACACATCAGACAGTGCTCATGATGTTATTCTTCAGATCAGGTTACCTTTTTTCTTATAGCATGGTCCAAATCTGATGCTCATGTGACCTATCGTAGGGACGTTTGGTGGACAACATTAAGAATGGGCATATTTTCCAGTCTGCATCGCTGTGTGCTTTTAGACCTTCCTATTGCTGTCCAACTTTAATTTCCAGCAACATGCGCTGAAGTTGCTGACATTCAGTCCCATCTTCCCTCGGATCATTACATCAAGCAGCAAGGTGATGGAGCGATTGGCATCATGGCCTCATGGTTCAAACCTCCTGGGACCTTTTCTATGCAGACTTTCCATTTATTCCCATTCTATGGATTCTTTCCCAGTGATTAGGACCCCCCCATCCCATCCCATGTTAGTTTTACAGACTCATCTTATTGCCTGCTTATTTTTTTTTAATCTTGCTTCCAAGTTGTGCTGATACAAGTAACTCAAATAACGTTTTCACATAGATTGATGAGGAGGATTAGAATTAAAGTAATTGAAGAATTTGTCTCGAGAAGCTACAGCTTTGAAAAATCTATACTCCTAAATGCAATAATACTGATAGAGGTTTACAATTAGTTTTTCCCATTTTTGGTCTTGTTTTTAGTCTAGTGAATGTTATTGGAAGTTGATCCAAAACAAATAACAAAAAAATGTTGACAGTAAATGTTAGAAATATTCAATGGAGATTTGCAGAAATTTGTCATTTTCACACATATGGCTGCACATCAATTTTAGAAGATTCATAGTTCACCTGTAATCAGCCTCCTCGAAAACGAAGGCAGTATGTTAACATAAGAAGCAGACATCTGTTTTTTATAAATGGAGGTTCTAACAATCAAATAATACAAACGCTACAGTTATTGGAGAAAATACAGTATTTATTGATTCCTCAATTATTACAATAAATGATACATTTTAAAATAAAGTGTGAGCGGCGTTCACTCATGTTTTGTTTTTCTCCGTCTTGTAGCCGATATTTACGACAAGGTTTCAGAGGAGCTGGAGAAAGGTGGCCACTTGGACTGCGAGTGCATTGGAGGAGGGAGGATCAAACATGACCCCCAGGCCAAGAAAATCCACGTTTACGGGTATTCCATGGTAAGAAAATCCCGCTGAATAAAAACTGAACATGCATGTAGAGCCTGAAAAATGTATAGTATTTTTAACTGCAGTTAAATGTTGTTTTAGGACTTTGAGAGAAGGTTGATGTCTGGCTTGTCATTACAGGGCTTCGGAAGAGCGAACCATGCAGTGTCCACTGAGAAACTGAAGCCCGGATACCCAGACTATGAAGTGACCTGGGACAACGAAGGCTATTAAATTGAATCAATAGCAGATGCTGGAGGACGCCTTTTGACACGGACTGACGTAGTACTTTTCTGTAGCACAAACACTTCTCATAGCTTCTCAAGTCTACTTCTTGAAACCTCATTTAATTACCCAAGTCCGGAGTTTACTCGCAGTGATGAAGATAGTAAATAACAAATCAAGCAAATAAATGTAAAGCAGTTTCCTTTTTCCACTACATTTCATTCTATTTTGTTCCTGAACATAATTTTTCCATAACATGTTGTAATCTGGCATCTGACGGAGTTTTATTTCATTCGGAAACATGCTAGCTGTGACAGTTGTAGACTTGTTTTAAAGTCGCGTAGCCTCATAGATTTGACCTTGAAACCAATATAGGTTTCCTAAAATCTGCTTCTAAACCTGCTTTTTTATTACTTTTTTACCACTAAGCGACCAACTTGTAGATCAATGTGACGATCTCAAGAGCCATTATTGGGACAGAATTAATTTGAAATTGTGATGTACTCATGATAATGTACATTTGTATTAAAGGGGTTGTGTTATGAGGGAAAGAAAAGAGCGTATATTTCTGTGTTTGAAGTAACTACCAACTGTAGATCTGAAAATAATCAGCAAGATCTTTCCAAACGTTTGAAAAGAATTACCCCTTCTATTATACACCCGGATCAAAAAGGTTTTATTAAGGGTAGACTCGTAGACTACTTAATATTCTAGATCATTCGAATATCAATAAACAGGAAACTTTAACTATATCTCTAGATGCAGAAAAAGCATTTGATCGGGTAAATTGAAAATTTCTATTGGCAACTTTACACAAATTTTAATTTGGCAAATCCTTTATCGACTGGATAAGGATATTGTATAGCTCTCCAAAGGTATGTGTAAGGACAAACGATCATATTTAAACAAGCTTTAACTTGCAAAGAGGTACCAGACAGGGTTGTCCTCTTTCTCCTTAGTTAATAAGTTACAGTATATCTTAAAATGGTGCAAAAATCACTCACTAGATAGTCAATGGCTGGATTCAGAACAAGTGTTTTGCAATGATTTGGAAATCTCAGATTTACCATTTAGCAGTCAAAATATTAAACATCATAAATGCTTTAAAAGCATTAATATTAGCTCAGCTCTGACAGCCTGGTGGGAATTCCTTAAAATAGCCAAAGTATCACTTTCTCCATGTGATCGCACACCCATATGGAACAATCCAGACATTCTGAAAAATGATAAAAAGATGGTGAACTTTACTCAGTGGAGAGACCAAGGAATAAAGTGTCTACAACATATAATCATAAGTGTACATTTTGTACCTTTTAACACACTGTTTAATATTGAATTAACAGTAACACATTTTAAAAATATCAACAACTTAAGTCCATAATAAGTAAAAAATATATAAACTCAACCAACTGGATCTGCAACGTCCTGCTAAGATAATAGAGTTCTTTAAAGGGGACCTATTATGGCATCTAATAATGAATGAATAATGAAGCTTAAAGCCACTGAGGGCTGCATAAACAGGCTACATTTAATCGACGTGCTTGCTGCTGCGCTGCTGAACTTTGTGTCTAGTGAAACAAATGACTTTAAGCTTCACTTCTTTAATGATGTTCTTTTATTGATCACCGTTTCACCACTACCATACAAAAGTGACAGAGCGTAGCGGTCGAAAAACTATATGCTCCTCCGTCTAGCAACACCTGACACCTGATTGCAAGCTCTCACCTATATACCATTTACAACTGAGACAGTGAGGACACCTACTGGCCCAATTTGGTACCTTATGGCGCTTTTGCATTAGTACCACCTTAGCCCGGCTCGGCTCCGCGCGGCTCGTCGCGGCTCTTCCCGTTTGTCCCCGTGTGTTTTTCCACAGCCAGGGGAGAAGCGGGCAGGTTGTGGTGAAGCTGCTGTGACGTACTCGATTGCGCAACACCTTTGTTCATGTCGGCGCTGATCAGAAATCAGCTGGTGCGGCGAGCGGCTGAGAGTAAAACAGCCCGTCTACATCGCTTTTTTAATTTTTTCTCGACAGCCACAGAAAACAGGTTTATGAACATCTGCATCTCAGAGTTGGATCACCAAACATTACGTTTTGCGCTTTATAATAAAATCGCCGCGGGTCGCCTCGCACTGACTCCCGCTTCCTGATTCAAACGTTTGACGGCCCCCCGACCAATCAGAGGCATGGAGGGTGGTGACGTCCCCGCCCCCCGACCAATCAGTGGTGAGGAGGGTGGTGACGTCAGAAATGGTCCCTGCTCAGCCCCCGCTATAGAACCTCGCTGAAATGGTTACAGAAAATAGTATCGGCTTGGAGCGGCTCTACCCGTCTCAGCCCTAGTGCAAAAGCGCAAAATGGGTAGAACCGAGGAGAAGTGATACTAGTGCAAAAGGGGCATTACACACACACCCACATAGAAATGGCTCCTAACCCTATTTTAAACAGGCCTAGAATGTCTTAAAAACAAGCTTTTGATTTTTTTTTGCTAAATAAATTAAAAATTCAGCCTCTGAGCCATGTCATTATCATCCCAGTCTCTAACCTCATTATCTATGTGGGATTCTGAGTGGGCGGGACTATGATAATGAGGCTCTGAATGACGCGATACACTGCTACGAAATAATGGCGGAAGCTCAGGCCGGCGGAACGGCTCATAGATCCACATCACACTGGATGGCTCATCCGGGCGGCTGTACAGACACTGCAGAATTTGGTTGCTTTCCTCCTCTGAGTTGGCAGGCTGAGGGGAGACCACTTTATATATGTTAAAGCAAGAGAAAACCTGTTTTTCATAATAGCTCCCCTTTAATCTAAACTCCCGAATTTTGCTATCGAAACTACAGGTTAATGTCCAAAATAGATAACTCAGTCTCTCTTCTGATTTCAAAATGGGAGACTCACCTTTCTCTTAACACTAACCAAACCTCTTGGTCACAAATATTTTTAAATACTTTCACTATGACCAAGAATCCAAACTTACAACTTATACAGTACAAAGTTCTTTACGGAACACATTATACAGGACAAAGGATGTTCCAGATGGGTATAGCGACCTCTAATATCTGCTCACAGTGTACAGAGTACACCCCTGATAATTGTATGCATGCTTTATAGTTTTGTACACCGGTACGGAAGTTCTGGATAGAGATATGTGAGGATTTATTCACATGGCTCAATTACAGAATTACCACGTGCCCCACACTATGCATACTAGGTCACTTGGGAGATATTCACATGGGATGTAACCTGACTCACTTGGTTCCGCGGTGGGGCCCTGGAGGTGGGCGGGCGGGCGTGGAGGCGGGGGGAGTCATTCCCAGGTTTCTATGTTTTCTGTCGTTAGTGTGAATGGAAGGATGTGCCATCTCCCCCTCCGCCTGGGGGCCCGGGGGCGCCGGGGGGGCCCCTCCTGGGGGTGCCGCTCCTGGGGGTGCGGGGGGGCCCTGGCCCGGCTCGCTATTATTAGGGACTGAGCACTTACAGTGCAAAGGCCCTGTAAGGCCCTGTTGAAAATGTGCTGTCCAAAATGTCCTGGAAAACTGGACTCCTGCAAATGCGCGTTCCCCAAAGTTTGTGGGGGCGTGGCTTTGGACGGAGCGCTGACGGGAGAGGGAAGAGGGGGTGGGGCTTAGAGGAGATGCCACTTTCAAATCTTGCTAGCTGTCATACATAAGGGACTCTACCTTTTAATGGGTGTGGCCCAATGGCTCAACAGCGCCCCCTTGAAAACTTTGTGCCTCAAGCCCCACAATACGGTTTGACGTACATGCACGAAAATCGGTACACACCTGTATCATGTCACAACTTAAAGAAAAGTCTCTTGGCGCCATGGCCGAAACCGAACAGGAAGTCGGTCATTTTGAATTAATCGTGTAATTTTGGCGCAATTCATGCCATTCCTTCAGCAGTTAATGCGGCCCGAACCGTAACGTGCACCCAGGTGTGTTATACATCAAAATGTGCGTCTCCATCCTCCGACTTTTCTCTGTCAAAAGCATTACCGTGGCGACGTTAGACGCCAAAAAGCGGGCCCCCCCCCCCTCATCTGATTGGTCCATATTTGATAGCTCCTATTTTCTGGTATAACTTTTAAATTGTATGACATACAGAGTCGTAGGTGGTGTCATCGGACTCGGTTTTGACTCCTTCACCTTAATTGGTGCAAATTAGCCCTGCCCCTTCTTCTGATTGGTCGATATTTGATAGTTCCTATTTTCTGTCATATTTTTTGAATGGTTTGACATAAAGAGTCATGGGTGGTGTCATAGGACTTAGTTTTGAGTCCTTGATCTTTATGGGTGAAAATTGCACACGCGAGGGCCCGGTCATCGCTGCTTGCAGCTTTAATTATTATTATTATTATACTATTACTATTATAGAAAATGGATGGATGGATGGATGGATGGATGGATGGATGGATGGATGGGATGCCTGGGTCTGGGGCCCTCCGTTGTCGGGCCCCCGCGGGTGCCGCCTTGTTCGGGGGATCCCTCTCTCCGGGCCTGTCTCCGGTCCCCCCCGCTGCTCGCGTGGCGGGACGCTCCTTTGGCCCTGGAGGGCCGCTTTCGTAGGGGCGAGTGCGCCCGCCTGCGTCGCCGGTCGGCATGGCCCTGTCTCTCCAGGCAGGCTGGCCTCTCTCCCGGTCCATCATCGTGGGTTTCCTGGCTGCCTCCTCCCGTGGTCATGGGGGCCCCGACGGGGATTCCCTCTGTCACCGCTGGGAGGGGGTGGGCCTTGCTGGCGATGGGTTTCCTCCCACTCTCTTTTCACCCTCTATGGGGCGGCTGGTGGCCTGGGTTCGGGTTTCTTCCTTGTCGGCCTCTGGTCTCTCAGGTGGCGGGGTTTCGCCCTGGGGGACAGATAAATTGTGGTAGTCTAGCTTTGATTCAGTCCCAGGGACCCGAAATGGTTGCTGCTTATGTCTATTCTAGTGTCTGTTTGTATTTTCTCTTACAGATCTCCAAGGCTTGTGTGCTCGTTGTGCGTTCCCCTGTGTTTTTTGCGTTTTAGACTAGCAGCGGATGTTACTTTCCACCCCCCCTCCCCCCGAACCCCCTTCCCCTTCACAAAAAAAAGATGCATCACCATTTAAATGACAACTGGCAATACTGACAGCTTTAACTCTTAACACAACCACAGCGCAGATATATATGTTTAAAAAAAATCCACATCAATAACACAAGCACATTGCAATTTGGTGACAAGGCGGAACACCACATCAATCAATCAATCTTTATTTATAAAGCCCTTTACAACACACAGGGTGACCAAAGTGCTTTTCATTAAAATCCACCTTAAAACAAAACAATTTAAAAACAACATAATAAAACCATTAAAATTAAATTAAGAATATATCACATCCATACTATGTATTAAAAGCCAGTCTAAATAACCAGGTTTTCAGTCTGGATTTAAAAACCCCAAAGTCAGTGATGGTGCGCATTTCTGGGGGCAGCTTATTCCAGAGTCTAACATAAAAACAATCATAGCGCATAAACACAACAAAAAGCACATATAACCAACAGCATAACGCACACAGTGCGCCGGTGTGCGACAGAACACCGGCAGTGCCAACAGCTGAGAATAAACCCACACAGCGCACAGATTGAAATTTGGTGGCACGGCGGCACACCACAAATAAAAACATCATAAACACGCATAAACACAAACAAACTAGTGATAGACTATCACTATAACAAATATTAATAATAATGGGTCATTACTTACAATTACAGTTTGACTTTCCGGGCCTTCCGCTGGGCAAAGTCATTAATTAATTCCTGACAACAGTTCAACTCTCAAGCCTGAATTATGGTTCCGCGTTAAATCGACGCCGTAGGGTACGGCGTACGGCGCGCGTCGCCGCGTACCCTACGCCGTAATCTGCGTTGGTGTAACGCGGAACCATAAATAAGCCTTAACTCCTTTCCTCTCCTCACTCGCCAACTCTTACTCTACGCAAATATGGGTTACACATGCGCACTACACCGGCATCATCCGAGATCATCTATAAATTTAAATGTTTATTTAAACTAGATATATCTTTATAACCAGCCCATAACATTGATGTAAACACAAAAAAAAGTTTCGCCACTGAAACCTCCTATCGTCATTCACATACAAATGCTTTACACATACAACCTGTAGCGCACAAAAAGCACATTTAATTAAAAAAAAGTTATTATGGTCTTACCTTTACTTATAAATGAAGTCCATGCGCCGCTCCTTCTGAACAAAAGCAGCGATGACCTGATTGTAGAACGCTTCCTTATCTTCCTACATCTTTAAAAGCCTCTCTGTCTCGATGGAGCAAACATTTTAGCTCCGGCGTTGGTCTTCCCCTAAGTATTACCTCCTGCTTCGATTGAAAATCCAAATTGGAAAATCCCTTCAATTTAGAAATGTAATCCTCCATTCTGAAAGTAAGACCAGGCGAGAAGATAACGGATAACTGTAAACTTCTGCTTGTCACTTATTCTGCAGCAAGAGTCGCGCAAGAAGAATCCCAGAGTTCACTAGTGCCCCCTACCGTGAGGCACGAGAAGTGCGTGCCTCCCCCATGCCTATTTTTTTCAGCTGTTTTATGATTGCGCCGGCACAAGAAACACATTACACACATATAGTTGCTGTTCATTACATAAATCAGCTTAACTATGGAAACCTATTTCATATAGCAAACGTGTTTGAACATTTTAATAATGACATACAGAGACAGCGATCTGGTCGATCAGTACATGACATGGCAGCACAGTTAGCCAAGTGATTGCGCAATCCAAGGGGAGGCTCAGCGCTGCGCTGCCTCACCGCCCGTATCTTCTCAGCATTTGAACGGCAAATGTGAAAATTCGGGATTTTAAGGAAAAAAATAATCTAAAAATGGTGAAGTTAAATGGAAAATTACTTTATAGTACAAATCAATTGATAAATATAAAAATATATATTTTTTTTTCATTTTACACTTCTTTCTTTCCATGATGGCAGGGGAGGCACAGCCTCCCCTGCCTCCTCTGACCGCACGTCACTGATATATATATATATATATATATATATATATATATATATATATATATATATATAATGTATATGCATATATGTATGTATATATGTATATATATGTATATATGTATATATGTATGTATATATATATATATATATATATATATATATATATATATAGCCTTTATATGTCTATTCATGGGTTTCAGTCACGTGACATTTTTTGTTGTCAGCGCCATCTTGAGGACCGACCGAGGACCTTTCCGTCGCGCAGCCAATATGACGTCTCACCTAATAACTCACTTAACTCCCGAAGAACAGCAACGGTATCTACAGAAAATTGACACTTTAGGTTTCGATCCGTATCTAATATCTAATCAATTACTGACTCCACTCCAGTCTGCCAAAAACCTGCCAGATTTGTCGTTTGCGGACATATATATCTACCTGGTCCACAATCCTTCTCCATACACCGGCAAAGCTCTCAAAGCTTTTAAAGTACCAAAACTTACCGCTACTTCACATCATGATGGGTTAAAGATGCCAAACTTCATCATGTGGAGGCCAAAAAAATGTTGGTGGTAATAGGAAAGGTAAGTGACAGTCTGGTGATGAATAGCATAAGCATTGAATTGCCTGCACAGGATACGTTTATGTAATGAAAAGTAAGAAGGCAGTTCACTTTTTCAGTAACGTTACTACTCTAGAAAGTAAAAGCATATCATCATGTCACCATAAAACTTTATTAAAACATAAAATATAAAATATGATTTATTATATTATTAATGCAAATGTTCATCTTGCACTCCCGATCTCCTGCGCGGTGCGTCCCGTGACGTCTCCATCACCAAGCGGTTTCCCAAATCCAACTCAGCCTGGATCATTTCTCGTGTCCTCTGCTTTTTCCCCACATCTCAGTAATGATCTGACATGCTGGCTGCATTTAACACCACGAACACGCCGCTCATTCCACGCTGTTCGCTGTTTGATTGCGTCACCACACGCAGTTATTAATTGTTTCCCCCCCCCCCCCCCCACTTACAGGACCTTTTCTCTCCCTCTCGTCCGATGTTCTGGGACCTATATAATAATAGGATATTATTTATTTCTGCCACTTTATTGTGGTTTTTGTGGTGAAATGAGGAGGAATCATAGATAACTTCTCATTTCAACTAACTGGATCAGCCGTTCCTCATCCGTGACTGTTTCCTACAGCGCTTTCAACCGGCTTTCAACACGAGTGAAAGGAAGAAAAGGTCAATCCCGTTTTTTTAGACTTATTATTGTCGCATCCCACGGCACAACAGATAGACGGCATGCTGAAAGTCGGTCCTAAAGATGGCGCTGCGAGTACTGTGTGACGTCACATGAAATCGATGAATGGCTTGCACCATGAGTGAGATAATGATATTTCTCCGTGTTGTTGTTGTGGCTGGAATTGTCAATAAAGTTTTTCTGGTCTGTTAACATTAGGCTCTGCTGGTGTATATGTGTAAAGCTGAATATCTTGTGCATGAAGACTGACAGAGTCGCCCTGAGTCCAGGCAGCAGCTGCTTCTCTGAAGTGATGCTTCTTCTAGGTTCAGAAGAGAGAAACAGAAGAGAGAAACAGAAGTGAAGCTTCCTCCAGGTTCAGGAGAGAGAAACAGAAGTGAAGCTTCCTCCAAAACCGATGCTTCGAAGCTCAAACGGAGCTGGACGGGGAGGTGAAGCAGTGGGCGGAGCTTCATGAGTCCTAACTGAGGACGTAACTGCTTCATTCAGACCGAGACAGCGGACTGATCTGAGTTGATAGGCTCCTCCTGCCGATTCAAAACTTTATTTAAATGTTACAAGTCACATTTTATTGACAAATGCTGGAACAACAACAACAGAGATATCATTAACTGCTACACTCTTCTCACTCATGGTGCCACAGCAACCACCTGTGAAAACTATCGCAACTGGGAGAACAAACAACAATACAAAAAAAAAGAAATGGCAAAACCACACATATAAAACACATAAAAGCAGATTTAGTGAAGGAAACTCCAAACTAAAATGGCATCCCATGAGTCCCAGCTGACAGAGCTTCAGCATGGACAGCTGCCACTACAATCATATGTGGCTTCTATAGACCCCTTTCCGTGTTTGTAAACAAGTATGACGTAGGCATGCTGCGCGCGCATTGTTGCGGCAGAAAGACGGAGTTCATGACAGTTTACACCAGCCGATTGACGGAAAAAGATCGTGGAAATTACGTTACTAAACTAACTTTGGCGGATGGAAAGCAACTTCCTTCCCGGAGGAAGATATCACAAAGTGGCCCGATGTCCAATGGCCGGATATTCATCTGTATTTGGTTGAGAAACCGAGTGTTTACACTCAGGAGAAGCTGCTGTCAGCAGCTGTCACAGCTGAAGTTTGTAAAGAATTATGACAGTCAACTGAATGTATTTTATACACTAGACATTTTAACTTATTTTATTATTTCATATTCATTTAATTTTTCTTATTATTTTTGTTAATTTATTGTGTCCCCTTTGTTTCTTAATGTTTTTCTTTTTATCATATTAGTGGGAATATGTTTCTGTAAATTAATGGTGATAATGTGAGATGCAGGATGGACAATAAAGCTCATGTCATTTTTCATTTTTCATTTTTTTTTAAATAACTATCAACTTCATTCAGCCAGCACAGACAAAGGTACACATGACCTGGCTTTCATTCAAAGGCAATGCTTAATGAAACTCATGGGGGGCAGAGTTCAGCAGGGAGACAGCTGTGGGAAAGAAGCTGTTCCTGAACCTGGTGGTTCATGTACGGAGACTCCTGTAGCACTTCCCAGAGGGAGGGCAAACAGTCTGTGTGCTGGGTGGTAGGAGTCCTTGATGATGTTGGTTGCTCTCCTGAGACAACGCTTCCTGTGGATGGTATTCATGTCAGGAAGTGAAGCAGGAAGTGAACCCTCTGCAGTGCCTTCCGGTCAGCGCTGGAGCAGTTCCCGTACCAGACTGTGATAGAGCTGGTAAGGATGCTCTCGATGGTGTAGCGGTAGAAGTTCACCAGCACGTCTGAAGAGAGATGGTGTTTCCTCAGAGTCCTCAAGAAGAAGAGCCGCTGGTGAGCCTTCCTGACCAGGTTGGAGCATTTTGTTGTCCAGGAGAGGTCCTGTGAAATGTGGATCCCCAGGAATTTGAAGCTGGTCACACATTCCACTGCCACACCGTTGATGTGGATGGGTGGATCCGTGACAGCATTCTTCCTGAAGTCCACAATGAGTTCTTTGGTTTTTGAGGTATTGAGCCTCATGTTATTGTCCTCGTACCACGCAGCCAGGTGATTCACCTCCTCCCTGTAGGCCGACTCATCATTGTTCCTGATGAGGCCAATCACGGTGGTGTCGTCCGCAAACTTGATGATGGCGTTGGAGCCATGTACAGGTCTGCAGTCATGGATGAAGAGGGAGTAGAGGAATGGACTCAACACGCAGCCTTGTGGTACGCCAGTGTTGATGGTGAGTGTGGAGGAGCAGTGGTGGTCTAACTGGACATGTTGTGGCCTGTTGGTCAGAAAGTCCAGTAGCCAGTTGCAGATGGGAGCTGTGATTCCCAGGTCCGCAAGTTTGACTACTAACTTTGACGGGATGACAGTGTTGAATGCTGAACTGAAGTCTATGAACAGCATAAGTGTTGTTGTTGTCCAGGTGTGAGAGGACAGAGTGCAGCGCTGTGGAGACTGCATCCTCTGTGCTCCTGTACTTGCGGTAAATTGGTGGGGATCCAGGGTGGGGGGCAGGCAGGATTTGAGGTGTGCCAGGACCAGCTGCTCTAGGCACTTGGAGATGATGGGGGTGGGGGCCACTGGGCGGTAGTTGTTGAGACACGCTGGTGTGGAACTCTTCGGTACCGGTACAATGGTGGTGAATTTGAAGCAGGTGGGAACAACAGCACGGGCCAGGTACAGGACGAATAAGTCCGTCAGGATCCCCGCCAGCTCCCCAGCGCATGCTCTGAGCACACGTCCAGGGATGCCATCAGGGCCTGCAGCTTTGGTCCGGCTCAGCACTGCTTCAACATCAGTCGGGGAGAGTGTTAGTGGCGGGTGGTTGGCAGTCAGTTCTGCCCTTATTGCTGGTGTGTGGTTATCCTTCTCAAAACGAGCGTATAACTCATTCAGCTCATTGAGGAACTGACATATTTCCATGTGTGACAGGTTGAGTGCTGCTCCACCTTCACCTCATCTGAACCAGTCTCACCTGGGACTGATTTCGCAGCGGTACCACCTGTTAACTAGTCATGCTATCGCTGGGTGCCCTCAGTGTTGCCTGGCATTCAGCAGGTAAATGCTCTGTCTGGCGTACTCCAGTTGTTGGCACAAAACCGGACTTGTAAGCGGTGTCGGCCGTGTTTGTGTGTGCAGCTTTGCGGAGGTTCTGAGAAGTGTGGCGTCTGCTCTCTGCCCTCACTGCGAGGCGTTGTTTTGGGCTGTGTTAAAGCTCTCGTCACTCAGTTATGAGTACAGTTTGTGCCTCCTCTCTTCCTCCTGTAGTCTACTCTGCCTAGTGCAGCCTGGTGACCTGAGCCGCCAGCTGGGCATCCTGAGTGACGGCTTTCCACGGCTTCCAGCCCCGGTGCAGTCGCTCCGTCTTTTGCCACTGCTGATGACATTAATTGTACCGACACTGATTAAAGTGCACACAGTAGTTCTGCCGTGTGCCTAAGCAGCTTTGGGTTCTTCATCCCACCACAATTCCTATTTCGATTAATTGGTTTAGTTGTTCTGGTTAATTCTTTTGCTTTTGCTTATTTATTTTAATATTCAGCTGCTGGGATAAGCAACTGGTTTAACTACCAGTGGCGGTTTTTGGGGAGGCGCAATTTACCTTGGCGTACATAGGGGTGTAACGGTACACTGAAGTCACGTTTAGGTACAAGCTTGGTACAATGGGGAAAAAAGAAAGGTAGAAAATAATATTTTGGTCCTTTAAATTTTTGAAAAATAAACCCTTCATACAATGACTTATTGGTCATAATAATGATTGTTAACCCTGCCAAGTGCCAATTTGTTCTCTCCACCATTGACTTCCTGGGACACAGAGTTACTAAGGACAGTGCAGTCCCTCTCCCATCAAAAGTGGAGGCGGTCACGCGTTTCCCGCGCCCGCTGACTGTCAAATCCCTGCAAGAATTCCTTGGCATGGTGAATTTTTACCACCGATTCATCCCTCGAGCCGCTCAGCTCATGCAACCCTTGCATGAGGCCTTGAAAGGTAAACCCAAGCACCTTGTGAACTGGTCTGAGTGCATGGACAAGGCTTTTGCTGCCAAAAGAAGCAGCCCTGGTGGACGCCACCATGCTGACGCATCCTTCCCCAACAGCCTCCATTGCCATCACCTCAGACGCCTCAGATTACGCTGTCGGTGCGGTTTACGAGCAGTGGGTGGACGGGGCCTGGCAGCCACTGGCTTTCTTTAGCCGTCAGTTGCGTCCCAGCGAGCGAAAGTACAGCACTTTCGATCGGGAACTGCTTGGTCTCTACCTCGCAATCAGACACTTTTGTTCCCTGCTGGAAGGACGACATTTAACTGCATTTGTCGACCACAAGCCACTGACTTTTGCCATGGCCAAGGTGGCTGAGCCATGGTCCGCCCGCCAGCAACGTCATCTGTCGTTCATTTCCGAGTTCACCACGGACTTGCAGCATGTTGCCGGTAAGAACAACCACGTGGCAGACTGCCTGTTACGGGCTGTGGCAGGGGCGGTCCATCTTGGTTTTGATTTTACCCGTATGGCAGCAGATCAGGCCATAAACCTTGACGTGCAGCTCCTGAAGGCCTCTACCACAGGGCTTAAGATCGAGGACGTGGTCTTTGGTGATACTCGTACCACGCTCCTGTGTGATGTCTCCACAGGCAGTCCTCGGCCCATTGTTCCCTCAGGGTGGAGACGACAAGTGGCCGAGCTTATGTTCCTGGCCGAGCTCTCTGCTCCCAGGGTGCAGGTTTACTCGTAGTTCCTAGAGTATCTAAATGTAGATTTGGAGGGCGGGCGTTCTGCTATCAGGCACCATTACTTTGGAACCAACTTCCAATCTGGGTTAAGGAGGCTGACACCACCTCCACCTTTAAAACTAAACTTAAAACCTTTCTGTTTAGTAAAGCCTATAGTTAGTGTTTAGTAAACCTCTAGCTGGTGTTGGTAAATCTCTAGGTAGTGTAAACTCTAGTGTGTTAGAGTCAGTAGTCATAGTCGCAGCTATAGAACAAGACTATAATAGTTAGTCTCAAACATAGCTTCGTGGTAGATATGCTGCTATAGGCTTATGCTGCAGGGGGGCACCGACATGATCCGCTGGGCGGTGCCTCTCACCCTTCTTCTCCTCTCCTCTTCCCTGCCTCTCTTCTCCATTATCATTTTTATTTATTATAAATATCTCATAGCTATCATTTTTGTCCATCGTTCCTGTAGTTTCTTGTGCCGGCCCCCCTTTTTTCTCTTTTGTGCATGTTTGCAGGCTGGAGCCTCGGGAGCTGCGTGCTGGCCTGTGTTCCCGGCCCTCCCCCCCTCTGCTCATCCCGCTGCTGCTTCCACATGACTGTTGTGTGCTGCTGACGCCCCCCCCACCTCTGGTCATCCCGCTGCTGCTTCCACCTGCCTGCTGTGTGCTGTTGACGTCCCTGACTCCCCCAGTCTGGCCTTCGGCAGGAGGGTCCCCCCTTATGAGCCTGGTCCTGCTCAAGGTTTCTTCCCTCCTAAAGGGGAGTTTTTCCTTGCCACTGTTTGGCTTAAGGCTTTTCTCCCACTATGGGAGTTTTTACCTGCCATTGTTTATATAATAATTGCTCGGGGGTTTATGTTTATGTTTATGTTTATGTTCATGTTCTGGATC
Source organism: Cololabis saira (assembly GCF_033807715.1). NCBI lineage: Eukaryota > Metazoa > Chordata > Actinopteri > Beloniformes > Belonidae > Cololabis > Cololabis saira. Next base: position 38,443,138 of record NC_084597.1, read on the forward strand.
TCTGGAAAGCGTCTAGAGACAACATCTGTTGTATTAGACGCTATATAAATAAAATTGAATTGAATTGAATTGAAGTGTTTGATGCCATCCATGGTCTCTCACATCCGGGTTCGAAGGCGTCGCAGAGACTGGTTGCAGCAAAGTTTGTCTGGCACGGCCTCAAGAAGGACGTTAGGGACTGGGCTAACACCTGTGTCGAGTGCCAACGAGCCAAGATCCACCGTCACACTAAGGGCGCCTAAGGAGGACCTACAGTCCTCATCTGCCGAGCTTGTTTATGGGCAGCCGCTGCGGGTTCCAGGGGATTTTGTCCCTAACGCCACTGTTCGTTCCTTGGTCTGCTGCTCTCCAGCGGTCCGCTCTGCTGGACAATGCAAGACTTTTTGCGCCTGTCCCTACTTCCCGTCACGGCCTGCCTCAGTAGCACGTCCCTGCTGCACTTAAGGCGTCTGGTTATGTTTTCATTCGCCACGATGCCCACCGGGGACGCTACACCCACCCTACGAGGGCCCATTCCGGGTTTTGGAGGCGGGGAACAAACATTTTGTGGTGGACATGGGCGGTAAACCGGAGCGCCTCTCCATTGACCGCCTTGGACGTGGGTAAGCCTGTTGAACTCGCCCAACCCCCACGACGCGGGCGGCCTCCCGCTCGGCCCCCGCCCCCTGTTTCCTCCCCTCCCCAGCGTCCCACGCTGCCTGGCCCGCACCTGTGTCACGACATGACCCCTGCCGCAGTCAGCTCCCATCAACCTCCGGTACAGCGCAGCCGCTGTGGACGGTTGATACGCCCCCCTCCCCGGTGACTGATGTGTTTTTCTTCAAATATGGTGAATTCTGGGGGGACCTGTGTAGTGAATGTTACGGACATAATTCACCTTATTTATTAAGTTTGGTTCTACACACAGTTCATTATTAAATGCAGCATGTTGTCCTTCATGTAACTATGACGGTTCAGGGATGAGGCCCCTTTAAATGTGGTCATGACGTTGAGCTCCATGCGGTTTTAGCTGCTGGACAGCTCCATTTTGTGTTTCAGTGTTCTGAGGTTTTCTAATAAACCACACACGTTTTTGAATGGGAAATTGTCTCTGCGTTTTCCTGAAATTTCCACAATGGCATCTTTACAGGCCTGAACAAGAAATCTATCAGGCAGCTTCAGCTGATCCAGAACGCTGCCGCCAGAGTCCTTACAAACAAACTGGACCACATTACACCGGTCATGAAATCACTACACTGGCTTCCAGTGAGTTAAAGGATAGAGTTTAAAATCTTACTGCTGGTCTACAAAGCACTGAATGGTCTTGGACCAAAATACATGCTGGATCTGTTAGTTCCTATGAAGCTCCCAGACCCATGAGGTTCATCTGGATCTGGTTAGTTGTGTGTCCCAAGAACCAGAACCAAGCAAGGTGAGGCAGCGTTCAGTTATTCTGCTCCTCACCGGTGGAAATAACTTCCTGTAGACCTGAGGTCTGGTCCAACTGTCAGCTCCTTTAAATCAGGACTAAAAAGATTACTGTTTACTCAAGCGTACTCCTAAATTAAACTTACCTGCTGTATTCTACTGTCCTTATTTGTAACAGCTTGTGCTTTTTATTATTTTACTTCTTTTCTTATCATCTTATTCTTAATTTTTTCAATCTTATTTGTTATTTACTGTATAATTATGTCTTGCTGCTTTTAATTTCAATGTAAAGCACTTTGAATTACCTTGTGTTGAATTGTGCTATATAAATACATTTGCCTTGCCTTGCCTTGAGATGGCATGCACTCGTTTATATTTTCTGCTGTCCTCTGTTCTTGATTTGCATTGTCCTGCAAAATGATTTGCTTTCCCACACTTTTTACATGTCTTGCCAAAAGCTGGGCATTTGCTTTTGTTTCTCTCATGTGTTTTGCCATAAAACCTACAACAGATATCAGTTCCTTTTCTGTTCTTTTCAATCTGTTTCAGTGCATGAACTTCTACTGTCTGTCCTTGCAGTGGTTTGCTGTTTTCTCACGCTCGACAGCTCTGCAGATCTGCAGACATTTATTCAGTTTCAGATTCTCTTCTCTGAGTAGTGTCTCTTTCATTGTAGAGCTATTTGTGCCACACACAATCCTATCTCTGATCAATGAGTCTCTGGTGTCTCCAAAATTACAGCTACTGGCCAGCATTTTGAAATCAGTGACATATCTGTCAATATTTTACTCTAATCCTTGGTTGCGCATGAAGAATTTGTACATCTCCACAGTCTCATTCACTTTTGGGTTACAATGTCCATCAAATAGCGCCATCATTTCACTCACTTTCTTCCTCACAGACATGCCATCGCTCAACGTCTCAAGTAGCTCTCTCCCGCTCTCTCCGATGAGATAGTAGAATAGCTTAGCTTTCGTGCCTTCCTCTGCATCAGGCATGATGAGGTCCATATAAAGTGTAAATTCCTCCTTCCAACTCTTCCATGTCTTCGCAATGTTGTTGGAGTCTAAAACAAGCATCAACGGAGATTTCTTGGTCCAACACGTGGTTGGACCAAGTTATGGTTACAGAATAAATATTAGATTTTTCGGAGTGGCAAAATCAAATCTATGACTTAAGTAAGTAATGATGATGAGAAACTGCCAACATCCCACAGTTGAGGCCGTCCAGCGTGATGGAGGCCCGAGAGATCAACAATCACTGCAAATACCTCTATAAGGCTGTTATTTCTATAAAGATATAAATGAGCAAGTATGGAATTTATCTGTCCTTTTTTTTTTTATAGTTTTCTTTATCTACTCCGACCACAATTGTGCAATGTTCGGATGCCTCGCCTCATTTAGAGGAACGATTTATGAGCGATTACAGCTGCATGCCGGGTGATCTTAAAGTCCGTTTTTTATCTCCCAGAGACGGATGTCAGAGTTGGCTTACAAAGTCTCTCCAGGTTCTGCTCAGACCTTCAGAGGGACCTGCTGGAAGAATAAACACGATGTTTCCTCTGAGGAGCACAGCTCTCCTTGTGCTGCTGGCTCTGCAGTTTGGTAAGATAACTGCAAAACTCTGCAGCCACATTCCCATGTAGAAATTAGGCTATTTTAAGCTTAGCTTACAATATTTTAGTATTTATTTAGAAAATATAGTTGACTGCAGATTTCCTAAAGAAAACAAGAGTGGGACGTTTAATTTCATCATAACTGATATTCAAGCTCAAGCAGCTGAAATGTGGAAGTGTTTTTTTTTTCTTCTTGCTCTGTTTGATCCCAGACTGTTGCTGCTACCAGACTCACATTTCTTATCTTTTCTAGGAATCTGAGAGTTTAAGTTGGGCATCAGCTTCCTTTCTACATTTAGAAGTACACCATGAGGCGGTTTTGAAGGCACACTCTATATGTGCTGTATGAATTAGCATTTTTGGCAATTATAACCCACTCAATGGGTCAATTGTTTTATCCTCTGGTATTTACATGTATCCTCATATTTATTCTTCACATCTAAAAATGTGCAGTTTAACAGTATGCAGGGTTAGCTGTTTTATATTACATGTATTTTAAATCTTGATTATGGCCGTGGGTTGTGTGTGGACGGAGGACGATGTTCTCCACGTGTGGCATGTGGAAAAATCCTGCACGAGCTGTCATGGCACAAAGTCTAGAGTCTCATTCAGAGACCTTTGGTTGGACGGATGGCATTTGGCTGGCATCATTTATTTTCCCTGGCCTTTGAGCCTATTGGTGCAAGTTAGGCCATAAACCTTTGACAATAATGTGTCCTGATAAAAGAGTCTGGAGGTAAGACAACAGTGGGATTTTACACAACCCTTAAACTGGAGCAAAGATGTTAAAATGACTAATTTTCTTGTGATACCACTGCCTTTTCTTTCAGTGGAAAATATAGTTGTTCTTTTTGTTAAATGAATTATTAAAGGATGTTTGAAGTTATTCCATCTCAGGATGTAAAATGAAAAAGATGTACTTGTTTTGTTTGGTGGTTTATTTCCAAGATAAAAAAAAGGAAGAACGTCCACTCTAAGTACACGTACGCCCTCATTTTGGGGGTTTGATAACATCCCAGCCATGAGATGCAGATATCATTTGCTTGCTAGTCTGAAAGTGCCTAAACATGACCCCGTAACAATCCATTAATGTTATGTCATTGTCTAGCTGCTGGATCCTGGGCTTCGTGTCAGACTGAAAAGAAATGCGACTTTGTGTGTGACTGCTCTAACTGCATAGATGAACAAGACTGTGGTAAGTTTAAAGATGTAACTTTAGCTCCGAGCAGATTTCTCTGCAGAAAAGAAGGAATTGTCCCTGTATAGACCGGCTTGCAGCTGCTCAGACATTTAAATAGTATTTCTTTCATCCCTGTCAAGGCTACAGAGGAGAAACATTTGAGTGTGACTTTGAGGATGCAGAGATGTGTGGATGGACTGATAAGTCCTTAGGTGGCATTTACAGCTGGGAGAGACATCAGGGTGGAGACACGCTGTCTGACAGTGGACCATCTTCTGACTACACCACCGGCACAGCAACAGGTATCAGACAGTGATTTTTGTTCTTCCAGGTACTTGTGCTCCCTTTGTGTGGTACACACATATCATCAGTGAAATAATTTCATCCAAACATTAGAAGTGCTCAACGACACCTCATTGCAAGAAGATTCCTAGTCTGAGTCTTTCTGTTTGGAACTTGAATGTCCTGATGTTTTTATGGAGTTACACCTACTTCCTCCATCTTTTGATTGGTGAAATTGACTTTAGGTGTGAATGTACAAAGCTGTTTGACTTGTTTATCTGTATGTGATGGACTGGTTTCCTGAACATGATGTGACATGATGTGTATAGGCCAGGTGTCGGCAACCCAAAATGTTGAAAGAGCCATATTGGACCAAAAGCAAAATATGTCTGGAGCCGCAAAAAAATGAGTCTTGTATAAGCCTTTGAATGAAGGCAAATGGCGAAAGGCGAAGTGTCGAGAAAAAAGTTGAAATGTTGAGAAAAAAGTCGACACGTCGAGAAAAAGGTCGAAATATCGAGATTAATGTTGAAGTACAATCTCCAGAAAAAAGTTGAAATGTTGAGAAAAAAGTCCATATGTCGAGAAAAAAAGTCGAAATGCCGAGAAAAAAGTCAAAATTTCGAGAAAAAAGTTGAAATGTTGAGATTAATGTTGAAGTACAATCTTGAGACAAAAGTCGAAATGTCGAGAAAAAAGTCGAAATGTTGAGAAAAAAGTCAAAATGTCGAGAAAAAAGTCGAAATGTCGAGAAAAAAGTCAAAATTTTGAGAAAAAAGTCGAAATGAAAGGAAAAAAAGAAGAAAAAAAGAAAAAAAGGTCAAGCATTTTTGAAAAAGCTCCAGGAGCCACTAGGACTAGGACTAGGACGGCTCTAGAGCGGCATGCGGCTCTAGAGCCGCGGGTTGCCGACCCCTAGGCTATACCTGTCAAGTTTTGGCTTTAAAAATAAGGGACATTTTCCGCCACCCGGTGTCCCACCAGCCCAACCGAGGTCCAGTATTACATTTCAAGAGAGGTTTAGAAGAAATCTAAAATAACTATCTGTCAACCACTTACATACTACAATTATGTGCTCAGAATCTGATAGTTCTACCTTTGTTGACACTGAAATGCTGTGGACACTCCTATGTATGTAATTCCTATAATAGAGCCTAAATGAAAACACAAAAGTGAATTAAAGCACATTTATTTATTTCAAATATTTTCAGTTTCCGTCTTCAAGTGAAACATTTACATTTTCCTAATTTTCATTCATTTGAATCTGGCATTAATACTGATGACAGACGCTGTTTCTGAGCTCTGCTGCTGCTGACGGACATCGGTCCTTCCCCCGTGAGACAATAACATCGCAGTTACACGTCTCTCAGAACTTCTATCTGAGCCCCATCCTGCTCCTCTTTAGGAAAGTAAATTCGCTTTCCCATTTGTAGAGATATTTACACGAAGTATTCGCTTTTCTGGCAGAAATGCCTTCTCTCTCGCTACATCCATCCATCTGATTTATTGTTCTGAGTTTGCTCCCGTTGTTGCCACTAACCTCGCGAGAACTACCACTCAGGCTACAACAAGGGGCAGTTCTCGCGAGGTTAATGGCAATTCAGATTGGAGGCACAGGAATTTATGAAAAAAATTCGTAAACGTTTTAAGTTTTCTAGTAATAATGTCAGATGAAGCGTTCCAAACCAAAAAGAATGAGCCCTGTAGTGTATCTCTCCATTGCCTTGAACAGGCTGTGTGCTGCAAAATGTGCTGCAGTGCTGGGGCCAAGTTTCCCGCGCTGTCCTGCGGATGTGCTGCAAATGACGCTGCATGCACGTTGCAGCTGTTGGCTGCAGTATCCCCGACGGCCGTCATGGTGAAGGGTGGCGCTAGAGAGTCTCATTTCTTAAAAGGAGCCTCATGCTCCTTTAAAGGGGAAATTTACGTAAAAATGTTAAACCGGGGGGGTAAAATACTGTAGTTTCCCGGCCAAAACGGGAGACTTGAAGACTTGACAGGTATGAGGCTCCAGTACCCCTGTGACCATGAACAGGAGCAATGTAGACAATGGATAGATGGATGGCAGGTGGTGGGTTGAAAATATGTGCAAAACAGGCCAAAGAGCTCAGTGTGAGTAGTCTGTGATTACCAGAGAAATACTGATTTATCTGAAAGCTTTCTCCACATTTTAAACCATCCTTTTCAAGGTGCACAGCTGTGAAATCCCAGCGCAGGCTGAAACACTTCAGCACAGTCAGGAAACGTGCTATGAAGTAGTGAGCAAAGTGCCTTAAACAAGCCTTGTCATGCAGTTTTATCTTATCAGCCCCAGGTGACTGACCAGGTATGGCCGTCAGAAAATCTGCTAAGCCAGCGGGGTCCAGATGCATCCTAGCGATGCAACTGATGAATGAATGTCAAGCTCTGTCTGGGTTTTGAAACAGGAAACTACCTCCAAAATCATGTAACGTACCATTATGGTTGGGTTGATTAGATTTTTTAATGAGCCTCTAACAAGTATGGTCTGATGATCCAGATTAGATAAAACCCTGCAATAAAGTGCAATGTCAAGACGTTTAAATGTGCCCTTTATTGTCTCCTGTCACATAGGTTGGTTCGCTGCAGTGAGGGAAGTGAGGGCTGAGTCTCTCCAAAGTGCAGTTTTAATCTCTCCAGAGATCAAACAGTCCTCACCAACATGTCGTCTGCATCTCAGATATTTCCTCTGGGACTCAGGTAACAACAGCCAGTCTTGATCAGCTCCAAGATTTCTTTCTTCCTTCTCTTTTGGCCTACTTATAGCAGCAACATTTCTATTTGTGTCATGCAAGGGTGTAGGTTTGTATAGGGACGGTAGGGACATAACACTACCAACTTTTCAGGAGGCTGAAATTGTCCCCACCAACTTTTAGGCAACCTTATTTGCATTATATAATGAGTTCAGATATAAAGGTAATTTAGATTGTCTTCTCAAATGTTGTAAGGATAGAATTGACCCTACCATTAAGGAATTATGAATTATTTTCATTATGTTCAGACTTACATTTACCCCTTTTCACTTGTTGAATTTGCCGGTCCATTTTTTTTTCCCCAAACGCACATTTGATTGGCTGATGACTTTATTTATTTTTATTTTTTCAGTTATATTTCAATGTATTTATTTATTTAGACAATGTTGAGTGGTCTTAAGACAAATGTTTATTTTTTGCATTCTGGTTAGTTAAGAGATTATTAATAAGTTTGTATTTATTGTGTATGTTAATATAATTTAAGTTATGTTCAAATATTGCAATTTAAATTGCTAATAAAATCCTGGAGTTTTCAAAATGTTTCTTTATAGTTTTTGAAAACAAAGGTTTGAATCATACCGTGTATCAGGTGAACCAACACACATGAAAGTTAGTATAAGTCAATACAGATTTATTTTGCATTGATCATTTAGCCTATCAATTAATTAGGTTCATATTCGTGACAAATGTAGCCCTGACCCCCGTTCACCCAATCTGTTTGGTCTTATTAATGTCCCGTCCCCAGCAAAAAGTACATGCAGGTTATGCTGTTATATCGTCCCTACCAATGTAGAGACCAAACCTACTCCCTTGGTGTCATGTGGTCCGTTTGGATTTGAATGCCAATAGAACAGGACCACATGGCTTTAATTAATGTGAACTATTCTAACTTTGTAGATGTATTTGTTCTTGAAGTCATGCTGCCAGTTTAACTGTTTGTAACATCAACTCCAGGTCACACAGGACTGGGCTCTGCCCCCCTCTGGGCGTCCATCGTCCACCAGGGCTCTGAAGATGCTGTAGTTTGGCGCCCTGAGGCCTCCAGTGTCCGTGGCTGGAGGGAGGCCACCATCTTTCTTGGCCGAATTCCCTCAACCTTTCAAATCCGCCTCCACTCACAGCGCTCAGAGGGACAAAGAGGCAATGTGGCCATAGACCAGCTGAGGTTTCTGGACTGTGCTCTTCCCTGTGAGTCCCAACAAGCCTTCCTACCTTCTCGTCCCCTACACAAATGAGTCTATTTAAACAATCCCTCTATAATAATGGTTATTTTAATTGTATTATTATCATTACATCATCAGCGCTACTACCTGGGAAAGCATGCCCAGAAGGAATGGTGAGGTGTAAAAATGATGCCTGCGTGGAACAACGGCAGGTCTGTGATGGCAGTGACGACTGTGGCGACGGGAGTGACGAGAGTGGCGAGCACTGCGGTGAGGAGTCAGAAATCATCTAAACCAGGGGCCGGCAACCCAAAATGTTGAAAGAGCCATATTGGATCAAAAACACAAAAAACAAATATGTCTGGAGCCCCAAAAAATTAAAAGTCTTGTATCAGCCTTAGAATGAAGACAACACATGCTGCATGTATCTTTATTAGTTATAACTGGGGGAGATGTTTTTTTCATTATGCACTTCAAGGAAAAAGTCAAAATGTCGAGAAAAAAGTCAAAATGTCGAGAAAAAAGTCGAAATTTCGAGAAAAAAGTCGAAATGTCAAGATTAATGTTGAAGTACAATATTGAGACAAAAGTCGAAATGTCAAGAAAAAAAGTTGAAATGTCGAGAAAAAAGTCAAAATTTTGAGAAAAAAGTTGAAATGTCAAGAAAAAAGTCAAAATTTCGCGTAAAAAGTTGAAATATCGAGATTAAAAAGGAAAGGAAAAAGGAAGAAAAAAAGAGAAAAAAGGAAAAAGAAGAAAAAAAGAAAAAAGAGAAAAAAAAAGAAGAAGAAAAGGAAATAAAGAAGAAAAAAAGAGAAAAAAAGGGAAAAAGAAGAAAAAAGAAAAAAGAAGAAAAAAAGGAAAAAAGAAGAAAAAAAGGAAAAAATTGAAAAAAATTGAAAAAAGGGAAAAAGAAGAAAAAAGAAAAAAAGAAGAAAAAAAGGAGAAAAAGAAAAAAAAGAAGAAAAAAAGGAAAAAAAAGGTCAAACATTTTTGAAAAATCTCCAGGGAGCCACTAGGGCGGCGCTAAAGAGCTGCATGCGGCTCTAGAGCCACAGGTTGCCGACCCCTGTTCTAAACCCTTGTACTGACACCAGAATAAAACTAATGAAGGAAACGGCTGATAGGAGCAGGACTCACAATACTAAAGGAGAAAATATTGTCCACAGAAAATGCTTCTGTGCTCGTAATTTTCTTCTTGAACTGGAGCTGCGTTGGGTGGTTTTCCTCTGCATCTAATGCCATGATTGGTATCCCTGTGTGTTCTTGTTTTGCTTCCAGGTGGATACAACTACTGTGACTTTGAGAAGGACTTATGCGGTTGGGACCTGAGATCACTTTCTCCACTAAAATGGGAAAGAATAAATCAGCAAAAGATCGGCACCTCTGATCCTCTAAAAGGTCCAGGGAGAGATCACTCCAAAAACACTGCATCAGGTACCATGTTCTGAGAGCAGCCTCATGTTTCACTGTTTGAACCATAGTATTCGACGGATGATCCACTAAAATCTGTTACAGTCCACATGTCTAAAGCGTGACAGCAAGGAAGAATAGAAACTCATTTCCTCCATTTTTAATACTTTAAACTGCATTATACTCAGGGGTGGAAGTGGATTTAATTTCTTGTCTGACCTACCACAACCATTTGGCTCACCTTCGTGTGCCATCCCGGAGAAAAAGAGTTTGTGGCAGATCCTCCTTGTCTTGTTATTTCTGACCTCTTTTTTCTTGCAACTTATCCTATTTTCCAGCTGCCGCCTTTAGCAATTAAAAATACAAACTTATTTAGTGTTTGAAAGTAAAAAAAAAAGTCTTGCATGTTTATTTGCATAAAGAGCAGGAAGGCGAGATCGTACCGCTCAAGATGCAATTGGGTACACATTTTTATACACACTTGATAATAATGCAGCTAAGGGCTTCTTCTGTGTTATGAGTTTCATCTGAATATTTTGACACTGAGTTTGCGTTCATTTGAAAGGATCATGAGGAAAAATCAAAACCCAACATAGCAGTTCAAACATAACTTGGAATGACTTGTAAGCAGTTATATAGATGATCTGATGAGTAATATGATCTAACTTTTTACAAACATTTTTCATTGAAAGTACTACTGTCACTGGTGTGAAAGTGGGTCTTGCTTTGGACCTGCTCTCTCTTCTCACCAGAACTGTGTTCTTTCAAAGGAACATGGTTCTGGTCTATTTCCCCCCTGATTCTATCATGAAACTGCTGCATCACAGGTCACTTCCTGTATGTCACTGTCCCTGACACTGGTCTCTCAGCGGATTGGGCTGCTTTCCAGAGTCCGAGTCTTCAACCCACCAACAGCTCACATCCTTGTAAGGTGAGTCTCCAGATGTGTCAGAGAGGATATTTGTACTCCTCACACAGGTTGCCTAATCCTTCACTTGGTTATTTGTTTGGATGCAGATGGTGATGTACACTCACCAGTTTGGGCCGAGGTCGGGTGGTCTGACGGTGATGGTGACGGACCTCAACCTCAAACCAATCTGGCAGCGAGGCGGTGCCCTCGGTGATCTCTGGGTGAAGGCAGAAGTGGAGATTGTAAACAACGTAACCTTCAAGGTGAGTGTTGCTCACAGGTGAGTTGATCACTAAACTAAAGGTGCAGGTTGTGTCATAACTTTAAACCTCTCAGATGTGGTAAGTACAAAGGTACTCTAGGTTCATCCTGGAAATGTGTGGATTTGATGTACAAAGAAACTGATGGCACAATTTGAAGAAACATTCAGGTGTAAAGTACAGATGTTGTATTATATTGAAGGTAGTGGATTCTTAAAGGAGCATGAGGCAGGATTGAGGCAGAATTTATGAAAAAAATTCTTATACGTTTTAAATTTTCTAGTAATAATGTCAGATGAAGCGTTCCAAACCCAAAAGAGAGAGCCCTCTAGTGTATCTCTCCTTTGCCTTGAACAGGCTGTGTGCTGCAAAATGTGCTGCAATTCGGGCCCAAATTTCCCACACTGTCCTGTGGATGTGACGTCACATGACGCTGCATGCGCGTTCTCCCCGTTCTCCCGTGCCGGCTTCACTGTTGGCTGCAGTACCCCCAACGGCCGTCGTGGCGAAGGGTGGCGCTAGAGAGTCTCATTTTCTTAAAAGGAGCCTCAAGCTCCTTTAAGTGATTCTTATGCCGCGTTCTATTTGTCCTCGGAAGTGGGGATTTCCTAGTTCCCAGTTGGATTTTTCAACTGGAACGCCCCTCGAAGTGGGATTTCCCACTGGGAAAGTGGGAGAGTCTTCACCACCCCCGAGTTCAGATTCCAAGATGGCTGCCCCGGTTGTAAACAGTAGAAGAGAGCTCTGTAAAAATTCGTAGCACTTCATTCTAGTTTTGGTCACACTAAATCAGTCGTATACAAGTATTGTTCGGCATATATATGCTGCTATAGTGTAATTTACATTTTTCATGTGGTATATGCGAACTACAAACTTGTTTTCCTACTTTGTAACTGGAACGCTGATAACTCGGCTGTGACGTCATTCCCAGTTCCCAGTTCCGACTTCCGAGGTAAATGGAACGCAGCATTAAGAGTGACAATTAAAGAAAAACAAAGAAAAGTCCTTAGAAATGAGCGGTTCACTAAATTCAACATCTTGGAAACAGATATAAATCTTTACTTAAAATGTGTTTTTGATAGTTATATTTGATATGTGAACTAAGTTTTCTTCTACTTCGGTAAAATGCCCACAGATCTTGATTATGGCAGCAGTTCGAGAATTTGCATATGGAGGCGTCGCTGTTGACAGCATCATTTTGTCTCCTGAATGCCGCTTGTCATCTGGTATGCTTTTTACCTGGAAAAAAAAGAGAAATTACACCTTTTAAATAAATCGGTGTTCAAACATGTGACAATTAATGTGACATTTTCCTCTGAAATAGAAAATAACTCCTTGGAAGGCTTCCCCAAACCCCCGAAAGACCCGTGCACCGACCCGGATAAGATGTGTGACTTTCAAGCTGACTGTGCAGGAGCGGAGGATGAAGTCAGATGCGGTGAGAGTCTTCATCCTGTTTATTGAAGTGTACGTCCACCAGCGGGTCTGCAAAGTGTCTGAAGGCTCCAAGGATTTCTGATTTGACACATAAAATCGAGTGCTCTTGTACTGCCAGCATAGGTTTGCTCACAATCACATTTTACAAGCCCATCATCTGGTGCTAAGAATGTGCTTTTAAAATGTAAAAAAAAAAAACACTGCTGGTTTGAGAAGGTTTTACAGTATTTACATTTAAAAAGCTACGTTTGTTTCCTGTTAGGGCTGTTCGATTAATCGATTTTAAATCGTAAACGCGATTATGTAATAATTAGATAATAATTAGAACGATGTTAAAACGTGAAACTCGTAAAATCAATTTTTCACTTTTTTTTTTTTTTTTTTTTTTTTTTTTTATAACCTTGTCTGCACACATATTAATGATTGATACCATATTAATGATTGATGGAAATACCTCTCAATACCTGCGACAAGCGCCCCATCGGAGAGGCTCTTTAGTGTAGGAGGGGGCGTTGGAACATGCCACCGGGCATCCCTCAAGCCAGATGCCGTAGACCGGCTCGTGTTCCTTGCAAAAAACTTGCAAATGTGAATAGCAAATGTAATGACTGACATTACACACCTCTACCTCCTTCATGGGTTGCATTATTATTTAGCATGCAAAGACCCAGTTTAGTTTAATTAGAAAATGTCTTGTTTTATTTAATTGGAAATATAACTTACTGTATGTTTGCAAGTGCTGATTTGCTGATTTTTTTTTTTTCAGAGATAAAACTTTATATTTTATTATATTTTTTAAAACTTTTTTTCAACTTATTTTACAGAGTTTTGCACTTTATTCATTCATTTTTGGTTTAATAAGAGCAAAGTTTGCACTTAAAGCCCAATGGGGCAAATGTTCAATAAAAAAACAGCATATTTGAAATAATTTCTTTGCCTTTTGTCAATTCACAAAATAATCGTAATCGTAATCGAAAATCGGATTTTGAGAGAAAAAAATTGAGATTTTATTTTTGGGCAAAATCGAACAGCCCTATTTCCTGTATCTAATTTCATTTAAATGTTTGTGATTGTGTGTTTTTGAATATGTCATCTCATACTTCCAACTTTGCAGGAGACTTCTCTTACCCTGAGGGCAGCTCAGGCTGGACCGACTCCAGCATTGGGAGTCAAGGTTGGCTGCTTGGTCACAATATCACAACCAAAGGTATAAACACCTTCATCTGTTACTGATTTATTAGTATTTTGTGGCCATAATAGCATCTTAGTAATAGTTCGTTTTCATATCTCCTAGAGGACTACCTGTACGTAGCTGAGGCCCCGGGCCAGCAGCTGACTGAAGCGCAGACGCGGACCCCTCTCCTGGGCCCCACCGGCCCAAACTGTCAAATGAGCTTTGATTTTTCACTCGCTGGGAGTCCTGATCACATTGGTAACATTGGTTACTCTTCAGCATGTCTGTACCATTAACTTTTCCCAGAACGGAGCAGTTACCCTGTTTGCGTCTCTTTTTCAGGCGAGGTGTCTGTCAGGGTGATGGACAGCGTGCTCGGCATGGAGCCCAAACTGTGGGAATTCGGTGGGAAAACAGGAGCAGAGGAGGACGCCTGGCAGCATGTTGACATTCTTATTGGACGGAGGAAACAACGCTTCCAGGTGGGATTTTATTCCCCTGCTTTTCTGCAGCTATAAAATCCTCATTTTTGAAATATTCTTCACATCTTTTTCAAAGCTTCTGCTCCCAAAACATATGTTTTCTTATCAGCACCTCCCATCCCTCTCTTATTTATTTTATTTATTTAAAGGTTTAGTTATCAGGGACAATGCACATTAATAATACATTTAAAGACATGTAAAATATGCCAGAATTAGCCAAAAAGGCTATTTTGCATCTGTTGTCCCTGTACTGGTGTAAATAGTCAACCTAAAAGAAAAAATATTAAGATATAATCAATAAAAAATTTCCAAATAAGAAGGCTACATCAGAATACAGATTAAAAGGTAAGAGACTAAGCTAAAATACATACACACACAGGTTAACATAAGCTCAACAACAGACAATTGCTACAGACGAAAACAGAAACAACATGAAGCAGCAACAGTAACATCAGCATTAATAACACAAGACACAGTAACACACTAACAGGCCAAAAACAAACAAGACAAAAGCACTAAACACAGAATAAAAAGCCATGCACAAAAAGCAACATTGTAACTAGACAAACTAATAGGCAACATGACAGGAGGATCAGACAAACACCGACAGGCAGGGCAGCAAGCCAGGAAAATGAAGCACTAAAATGTAATGTTGACAGCCTTGGCCACTAATTAACCACTTTTTTAGATAAAATTTAAAAGAAGCATAATTTGATTGGTTTCTAATCTGAGTTGGTATGAAGTTTCACTCACAAGCAGCCCTGATTGAAAATACAGACTGGCTAAAAGCACTTTTCATAAACTGGACCACACAATCTCCTCTAGCTGCTCCTTTATAAACTGGTTCAGTACAGGAGGAGCAGGTCGAATGTCGAAATGAGTTTATACATTAGACATATGTGTGAGTATTTGATGAGATTTTCCAGATGTAACAACTTATATTTCATTAAAATATGGCAGTGATGATAGTCATTGGATTTCTTGTCCAGTACCTTAATGTTTTTTTTATATAAAGAAAGTAGTGGTTTAAAGGAGCTTGAGGCTCCTTTTAAGAAATGAGACTCTCTAGCGCCACCCTTCACCACGACGGCCGTTGGGGGTACTGCAGCCAACAGTGAAGCCGGCAAGGGAGAACGGGGAGAACGTGCATGCAGCGTCATGTGACGTCACATCCACAGGACAGCGCGGGAAAATCGGGACCGAATTGCAGCACATTTTGCAGCACACAGCCTGTTCAAGGCAAAGGAGAGATACACTAGAGGGCTCATTCTTTTGGGTTTGGAACGCTTCATCTGACATTATTACTAGAAAACTTAAAATGTATACGGATTTTTTTCATAAATCTTGCCACAATCCGGCCTCAAGCTCCTTTAAGTGCAGTGTTACTAGCGTGAGACCAGGTTGTCAAGCAGTACGTTATATGGGAGCAGATCATTGAGTGCATGTACATTAGTGCAGCTTTGGTTGACATGCAACTACGAACATGTCTAAAGTTTGCCAGATTGAATGTGATGCACTTAGAAACCTTTTTGATATGTTCTTTAAATGTAAGATTACTATCAATGACCACCCGAGGTATTTAAAATCTGAGACAACACATAGTCGCTCCCCATCTACAACCACATCGGGCTCTGGAGAGTGAGATTTAGTTTTACTAAAAAACATTCACACTGTTTTAGTGACATTCAGTTGAAGGCAGTTTTGCTTTAACCATTTTGTGACGCATTGCATTGAGTTGGTTAAGCGATCAGCGACTTGGGCTGTGCTGCTACCATGCATAAAAATTACAGTGTCATCTGCATACATTATGGTGTTTGAATTAGGGCACACAGTTGGCAAATCATTCACATATAAAGAAAATAAAAGTGGACCCAAAATGGATCCCTGGGGAACACCTGCAGCTAAGGAAATAGTTTCAGACTGATGATTCTTTATATGAACAAACTGAGACCTATTTGTTAAAAATAACTTTATCCAGTTAATGGTGCCTGATGAAAAATGAAATGTGGAAAGTTTACCAAGAAGTACGCCATGATTGATGGTATCAAAGGCCTTCTTCAGATCTAAAAGTACAGCACCAACCACACCACACTTTATCTAGCATTGACTTAATTTTTTCAATGAAATAACAATTGGCAGTTTCAGTGGAGTGATTAGTGCGAAAGCCAAACTGGCTTGGATGCAAAAAGTAAGAACTAGTTTTTAAATAATTTATAATTTGTCCAGCAACAAGTTTCTCAGCCACTTTGGAAACCACAGGCAACACACTAATAGGTCTGTAGTTGCTGATGGATTGTTGCTCACCACCTTTAAATATAGGTGAAACAGCAGCTAGTTTCCACACATCTGGGAAAGTTTCCTGAGCTATTGAAAGATTTAGAATTTTTGTAATCGGCCATATTAAGGATGCAGAGAACCCCTTAAGAATAACTGTGTTCATACCAATGACATCTATAGCTTTAGAAAACCGAAGAGATCCAATTACTCTCTGGACAGCTGAATCTGTAATGGTTTATAGGTTGAATGCTGGTTCAGTATGTCTACTTTGGCTGGGTATAATATGAGCAGGGGAAAAACACTTACTACTGAGTCAATGAAATGGTGGTTAAAAGCCGCTGCTACTTCAGCTGGGTTGCTCAAAAGTGTTCCATTAGCACAGATTGCAATTGAGTTGCTATTCTTGAAATTTTGCCCCATTAGTTTTCTTAGTTGGTTCCAAATATCTTTTGTATTACCTCCTGCTTTTTCTATTAGGTTCAGAAAATAGTTTGCCTTTGATGTCCTAAGCTCTTTGACAACCTTATTGTAAGTATATGTGTCACTGCTTAACTTGGACTTAAGAGCAATCTTTAGAGCCATGTCACGTCTTTTCATTAGATTTAAAATAGAAAACAAAAAAACAAAAAATAGATTTAAAAAATGTTTTTTTAATTAGTTTTTTTTTCTATTTTTTTTTCAAAATTTAAAAACTAATTTGCTCTGCTTTAAGAAAAGTACACATCCTTCTTCACTATTGATCTTATTTTTTTGTCACCATCTTTTGTTGGTTTGAAGCAAACTGCAAACTGTTGTTTTGCTTTCTTAACAGGTAAGAAAAAAAAGTCCTAGCGTTCAAATTGTTTATATAATCAGAGCTCTTCTGTTTTCCCCGTTCTTATCATTTCCAGCTGCTGTTTGAAGCTCGTGCTGTGAAACTTTATTCACATGCCAACATCAGAGTGAAAGATGTTCGATTCGTCCACTGTCACGCTGACTACTCCTCATCTTCACCTACAGGTCATTGTCATGACTACGTCTTTATGTTCTAACATTTTAGATTGAAATGTCTCACATTTTAACCTTTGTTTCCCCACAGGTCTGTCGTGTAACTTTGAAGATGGATTGTGTGCATGGTATCAGGACAAGAGTGACAACTTTGACTGGACAATGGTCAGCGGGGTGGACCACACCACCGGTGGAGGTAAGCTCTCTGAAAAAATAAAGGACCGAGCTGTTTTTACAGGCAGCCGGAGTCTGGTCCTGTCATCCGACTGCTCCCCAGAAACACTGGTCGTCACTGTTTCTCTTCTACTAGTTCAGGGGTCGGCAACCCAAAATGTTGAAAGAGCCATATTGGACCAAAAACACAAAAAACAAATATGTCTGGAGCCGCAAAAAAAGAAAAGTCTTGTATAAGCCTTAGAATGAAGACAACACATGCTACATGTAGCTATATTAGTTATAACTGGGGAGAGATGTTTTTTTCATTATGCACTTCGAGGAAAAAGTCGAAATGTTGAGACTAATGTTGAAGTACAATCTTGAGACAAAAGTCGAAATGTTGAGAAAAAAGTCGAAATGTTGAGAAAAAAGTCGAAATGTCGAGAAAAAAGTCAAAATTTCGAGAAAAAAGTCAAAATGTTGAGAAAAAAGTCAAAATGTCGAGATTAATGTTGAAGTACAATCTTGAGACAAAAGTCGAAATGTCCAGAAAAAAGTCAAAATTTCGAGAAAAAAGTCGAAATGTCGAGATTAATGTTGAAGTACAATCTTGAGACAAAAGTCGAAATGTCCAGAAAAAAGTCAAAATTTCGAGAAAAAAGTCGAAATGTCGAGATTAATGTTGAAGTACAATCTTGAGACAAAAGTCAAAATTTCGAGAAAAAAGTCAAAACATCAAGATTAAAAAAGGAAAAAAAAGAAAACAAGGAAAAAAGAAGAAAAAAAGGAAAAAAGAAAAAAAAAGAAGAAAAAAGGGAAAAAAAAGGTCAAACATTTCTGAAAAAGCTCCAGGAGCCACTAGGGCAGCGCTAAAGAGCCGCATGCAGCTCTAGAGCTGCGGGTTGCCGACCCCTGTACTAGTTGGACTCACTCCAAAACCACAAGTTTATGATGATGCAGACCGTGTTAATGTTACTGGCACAGAGCAGCCAACAGTTAAAAATGAATAATAGTATTAATAAGGAATTGAGATGTGACAGTGTTTTTTTTTTTTACTTTTTGTCATATTTATCATACTAAACGCTTTCAGGACCAGTTTCAGTATACACTGCTTAAATATGAGATTATTTACAAGGAATCCATGTGTTGTTCTTTGGATTTTTGTTTCGCAACAATATCAGACAATGGAAAAACTCCTAAAAACTGATGTTTTTTTGTTTTTTTTTCTTATCTTTAACCAAAGTTAAATAATGGATTGAAGAAAAATTCAATGTTTTCTGTTTTAAAATCAAAACTGGAGGGGATGCAGAAGCTAAGGACATTTTGTTTGTGTGGTGGAATAAAGGGACAATAAACATGAAAATGTTTTCTAGAAGACCATTTTATTCTGCTGCCCCTGCAACAAATTCTTATTTATTTTTGTTTTGTTTATTATTTTTTTCATAATTGTGTGTCTAAAATGAGAAATTATAGAAGATAAATATAATCAGTTTTCTCATTTAGTTCTACAATGGAAAAAATAAACGTTTCAAAAGTGTCGGTGACTTTTCATGTTTTACTTGAGCTGTAAGAATTATTTATTTATTTTACCTTATTAGTAGCCTCAAACAGCATCTGTTTAACCTTCTTTTCTGGAATGTGTAGTAGGCTTAAAAACCAGAAAATTTAAGTATAATGTCAAAAGAAATGATTTTCAAAAAATGAACTAAATAAGTAAATGTAAAAATCTTTACCAGGGGTCACCAATCCTGGTCCTCGAGGGCCGGTGTCCTGCATGTTTTAGATGTTTCTCTGCTTTAACACACCTGATTCTAATTAATCCTCTTACCAGCTTGTCATCAAAGTCTGGATAGTTCTGTTGATGACACAGTCACTTGTATCATGGTGCAATGAAGCAGGGAAACATCTAAAACCTGCAGGGACACCGGCCCTCGAGGACCAGGATTGGTGACCCCTGATCTTTACCTTTTTTTTATTTTGCATGTCAACGTATCATCTTTTTTAATTTAGGGCTGTACATCCTGGTTATAGGCGTGCCAGCATAGTGTCTAGCATCAGCTTTAAAACCATAGCAGTCCAATGTTTTGGTGAAAGGAAGCTGAACTCAGAAACTCTGAACTCTGAAATAAAAATGTCAAGGAATTTAGATTTTTATTCATATATTTTTTGATCTGAAATTTTTTAAACCTTCGAAATGCTGAGGCTGCTCTTCTATCTGGCTCCAAACGGGGCTGTTTATGTCTTTGTGGAAACAGCTTTTCACATGAATGTTGAAATGATCTCAATTTCCTCTGCCATCTCTGTGTTGATATCCAGGCACAAGTCTTGCTGTGGACGTGTGGAATCCTTCTCTGCGCGGTGTGTTAGGACGCTTGATATCATTTCCACAGGCCCCGGGTCCCACAGATTACTGCCTGTCTTTCTTTTACAAACTTTACGGCCCAAACACAGGTGATCTTCTGCTGACCTACAAGATTAGACTTAAACATGGCTTAATTTAAGAATGAATCAATGATGCAAGCTCAAGTGTTTCCTTCTACAATTTCACATCCAGGTGTTCTGAATGTGAAGCTGATGGATAGCACCGGTCATGAGATCGTCCTTTGGACCCGCAGTGGCGCTCATGGCAACATGTGGCATGAAGCACACTGTCCAATACCATCGCAGCTCGCAATCTTTCAGGTATGGAAGAACTGCATCCAGTGGAAAACATTTATTTTATTGAAAGCATAAATTGGGGCACCCGGTGTGGTTACCAACTTTAAAAAAAATTGAAATAACACAACCCTGTGAGTCTGTTTAGTGCCACTTAAACTGACAGCAAATGGTGGGAAAAATGTTCATATTATTTTCCTTTCACCCACCGACCCAGCTGATGTTTGAAGCAGTTCGCTCTGGTTTTGATGGACAAATCTCCATTGATGACGTGGCCTTCTTGAACGGTCCATGCACTGCGCCGAGGATGTGCTCCTTTGAAAAACAAGATTGTGGATACAAGAGTTCTAGCAAAGTGAAATGGCTCCACCGCAACAGACAAAGCGGTGTGACAACTGGACCACAAACTGACCACACCCTGGAGACCAAACTGGGTCAGCGAGAGCTCCATTAGAATATGCCACCAGGAGGAACGGAGAAATGAACAGAAAAATGTGCTCATCCGTCGTCTGCTCTGTATCCAGGTTACTACATGATGGTTAACACTGCAGAAACCAACCTTCCCCACGGTGAACCCGCTGTCCTCGCCTCCCCGCTTCGACCAGGGACTACTAAGACAGAGTGTGTTGAATTCTGGTATCGCATGGGAGGAGAGAATCCTGGTGAGCCCCTCCTCATAAACAAACTGAACTGAATTTAAACTCTGCTGGTACTGCTTATATAATCATCCTCTTTGTGCCTTGAATACATTTAGCAATTGTGTTTTTGACTTACACGTTGATACACAAAGTGGCAGGGGAGCTCTGTCAATACACAACACCGACTAAAACTCTTAACCAACGATTCAGTGCAGAGGTTCTTCAGTGTCATGTCTGGATGTATTCTGATCACAAACACTGCAGTAACTTCCCTTCATTCAAGACACTTAGTAGTGTCTATCTGCCCACACTATCCGAGAGCCAGGTAGCGAAGCCATAAACTTAAGAATAGGGTTCTGGAGTCATGTGAAATTCAGACAACCCCGATTTCAAACAAGTTTGGACACTGTGAAATGTGGATAAAGACAAAATGCAATGATTTGCAAATTTCATAACATAAGTAACATATTATATGTTGAGACATTTTGACACTTCATGAAAAACTATATGCTTGTTTTGAATTTGTCCAGCGGGCTTATGAGATTTGTAAATTCTTGCATTCTGTTTTTAATTAATTAGTCTCCCCACTTTTTGAGAATTATGTCATGTCTGGGGGTAAGGTGTGGACCCAAACGCAGGAGAGAGGGAGGCCGGAGGCAGGAGTTCTCAAAAAAAAGCAGGATTTATTCAAAAAACAAACAAAAACCAAAAGCGCTGCTGGCAGGATCAAGAAATTGAAACAAAACGGGAATCCAAAAACCACAGGAGACATGGAGGGAACAAACAGTACGGTCCGACAGGGAACAAGGGAATGACAAGACCAGATATACTGAGGGGATAACGAGACATGACGAGACACAGGTGCAGACACAATCAGGGCAGATGGGACACAGGCGGGGCAAAACAGAAACTGAAAGCTGGGGGGAATGTCAACCTTGACAGAACCCCCCCCAAGGGACAGATCCCAGATGTTCCTGGGCTCGGGAACTTGACTGGGCTCGACGGGGACTTGACTTGGCTCGACGGGGACTTGACAGGATGCGGGGAGCCGGAACAGGGGCAGACAGGATGCGGGGAGCCGGAACAGGGGCAGACAGGATGCGGGGAGCCGGTGTCGGGTGGCAGAGGATCCTCGGAGCTGCCTGAGTGGGGACCCGGGTCCGGGGCGCCGGCTGCGGGGGTACCCGGGTCCGGGGCGCCGGCTGCGGGGGTACCCGGGTCCGAGGCGCTGGCTGCGGGGGGTCCGGAACCACCACCGGAGCAGGGGCCGATGCGTCCGGGGCCACCCCCGACGACGCGCCCGAGACCACCGCCGGAACAGCGGCTAGCTGGGGCTGACGTCGACGCCGTCGTTGGCGGCCTGGATGCTCCGGGGGCCACCCCGAGCCAGGCGTGTTCCCCGGAAGGGGGATTCCTCCTCGTCCGGGGACTCCAGCTCGTCCGGGTGCCGCCAACCCGGGATTGTGAGCTCTGCCTCCCGGTACACGATTTCCCAGAAGGCAGCACTCTCTCCTGCTGGGTCCATACTGGTCGGACCGTTCTGTCACGTCTGGGGGTAAGGTGTGGACCCAAACGCAGGAGAGAGGGAGGCCGGAGGCAGGTGTGCTAAAAAAAAGCAGGATTTATTCAAAAAACAAACAAAAACCAAAAGTGCTGCTGGCAGGATCAAGAAACTGAAACAAAACAGGAATCCAAAAACCACAGGAGACATGGAGGGAACAAACAGTACGGTCCGACAGGGAAGAAGGGAATGACAAGACCAGATATACACAAGGGATAACGAGACATGACGAGACACAGGTGCAGACACAATCAGGGCAGATGGGACACAGGCGGGGCAAAACAGAAACTGAAAGCTGGGGGGAATGTCAAACCTTGACAAATTAGTGTTGGATAATACTGCATTTGCAATATTCTGTGTCCTTGTCAGCACTCCAAAAACATCTATTTAATTTGCTATTATTGCTGTTATTTAACATTTCCAGAGTGAAGCAAAAAAAAAAAGGTTTAAATCAACTACTGTACATCCTCGATTTGGGATCTAATTTCGGGAAACTCCTTCTGCTTCCTTTGCACGTTTAAGAACTTCATCACTTCGCTTTTTCTACCTTGCAGGTTTTTTTACAGTGTACATGAAGCCATCGGAGGGAGAAAGGGTGGCGGTCTTCTCTGACAGTCTGAATCAAGGAGATGACTGGCGCCATGGCTTTGGGAACATCATAAGTGGCCTTGTGGACTGGCAGGTACAATGTGCAGGCTGGAGAGCGCCAGAGCAGTGGTTACAGATTTAAAACATGGATTAAAAATCTTCTATATGTTTGTTCATTTGCTTTCATTATTATTTTATTATTACTGCTAGTATCAATTTGATGAATTATGAAAACATAACTACGGTTTTTGTGTAGCATCTGCTGATAAACACTCACGAACCTGGAGACTTACACATATGTCCAAAACTTTAGAGATCAAGTGAACTTTCATACAAAGTTATTCATTTTTGTGGAAAAAAAGCTGATTTCGATCAAATTTGCTTTACAGTTGGAGTTTGAGGTGGTTGGGGCTGGAGGCAAAGATTCCTACATCGCTATCGATGATGTCTTCCTTGCAGCTCACCAATGCAAAGACAAAGGTTTGTTTTGATCCACCTCATGAAAATGAAGACGATATGAAGCAGTTTATGAGATTTGCAAATCATTGCGTTCGGTTTTTATTTACATTTCACACAGAGTCCCACAGTGTTTAGATCTGAGTAAATAATATTTTTGTTTATTTAACGGTCTTAATTTAGCATTAGTATAGAAACAAGCAGATCTTATTCGGTCTCAGTATTAGGCAAAGTCAATATCAGGCAAAGAATAGAAATATGTGACCTTTTCCCTGTGCCATTATTTGATGCACCGCTCGTGGAGCCTGGTGGGAAGGTCTCCGGCTCAATTCCACCTGTGTGAGGTTTGTTTGTTTTCTCTCTGTGTGTGTCAGAAAGGCCGTTCTGCAAAGCTCTTCCTGCGATGACCCCTCTGTCATGGGAGGGGCGGAGCTAAAATGTGATTGCTTTATATTGCTGCCAAGTATTCTTTGGACCCTTTAAGTTTGAACAACATTGCTTCAGTTCATCGAGGGTGTACCCCTGCCTTTCCCCCAAGAAGAGCTGGGATAGGTTTCAGCAGGTTTCTGTGCCCCTAAATAGTTAGTTGGTTGTTTTTTGTTTCTCTGAGCAGTGCTTTTTCTCAGAGTTGAAAATCCATTGACTCCTGAAAAAATATATTTTTCTTGAACTCCAAATCCTTTATAGATAGCTTTGTTGTTCCTATATGGTCTTACATCTGAGATTTCAGTTTTCAGAAGCTTCTGCGATGGTCATGTGTGTCGAACTGTAAAGTTTTCAAACCTGATGATGAGTTCATCAAAGGCACATGTTTAGCAGCACCTGGCAACAACTTGAATCCTAAATCTCCTAAATCATTTGGAAGCAGTAAGGGGATACTTAGTGTTGCCCACAATAACATTATTCTTTATCTTATTTTTGTAAAATAATGGTACAGAATAAAAGGTTATATGTTCTAATGCAGGGGTCGGCAACCCAAAATGTTGAAAGAGCCATATTGGACCAAAAACACAAAAAAACGCATATGTCTGGAGCCGCAAAAAATGAAAAGTCTTGTATAAGCCTTAGAATGAAGGCAAACACATGCTGCATGTATCTATATTAGTTATAACTGGGAATGCGAATGATTCGCTCCAAGAAACTTTGAATCAGGGCCATGCAGGAGAAAAAAACATTTGATAGGGGAAGATTTTTTTTTATTTTACACTTCGAGAAAAAAATCGAAATGTCCAGAAAAAAGTGGAAATATCGAGAAAAGAGTCGAACTTTTCAACTTTTTTCTTGACATTTCAACTTTTTTCTCATCATTTTGACTTTTTTCTCGAAATCTCAACTTTTTTCTCCACATTTCGACTTTTTTCTCGACATTTCAACTTTTTTCTCAACATTTCGACTTTTTTCTCGAAGTGCACAATAAAGAAAATCTTCCCCTCTCAAATATTTTTTCTCCTGTATGGCCCTGATACTCTTCCGTACAAATCTTCGTTAACGGAAATGTTGAAATGTTTGTGTCATGTTTGTCCTCCTACTGAAACCATGTTAAAACAAAAAATGTATTTCCTTCCCTCATCTATTTCCATTTTCAAACATTTTTGAAAAAGCTCCAGGAGCCACTAGGGCGGCGCTAAAGAGCCGAATGCGGCTCTAGAGCCGCGGGTTGCCGACCCCTGTTCTAATGCATCTGAGGTTACCTGCCTAATAACAAGACTGATTATGAACGAACGCTCAGAGGGGACCGAGCCTTCTCTGTTGCTGCCCCCAAGTTGTGGAACGTTTTACCTCTGCACATCAGACAGGCCTCCTCACTGTCTGCTTTTAAAACCCACCTCAAAACCCACTTTTACTCAATGGCTTTTAACCCAGCATGATACCTTGCTCTGTTTTTAGTGTTTTTATGTAATTGTATTTGTTATTTTACTTGTTTATTTATTTATTTTTATTGTCTTTTGCTGTTGATTTGTTTACCCTCTTATGTACAGCACTTTGTTTCAGCTGTGTTTTTTTTAAAGCGCTTTATAAATAAAGTTTAGTTGAGTTGAGTTGAGATTACAAAAAAGAAAGCCAGGAGGGAGTAATAACTGTTGAACGTGGCTGTAAGGAGGTATGATTTACAGTAGGGCTGGGCGATATGGACCAAAAGTCATATCTCGATATTTTCTAGCTGAATGGCGATACTCGATATATATTGATATTTTTTCTGTGCCATAATTGGGGTTTCCCCCAAAGCATTATAGCATAGCATCTTTGTTAGCTTCATCTTTTTCTGAGGCAAACCCTTAAAAAAACAGTCAGTTTTAATACAAAGCCTCGTGCCAAATGTCACACAGGTACCTTTATTAACAGAGGTCTGCACAATATCAAAATGTATAAAACAAATGAAATAAAAATAAACTGCCTGCATATATAGAATAAAAATATTTCTTGAATAAAATAAAACAAATATCCCTTTCCTGCATAACAATTACATTAAAATACACTGTGCAATTAATACAATGTAGACAGTAACAGGCAGACTTTTCCACTGAGGTTGACAGTTGTGCAAATAACAAAACATTTGTGCAAATCTGAAATAAAACATTCAAGTCAATTTGTCACAAAATAAGCTATATCAAAATCATTAATTTTTTAATTTTTTTTTTAATCGATATAAACGATATTGTCTCGTACCATATCGCGTTTGAAAATATATCGATATATATTAAAATCTTGATATATCGCCCAGCCCTAATTTACAGTTTGTTATTAAAAGCTGTGCCAGTACAGTAAATATTTTAAGCTTACACACATGTATTTACTTTGTGTCTCTTGTATCTCTTTCGGTTTTTTTTCCCAATACCTCAGGTTCCAAGTGCAGCCTGGAGAGAGGGATGTGCAGCTGGAGCAACACTCAGAATGCTGCAGTTGACAAACTGGACTGGGAGCTGACGAGCCGGCAGGCAGAGAAGCACTACTCCATCCCAGCTGAAGATCACACTCTGGGCACAGAGAAAGGTGAAGCAGGCAGACAGACTGCTGAAGTCTATTTGACTATTTCAGTCACCACTTCCCATCCACATGAATATGTCCACATTCCTCTCTGCCAGGCCACTTCCTCTTTTTCCCGAGCACCAATAGAACGGCAGACAATCAAAACGCTCACCTGCTGAGCCCCCACCTGCCCCCGACCAAAGGCACCTGTCTGCGATTCTGGGCGTATAAACCCTCTTCATGTAAGAATTCATTCTACAAATGTAACTTTGGATCTGGCTTTTTCATGTGCTATGCATCTTCTTCTTTCTTTATTTTTGAATTCATCATTTTTTTCAATATGCGCAGCGGACTGCCAGCTGAATGTGTGGAGGCTGTCCGATGGTCGCCTCAATCAGCTGATGGTGATTAAAGACCTGGGTGGACCGTGGAAACGCTTTGACGTTGACATCACCTCTCTTGAGGAGTACCAGGTCAGAAACACGGCGCTGTATTCACGCCACATGCATCAGTCGTGCGGTGATCTCCTCCTGCTGGCTAAATGTCTCCTGTTTTTTTCTGTGTGCCATTGACAGATTGTATTTGAAGGAATCAAAGGAACAGCAGGCGTTGTTGCTCTAGATGACATTGACTACAGTATTGGGATCAACTGCGCTAATGAAGTCACAGACCCAATCGAAAGTAAGAGAAAATCAGTTTAAAGTTTCAGTCATAAATATATTATCAATAAAGATCTTTTAATTGATTTTTTTTATTTGTTCTAGTTATGTTTGTTCTATGGTTTTTTGGTTCCAGAGCATTTTGACCCTCACCATCATCAAATGCTTTA
Organism: Cololabis saira; assembly: GCF_033807715.1. Taxonomy (NCBI): domain Eukaryota; kingdom Metazoa; phylum Chordata; class Actinopteri; order Beloniformes; family Belonidae; genus Cololabis; species Cololabis saira. The sequence continues at coordinate 38,470,346 of NC_084597.1, forward strand.
TTTAAGATATTTGTCAGTTTGAGTTACCTAATGATAATTGTTGGGGATAAAACTTAACAAGCATATAAGTGATTGCACCAACGTCCAAAACCAGCAGTGTAGCCAGCAGTGGCGCCACCAGGGGGGGGCCAGGGGTGGCCATGGCCCCCCCTACAAATTTGCTGGCCACCCCACTTGCCTCAATAAAAAAAAAACACTTGCCGGTCACATAGATTCTATCGTCAGTTATGCGTTTCAACCCAAATCATTTGGGCAAAACGCTATACATATATATATATATATATATATATATATATATATATATATATATATATATATATATATATATATATATATATGTTTATATATATATATATATATATATATATATATATATATATATATATATATATATATATATATATATATATATATATAATATATGATGTATTAAAAATAAACATATATATATATATATATATATATATATATATAATATATGATGTATTAAAAATAAACATATATATATATATATATATATATATATATATATATATATATATATATATATATATATATATATATATATATATATATATATATATCCTTAGGTTTTTTTTTGTTTTGGTTTTTTTTGCCTTAGGTTTTTACTGACATGGTATTAACCATTAATATATATATGCAGACAAGTTAGAAAGTAAAAAAAAAAAAAGGGGTATTTCTGAGCCTGTATAGCCTACTACAACAGTATAATAAAGTCCTGTAATTATGGCTTTTAGTTTTGGTGTAATTTAAATGGCCCCATCTGGCCCCCCCTCTGAAACATTTTTGGACGCGCCCCTGGTAGCCAGAGAGCTGGAGAATAACAATTTTCCATCTCTTCTGTAGCTTTAAAAAAGAGCGACAACGCAGGCGGGATTGCAGCATCCGTGATTGTGCTCCTGATGCTAATCGCCACGCTGGTCACGCTGGTGGTGTACTACCTGCGAACCCAGCAGAGAGGGATCCCCTCATCAGCACCTTCTGGTGGTTTCAGCAATGAGATTTATGAATCAGACCTCACAGTGAGTCTCCTTTGTAAGGCTTATCTCGTAAATGCAGGGTGGAAAACTTGTTTTTTTTTTCCTTTTTGGGGGGGGGCTGTGTTATTTATGTGTTATTTATGTGTGCATTTCAGCAGAACCGTGTGAGAATTCCTCCACCGCAAAATCACCCAATGGCAGCCGGGTTTAACGACGTCTCTGTGAGTTTTCAGTACAATACTTGTTTTCTAAATGAATGCTTCGTTATTCTTCTTTCTTTTATGCAGGGACAATGACCCCACGCATGCATTAAGCCTGTGATTCAGGTCAGAGGAAGTCAGATAATCTTATTTTTTAAACCACAAGATGGTAGAATTGAGGTTTTATGGGCCAATTACACTGTTGCTAGCTCAGCTGTGGAGTTAGACTTTAACCAGTGCCGTTCCTCAATACTGGTACTCCGTGGCTGGACTCGGTGGTACTGTAGTAGTAGTTCATACTATTGTTCCACTTGGGCTTTTATTGGAACGGAAGCCCACATATGTCCATATATTTCTTAAGAATTGTTCAACTATGCTCTATCTTGATTGATCAATCGTTGTAACTTAATTGTGAGCTTTCTCAATGTTTCCACTCACTGATGTGAAAAGTATTGTGGGATCCTCTGGATCCTAGATAAAATGGGCAGAGCAGGAACACATCTGGACCGTACGTGGCTGGGTGAGGACTTTGAGTCAGGACATTTCACAAGTCCAGACAAGAACGCAATATTGAGAAACGCCCTTGGAGATAAACTTCTATGTAACATAAAAAGTCACATGATCTCTTATTGGACTGCTGTTATCATGTGTGATATGTGAGTTGAAGGTTAGATTAATTTCGGTTATCTCTTTATCTCCTTTCTTCCTTAAATATGATGACAGGTAAGTTTTAACAAGCATTTGCAGAACAAAATCAGACTTGCAATTTAACTGATATTTACCCTCATTTAGGGTCACTACATAAAAATTTTTAACTAAAAATGAAGGAATTATTGACTGAATTGACTTTCCAAAGGGAATCATTCATAATGAAGCTGGCATTCATTCAGATTCAGCTGTGACAATTTCATCAGCACACCAGTTTCAGCTCCGTGCAGCCTTCTGTCTCCCAGGAAGTTTAACTGCGGATCAGCTGAAGTTTCACTTTTTGTGCCACTGCAGCAGTTGGTGCAATTAATAACTGTTAGTGCAATTGGCCCCATAATACCAAAATTCACCTGCTGACGGTAAATTCTTCTCCTTGTTATTCAGTAAGTTGGCTCGTAGGTGATAAGCTAATCCAACTTGAACTACTCCCTTTCAGCAGCTGTTGTACATTTTATTACTATAGCTTTTAGGTTTTTCATTTCCTAAATTTGTTTGTGTGGCGCCTTTTAAAAAGAGAACTCCAGAAAAGTAGCCAAAGTTCTTCCTAAATGGGAAGATGAAAGTGGCTCTGATGGACACAACTCTTTCCATCTTCCTGCAGGTCTACGAGGAGAGAGAGGTGGCGTGATGAAGGGAGGAGAGTTGTTCCGCCACCTAAACGTGGCTTTGTGAAAGAAAGGTGACATCACAGCAGAAGAACTGCTTGTGTCATCCTGTCACGACACACACACACACACACACACACACGCACGCACACACACACACACACACACTGAGATGCAAAAACACAAAACACAAAAAACACAGACTGATAATCCACAAAGCTGCTTCAGATCCAGCGAAATCCCTCCAGAGACGCAGCTCTCAGCCTGTGGATGACAGAAGCCAGAAGGAGAACCCTGTAATGCGATATGGATTGAAAATACAGTACCCTTGGATCAGCGGTTGTCATGGTGATGGTTGGGGGGGGGGGGGTGTTAAAACCCAATTAGGGTGTGTAAGGAAGTTTCAGGAGAAACGTAGCCCGTTTAAATTGAGTTTAGCTGCTTTTTACGTTTTAAAGAGTAACTTTACCTTTTTCACGTCGAAATTCATTTCCGTTTTGTTGGTAATACAACTCCATGTGTGAAACACCAGCGTTATATCACCTGAGCTTTGCGGGTTCTGTGAAAACCAGTCATTAATAAGTCACTCTCTGAATAACACAGAGCATATCAGGAGACAAATGGACATTCACAAGATGAAAGGGGCTCAGTGAGTTTGGAAGCTGGAGGAAGATGGTAACGCTAGAATCACATATGCCGAACTGTGAGATTTCAGCATCAGGATGTGACAGTAATGATGACATAATGACCTGTTGCTCAGCTGGATACAACAATTTTATTAAAGAGAAATAAAAAAGATGAGTGATCCGATAAAATTTGAAGAACCTCTTAATAACTTTTCAACAATGGGGTGCAAAAATAGTGAATGAGTTTGTCGATGTCTAGGCTGTCTGCTTGGGATGGTTCTGTCTGTGTCTGTACGGGATGGTCTAGAGTGGGAAGCCCTCGTCCGGCTTGCATTTAGCTTGCCAGACATGCTGGCTTGAGGGTTGTCGCTGCCTCTTCTACGACTCCATACCTATGTAGTCAGTTGGGTTCCTTAAATGGGCTTTTTTTATAAATTGGCATTATATGAATTTAAATGTTGTACTCAATTGTAATTAATTGCGTCATATGTGAATTACAATGACAGCCGGTTTTGGTACCACAATGGAAAACTTCCAAAACCCAGTTTGATTCAGTAACTTATTTTGATAATGGAAGCTTTATTTATTTTATAATATAATGAAAAGGTGGGGGAGAAGGAGGAGAAAAAAACTGTAAAAGCAATTGTGAAACCACATGGAAGAAAAAAAAAAAGAGAAAAGTGCAAAGGATTCTACGACACAGGTACTCTTTCAGATGTGTTGGAGAGAGCACTTCATTTTGTTATGAAACAACATTTAATGAAAGTATGGTGTAATAAATAAAGTTGATGGATAAAATATCAGTCTCTGTGTGTTTTGTTTTTTTCTTTTTTCCCTGAACTGGTAAACTTAAATCTCTGGGTGTTTTTCAAAATATGTGTCGTTATCAACTTATCCTCATCGTCGAACCCCGCCACCCCGCCACCTGCGAGACCAGAGGCCGACAAGGAAGAACCCGAAACCCAGGCCACCAGCAACCCCACAGAGGGGAGAAGAACTTTATTTATAACGCACATTAAAAACAGCAACTGTTGACCATAGCACTGAACATATGAATTATGTTCATTTAGAACAAAATAAATAATGTAAACGTAAATGAAAATATTATTTTAAAAACAATATGTAAGTCACTTTGGATAAAAGTGTCTGCTAAATAGTAGTAGTAGTAGTAGTAGTAGTAGTAGTAGTAGTAATATAGACTAGACTGAGATGGTTTGTTTACGAAAAAGGGGGAAATGGACAGTACATTTTTTTTTAATACGTTTTTTATACAAATTCAACATTTTTTTCTACGTATACATCTTTCAGCAGGACTCTAAGGTTTCTTCAGCATAACACCATCCTCTGGTTGCCAGGTTCAGTGATGCTTCTGTGAGTTTATATCACAAGACCTTCTTGGATTAATGCTGCTTTTTTCGATTATATTTCATATTCCTAAATCATGTTTGACAAATGCAGAAAAACGTCACCACAAAACGTTTGTATTATATTTGGCCACAAGAGGGCGGAGATAGACTTTACAACTTAAACAGCCTTCTACATCAAACATGTCGACCTGGGACTCCTGTCTGTCTTCACCTGTTCAATAACATTCTGTTTATTATCCTTCAGTCCATCAGTTTGTTAGAAGGCTAGTGCTTCACATGCACTCAACACCACACTTTTCTTATAATCACCAAATGTGCTGCTGAACTTCAATGTCTGCGTATCTTGCTCAGGGTCTCTGCACTATACTGTTTTTTGTTTTGTCTCCTTAAGCGGCTGTTTGAGTTGCCCTAACATGACATAAAACACTGAGAAACAAACTGAAACACAAAAATACAAGCTGCTTCAGATCTGGAAAAATCCTTGAATGTCAGAGCTCTCAGCCTGATGATGGACAGACATCAGGAGAACCATGAGGAGGAGGGATGTTGGAGTCCCATTGATTCAGCAAGAACCCAGTTAGTCTGCAAAAAAGAAGACAATTAAAAGAGTGTGCCAGTCTGCATCAGGATCAGTTTTGCTCCATAAACAGTTGGAATGGACTCAGGGGATTGAAAGTTGAAGGAAGTTGGTAACAATACAATAAATTGCACATAATTATGAATTGTTATTGGGATGAAGGCAATGATGGCATCTTACTCAGTAACCAAATGAAGCCTAACTTGAAAGGAAACAAAAAGGTGCGTAATCAGTGAAATAGGGAAGACCTTCAAAAAATGGGGTACAAAAAATAATTAATGAAGGAATGGATGAAGGAATGAATGATACATTGTGTTAGACTATCAGAGTTACTCAAGGAGCTCTCATAAAGAGAATGTTACCAAGACTGATTCAGAGATATTTATTTTAGACTATTGATTATTTAATATTGGTTCTCCTACTCTGTTCTCTATCACCTGTGATCCTCCGTTAGAAATTATTGGAACAATCAACATTCATTATTTTATTTATAATGGTACCAAGTATAATATATGCAGACTGTTCAAATAAATACATAAATAATAATAATAATTATTATAATAATAAAAACATTATTTAAGAACTTCTCCCTCGCTTGTTACTTAAAGAACTCACGGTTCCTTTTAAGGAAATATTGCAAGGAATTAGTTCTGGCACAACGAAAATCTAACTATTTTCTAATTTGTTGAGTAGTAACTGCTCAAAATGTCCTCGTAACTAAACCGTCTGAACACTGATTTTCTCCTCAACTGAACGTAATGCAGACTGTCCTTTCTGAGTGAAATGAGGAAAGAAAACTGGTCTCTTTAAACTGGAGCAGATGTAGTATGAAAGAAGAGAGAAAGTAGTGTCTAGTTTACAGAATATTCATCTAGATGTCAGAGGTTTAAGTCTTGTTTTGAAACAACCTTTAATGATGCTCTGATGAAACATTAAATGAAATTGATGCCTGGTATTTTAATGTCTGCATATTTTTTTCACTGAACATTAAACACCTGAACTCAAATGCTTGTTCATTGATCTTATCCTCATAGAAACCTTTTTTTTTCCCATGTGTGCTGGTTGTAGGTGGATTCAATTAGAATTATAATATCTTTGCTCAAAACTGGTGCAGAAGTTGAATTTTGAAGATACATGAAAGGAAACTCATTAGCCAACCTTTGACGACTATGTTAATGGAGGAGAAATACCAGATGTTGGTGTTGCTTATTAATTGGTGGATCAAGTGAAAATTGTTCCTTTTTTTAACTAAAATAATCATTTTAGTGCTATTTTTAGATCAGACACATGAAACGTACGACGAGTATTAGGGCCAAACTAAAACAAAGAAATTACGAGAATAAAATCATAATATTACGAGAATATATTAAAGTCGTAATATTTTGAGAATAAAGTTGTAATATTATATAAATATAACTTCACAAGATGCTCTATATTCCTCATTTTTACACAGGGAGAAGACTGCTCTTCCTGTTAGAGTTCTCATAAATTACCACGTTATTTTCATAATATTACGACTTTATTCTCATAAATTACCACTTTATTTTCATAATATTACGACTTTATTCTCATAAATTACCACTTTATTCTCGTAATATTACAACTTTATTCTCGTAATGTTATTCTCGTAATTTTACGACTTTATTCTCGTAATATTACGACTTTATTCTCATAATATTACGACTTTATTCTCATAAATTACCACTTTATTCTCGTAATATTACAACTTTATTCTCGTAATGTTACGACTTTATTCTCGTAATTTTACGACTTTATTCTCGTAATATTACGACTTTATTCTCATAATATTACGACTTTATTCTCATAAATTACCACTTTATTCTCGTAATATTACAACTTTATTCTCGTAATGTTACGACTTTATTCTCGTAATTTTACGACTTTATTCTCGTAATTTTTACGACTTTATTCTCATTATATTATGACTTTATTCTCGTAATTTCCAATTTTTTTTTTGTCTTAGTTTGGCCCTAATACTCCGTCGTAGAAACGTGAGGAGAAACCCATGAGCTCCTTTGATTCGCTGCCTTCTGCAAGGATTTGCTGAAATGTTTCACTCATCCTTGCGAAGAGGCGATGACTACATCACGCCCTTAGCAACAGTCTCTACGGCCACATCCTCCAGTCCCCTCTCTGCTGTTGCTCCGCGACTCTCATCATCTGCCTCAGGGGAAGAGAGAGAGAGAGAAACAAAAAATCACGCTGCTTCGTAAGAGCCAGCTGATGATTTTGGAGCATTTTATGTTGTCATGGCTGGAAGGCAAGCGACCCGCAGTAGATGCTCGAGTGTGGAGTCCCTGAAGTTGGAGTGGACACTGAGCACCGTGGGCGCCAGACCTTTTCCATCCTCATCTTCATGATCGCCGTGTGTCGCCTGCGGTCCTGCACACGCGCGCTGCCTGCTGCTCCTCGCTGTCATCTGGAGCGTTTTTCTTTTTTCCTTTTTCTTTCTCCTCCCTCGCTATCACTCCAACAGCCAGGTGTGTTGCAGCTGGATGGAGCCCGCCGTGCTCATCTTCCTGCTGTATGTGATGATCGCGCACGAGCTGCTGTGCGGGTTGGTCCAGTACCGCAGACAGAGCGCCAGACCCTGCAGACGTGCTGCTGCTGGACCTCTGCCGCGCTCCAGGTGTGTACCTGCACGCGTCTGCACGCGTGTGGGAATCTAACCGTCACACTTCAGTCGGGCAGTGGCGTCAGTTCAGTGGAAGCTAAGTTATGGCAAGGTTACGAGTCACAGAACTTAACTAAAGTATCAATCAACACGTCCAGCAAATACTCATCACAGAAGTCTGTTATGTAGTTTATCCGTGTGGTTAAGAAAATTGGAACTTTTTCAAATGCAGTCTCGCTCTCTGCAAAAACTCAAAATCTTACCAGGAATATTTGTCTTATTTCTAGTTAAAATGTCTCATTTTTAGTAAAAAAATCTCATTACACTTAAAACAAGAGTCATTACCAGAAAAATAACTTGTTATTTGACCATTTTCACCTGTTTCAAGTAAATTTTCCCTTGAAATAAGTAGAAAAATCTGCCAGTGGGACAGGATTTATCTTCTCATTACAAGCAAAGAAATCTTGTTCCACTGGCAGATTTTTCCACTTATTTTAAGTGAAAATCTACTTGAAACAGGTGAAAATGGTTGTTTTTGAGTCCTGTCTTAAATGTAATGAGATTTTCTTTGACTAAAAATTAGACATTTTAACTAGAAATAACTAAGACAAATATTCTTGTTAAGATTTTGAGTTTTTGCAGTGTTAACTAGTGAAATCGATCATGTTGTTCTGATTTGCATTTGTAGTTATTCTATATGTATTAAGTAATAGAAGAATCAATACAAATGGACACAGAGTAATTCCATAAATGTTTTTAAAAAACAAACATTTACATTTTCCCTTGAAGCCAAGGTGTGGCGGCTGCCATACCTTGCCATACCCAATTGACGCCCCTGCAGTCGGGACTTGTTCAAATAATCATACTGACCCACCTTTTGTCACATCAGGAATATCTGGACAAGAAAGCTCAGAGTTCAAAATATTTTGCCTGTCAGCTGAAGCAATGAATGATCAGAAAAACACAGATTATGTCGATTCAGTAGGATGGAAGCAAGAATTTAACAGAAAATAACAATGTACTAACTTTTTTATAAACCTTACTGTAGGCCTATAGGCTACAACAACCATTAATTTTGACTGACAACCAAAGAAGCAACTTAGAGTTGTCTTGAACTGAGAATAATTTATAGCCTATGGCTCTATCAAGGACGGGAAAAACAACCCAAAAACTGTTTCCTAAAAGTTGGAAACACATATAGTCATAATGTAACTGCTTTCAAATTTCCCTGAACAAATTGAAAACCTCAGTTCCAACGATGATGGGACGCAGTGTACAATATAAACAAAAACAGGAAGCAGCAATTTGAAAATTTCACAAACACACATTTTATTCAAAATTATATACAGAAAAAAACTCACATGCTGACTATGAATCCTTTTTTCCACTCTTGTTGAATTTGATGGAGGCAACAAATCTCAAATAAGCTGGGACATGAGCAACAAAAGTCTTCAAAAGTAACTGGCACGATGAAGAATCAGAATCAGAAAGAAGTTTATTGCCAATTAACACACAAATTTGTTTTGGTGATTGGTGCAATACAAAAGAACAAATAATACTAAAAGAAAAAATGTACAACATGTTGGTTTTAAAGTGCTGGGGTAATGAGTCTGTACAGAGGTGACCTATATGTGCGTTAATGTGACACATAAGGTCAGAAGTGCAGTGTTTACGTTAATGTAATGTAGAGTGGGATGGGGGGGCAGTCCGTGGTAGACGGGGTAGAGGGGGGACCGGGGCCTTGTTGATGAGGAGCTGCAGACGGGAAAAAACTGTTTTTATGGCGTGAGGTTTTGGTCCTGATGGACCGCAGCCTCCTGCCAGAGGGAAGAGTCTGGAACAGTTTGTGTGCGGGGTGGGAGGCGTCTGCTGCAATCTTTCCTGCACGCTTCAGAGTCCTGGAGGCTGCAGGTCCTGGAGAGATGGAAGATTGCAGCCAATCACCTTCTCTGCAGAGCGGATGATACGCTGCAGCTGCTCCTGTCCTTTACAGTGGCAGCAGCAACCAGATGGTGATGGAGGAGGTGAGATGGACTCAATGATTGAGGAAGTGAGGATGGACTCAATGATGGCCGTGTAGAACTGCACCATCATTGTCTTTGGCAGGTTTAACTTCTTCAGCTTCTGCAGGAAGTTCATCCTCTGCTGTGCTTTTTTGGTGAGGGAGGTGATGTTCAGCTCCCACTTGAGGTCCTGGGTTATGATGGTCCCCAGGAAGCGGTAAGACTCCACCGTGTCTGCTGAGGAGTCACCCAGGGTGAGGGGGGCAGTTGGGGCTTCGTTCCTCCTGTAGTCCACCATCATCTGTCCACTGTTGTTCACATCTCCGTGAAGCATAAAACGGAAGAAGTCTGTTTTCTATGGAGCCAAATCAAGGCCAAAAGTTTTGCTAATTTGAAAATAAAATTTGAACCTGAAAATTCTTTTTTACAGTTTAAATTTTTTTTTCGGTATCAGATCTTTTTTTCAGTTTCAGAACTTTTTATTTCAGTTTCAAATCTTTTTTTCAGTTTCAGATCTTTTTTTTTTTCAGTTTCACATCTTTTTTTTGAGTTTCACTTCTTTTTTTTCAGTTTCAAATCTTTTTTTTTTCAGTTTAAATTTTTTTTTCAGTTTCAGACTTTTGGCCCCGATCTGGCGTGGGGGGCGTGGCATCATGAGTGACAGCATAACAGAGAAGGCGAGGGACGTTCCTCAGTCATGTTGCCTTCAGCAAACGTAGGTTGCAGAACTTATCAGTAGAAGTATGATTCAACATATTCACGTGATTGGCAGTGGAAAAAACGGATACTAGTGACACATTTATGTTTAAAAAGCTGTTTTAGACCGTACTTGATAGTATGTGGAAGTGGGAAATGTCCAACTTTAAAGTGTGGCTGTTGAACTGTACAGTCTGGCATAGTTTATTGTTTTTATACTGCGATTGGTGCTGAAACTGAAAAAAAAAAAGATTTGAAACTGAAAAAAAAGAAGTGAAACTGAAAAAAAAATGTGAAACTGAAAAAAAGATTTGAAACTGAAATAAAAAGTTCTGAAACTGAAAAAAAGATCTGATACAGAAAAAAAAAAATTGAAACTGCAAAAAAGAATTTTCAGGTTCAAATTTTATTTTCAAATTAGCAAAACTTTTGGCCTTGATTTGGCTCCATAGTTTTCCCTCCACCAGTAGCTGAAGTTCATTCATTTTGTTGCAGTGATCGCACGTTGGAAATAAATATGCCAGGTAGATGTGTGCGTTACCTCTCCTCCGGCGTTTCACTGCATGAAAAAAGGTGAGCACACCTTTGACCAGAATATCCAATAATTCCACTGATGATGGGAGAAAAGTGTGAAATAAATCCACTGGTGTTGTTCCCCTGATGTTCAATAGCTCTTCTCTGGTGAAAGAGTTCCGTGTGGCATATAGCAGAAAACTGAAATAACCAACACAACTAGGCAAAGTAACACAACTCACCGTGGCCGCCATCTGCTGCAGCGTCATTTTACGTAAATCAGAAGATTATGAACATGATTATTCTCATAATAAAGAAACCACTGCAGTTAGATGGGTTAAGTGGCAACAGACGTGACTGGGGACGAAAGGAGCATCTCAGAGAAACAATCTCTCAGCAGAAAAGATGGCCAGTGGTTCAACAACCTGTGAAAAATTGCATCTATACCTTGTGTAGCAATTTGAATATACACTTCAATTTAAAATTATGAAGACTTTGAAAATGTCATTATTTATAGTAGATTAAATCTTCAAAAGATTCTACTATCTCGCTGGATTTCAGCCCTAAATTCAAAATGTGGATTTCTAATGATATGGCTTCATTTGTGATTATAGAGTTGGCAGCTTGGGCATCTGGGAAACATCAATTCTGAAAGGTATGTACAGGCTGTAAAGCAACATAGGCTCCCATCTAGATAACATCTTTTTCAGGGAAGGCCTTGCATTTTTAAGCTAAACAAATCTCAACCACATACAGCACAGAGTCTGGGTGCTGAATGGGCCTGTCTGCAGGCCGGCTATTTCTCCAGCTGGAAAAGTCTGACACACCATGAACTGGAAATTAAGACACACAAAAGCTCTGTGGAGCAGGTTGAATCCTAAATCAGACAAGAATGAGTCATTATTCCTCTCCCAAAAAGTCCAGTAGTTGTTCTCTTCCCGTCTTGTTGAGAGACAAGAGGAGGCCACACTGTGATAAACATCACCTTGTCCCAACTTCCTCACTCGCCAATATGTTTTGCCACCATCAAATTCAAATCCATCACCTTATTTAGTTTTTCTCTTTTGAAGATCTTCAAAAAAAGAAGGATGATTTATGATATTTGAAAGTCAGTACATTCTCTTTAATAATTCCGGTTTATGCTTGCCAAGCAAGAATTGATCTGTTTTTGAGATTTTGCCACCTTCTTTAAAGTGTTTCACTCTTCCCGACAGAATGTGTGATGTTATCTTTAATCATTAATCCAGCTGTGCTTCCCCCTCAGTGGCCAGGTGTGCCAGGGGGTGTGGAGGGTGAGCAGCCAGTCCACGAGGATCAGGCGAGAACAGAGGGACCTGAGGAAGAGCGGACGCATCGTCAGAAAAGCCTAATGAAGAGAGAAGGCAGACCAGTGCTCGTTGGGAAACGGTGACATCAGAGAAGGACCTGGCCTACAAGTCTTATCCAGTTCCTGAAACCTATCAAGAAAAGAAAGTGAACATTTTCATCGCTTGAATTTGAATGCGTTGGTGTGTGATGTCACTAAAGAATCCAATGCTTTCAGTTTGTTTGAGATTAACTCGGTCTGAAATGATGTCGATCGGGGAGAGGCTCAGATTCCTAGAGTGCTGTGGCGTAACAAAGTAAGATCAAAGCAGAAATATTCAGATGATCTATTTTTAAATCCACCCAACTTCACATCTTGCTGCACCAATTAGGCAGCACAAAAATGTTCAAATATTTCCAAAGAGTCACACCCGAACGGGGAGGCAGATGAAGGCAGTGTTGAAAAAGGAAGGTTATAAAAGAAAGAATAAGGTATTAGTGTAAAATAGAATAAAATAGAATAGAATAGAATAGAACAGAACAGAATAGAATAGGATTGTCTTTATTGTCATTGTACCAGTACAACGAAATTGGGAGTACAAACCCTTAAAGTGCAGAATAATTTAACATTAAAAGCATAAAAAGGAATAGCCTAGACCTTTAAAAGACACATTTAAAACGACAAGATTAAACACACCGCACACGCACGCACGCACGCACGCACGCACGCACGCACGCACGCACGCACGCACGCACGCACGCACGCACGCACACGCACACACACACACACACACACACCGTAGCAGCGTAAGGAGACAAAACAAAGAACAGCATAGTGCAGAGACCCTGAGCACGATAGGCACACACGCAGACATTGAAGTTCAGCAGCACATTTGGTGATTATAAGAAAAGGATGGTGTTGGGTGCAAGTGAAGCACTGTTATAGCCTTTGGATAAAAACAGTTCATAAGTCTCTTAGTCTGAGCACTCAGAGACCTGAAAGGTAAGACAGCGAGAGCTGTACAGTTCTTCCAGGGTGTAGTGAGCAACCAATGATCTTTTGGGCTGTGTTAACAACCCTGTGGATATGTTTCATTTATGTTTCATTTAATTAGAGTGCAGATTAAGGGATCTGAACCTTTTATTGCTGTGATCATCTACGTGCACTCAAAGGAATTTCTATCCATGGAAATCAAGCTGCAGACCACCAAAGCTGCTAAGTGTCAAAAATAAAAGTAGTAACTTCACAGAAAAATAGAAAAACAAAGAACACAGGCTGCTATTTGAGATTTTTTAATGTTTACTCCTGAGTTGCACTCATTGCAAATGCTGTTTTGAGAACATAGTGGAGTTAAGTATTATTTAACTGCCTAAAGCATACCTTTTAATGCAATTGTTTGTGTTTAAAACCTTTTTCTGTTTTCTTTTTCTGTCTCTCAGTGATGTCAGAGGTCAAATACAGCTAAAAATAACTATTTAGAGATTCAGTTTTGTAACATCGGTGGACCAGACCTCAGAGGAGCTGACCAGTTCTAGCTCACACGGTGCAGTTACTAACAGATGAATGAATTCAATTCAATTCAATTCAATTCAATTCAATTCAATTCAATTCAATTCAATTCAATTCAATTCAATTCAATTCAATGAAATTTTATTTGTATAGCGTCTAATACAACAGATGTTGTCTCTAGACGCTTTCCATAGACCCAGAACATAAACCCCCGAGCAATTATTACATAAACAATGGCAGGTAAAAACTCCCCTAGTGGGAGAAAAACCTTAAGCCAAACAGTGGCAAGGAAAAACTCCCCTTTAGGAGGGAAGAAACCTTGACCAGGACCAGGCTCATAAGGGGGGACCCTCCTGCCGGAGGCCTGACTGGGGGGTCTGGGACGTCAGCAGCACAGCAGACATCCACGCAGGCAGGTGGAAGCAGCAGCAGGATGACCAGAAGGTGGGGGGGGACGGCAGGCAGGTGGAACCAGCAACCGCAGGCCAGCACGCAGCTCCTGAAGCTCCAGCCTGCAAACATGCACAAAAGAGAAAACAAGGGGGCCAGCACAAGCAACTACAGGAACGATGGACAAAAATGATGGCTATGAGATACTTCTAATAAATAAAAATGGAAATGGGGAAGAGAGGAAGGGAAGAGGAGAGGAGAGATGAATGAACCGATTCTTGTGTCAAAACCTGCTAAACCTCTTTAACAAGTTCTTTCTAATTACATGAATAACAGGACTGAAAACTGAGTGTCTAAATTACCAAGAATAAGACTTGAGAGATGATCCAGATTTTGGTAGATTTAATTAAACAGTTGCATGCAAAAGGGTGAGAACATACATCAGGGGTCTCGATGCAGAATGACAATGAAACAGAGGAGCATACTGATATTAAAGCGTAGAGGATGATACATTCTAGTAGACAAAACATTGGTGTTCTTATTGATAATCTTTGTTTGAGTAGAGTATCTGCACCTGTAGTCGGCCAGGCCAAGGCTATATTCTACTGTTCTAAGCAGTTTGGGTTTAATCAAGTATGGGAAACACTTTTTTTACCATCACAACGATCATGGCAATGCAGAAAGGATTTAGCATGAAATTGTCTAGCTGTGTTATAAAACACAATCGTTTCCTCTCGGGGGTTGGCAGAGAGAAAAATATTTTCTTTAGAAATAGGAACACACTTTAGGGTGTACGAGAAATGAAGGAAATGAAAAGGGCATTTCATTATAATAAGGAATACTTTACCTGTGGAAACCTCATAGCAGCCAGTTACTAAGGTGGAAGGTCGCATTACTTTGTACACAATAAAGTGAAAAAACTAAAACAATTATCTCTTGAAAAATCCAGAGCAAAAGATTTTTGTCCCAGGTAATAATTTTAGTTTGCATGTGACAGCCAGCGCACCGAACCGCTTCTGATACACAACTTGATGTATCAAACAAACCACCAACTTCCCATTTTTAAATGTGTTAATACTACATCTTTGACAGTTGTCCAAAGTGTGTACTTATAATATACACATTAGTGTAAAAACACAGCCTTAAACTGAACAAACAGAGAGATAACTTTGGAGTTGATGAACAGATCAACTATATTTAATCTTTATTCCTAAGCTCTCAAGACGTCATTAAGTATGCTGTCAAGACGTCATTAAGTAATTTCCAATGACTCAATCAAACATCAAAAACTCTCTGAAGCACATGATTGTGTGTGTATGTGTGATGCGGGTGTGTCAGCTCACACTCACTGCTTTCTGTAAGTGGCAGCTGTCATTTACCATAATTTTCATAATCCCTGCCTCTGAGAGTGGCAAAGATGTCTTACTGGTTTTAATGACTAACTCCATCAAATATTGTAGGTATGCAGTAGAGACATAAATCATTGATGCTCAGCTGGCATGTTGCGTGCTGCTTGAGTTTTGGATGGCATGCAGGAAACTGCCAGAAACCTTGTATCAGTTTTGTGATGATCAAGCCTTCGGGCACTTTTAACCCTTTTTTTTTTCAATTATGCTTTTTATTGTTTCCTTCACAGACATTCATCACGACAGTCCAATGCATCCACAGATGTATAATCAGAGCAGCAAAAATATACGAATAATGGAGGTATATAAAAATAAGTTTAAAAAAATTGCAGATACAGCTGAATTCACCAAAGGTTCACATTGATGATAGAAACTAAAGACACAGAAAAAGTGAAATAATACTAAAAGATCAAAATTAAATAATGACTATACATGAAATTCTATACCTAGAAGTACATATAACATATGCCTGCTGTACATATACATATGAAGACGTGAAAAACTAACCCAGTGAATGTTTGATCTGGAAGGACATTTTTTCTCCCATCCCCTGACCCTATCCCCGTCCCGCCAGTCGAACATGGTGCACTGTAGACTTTGTTTCTGAATCCTCATCTGTCATTTTTATGTTAGTTTACATTTCCCTGATCCATGATCTGTGTTAGAAATGGGTCCCAGATTTCATTATAAGTGTCTAATTTCCCATTTATTTTATATAGCAGACGCTCGTATGATGCAGTTTCTGACAGAGCTGTGAACCATTCTGAGTAAGTAGGGTTGTTACCCCCCGCCCAGTGTCTCAGTATAACCCTCTTAGCTGTAGTGAGTGCAACCTTAAGCCATTGTGCTTTTTTCCCGACTATTCTCAAATTTTTTAGGCTATTCAGGAGACAAAGCGCGGGTGTGAGAGCGACATCGGTGTTCAGGCTATCATTGATCTTTTTCATGACCCTCTGCCAATAAATAGCTAAATTAGGGCAGTCAAAGAACATATGGGTGATATCCCCTTGTGCCGTATGGCATCGCCAGCTGATGTTGGAAAGACTCAGTCCTGCCTTATGCTTTCTTACAGGTGTCCAATAGAGTCTGTTGAATATCTTGAATTGAACAAGTTTAGACGTGGCGTCCCTCATTGGTGTAAGCATCTCCTTCACCAGTTTGTGCCACTCATCATCCTCATATGTGATCCCCAAATGCCTTTCCCACGCAGCTTTTAGGCCCATGATACTTTTTACCCTTTTTGATATATAAGGGGGGCTCAGAGGTATCAGCAATGTATATCAACTATACATCAAGCATATAATAATATGCTATAATGCTTGATGTATAGTTGATATACATACATTTCCAATACCTCTGAGCCATCCTTCTGCCTCCTATTTGGCCCCATCTGCCCCTTTGTTTAAAAAATTAAATTTATTATCCATCTATGATATTAACATACTCCAATCATGTGCTTTCATTTATAAATGCACTTATCATGCAAATATGCTTCCAAGTACGTTCAAAGATTTTTTTAAGACCAATTTGCAAATTCATAACTATAATACCAGACAATTTGAGGATCTCCATTCTTCATTCAGTCGTACCAATAGCAGTCAGTTCTCCATCAAAGACAGAGGTTCCTCACTCTGGAATTCTCATATACTTATCGCAAAATCTTCACTGTCTATTAATAGTTTTAAACAGAGATTGAAGACCAGCCTTATTGACCAAGCGTCTAGAAGTGCTTCCACTTAATGTGGACTCACTTCTGCACGTGCACACCGAGAAATTGTCTGTTTATATCCATCTTTTTTGAACGCTTTTTTTTTTGTTTTTTTGTTTTTTTGTTCTTGCTATTATTTCAATACAATGTATTTTTCCTGGTGAGAACTTTGAATAAGCCCATTTAGGGCTTCCTTTCTCACCTGCACATATTTTCATGTTTTTTTTATGTTTATTTAAACTTTTGTACCGTTTTTTTATGTTGTGCAAATAAACAAATCAAAACAAATCACCCCTATATATAAAAAAGGGGGTAAAAAAAAGGTTTATATGAACCAAAGAATTCTAAAAAATATAAACAACTAAATAAAAAATACCTTAACTCACCTATTGTATTCATAATGATAGGAAAAGAAAAAAATGTTTTTCATTTCAATATATAATCATCATTTCAAATTTAAAAATAAAATATTTTTTGGGGCATTATTTCTTATGTCAGGCATTAAAGGGTTCCTGTGTCATCTGTTTCATAACATAATTCATCTGTGCTTGTAAATGTGCTCACCATGAATGCTCACCTTTGACAAGCTGAGACTAATGAGTTTAGTTTTTTTCACAGGTATCACATCATGAAATCGTTAGATGCTGGCAATGAGTGAAAAATTGGGGAAATTTCATGAATACTGACACTGAAAAAATGTGCAGGAATTGACCGAGTGGGTTCATGATAACATTAGCCCTGATGCTTTTTCTCTAATGTCAGTCACCTGTAAGATTTCTCTCGCCTCCCAGCTCACTTTTGATATCCAAACATCAGAAGATACCAAAAGCTTATTTATAACCATCACAAATGTATTTCCACGTTACTTATCCATGATGGAGTCTTACAGGTGCAACAGGATTATAAACCACTTACTAAAGAATACCTAGCCCAAATGCAGATCAGACCTGGAAATACTAGCTGAGCGACAAAAACTAAATAGAGATGTATGGGTTGCACTCTCTCGGATGAGCAAGTTGTTCCCAGAAATATCTGATTCTAGTGGCCCTTTGAGGCTCTCATTGAAGTTGTTTGTGTGTTTCTGTGCCCACATCCCTTAAACAAACCCCCACAGTGTCCTAGATGACATATCCTTTTTTTTGTTCGTTTCTACAGGAGCTGTTGAATTTCTGCCCCCTGCCTGATCTTGGTACAGCTCATCTGACAGAAACTGAACATACAAGCAGCTTCTAGCCCCTAATTGTGTTCATTGAGCTGTGAGACTCTCAGCTCAGCAAACAGCAGTCAGTCACCATCAGCAGATGGCCTCTCCAACACAGGTGGGTGTTCATCGCCGTCTCTCCTGGGAGTTTACAGGCTTTTTCAGCTTTATATTGCTTTTAATTGATTGTTTGTTTGTCATCAGATTGGATGGTTTAGGGCAAAGTAGTTTAATTTGATGCGTTGTGTGTGGTACCAGCGTGAAGCGTCCTCTGCTCGGACCTGCTTTATTTGTTCCTTCATTGAAATATTAACATCTGAGACTTGTTAGTCACATTTCCAAGTGATTTGGTTTTAGCTGATTTAATCAGAAGTAAACAACATGCGGCAGCGGAAACAAAGTAAATGCCAGAGAACCACTCCCACAGGTGCAGGGATCCTTTGAAGCGTTGCCTTACGTCAGTAACACGTGTGTCCTTGTCGACAGGTTAAAAAGAGTGAACGAGTTTAGGATCGTCAGTCTCTGAGTTGTCTGGTTGATACTACATCTGAAGCCACCTCCTACACAGTGAGTCTGATGTGATTTCTATTTTGACTTGACCTTTATTTTGATGGGAAAAGTAAATATGTTTCCCAACGCTCAGCTGAGTTATTGAGGCTTCACTTTAGTGGTTTTTCTCAAACATCTAAATTAGACTTTAAAAAGAAATACAATTAGGGTCCTGAATCTATGAGGCAGCAGATTTGTTTCTTTTTAAATGCGGATGGTAAATGATAGGTAAAACTAAATAAAACCTTGAAAGAAGGCCAGAAAATAAGAAAATCAAAGAAAGCAATTACAGATAAGAATCCTGTGAAGCTGTTACAAAACACAGGGAAACAATAATAATAATAATAATAATAATAATAATAATAATAATAATAATAATAATAATAATAATAATAATAATAATAATAATAATAATAATAATAAAAATAATAATAATAATAATAATAATAATAATAATAATAATAATAATAATAATAATAATAATGTTAAATTACTTTAAATGTTTCTGTTTAAGAAATGCAAAGTAATGATTGAGTCACGCACAAAACAAATGTTAATGTTAAATGTAAAAACACTGCTTATTACACCTTAGAAGAATTAAACTTCAATAAAATGAGTTTATTATTAGGCTATTATTTAGTATAATTATTATAATCACCATTATTGCGTCTTCTAGTCTGTGTCTGAGAAGTTCCAGCTATTCAAATATGCTTTAAACCCTGCAAGTTTTCACATAAAATCGAGTGTTTCGTTCCTGGGACTTGCTGCTGTACTTGCTCACATTCCCGCAACTGCGTTTCTGCATGTGAGATATAAGAGCCGCTGCAAGACTCAATAGCGGACGTGAACACAGCAGCGCAGACATATACCTGAAGAGTTGCATGAGTTGCAATTTAAAATAGTCGGGGATTATATTCCAGAATAAAGATATAAAAGAAAGACTTATGGCAAACACGTGGTGAACACTGATGGACAGGTGCAGTCACCTGAACACGCTCCTTTCCTCCCGCCCGCAGGTGAACATGGAGTCGGTGTCGCAGAGCGCGCTCCTCAACAAGAGCGTGCGGCAGCAGTACATGAGCCTGCCGCAGGGACAGCAGTGCCAGGTCACCTACATCTGGATCGATGGGAGCGGAGAGGGACTCCGCAACAAGACCAGAACTCTGGACGAAGAGCCAAAAAGCATAGAAGGTTGTTTTAAATGTATTTATTCCTGCTATGTGTTGCATTTCACTTTATATTGTTTGATGCGCTTTATAGATTCTAAGATCATTTACATTTTTCCTTTTAACTCTCTGTACCTTGAAAGATATGTCATAAAGTAACACATTTGTTTGAAATGTGAAACAACTTTATTTGATCTTTCAGAAAGCTCCTCCGTGAACATTTAAATGTATTTAAAATAGGGCTGGGCGATTTTGGAAAAAAAATAAAATCCCGATTTTTTTCTCTGAAAACCCGATTTTCGATTTCGATTTCGATTTTTTTGGTAAAACTACAAAAGACAATGGAAAAAAGTGTAAATATTTTATCTTTATTTTTAAAGAAAAATAGCAAACAAATTTCCCTATTGGGAATGAAGTGCAACTGAAAGATACTGTAAATCCTCCTTGAGTTTAGTGAAGTGACAACATTTACAATTTTCTTGACCAAACTAGACGAGCTCTAGTCGATTTTCCGATTTCCTTTTTTTAACATCGACTTTGATTAATATATCCGATTTAGATTTAAAATCGATTAATCGCACAGCCCTAATTTAAAACATTTCTTATAGAAGCATGTCTACTAAAATGGCAGGTTAGGAAAAAGGATGAGCCATAAAACGAGACTTTAAAGGGCATTTATGATACAGAAGTTAAATTATGTAATAAAAGATACACTGAGGTACTCAGGAGAAACTCAGAAATAACTCTGATGATGGGCAGAGGAGGAGCATGAATACATTTGTGAACATGTGGCGCTGGAATCAACAGAATGCAAAACAGGTACTGTACAGCCGGTGAACATCAGAGAGGATCTGGGGTAGGATTAGATGTAAAAGAATGTTACAAATCCAGTTCGACCTCAGATTAGATCCTTTGATGCAAGAACTCATTATGGTCCATCTTTATGTCGTCAGATATTCCTGAGTGGAACTATGATGGATCGAGCACGGACCAGGCAGAGGGCTCCAACAGTGACATGTACCTCATTCCAGTCAAGATGTTCAGGGATCCGTTCACCCTTGACCCCAACAAACTGGTTCTCTGCGAGGTCCTCAACTGCGACCGCATCCCTGCTAGTAAGGTTTTCCTTTCATACTGTTTGTTTCTTCCTGTTTGGCAGTAAGAGCTGGAAAAACAAACTGTGCTGGCTTTTGTCTTTGCTATCCAGAAACAAACCTTCGCACAAGCTGCAAAGCAGTGATGGATGTTGTTAAAGAGCACTGCTTGTGGTTTGGTATGGAGCAGGAGTATACGCTCTTAGGAATAAATGGACATCCTTTTAGCTGGCCCCCAAATGGATACCCAGAACCCCAAGGTGAGTCAGCTGGTAATTTAATTCTTTCTTTTTACATCTGATTTTTTTTTTTTTTTTTTTTTTTTTACATAATTTTACAACAACATGTATGTTTAATGTTTTTCCCAGCAAAGAAAAAAAACAAGATTTGTGTTGCCAGGTTCTTAGAAAGCCATAATCCATTATCTGCAGAGTAACTACAAGCATCTTTTTGTTTTTGTGTATTGTTTGTGTGAAGTGGCTGCTTAGTTAAAAACATTGCAACTTTTTTAAAAATTTTAATCCTTATTGAGCCATCACAGGGTCCTGTGACATCACAGACCCACGGTTTATTAACTCTTTATCCAGTTTTACATTGTATATTTTCTATAATGGCAAACTCCACCCACCAAAACCAGATGCACATTATGAAAACCAAAATAAATATGTAAACTTTTGTGAAAAAAGAGCATCATGTGTCTCCTTTAATGCAGTTTTTGTGTTTATTAAACCACCAACATCTCTGACTAACTGGTTTAAGATGTTACACAGCGAGAAAAGGTCTTTAAAGGGGACCTATTATGAAAAACACGTTTTTTCTTGTTTTAACATATATAAAGTGGTCTCCCCTCACCCTGCCAGCACAGGGGAGACAAAATACCATGAATTTCTGCAGGGTCTCTGACCCCCGCCTTACAGAGTCCCCCAGTGTCACGTGGTTTTTTTTGAGCCGATTAGAATCTGCTCCTGTCGTTACGTAACGACAGGATCAGATTTCCATAGGTTCAGCCTCCGCTGCTGAAACCACGCCCACAACCAGCTCTCTGCGGAGCTGGAGCGGTCCTTCCTTCAGCCAGTCGGACGCTGCGCCGCGGCGGAGCGGATCCGGGTTGAATCATCCAGGTTCCCGGGTGGTTTGGGAGCTGGGTCCTCGGGGATCTGTCCCAGGCTGGACCAGCTTCACCCTCCGAGATTTTCAGGCAAATCTGTCGGTTTGATCACCGGTAACGGGCGATGCGCCGCGGATGCGCTCCGGAGCCGATCTGTGCGCCCGCCGTGCGGTTGCGGCGCCCGTTGCGCAGAATCCGCCGGGCAGATCCGGCTGAAATTCCGCTGGTCGGTCCCCGGGAGTCCCTGCTACCAGTCCAGGCGGGTTCCTGCGGTCCCGCCCGGTCGGAACCGGTCAGATTCCCCCGTTAAAGCAGCGGTGATGCGCGCTGCTCCAGCAGCGCTGCTCCCGGGCGCCCGGCGTGGCTCCAGGGCCAGCGTTCAGCATCCGCCGGGTAGATCCGGCTTAAATAGTGCATGAATGTTATTTATATACAACTCATATTTTATTTTTTTAACAATAAAGTTTCCATTTGTGAAAATTCAGTGTTGTGATAATTTACAGGCTTGGGCTGCTCTGGCGGAGCAGGTTTATCCTCCTCCCCTGCTACACGTCATTCAGGGAGCCAATCAGCGCAGAGCCTCATTATCATACCCCCCCCTTCCCTAAAAATGAGGCGCAGAAAAAGAGGTTACAAGCGGTAAAACTAGTGACAGGGCCCACAGGCTGGATTTCTGATTCATGTAGAAAAAACAAGCTTTAGATTGTTTTTAAGACATTCAAGGCCTGTTTAAAATATACATTAAATGCCATAATAGGTCACCTTTAAGACTTTTATGAAGTACAAAATTACAAATTGGTAGTATTACCTCAAAAATGTCCATCAAAAATAAAAAAAACACTGTTTGCTCTGGTTTTTTGCACATATTTTGTCTAACCAGTTTTATGTTTAAAGGCCTTTATTACTGTGGACTGGGAGCAGAACACGCTTATGGACGGGACATTGTGGAGTGCCATTACAAGGCCTGCCTCTATGCGGGAGTCAAAATCTGTGGCACTAATGCTGAAGTTATGCCATCTCAGGTAATATGAGACAATGCGGCCGCCGCGTCACTGCTTTCCGTTCATTTTTGTTTTCCCCATCCGCTCCAACATTCCCCACTGACCTCTGTCTCGGCGTTTCTTGGCGTCAGTGGGAGTTCCAGGTGGGTCCCTGTGAGGGCATCGAGATGGGTGACCATCTGTGGGTGGCCCGCTTCCTGTTGCACCGTGTGTGTGAGGACTTCGGGGTGACTGCAACGATGGACCCCAAACCAGTAGAAGACTGGAACGGTGCTGGGTGCCACACAAACATCAGCAGCAACCAGATGAGGGACGAAGGAGGACTGCAGTGAGTGAACATGGCTTAACAATTGTATTATGAACGTGATTAAGCAGTGAACAAAGTTAATTGCAACAATAATGGCTTACGCTTAAAAGAAGAGTGCAGAGAACTGAGTGAGGAAAGAACTTCATTCAACTTCAAGTTCATCATGGATGGTCAGTTAATCAAGAATAAAAGTTGTGGGTGCAGCATAACTAAAGGAACTGTGACTAGCCTTATCTATAATCTTTGTACAAGAAAACTTTTAAGTCTGATCTGACAGACTGGTACTGGTAGCTGCTCCACAAGAGAGGAGTCTATAACTATAAGTTCTCAAAGATAAGATGGAACTAGGCCCACAAAAGCTATGTGTGTAATTAGAGTGATTTAAAATGAAATCCTGGATTCAATGGGAAGCCAGTGAGGAGAGTCTTATGCTTGATGGGGACAACTCTTGGTTAAAAATAACAAGGTTCCTCACAAATACTAGCTGCCAAAGTAATCCCGTACAAGACGTACCCATCTTTCTCAGATGTGTTCAGGTACAAACACAACAAAGTTGTTTTTTTCCGAGTTCAGTAGCAGGAAACTAGCACTCATCCAGATCATAACATCATTAAGACATGCTTCCAGTCCAGCCAGCTGGTCTCATCTGGCCTAAGGGATAGGTCTGGCTCAGTATTATCTGCATAGCAACGCACGTTTGTCATGTTGTCTAATAGTATCTAATGGAAGGAGATAAAGGCCCAATCCCAATTCAACTTCACTCGCCCTTCTTTTCTCCACTCGCCCTTCTTTTCTTCCCTAACCCCTAAAAAAGAAGGGGGAGATTTTAGGGCACTTGAGATCTAGGGCACTTGGCCCAGGTGCCTGTCCCATTTCTCCTACTCCCCCTCGTTTTCATCCCTAACCTGATCAGGAAGCTGAGAGCCAAAAGCTGTTTTAATTTCAGCTGTAGCGCTGTTAATATGGCACTTTATTAAGTTTTAATATTTTTTCAGGCATAAAGGTAACCTTAAGATCCGCAACCGGGGCTCAGTTTATCCAATATTTTATATCAGAAACATCCAAAACAAATCTGACGAGTCACAGGATTATTTCTCTCTATTTCTCTGAGACGAGTCTGCCTGTTTGCCTTCGGTCGGCGAGTCAAATCGATGCAATAGGCTTATGTAGCCTACGGCGTAGCTTACGTAGCCTACGGCGTAGGTTACGTAGCCTACGGCGTAGCTTGCGTAGCCTACGGCGTAGCTTACGCCGTAGCTTACGCTGTAGCTTACGCCGTAGCTTACGCCGTAGCTTACGCCGTAGCTTACGTAGCCTACGGCGTAGCTTACGCCGTAGCTTACGTAGCCTACGGCGTAGCTTACAGCGTAGGTTACGTAGCCTACACCGTAACCTAACAGCCTTTACTCCGGCGCGATTCTTCGCGAACAACGGACAAAAAAAGGATTATGTACATTCACTGAGTGAATATTATGAAAGTAAAATATAGGTTTGTCACTAGAAATGTATCAAAACGCATTCTTATGCAGAAACTAACTCAAAATATTGATTTTATTCACAAAAAAATAAGAAATGTCCGCCATGTTTTTTTTTTGGATTCAGTCCGCAAATGACGACGAAAAGCATTCTGGGAAATTTTCATAGCCCCTCGCTCGCAAAGTCAGCATGTGAAAACCCTCGATTTGAAGGGGCTATTCTCAGCCCCTAGCCCTCGTTATGCCCCCTCCCCCTAGGTGAAAAGAGGAATTGGGACACCACTACCTTCACAGGAACGCGCAAAAGTTAGGGGTAGTGAAGAAAAGGAGGGCGAGGGGGAGAATTGGGACGCAGCCATAGAGTGAAAAGTAATGGCCAAAAGAAAAAGAAATAACCTTGTGCAGGCTACTTGATATTAACTTCTGCAAAATACTTTTTGTATTTTTTTTCACACTATAAATATCTTACAGTTCAACTTATAAATAACTACTTTTCCTACTTTGATGACAGGTACATTAATCAGGCAATTGAAAAACTGCGCATAAAACACAAAGAGCACATCGTGGTTTACGACCCTCACGGAGGAGAGGACAACAAGAGGCGTCTGACAGGTCTTCATGAAACTTCCAACATCCAGAACTTCTCTGCTGGGGTGGCTGACCGAAGCGCCAGCATCCGGATCCCACGCCAAGTGGACCAGGACAAGAAAGGCTACTTCGAGGACCGCCGCCCTGCAGCAAATTGCAACCCCTATGCAGTGACAGAGGCCATCACTAAGACCTGCTTTCTTGATTCAGAAGAAAATTAGGAGAAGCAGTAAAAGAAAAATACAGTTGTCTAAGCATGGATGGATTACTGCACACAGGTCCAGTAGCTCATTTAGCCCACGATAAAATGTATAACGTGTCTTGTTGGTGAGTTAATGCAAAAACAAACAAATAAAAAAAAAAGATTAAATAACTATTAATAGTAAAAATAACAAATAAAATTGAACCAAATACACTATAGACAGTTGCATACAAAAGAGAAAAGTGCTAAATGAATATGAGTGTAAGGCCCCGTTTACACGGAGCAAAAACGGAGGCGTTTTCATGCGTTTTGGCCGTTCGTTTACACGAAAACTGAGATTTTCAAAAACTCAGTTTTCACGTTTGCGTCTAAACAGAGGAAAACGGAGATTTAGGCTTCAGAACGTCACATTATGCAACAGAAACGTCACCAGCATCATTTGTGTGACCTGTGTTTACAATTAGTTTGGCCACTGTCAATATTTTCTTGTATTTTACCTGTTTAATATTCTAAAGTCACACTTAAAAGTAACTCCACTTCTCTGTCACTCCAAACGAAAGACTCTCGTTCCGTCTTGGAAGTAAAGCCTGAATTATGGTCCCGCGTTAAATTGACGCAGAGCCTACGGCGTAGGGTACGCGGCGATGCGCGCCGTACGGTGTGCGTCTCCGCGTACCCTACGCCGTAGGCTCTGCGTTGGTGTAACGCGGAACCACAAATCAGCCTTAACTGGAAGTTACACGTGTCATTTGTTGATGTTTTTTCCAGGATTCTGATTGGCTGGCATGAGGTTAACAGCGTATTTATGCAGATTCGTGTAAACGAAGAGATTTTGAAAACGATCTCGTGTAAACGATGGAATTTTTCAAAACGTAGAGGGGGAAATATCCGTTTTTGTAAATACCCGGCTATGTGTAAACGGGGCCTAAATTAGCCACAAAGACGCAAGAGCAAAAACACACCAACGCGAACTAAAGAAACCATTGACCAGGAGAAGGCAGAGTCATAATGATCAGAAGAGGAAAAGCAGTTATAACAGACAGCTTAAATGAATGCAATTATAATACAAACAGGAATAACACAGCTGCTTTGACACATAAAAAGAATGCAAGTGTATCTAAAACAGATAAAAGAACACAAATACAGAGACAAAATTGCAGCAATGAGACAATTAATGGAGCAGACAAACAACCACAAGCACATTTATTTAAACATGTTTTGTGTCTCTTTTCTTGGCTAGATGTATGGTAAGTCAGGACCTTTTACAGGTGTGTGCCAGGGGTCCATCCATGCCTGTATGCTACCCCAGTAATGGATAGCATCATTACAGCAACTACACATTTATCTGAAGTTTGATTCTGTTGTTACGTGTGCTTGTTGGTAAGAAGTCATTTAAAGACCGGGGAAAGCTTATGTTGTCATTGGGGTTGTTTGCAAAAAAAATAAATACAAGTACAGTATTTATTAAACCTAAATGTCTTTTGTGTAGCGTTTCTTCCAGTCATGTTAATCAGTCAAAGTATTTTTAGAAGGCCTCGTATGCAGTACTCGAGTTGTAAAAAAAAAAATCAGGGGGGATGGTGGATTTTATCATATGGGGACAGATAATTTGTGCTGATTACAAATAATATAATATATTACAAATAATAGCAGTGACCAAAACACCTGCAGAAATACTGCAGGAATGACATAGCAGCAGTTAAATGCAGCCTTCTGTAAGCTTTAAATATCCACTGGGCTTACATCAAATACATCAAAACACAACAATAAAAAATAGTTTTCTGAACTTATCAATATGACTCTGTCCTTCACAGGATAAGTAAAATGGATCACTGCAAAAACTCACAATCTTAACAAGAATATTTGTCTTATTTCTAGTTAAAATGTCTCATTTTAGTAAAAAAAATCTCATTACACTTAAAACAAGACTCATCACTGGAAAAAACAAAAATTTTCACCGGTTTCAAGTAGCTTTTTACTTGAAATAAGTAGAAAAATCTGCCAGTGGAACAAGATTTTTTTGCTTGTAATGAGAAGATAAATCTTGTCCCACTGGCAGATTTTTCTACTTATTTCAAGTGAAAATTTACTTGAAACAGGTGAAAATTGTCAAATAAGTAATTTTTTCTGGTGATGACTCTAAATGTTGAAATAGCAGTAAAACCACATTCATTGATGAAATGACATAAGGGATGGAAAGGGGGGATGGCAGTTTTACAGGGGGGATGATTTTGACCGTTTTTATTTCAGGGGGGATGCCATCCCCCCTCATCCCCCCTCAACTCCAGTACTGCTCGTATGTCATTCAAACACCAACCTTTTAACTCCAGATGTGCTGCAGAAGAATGTGAAAACTTCTGTCATTGGTCATTAGAGGGAGGTATTGTAACATCTCTCTCGTCTCTACGCCTTATCCCATTATCACTCTGCAGGAAGAATAGACAACTGCAGGAAATTCACCTATAAGAGCCACCTGACCAAAGGTGAAAATGTCAAAGTTGACCTTTTAAATCAATGAGACAGTTTTAATGAATGAGGCATTGAACGACAAAAAGACATAAACACCAAGCTTGCAGTCAATAAGAGAATGATCATTCAGTCATTGTGCCCACAGTGCTGGCATCGATCCACGTCTGCATGATGCATGCCACACCTGACATATGGCCTTCTACCATCTCATCCTGTCTCCAGCTGACCCACAATCCTCTTACTTACAGCATCAGAATGACTCATTATTCAGTTTGAGATTTGCCCTTTGCTACACTAGTATACAAACATGATAATACAAGAATGGAAATGAGGATTCTTTAGACCAAATCCGATGCCATCATGTGCCAAATTTTGCATGGATACAGGCAGTCACTTGGCAACAGTGGTGTTTGTCTGTTGCCATGGGAACTTCCATGGTTTACTAAGAATATTACCAGCCTGGTCAGATGATGCGGCAGAGGGAGAGAAAGTGTATGTCTCTGCATGGTTGATGTTACTTCTGTATTTAGATAAACGCAGCTTGTTGATACTGTAATATGACAAACAAGTGCAATCAGGAAATCTTTGTGAGCATTTTATGCACTATAGCAATTATTACTGACGTTTTGCTTGGGGACAGGAAGTAAAGTCAGAGGTAGGAAGTGCCTTCGGAGACAAAATGCATTCATAAATGGGAAGTATTTCCAAACAATGCAAAGATGAGTGTGATCATGGTACCTAGAATGACTTGTGAAGTGATGTACAGGATGTAACAATATGTTATATTCTGGAGCTTGGGTAAAGGACACCTACCAAAATAAGATTAGAGTATTGTAGGTCTTACTGGTTTTGCCCGGAATCAACCTGAATTGTTTGCTTCAACATTAGTTGACATTGAGCCACTTCTCAGATTGGTCTGAGGTTGTGTGGATGGTCAGGGCAGAGGGAAGCCAAAAAAGAAGTCTTACAGCCTACTCAAGTGGGCAAAGTCTAGACATGAATCCATCTAAAAACTCAACATCCTGACAGGAACAATAGAAAATAGGTTAAAAAAAGGAAGGATGAAAGACGTGAGTTAAAATGATAAAAAAAGGACCAAGGATGCTTTTGGTGAGGTTGCTTTGCTCTACACATATTGTTACTTTTGTTTTCTTTTTTTTTTAAACAAATTTTACAGAACAAAGATGTGTCTGTATATATTTAGTCACACACAGTTTCTTGACAGCATACACACACAGAACCTTGTGTACATAAATAGACACAAACACAATGTACTGCAATATGCTGCAAATTGCCAATGTCACGCAATGTTTACTTAATGGTCTTTAATGATATTAACTAAAAGGTGGTCTACCTCAGTGGTTCCCAACCTTTTTTCCATTTTTCCATGAGCCCCCCCTACTTGTGTCTAAGACCAGCCGGGCCCCCCGACCCGTACGTACTAGCACCAAAATAGTCTTTAATTGAAAAAATGAACATTGATTATGTTTTTTTGATACATTTCTCTTTGGTTTACTCTGTATACATATGACTTTGTTTTTCTTCAATGTCACCAATGTATAAAATACGCACAAAAGGACATTATGCAGTTTACAACTGCATAATTTCAAAGCAGACAAAGTTTTGCGCCCCCCCAGAGATCTCTGGCGCCCCCCCAGGGGGGGCCCGGACCCCAGGTTGGGAACCACTGGTCTACCTTGTATGACTTTTTGGACACTATCATGTTGTGCTAACCTCCTGGTCTGTCTCATGCTCTGAAAAAAAACTCAGCTACATTTCTGCATGGACCTGTAAGAGAACTTGGGAGAAAAAAAAAAGAAATTTTGTTTGGGCTGATCTTTGTCTTTCAATGAGCAGCTCAGATTTGTAGGATACTGTGACGTCACAGACACAGATCAGAGTAACGTTATCCAGCCTCCTCACCTTCATCTTCCCTCAACTTCGTTGCAATAAGCTGCAGCACGGATTTCATAAAAAGACACACGCCACAGAAGAGGGTGGTTGTAGGTAGAGGGGTGACCTCATGGGAGACCTCGCTGCCTAAAATCAGCTGCAACCTCAGTTGTAGAAGCACCGTTTAAAAAGGAGCTTTTGTACTCTATATCTGATTTTTTTTTTTTTTTTTTTTTTAAAGCATGTCACTCCTTGGGAAATTGTGTCACCTTTTGAAAAAAGACAAAGTCTTGTGTCTCTTTTAAAGATGATCAGAAATGGAAAGTTAACTCGTGATTTTTTTTTATTGTTTTATGTTTTATTGATGCATATCTGCTGCATATTCCTAAAACTCCTTTATGTTCACTCAAAAGACCTAAACCTCAGCTTCTCTATCTAGCAACAGGCACCATAACAAATGCCTGTGGTTTTATTTAAGCCTACTTTGCAGTTTCACAGAACATGTAACATCCTCTCTGGGAAGTACCGCTTAAAACTTCAGCTTTCAAGCCTTCAACAACAGGATGAAGGCTAAATGTGAACCAAACATCCTCTATGGTTGAACATATAATAAAATGTTAACCATAACAAGTGTTACATAAACACACACACAGAAAAAAAAAATCACTGCTCAATCAATCAATCAATCAATCAATCAATCAAACTTTATTGTCACATCATATTACTCAGTAACATGGGTAAAAAACTTGTTTGTGCAGGCTCATCATCATTTGCAGTTAAAAGATAGACATACAAGCAAAGTGCATAGTGCATGAATAAAAGCATAAAAACAGTATGTGGAATAAGAGGATAGAAAAACAAATAAATAGCAAATGCTTAATTTTATGGTGAAATATACAGAATCTTTTTTCGTGCAAAAACGTTTTCAGTAACACACAAGCTTAGATTGCACTTTGCACTGCATCTCTGCAGTGGGAGTTACATTGCATATCATTATCGTCCTTGGTTCATATTATATACCCCAGTAAACATCTGTAATCCCAGTGAGCAAGGTGACGTCACGGCATGACATGGATGTGAGGGAAGGAGGAGGGGATGGAGGCAGGGCCGCAGCAGCAGCGGCAGGTAAAGGCCGATTTATGGTTCCGCGTTACACCAACGCAGAGCCTACGGTGCGCGTCGCCGCGTACACTACGCCGAAGGCTGCGCCGTACCCTACGGCGTAGGCTCTGCGTCGATTTAACGCAGAACCATAATTCAGGCTTTAGAGCGCCACACACGGCAGAGCGGCAGAGACGCGCAACGGAGCGGAGCCATGGGAAAGCTGCAAGAATTTGACATCACTTTTACCAACAACAAGGTAGTTTACGGTCCCGGAGAGGCTATAAGCGGAACTGTGAAAATACGCACCGGCAACTCGCTGCAGTATAAAGGTAGGCATTTGTTCTGCAGCGTTTGTTCCTCAGCCGAGCTGAGGGAGCTGCGTTTCTGTGTCAGCGTGTGTTTCTTCCTGCCTGCTGGATTCAGAGGAGTGCGCACCGCTGGTCGATGCAAATAAACTTTTGTCTCGTGATTTTGGAGGAAAGGAGAGATTTGGGCCAGCGTAGTAGCGCTGTATGTGTGTTTTGGGATTTTGTTGTCATCTATTTGATGGGTCTCCCCGTGGCTCTGGTCGGACATACACACGGCTTTGTGGCGGAGCCGCGGCGGCGGAGCGGAGGACGGCGCGTTTCAGCCCAGGCGACGAGCTGCTCTGACGGACAGCTGCGCTGGCTGGTCCGTCTTAAACCCACACACCGTATCCTGCTTGTTCTAACACGATACCGCATCGTATTAAAGCACAACAACAGGTGTTAGACACGAAAGTATGTTTATATTGTTACTTTACTTCCATAATCTTATTTGAAAATGTAGGGTTGCTTGAAACTCTCCTCAAAAATTTTAAATGTGGCACCGTGGTAAAAAGTAGATAAAATCACCGCGGTTGAATTGGTTTCATATTGGATATTATGAATTCAACACCCATAAAACTTGTGATTCATACCACTGATTTTGGTCAAACCACTTGTGATGTGTTCATGGTCATCTAGACTATATATCACAAAACAGTAATTATTAAAAAATCATATAGGCATATATATGGGCTGATTTAAAAATCATATGGGCTGATTTAATGTGGTTTAATGAATTCAACACCCATAAAACTTGTGATACATAACACCGATTGTTTTCATTAAACCTCATTAAATCAGCCCATAATATGATTTTATAATAATTACTCTCTTGTGATATATAGTCTAGATGACCATGAACACATCACAAGCAATATGACCAAAATCAGTGGTATGTATCACAAGTTTTACGGGTGTTGAATTCATAATATCCAATATCCAATATCAAACCAATTCAACCGCGGTAATAAAATCTAGTCTTTAACAATCTTAAAACTGGGTAATATCTATAGACGACAGCAAATGTCATAATGGATCATTATTTAACAAAAACTACAAAACCCAGAGCATTTCAGTCAGGTAGAGCTGTGGACTTTGAATCATTTCATCACATTGATTCATTTCTTTTCGTCATTGCTGATGCAGCTTTGCTGGTGTGGTCATTATGATCACACCAGCCACATGACCCACTTTTAGCCAAGCTTTAACTGTTGGACACATGGCCTCATGTTTTGATTGAGAATATTAGAGAGAGTTTCATGGTCAAATCAAAAGGTGCCCAGGTTCAAACATGGATTCCAAATCATCACACTTCTGCCACCGTGCCATGCAGTTGCTTTAAGGTTTTTGTGCTGACATGCTGTTTTTGGTTTCTATCAAACTTGGAAACCTAAACACATTTAGCTTTGTGTCACTTGTACAAATCTAATCCATGTTAACATTAATATTTTTATTGGAAAGAAGTTTTTTTCTGGCAACCCTTCCAAACTAGCTATAATTGTGCAGGTTTTCTAGTTGTTATACTATTAATTTTAACATTTTAACTTGATAATGAGGCTTGGAGAATCTGAGATGTAGCGCTGAGTTTTGGTCTAGGTGTTTTCTTTCTCTTGTAAATATGTTTTCTCATGAAAACGTCTCACAATGAATTCCAGGTTGTTGGTCAATGCTCTTCCAACCCGGTGAGCCAGCAGCAAGTGCAGCAAGAATAAATGTGTATGAGCTTTCAGACATGTTTAAAAAGCCAGAAAAGCTGCCAAAATGTCTGCATTTATAACGCTTCTTACACTCGCTGATGATCAGTTAATGAAGTAAATTATTAGCAGCATCTGGCCTATACCTACCCTCATAAGTCTCAATGCTTATTATAATACTGGTGCTGACATCAGTAGTTTTTCTGATGATGCATTTCTTTCTTGTGTGTGTGATGTGTCGCTGGTTGTTGTTCATCTGAGATTGTATTTACCTAATTTTGAGATCTGTTAAGGACCGGATGACCTTTGGACCGAAAGTGGACTATTTTCTTTTCACATGACAGTCTATATTTGAGGCACTTTTTAGTTCGTGATGCAAATGTGTCAGCTAAACTCATTGGAAAAGTTGATATTGGGAGGGGAAAGCAGACAGAGGGCAGCTTTGGGAGTTAACAAAGAAGCCATTGTATGTAAGTGATCCTTGTGTGATTCTCCTTTGATAATAAAGGCCTGCTATCTTTAGCTGAGGCACTGGTCTGGTGCAGAGGTATGATAACTGACAGGAACTGTGCATGAAGGGGCTCTGGAACGTGCAATAAGGGGATGCAGGGTAAAATAATTGCATGCAGTGTAATTTCATACTGCCATCACAGATTTAATGTTGCATCTCCACTTCTGGTATGACAAGAAAGCAACTTTCTGTTTTACTGATCTGCAAGTCTGTTTGGAAGTGATTAGTTAAAAAACATATATATATATATATATATATATATATATATATATATATATATATATATATATATATACTGTATATATATATATATTTATATATTAAGTTTGACATTTTCACACGCCTACAACATATTGGGTTTGTGAATCTTTTATTGCATGATTCACGTCTGATTCTTGAGGTCAGGAGGTGGTTTCTGTCCAGCCTTACACCTACTAAGGGATCACAGACCAGATTTTTCACAGTTCTGGCCTGGAGTTGTATCAGGAACAACATCCGATGTCAATTGTATTCCATGTTTATGTGATGAAAACAATGATCTGCCGTGGTGATTGACGTGGTGTAGTAAAAGTTAGTCCCTCCTTTTTTAGTCCATTGTATTTTACGTATGAACATAACAATAATCTGATTGTAGTAGGCGTTAATATTGGGCAAATACAACATCTGATGAACAACATCGTTGAAGTTTTGCCATTATTTCATTGATAAGAAGGAAGAAAAACTAAGTATCCCCGGATTCAGTAGCTTGTAGATCCATAAGTACCCATAAAATTGTTAGGTTTGATTTATTCAACCGTTGCAATAATGTTTATTAAAAGAAACAATAAAACCAATGAGAATTAAACGTTTGCTACAAATCCTGCTTCTGTCTTTGCAGCTGTATTTTGCTGACAAATGACATCGCTCAAGACATTTGTGCTATTACTGATTTATTTGACCTCCATTTTGCAAACATTGAATACTTAGTGTGCCACAGTTCTTTCCAGCATATCCAAAGTGTGCCCAGACTTGCCTTTATTTCCAGCTGAACTGCTTGCCTTTACATATTGATCGCGACTCTGAAAGCCAGCTCAGAAAACCTCTAAAGCAGACTCTCCCAGTTCACCTTCACTCCCGGACTTCAGCATGGGGGGGATCACTCACTCTCATCTGGCAAAGAGGCAGCTTGGCAGATGTTTTGATGGAGGCCTTACATCTCAGACACATTCAGAGCTCCGCTACCATTAGTGAGTTTCGGGGTTCCGTTTCTTGTTGATTTCTGAAAATTAACCTGGAGATTTAAACTAATATACACACTTCTGTTTTATTATATTTTTCTTGGAATTTAAATTCCACCAAATTATGATGTAATTGTATTTTAAGAAGACAGTACCATGGATTTTTTTGGATTGTTATTGTAAATCTGTCACCTGCAAGGTCAGAATATGAACTATATTTAATCAGGAATGTATTATTCAGTCACAACGAGTCATATCGGGACTAATCTCTTAATCAGTTTTACATAAATGACAGATTCAATCCGTGCAAACACCAATAGAGCATTTTGATTGAATCATTACCATTTTCATTGTTTAATTGAACAGAGCAGCAACCATTTCCATAATAAAAGGTTTAAACTAGCTGAAAAAATTAATCTGCAACATTTCCGTGCTCAAAACACTAGCTGCTTTCTGCCATACTCGTCCACTTAAGGCAGAATACTCTCTGATGTTTTGCAGAAGCGCAGACCAGTTTTGTTTAGACCAGAAATGTCATGAACAAGAGTTAATATTCAAGTTTTCATATGCGCGTCTCTGCCGAACTACCACTCTGTGCAAGTGCTGTAATAAAATAAACCCTGAAGGTTATTTGTAAGCTGAATATTGCTGAGGCAACATTCTTGGTCTCACTCTATTATTGATGATGGAAACCATTAGACAACATTTTTATTGATTAACTCCTTCATGAATAAGTATTCATGAGTCGTGAATACGTGAATGAAAGTACATGAAAAAGGCAGCTTACACATAATGTTGAATGTGCACCACTTGTAACTGACACACTGACGTTTGCAGAAATGATGGGTGCTGAAAAACAATGAAAAGCATTGAAACACTACCGTACTACATCCAAAGATGGCATGTTTTGACTCCTCAGCTCAATCAGAGCACCTGGAGGGTGGAGAAAGAGTGGATAAAGAGGTGGGCTTGGGTCTGGAGGACCCATGTTCAACCAAGATGAACCACCTTGGGCCCCTGAGCAAGGCCCTTAACCCTAATTTAGGGCTGGGCGATATGGACCAAAAGTCATATCTCAATATTTTCTAGCTGAATGGCGATACTCGATATACATCAATATTTTTTCTGTGCCATAATTGGGGTTTCCCCCAAAGCATTATAGCATAGCATAGCGTCAGTTTTAATACAAAGCCTCGTGCCAAATGTCACACAGGTTCCTTTATTAACAGAGGTCTGCACAATATCAAAATGTATAAAACAAATGAAATAAAAATAAACTGCCTGCATATATAGAATAAAAATGCTTCTTGAATAAAGTAAAACAAATATCCCTTTCCTGCATAACAATTAAATTAAAATACACTGTGCAATTAATACAATGTAGACAGTAACAGGCAGACTTTTCCACTGAGGTTGACAGTTGTGCAAATAACAAAACATTTGTGCAAATCTCAAATAAAACATGCAAGTCAATTTGTCACAAAATAAGCTATATCAAAATCGTAAAAAAAAAAAAAAAAAAAAAAAAAAAAAAATTTAAATCGATATAAACGATATTGTCCCGTACCATATCGCGTTTGAAAATATATCGATATATATTAAAATGTCA
The DNA here is from genome assembly GCF_033807715.1 of Cololabis saira. Classification (NCBI taxonomy): domain Eukaryota; kingdom Metazoa; phylum Chordata; class Actinopteri; order Beloniformes; family Belonidae; genus Cololabis; species Cololabis saira. The sequence goes on from NC_084597.1 coordinate 38,507,131, forward strand.
ATATATCGCCCAGCCCTACCCTAATTGCGCCATTAAAATGTAAGTTGCTTTGGATAAAAGCGTCTGCTAAATGACAGTAGTAGTAGTAGTAGTAGTAGTAGCACCTCCTGCATAGCTGAGCTGCTTGGCCTAGTTTCACATCAGAAGTATGGCTTTTTGGCTGCAATTGAAGACCACTTCTGGCTTTATTTCTTTGGACAGTAGATGTTCATACCTGAGTCACAGTTCTGAGCTGATGGCGCTATTGGACATCAGGGGTATGTGTAGTCTGCTGTCACAAATCACAAATTTGCAGTGAGAGATTGAAGGACCTGCAACCTACTGCAGTTTTGTAGGAAATCTAATCGTTAGTAAGGTTGTCAGTCTAAGCAGTAAAATAATCGGGTCGGCTCAACAAAAATTACAAGAACTTTATAACAAACAGCTGATCAAGAAGGCAAACTCCGTATTGTCTGATTGCTCACATCCCTTTCAGTTTCTACCATCAGGTACACTGCTTAGACTCCCTTTTGCAAAGACTAACAGATACAAACACTCCTTTGTTCCCTCCGCTATTGTTCTTTTAAATGCAGGAAGGAAAAGGTAGTGGGTGAAAAGGTAGTGGGATGGAAAAGGTAGTGGGGGAAGCTTAAGTCTATACTATTATTGTAATTTAGTATGTATATTTTATGTATATTTACCCATTGTGTGCTTCTTTTGTTGCGAAACTAATCGCCCCCTTGGGGACAAATAAAGTAATTGATTGATTGATTGATTGATAGTGTTCGATCGAGTCGAGTGTTCAAGCAAGAAATTAAGAAAAATATTCTCTTCAGTTTATCCCAGAAAATCTAAATAGCAGGGCAGAGCTTTGAGAAAATCACTAATCAGAAATCTGCCAAGAAGACAGCAGTCGGGACGCCGCTAACGTCTTCCGTCTCCCAGGTTGTTTGTTCACTCATGGATTCTACTTCTTCTGCGATTTGACTAGATTTGACCCTGGTTTATGAGCTGAAAACGGACACCACAGGAGAACTCTGCAAAGTTTTGTTCTTCTGCTTTTCCAGTGTAGAGATACAGTGTTTGCAATTATCTTCTCCAATTCTGATCATCTTAGAAGCAGGACATGTCGGCACAGCTTTTGACCGTATACTATATTCCACCATATGCAGTAAAATAATCGTTCAGTGAAAGATAACAGCAGGCAGTCTGCTGCGGGAGCTTTATTTTCAGCCTTTTAGGCTTTTTAGCATCATAATATTAGACTTGTTCTTGGTTAAGTGCTTAGCAAATGTAAATATTTTCTTCTTTCTTCCTTTTGTTATTTTTTCACAGGTTGTACAAATTGCTAAATGGCTAATTCACGCACACAGGTATTGTCGTATTTTTCAGGACTGTGCATACGATGCTCTTACTGAGCAGAAAATGTGAATATTTGTTGGATAATGATATTGTTGGGTCTGAACACCAAGCAGTAGTGATTAACTTTTGGTGAAGTCAATATTTGTCACTTTTCATTTTCTGTCATTGAAGATTCAGGGTATTAAAGGAAAATAAACACAGTGAGTGAAAGCCTCAGTGATCCCTCTGTGTGTGCTGCCGACTTATAGATCTGAAGTCGAGGGCAGAGTCAGCGTGTTTGTTTAGTTCAGCCTCTTCTTAAGCTGTTTTCTCCCTCTCTGCAACTGTCACCTGTTACAGGAATGTTTAATGCACTGGCTCCGCGCCGTTCCTTACATGGACATTTGATACCCAGCCATAGACAGTTTAAGTCAGGCCCCAACACACACACAAAATGCAAAGTTCTCTAACTGCCAGCTGCTAAGGAGCCCGTTAAAAAGCACAGGAACAGGAAATGAGTCATTTCACGTGAAACTTCCCTTTCGGCCTCGTCACTGTACAGTTGTCAGAAATCTGAAGTGTAAATGAGCACGAAAGTATGAAGTTTTCTTTTTCAGATGTCAGCAGTGGATTTCAAAGTAGCTGTGATGTAACAGTAGGGCTGGGGATCGATTCAAATATCAAGAATCGATTCGATTCCGATTCTTAAGATTCGGAATCGATTATCACAATCCGATTCGATCCGATATTGATTTGGGTTACTGTTAATAAAACTGTTTTTTCAGCTGTTGCATGAATTATATGACTGTAGTTCTGCAACATATTAATACTAGTATTATATTGAGATTAAACAGCAAGTATTGGCAGCTAATGATGCTGTAAGGACCAATCAGCTCCCAGAATGCTGATAGAACTGATTTCAGAAACATCGTGGGTCAGAATTACCAAACAGATCCAGGGCGGAAACAGAGAACGAAAGAAATCGCTTTTATTTTTTCCCCATTTATGAGAATTTGGTTTTTAACATTTATGCAAATGTAACCCCAAGACAGTATATAAAGCAAAGAAATATAGACAATTTATGCAATTATAACTGAAAACTTTAATGTGTTCATACCTTTAAACATATTTAAAGGCAAAAACATGGCACCAGTTATTCTTGTGTCCAACAAAACATTCCTTTCTTGGGCATAAACAAAAAAGTACCAAAAGTCGTAATGTAATGATAAAAAAAAAAAAAAAAAGATTTTTTTTTTTTTTTTTTTTTTTTTAAATCGATCTTTAGACATATGAATCAATTTTTAGGAATTAATATGAGAATCGATTTAAAATCGGAGAATCGATTTTTTCAACACAGGCCTATGTAACACACCTGTTGTGGCAAGACAACCCACCAGCTCAGCTTCAGTGTTAATTCCGTGATTGGTGTCAATCTATGTGAAGTTAATGATGATTAACTTTCGCCTTCTGCTGCCTGACTGATAGTCAGCAATATTACTAACTCATATTAGTCCTTGCATCAGTCCATGTACCATTCACTTAAATAAAACTGATGTTTTTTCTCCTGTGACTGTATATTTCATAACTCTGTTTATTTTATACTGAACAAGCCCTCACTTGCTCACAAGGCTCCAAGACTAAGTAGTTTGAAGAGCTGCCTTAACCAGCATTAACTTGAAGTTTTCATTATGTTAATCAGTCTCTGGCATTAGGTCAGAATTGCTCCGTAACATTCTTCTTTTCAACATTGCTTTAGAAATTAGCGTACATCCCTGATTGGGAGTTGTGCGTGCTTTATGCTGGATTCAAACAGCAGTGTTGCAGCAACGCACGACAGAGGGTGTTTCTGGCCGACGCTGTCGTTATTGCATGGGATTATCTGTGCTTTCCATCTGTGATCCACCAACAATCGTTTTTAGGTGCATTCCGTTTGTCAGAAGCGCAGGTGGAGAGGTACATTTCACGGTTGAATATGGCAATGATTGAGTTTTTCCTCCATTGTCCTTCAGTGAGTGCTTAAATTGGCCTGCTTTACCCTTTTTGAAGTTAATTGGCTAGGATCTAGCGGTGTGGCTGCAATGTGATAGGCTGATCATGAATGCATTGAAGCAGGAAACATTTAAAATCTCCCAATTTTTCACGGAGGCAATGCTATCAGCACAACACACACAACCCACAATTCATTTCGACAAACAGATGACGTCAACAGATGACAGATGTTTGCAAGGAAAATTGCACTCTCTTCCAAACAGAAATACAAAATCTTACATCAAATGGTTGAAAGACTTCAGCGTCCTCAAGGAGAACAGTCTGCACGGTCCTTCCTCAGAAAGCTTAGTGCTGCATCTCTGGTTGTCTGTTGTCTAGGTCAGGGGTCGGCAACCCGCGGCTCTAGAGCCGCATGCGGCTCTTTAGCGCCGCCCTAGTGGCTCCCTGGAGCTTTTTCACAAATGTGTGACTTTTTTTTCCTTTTTTCTCTTCTTTTTTCCTTTTTTTCTTCCTTTTTCTTTTCCTTTTTAATCTCGACATTTCAACTTTTTTCTCGACATTTCAACATTTATCTCGAAATTTTGACTTTTCTCGACATTTCGACTTTTTTCTCGAAATTTTGACTTTTTTCTCGAAATTTTGACTTTTCCTCGACATTTTGACTTTTCCTCGACATTTTGACTTTTTTCTCGACATTTTGACTTTTCTTGAAATTTTGACTTTTTTCTCGAAACTTTTACTTTTTTCTCAAAATTTTGTCTTTTTCCTCGTCATTTCAACTTTTTTCTCGACATTTCGACTTTTTCCTCGACATTTCGACTTTTTTCTCGACATTTCGCCTTTCGCCATTTGCCTTCATTATAAGACTTATACAAGACTTTTCATTTTTTGCGGCTACAGACATATTTGTTTTTTGTGTTTTTGGTCCAATATGGCTCTTTCAACATTTTGGGTTGCCGACCCCTGGTCTAGGTGAACTCCCAGGTATCTGTAGTTCTCCACTGCCTCAACTTCTTCACCCAAGATGGAAACAATGCCTGGCTTCTCCTGAAATGCACTATTCACACTTCATCCACTGTTTTGCCACTTACACACACAAGAACAGCAGGGTCCTCTGAGGGATTTTTGAGCTGTACCGGCAGTCTGAGGTGCACAGAGAAGAGAAGTGGTGAACGTTTCCTGGGGTGCTCCTGTGCCACCGAACACATGCTCAACTCACAACCTTTCAGCTGCAATCCTTCCTCCAGTCATTGTTTACCAAGGTGACCACCTGTTGTATAATACATTTTTGACATAGCAGTACTCAAAATGTGAGTTTTATGGTGGGAGTAATGGAAAAGGGCTGAATGAGATGGGTGAGGGAGGTGATAGGTGGTCTTCCTCTTGAGCTGAATGAAGAGCAGACTATTTAATCTCTGAAGTGGCTGCGTTTGTCCGACTGTAACAGCAGCTTTCTTTTAATCAGACCAAAGGACAGATTTCCACATTTCCATGTTTCACATTTTCATTGGCAGACTTTTATGTTCTGCTGTGTGAATGATGGAGTACGTCTTGGCTGATGGCCTCAAAGGCCGATGAATGATGAGCCCTCACAGCAGTCTTCGCAAGACATGAAGCCCAGAAGAAGCCCAGTTAAGCAACAAACATCCTGGGATTCTTGTTGAATTCTGTCACCATTTTCCTCTCCAAAGTTTAGAAAACTTGCACTTCTGACCACGCCAGTTTTATTTTTAACAGAATTTGTCTGTTTGTATTGCAGGATATTGACGCAGAATAGAGTTGTTCTGGACACAGTGAATCGGTTGTAAATTGGAAAAGCTTTCATCCTCCAGATGGGCATCCCCTTTTTTTTGGCTCAGTTTAAGGCTGAGTTCATCGTGTATTGCTTCATTGCAAAAATGTAAGCAGAGTTGAAGGGACATGAGCCCTTCTCATGAAGTCCTTTAAGTAAAGTTAATCTGTTTATTGATTACTCAGGTGAAGTTTGAAGGCAGGAATTGCATGGGGACTTTTAATATATGTATGAAGAAAACATTTACATTTAAATGGGATCCATATACACACTTCAACTCTATGCTGATGTGCCAACACCCTTCAGCATGCCAATTTATTTTTAATTATTATTTCTTCTGTTTGCATTGTCCTGCGATGCTCACCTTTTAAAAATGACTTTTTAATTCTTCAGACTTGATGTCTTTTGTCTTGAAATTAGAAATGTGTTGTATGATTACACAGTGAGAGCAACAGTGACTTGATTCTTTCGGAGGCCCTTCAGCGTGGGAGGGTGTTACTGATCTGAGTGTACTTTCAATATTGTACGTCAATACTGTGACCGCTGTCAGCTGGAAATTGACTTCAGCTACTCCTCTTTTCCTTGGATTTAGTCATGTTCATCATATCTATTCTTTGGCGCATCCCAGACACAGCTCCGTGTACAGCTGGAGTTCACTACTGTTAGTTTACTGTTAGTTATTTGAAACATGTCTGAATATTTGTCAAATTCTGAGGTTGTGGACGACGACTTTGAATATGATGGACGTCCTTACCGTTTTGAGCCAGAGTATACGGCTGAAGAGCTCACTGAACGGAGGACAGAGTGCGCGCACAGAGATGACGTCATGAGTTCAGAGGTCTTGTTTACAAACGGATTTGTTTAATACACAGACAGCGCCACAATGTTACAACAGGTCCTGGAAGCAGATCTAGCGATTCATAAAAGAAATGAAGAGTTTCGCGGCAATCATGTGTTATTTAGACGCTGCATCGTCTGTGTCCCGCGAGTGCCCTATGCGCTACCATTATATGGAGAAGAGGCTTGCAAAAAACTCCTAATATCTTCCGAAGGACTCCAAATGACACCAAACACCTCTGGGTGAGTATACAACCATAAAAAATGCCAGAAATAAGGTCCAGGTTTAAAAAACCGAACTTTCCCTTTAAAAACAACAAAATTAGGTAAAATGGTCCTCTAATTTTCTTGAATAAAGGCTTTTTTATTTTCTTAGAAATAGTTTTTTTTGTTTTTACAGTGCAGGGAAGTAAATTACAGTTGGCAACAGAGAAGGTTTATGTCTCATTCTTTTCTACCATATCATCAGTTTTCCTTGCATGAGCAGTTGGATATGCAGCATGAGGGAGTGTGAATGTTGTGAATGGTGTGACAGACTTGGATTCACTGTTGCTCATCTTTGGTCAGAGTTACTGCCTCCATGCAGGTGTGCCCTTTTTTGTTTTCCTTTCAAATCATCCCTTCCAGACTCATATTGGGTAACTGAGTTCAGCGTGACATGCATGATTTTATTTAAATTTAATTGGGTCCAGGTTGTTTAGGTGTGCCATTCACCACTAAACTCATTCCAGGTAATTTCCAGAGAAACTTTCTTTTACTTCCAACTGTGTGCAGTCAGAGTTGATTAAAATCAATGTTTAGCACCATCAAACCAGTTCATGATGCTGTTTCTTCTGTTATCTGTCAACCTCTCAGTATCTGTGACATGAAAAAAGTACAGTCACAAAAGTGGACAGAAAACATCATTACTGCCGAGGTGGGGACATATGCAAATTTACAGAATGTCGCTGATAAAGTTGAGGACATCATCATGTGTTAAAAACATTCAAAGCCAAGATAAAGAAAATGAAAATCCTTGACAAAAAGTATATACTGTATCTGAGTAGTTTCCAGTGTGTTCAGAAACAAAGCCAAGGGCAGGAGCTCAGACTGGGGAGCAGAACACAGTGTTTCTGAGTTCAAGGACACAGTTGAGAGGCGCAGAAAAGCACATTTGCACGCAAGCCGGGACATTTTGAGTGCGAGGACACAGATTTGAGTACAGTATTTTGGTTTGAAAACAAACAAGCATGTCCTCATATGAATAAAAGAACCCTCTTAATTAAAGATAGGAATGTAAGGCTACTTCTGAGGCAAACCATAACCGTGCAGTGAAATGAGATCAGGTCAGACAAGGACAATGTCTATTGTCATGAGGGAGTAGCCGAGGATTAAATGTAGGTCCCTCCTGACGTAGACATTGTCGGATATGATCCAGAGTTTGAAGATAGCCTGCGGTTGCTCATCCTAATCCCAGAAAAAGCATCTCAAACTGTCAGTTTACAATATAGAAAAGAAATGCCAGCAGAAAAAGGTACCGAAAAAGTTTCTGTAACGCTGAAAGTGGTTTACGGGGGCAGGATGTTGCTATCTACGGCAGGGGTATTCAACTAGATTCGGGCCGGGGGCCACATCTGCAAAAGGACTGTATGGAGAGGGCCGCACAATTTGAAAATGTGGGGGTTTTCAAAATGTATTTTGCACTCAAAGAAGAAGACTTATGTAAATATAATACATTTGTATTATACATTTGAATATATCTAGTTTACATATGAATTATGTATTGTCTCCATATTTAGTAATTGTGAATGTTAAATATAATATTCAGATAAAGAAATATTATTTTGAATGCAAGTTCATTTTGAAACCATGCATTGTGCAAACTTAATGAAATTGATATTGACCTACTTTTAATAAAACACGCCATAATGACAAAGCACCACTTTCCACCAAGATTTCCTTATTTGAATATTATATTAAGCATTGAGTCCATAGTAGCCAGTTATAAAAATATTATAAAAAAAAAATATATATATTTTTTTTTTTTCAACAAACACCCCCTTTTTTGAAATATGACCAGGGGCCACATAAAAGCTCCTGGCGGGCCGCATGTGGCCCGCGGGCCGCCAATTGAATATCCCTGATCTACGGTATTAATGATGGTTGCCAGGGAGTTATGGGGAGGTGGGGGGCGGGGGGGCATCAAAATTGATGCTCACTGCAGAAGACATTTAAATTTGTTAAAGTTGACAGCATTGTGTGGCTTTCATATTGTGAGCAAAATTTCAGTGGAGATGGACAATAATCAAATTAAATGGGATAAAACTGGGTTTTTATGAGCTGAGACTTGCAGTCTGCAGAATGAAAATACTGAGAGGCTGCAATGAATATCAACGACCAAGACTGGCTGAGAAGAAATTGTTTGACCGTTCTGAGGTGACCGTGTATGGGCGCTGATCTAAGGATTGTTTTAGATGTTTCAATTTGATGCAACAAACTGAAACTGTGTGAAATCCAGTAAGGACAACATCTCTTCTACGCATGTTTTAGTCTGAGGATTTCTCCACACTAGACATTTAAAACAAAAACAGACCTACTAACATTTCAGGTCCAATAAAGGTCTCCATCAACATCACACTACTGTAGACGTGCATCACATGATGACACAACACATCACATGGATGACACATCCATGATGACACAAATGAAAACTGTGATGGAAATCATACTTTCTGCTGATTACAGTTTCAGTTTTATACAGACTTTTGCGTGACATCCGACACCAACACAACAAAGTCAGCAGTGCTTGCTGGTCCATGTCCACATTGCTTACCGCACCTTGTTTACTGTGCTGCTAAAAAAGAGAAAACCGGGAAATGAATCTGCTCAACTACGTCATTGTTTTGAAACGGTTTCAGTTTCAGTTCATCCACTTTGCACGGTAACAGCTGGGTTTACAAACTGAAACAGGGTCTGCAGCAGATCAAAATGTTTACATCATTGCGGGTGAAAATGACCACTGTGTATGTTATACGCAACCAAAACTAAAGTTTCACTGTTTCAAATTATCTGGATGTAGTCTTAAGCAGTGAAATTTGGAAACTGTACGCCTTGAGTTGTGATGCGATCTTTCCAGGTGTCCGTTCATTGACAGCTGGGATAGGCTGGTTAATAGGATAAAGGATAGTATAAAGCAGGTGCGGAAACTGGATGACTGGTAGTGCATGAGCAGACATGCAGAATTCACGTTATCCATCTATTGGCTTCTTGATGTTAATGCTGCAGGGATAAGCCTCTTTCAAGTGTCTGTTCAAGGATTGGTGGATCCCACACGTTAGCCAAATGGTAACTCACTCAATCACAATCATCTTACGGTGGTTGTCTCATGTGAAGGTCACGAAACTGTATACATTTTTGTCTCAGCACATAATTCAAGCTTTCTATCACTCATATTATTACTCTTAACACTTTTATGGCGTGGGAACAGTAATTTCATCTCAAATGTGAACAAGACAAAAGAGATGACTGTGGATTTTAACAGAGCCAGGATTAAGTCAAACAGTGTTTCCATGATGGTAGAGGAATTGGAGGTAGTGTAGGAGTATCAATACCTCGGTGTTCACCTGCACAACAGAGTCGACTGGAGATGCAACACTGATGCTGTTTATAAGAAGGGACAGAGCAGACTTTACTTCTTGAGAAATCTTAGGTCCTTCAGTGTCTGAAGCAAGATGAAGCAAGATATCTTTGTAGAGAGTTCAATCACGTCTGCAGTCATCTGTTGGGGGAGCAGCATCAGAACCAGAGACTTAAAGAAACAACAAACTGATGAAGAAGGCTGGTTTTATTCTGGGGCTGTTCGTAGGAGGATACGTTATAAAATGAAGAAGACCATGGACAACCCTTATCATCCTCTTCACAACACAGTGATTCAGCAACGAAGTGTCTTCAGTCAGAGACTTGTTCAGATCTGCAGCAACACAGACCGCTACAGGAGATCATTCCTGACAACAGCTATAAACCTCTACAGTGACTCCTTGAAGAGACTGAAATCATGAAAACCACTGCAGCAATTATAATTTCCCTTCGGGGATAAATTAAGTATTGGAAGAGAGAGAGATCCCAAGATCAGATGGTGGTTTGTCGTATCTTCGAGAAACACTAGAAAGGGCAAATGCTGCAGAAGGTAGCGGGCCTTATTGTTTGAAGTGCTTTAACATTTAATGAAGGCAATAAGTGTAGCATCACTTCTCTGAAATATGCTAGGATACAGTTAGGTGTGACGTTTGGGAAAAGATAGCAGAAATGACTTTAGAGAAAATGCAGTGTGACTACGTGCTCCATTCTGGAGCAGCGAAGCCTCTCTCCAAGAGAAGCACAAGCACTTCTTGGCTGCAACATTTGTACGGCAGCATTATTTATAACAGTTCTGTCTTATCACACAGACACCGCTGTGGGAGTTTCCATACCTCATTATCCTGGAATGTATGAATGACGTTCAGTTCGCCTTTTAAAGCATGTGAGGAATGTCAATCAATTCAAGTTTTGGTTGACACTCCTGGCCCACACAGGGGTGAAACCACAGATACTGGGAAGACACATTTCATTCCTGGTTTGTTTTGTCTGAGGGGCTGGACATTTCCTCAGTCCTTTTTTTTCTTTTTTTCTTTCTTTTTCTCTTCAAACAAACAAACTCACAGAGGCCTCCTTTGTGCCTCAAACTGTCAGCAGACACGAAACTCAATGTAATGAGGGTAAATAAGGAACTTCCACTATCAGCTCCTCCGCATGCTTCACACCAACACCCATCCTGACTAAGTTTGCCCTGTATGGCACAAACACGTTTGAGACTGCCAGCTCTTTATGGTTTCTGCCCTGAATTCGGAGCCTCTTCTGCATTTGATGACTTTGTCTTTCTTTTACTTTATGTATAAACGTGATTGCAAAAAAAAAAAACAGTTGTTGGCAAGTGATGCATCATTTCTCAGAAGAGAATAGCCTAAAGGGAAGTTAATGGTTAACACGATGTAAAGAAATGTCCTTGTGTGTGGAGGGGAAAACCTTCACAGGGCTGCATGGAGCTGCTGCCAATGAGACCCTGACGCCACAAGACACATCAAGAGTTTTGATTTGTGCTCTTCACAGGATTTCTGCATGTATTTCTGGCCATGACGACAGCAGGTTTGGGTGGTCCGGTTGAAATTTCTAAAGACAAAGCAATGTCCAGAATAAAACCTCAAATCCAGAAGGTTTCAAGAGGAGGTGTTGAGGATGTGGAGCAGGAGCAAAATGGAAAGCGAGGAGAATTAAATCTATCTTCACGCGGAAGTGTAATCACCGGCAAATAAAATAAGCCTGAAGTAGGAATGGGTGATATTTTACCGTTCAAGATAAACCGTCAAAAAAATTCCCCATGGTAAGAATTTGTCATCTCACGGTAAAAACGATAAATTGAGGAAATGAGCCTGAAAAAAAGAAAGAAAGAAAGAAAGAAAGAAAGAAAGAAAGAAAGAAAGAAAGAAAGAAAGAAAGAAAGAAAGAAAGAAGAAATGAGCCTGAAAGAAAGAAAGAAAGAAAGAAAGAAAGAAGAAATGAGCCTGAAAGAAGAAAGAAAGAAAGAAGAAATGAGCCTGAAAGAAAGAAACAAAGAAAGAAAGAAAGAAATATTCCCGTTGATGACACTTTTTGTATTGGTATTTTTTTTATCGTTATTGGGATAAATGCCAGAAATTATTGTGATACATTTTTTTGTCCATACCGCCCATCCCTAGCCTGAAGACAGCAGACGTATCCAAAGAAGAGCATCATATATTTCAGTGAGATGGGGCTGTAGGTAATAAATATTCCGGGCTCCATCCTCTCTCAATATTGATTGCAGATAATAGAAGTAGAGAAGAGACTGCAGACAGAGTGGTAAGAGGAATGACTGCGGTGAACGTTAACAGCAGCCGCTGTAATCCGAGACGTGTGACTATCAAAGAGTGTGTTTACAGCCTGGATATTGAACTGTTGGCTGTGAGTTTCTGTCGATGTCATCTACCAAGACACTTCATCCGTGTTACCTGTCGAAAATACATGACATCATCAGTTCAGGTGTTGCCGAGCTACAAACACACCAACACGACGCCTTCATGACAATCTCTGGAGAGTTGGCTGCCCAGGCAGCGTCCCAAGAGTTTATCGAGTTTTTTTCCCTTGTACTTATTTTCTTTTCTTTGTTTTTCCATAAGAATAAACCCTGCAACAACAACATTTCCTCGTAGGGGAATTGAGCCTATCAGCCTCTACTGAATGGTGCAAGGTAGTGCTGGGCGGTATACCGGTTCATACCGAATACCGCTGTTTCTTTCTTATGATATGAATTTTTCATATACCGTAATACCGGTGAGTATGTACAGTAGCTACACAACGTTGAGAACGCCGCGCGGCGCTACGTTCCGCCGCGCAGCGCTACGTTCCGCCGCGCGGCGCGGCGGAACGTAGGGCCGCTGGACACTGTTTGTGAGGGGACTGTTTAGCAGTAGACTGATGCAACCGAAATTGTTCGGCCGAAAATGGCAAAAAAACACTTTTGGTGTTCGGTGGAATAAGTGGGAAAAAAAACGAACAATTAATAACAGCGTTGTAATATAAGGAAATAGACTGGCCGCTCCCGTAACTGTTGCGCACCACAAACATAAATCGTTGGCCAACCAAAAAGTAGCCACATAAGAATTTTACCTAACATTCACCAGGAGGTGGAACCAAAACAACATAATGCTGGGAAATTAAAAAATGTTCAGTTTTTTATGTTCAATAAATATTTTCTACCTTGTAATTTTGTAAAAGATCAGTCAGACAACACTTAAAGTCTTTAAGTGTTGTCTGACTTCTACAATATTTCCTCCTCATGACAGTAAAATAGGCCATTCTAAGCCAATTTACTGCAGCAATTCCTTTCCAAATCATTAGAAAATGTGGTTAACACCCAGTTGTGCATGAAAAAAAAAAATACCGTGATATAAATTTTTGGTTATACCGCCCAGCACTGGTGCAAGGGATGTGGAACGTGTTTTTGTTTTATTTTGACCCTTTTTTACATTTCTGAACAAGGACAGCTATCATTGTTATCTGAAATAGCTCAGTCTTTGTATACAGTAATGCGCTATGACAGACGAGACAGATAATGATCTGTGCTCATCTTCCTTTACTTATTTACTCATCAGACCTGCACTCTCCTCTCGTCCTCGTGCTCCAAAACCTTCTGCCACACTAATCTCTAGTAATCACGACAACACGTCAAGATCTAGAAATGTATTCAATAACACCTCCGTCTGGATCCGTGCAGTCTGGTAAGTAGTAGCACCCAGATCACCACCTCACGCAGACAGTCTTACTGAAGTGTGTAGGAAACCTGGATAGACTCCAGTGTTGGCAACGAAACCAGGCAACTGCTTAGTCACAGCACGCTCGTGTGCTGGCCTCACTCTCCCTGGCTCCCTCAGGCTGCCAACTGTAGCTTGTTCTGTGGAGATCAGCTGTAGCTTCCTGCAGTAGTGTTTTCATTTTCATTTCATTTCATTTTATTCTTTATTTCACTCAAAAAACAAAACAATTCAATACAAACACAAATACAAATGTTCCTAACTTGTGAATGAAAAGGGAGCAGAAAGAAGAAGAATCTTATCTGATCTGCCCCTTTCACAAATAACATAAATTAAAAATAATAATAAAAAAAACAACAACTAAGTGAATAAAAACAACTAAAATAAAATAACATTAAAATAACATTAAAATAAAATTACCACCGCCAATCAAATCAAACTCAACATTTTTCATTATATTTCCTTAACATACAGGCTTTTTAGTTCTTTTGAATGTAATGTTTGATTTGGATTCTTTGTTTTCTTTATTCAGATTGTTCCATAAATTCATTCCTTTCACAGAAACACAACGTTCCATCAATTTTGTCCTGCATCTTGGTTTTTTAAAAATCTCTGTTCCTTTTAAGTCATACTTGCTTTTTCTTTTTTTCAAATCTTTTCTGAATGTTGATTGGTAAAGTTTTTTTATGAGCTGTTTTTTTCAGGCTGGTTGTACAGATTTTTCAGAATCAATATCATCCTTGTGAGCTGGAATGAAGGCATTTGTAACATTTGAAAAGACATACCAGAGCTCCATCACCCTATAAAGTAGCCATCATGTCGATGGACATATGCTGCAGGCAGCTGCATGGCAGAGCAGCAGTGACTGCGGTGGCACTGGTGGCACTTATGTTGCGGTTTCCATCTCAGTTTCAGAACAGTCACACCCCTCATCTCCACACAGGAAGTTTGCATGGAGGTTTTTGTGAAACACATTTCAGCAATATGCAGAGTTTACACTCTGGAAAGGTTTTAGGAGAAGTTCACCGTGAGGCCTCCCCTCTCGCAGATGAACTAAGGTGCATGAAAGAAAACAGTGGAGCAAAAAACCACTTGCCGCCCTCAGATGTCCACACTTGCAAAGTCCCGTAATCATTTTATTAGTACTTTGCAATAAATAAAGATATAAATAACTATAGATATGTCAATTTGTACCGGTTACCTGACAGTGATCTGTGCTGTAGTTTTACAGAAACTGCTACTTCTCTCTACTGAAGGCTGGAGTGTCGCTCAGTTGCTAATTTCTTACTTGATGCAGAATTACAGCTGGATGGTTGATTAACAGTCATGTAATATCATCATTCAAGTTTTTATTTCCTCTTATGAGACACTAAACACAGTAAATGACATGCAGATAAGTGATTCTGAAGCCTGGGCTCATCGTGTTTCGTCTGTAGGCACTTTTCAGCTGCAGGTGTCTTCTGCTATCTCACTTCCAAAATAAAAGCACTGTTTGTGGCTAAAATCACCCCTTTGTGCACTACTCTATGATCACCACTGTGAAGTCAGTTTACTAGCCAGATCAGCTTTCAGACACCACAAGCGTTATTTATGTTGGATTGTTCTGGCTAATGTAGTCACCATCGGTTGTATGCTACTGTTCACAATGCATTGTGGGATGCATTGTGCTGTATTGCAGCCATTCTCAACCTTGGTGTCCTGACCCCAATTGAGGTCGCGAGATGATTTCTCGGGGTCGCCAAATCGTTTTGGAAAAATACTAATGCACAAAATTCATGTAGCTTCCGACTGGATGTTAGAAGGACAACAAGCGGTTGGTCTCAAACAGGCATTTTATTACTCAAAACCAGTTACTGTCGGCCATAACTTGGCTACACCAAAACAACGAACCTGTCCACTATTCTCATGTCCGCCCTTGTCATTAACACATCATCAGAGCAAAGACATTTTTTTTTTATTTTCTCCCCAGTAGCTGTCAGGAGGACCGGCAGCTGCAGAAAGTAGACGCGTTCATAGAAACTTAATCATTAGGCTACTTAAACATTATAAAAGTAAGCATTGTAACATTCATATTAAATTATATAATGCCAAACAGAGAGTTTTCTCTTTCATTGTTTGTCCAAAATTCAACAGGCACGTTGTTGTTTTAGCCACATCTGTGGCAACTTTGCTAGCTGGAAAAATGGAGCGATGGCCTAAAAGAAAAAGTGTTCCAGACCGTCAGCAGCAGTTTCAATAAGTACTTCCATAATGATGACACACTGGGGAAGTAGGACTGGATACACCAGCTCTTCGCCACCTCCACCGTGTGTTAAATTGGGGGTCGCAACCCAAAAAAGATTGAGAAACACTGCTGTACAGAGTAGGCAGCACGGTGGCTTAGTGGTTAGCACTGTTGCCTCACAGCAAGAAGGTTCCCGGTTCGACTCCCAGGACCATCAGGGTCTTTCTGTGTGGAGTTTGCATGTTCTCCCCGTGCTTGCGTGGGTTTCCTCCGGGTACTCCAGTTTCCTCCCACAGTCCAAAAACATGCATAGTAGGTTAATTGGTGATTCTAAATTGCCCGTAGGTGTGAGTGTGGTTGTGAGCATGGTTTGTGTGTATATATGTGGCCCTGTGATGGACTGGTGACCTGTCCAGGGTGTAACCCCTGCCTCTCGCCTGAAAATAGCTGGGATAGACTCCAGCAGACCCCCGTGACCCTGCAAAGGATAAAGCGGGTATAGATAATGGATGGATGCTGTATAGAGTGCCCTGCCAAGGTTATAACAATTCTCACTACATGTGTGGAGAGCACTGCAAAATGGCAACAGCACTTAATAGATCAACATATAATCAGTCGCGGATGATTTTGTACATATTTCATAACCGTGTTACCCAGAATTGATTATTTGTGAAAAGGAAATACATTTTTCTTGTCTTGTCTTTGGTGCTTGGCTTTCAGCACCTGACCGAATCCAAGATCCTGCAATGATCCTAACGATAAGTGTCTTTCATGACGCTAGCTGATGGAACTTGAACTGTATCCTCGTGTTTTGTCTCTAAACAGAGATCTTCCCCCAAGCAAGTCTACATAGTTTTCTTTTCTTTTAAAATAGAAATACATAAATAAACAATAAAGAATCGTTGACTTGTTTCTCACTGACTTTGGGGTGTCTGTTGTGGATACCTGTCGTTAGTTGGATGAGTGTCTCATCAGACGTATCATCATTGCTCTTGTTCCATCTGTCCCCATGCGTCTGTGAAGAGGTCTGGCCCTTATTCAGACACAGGAAGCCAGCTACTCTCCTGTGACAGAGCTGTTCACATTCAGCCACTCTTCCTGCTGCCGCTGCCACTGCTGCTGTTGGGGATATTAAGAGATTAACCCTGCACTGACCTTTCATGGGCTGAGCGGAGGTTTTCACTAGTCTACCACAGACAGCTGTAAACAATATCTCCATGCAGAAGTGGCATTTCTTTTCAGTCTGAAATGCATGTTTTGATTTCCACTGTGGCTTCTTTGAGAGGAGGAGGAAACTCCAAGAAGCTTACGATGGTAATGAAAAAAAAAAACCATTGTTCTTTTCGGGGAATGATAGCTGGATGAACATACTGCACTTTTAATTAATGACCAAATAAATGGATGTTGGGATGCGTGACTGAAGGTATGCAACCTGTTTTTGTTTTTTTTTCAGTGGCAGATTTTGGCTTTT
The DNA here is from genome assembly GCF_033807715.1 of Cololabis saira. Taxonomy (NCBI): domain Eukaryota; kingdom Metazoa; phylum Chordata; class Actinopteri; order Beloniformes; family Belonidae; genus Cololabis; species Cololabis saira. The sequence goes on from NC_084597.1 coordinate 38,524,107, forward strand.
TGCAAAGGATCCTTCTTTACCGGAAAGTGTGCCAGCAGCCCTGCTGATGTGCAGAGCTGAGCCATCTGTCACTTTGTGTGTGTTTTTGTGTGTGCGCATGTGTGTGTGTGTGTGTGTGTACAGTCTCATGTCAGTACAGTCCTACATGGGTGTGACATTTTTTGAATATCCGTTATTTAAGAGCTTAGATTTGCTGTGGATAAACAATGTATCACATTCCTCTTTGATTAACTCTGTTAAGTGAGTAAAATAAAACACTTCTACTACTTTTACTAAAATAAAACACCTTTACATTTGGCAAGTGTCTAATTTTTAGCCAACAGCTAGCTCAATGCACAACTGAGCCGCTAGCACAAAACAGTCTCCGTCCTTAGTTTCAACCAGTTGATTCAACTTATAATGTAAAAATGGATGTAATATGAAGGATTTTTGTTCATATTTCCCTCTACTGTTGTCTTAAACAAATATATGGTTTGAAACTCCTTACAGTACTCTTGGTTTTCCTGGCTGAATGTTGTTAATAACAGCAGCTTGTATTGAGCATTGATGCATTTGAAATATTTGGCTTTTTAACACTAAAACTCAAAAGAAGTTTGAGCAAATGTGCTATACATGCAGGAAAGAGAAACAAAAAGTCATGTCACAGAGACTAGCGGCAAAACATTTGCAATGGCATCAGCCTCATCTGTCTTTGTGGGCCTGCTTATCTGCACCACTTCTCTGCTTAATCCTCTTGCGTCTGTCACATATTTGTGTTTGTGTGCATCATCAGGGTTAGACTGACTGAGAGAGAGAAAACGAGGGATTGAAGGAGGAGGGTTGAGTCACTGAGGAGACGCTGGGTGTTCACGCTACACACATGCAGTCCTTTTCCTGTCGCTCACCTAGACATTATTTTCTCTTTCGAGCTGATATGTTGATGTTAGTTACCGCATTAGTGTGAAGACTTTTATGGTGATCAAACATGACGGCATCCCTTAGTGTTTGACATGAGCATGGGTAGAGAAGTTGCGGACAAGAGCATTTAAGTTCATCTTTTGTACCTACTACATCCTCATTCAGACGCTCCTGAAGACGTCTTGACCTCAAGTTCATTCAATAGGGCTGGGGATCGATTCAAATATCAAGAATCGATTCGATTCCGATTCTTAGGATTCAGAATCGATTATCACGATTCGATCTGATATTGATTTGGGTTACTGTTAATAAAACAGTTTTTTCAGCTGTTGCATGAATTATATGACTGTAGTTATGCAAAATATTACTACTAGTATTATATTGAGATTTAACAGCAAGTATTGCAGCTAATGATGCTGTAAGGCCCATCAGCTCCCAGAATGCTGATAGAACTGCTTTCAGAAACATCATGTGGGTCAGAATTACCAAACAGATCCAGGGAGGAAACAGAGACGGATGAAATCGCTTTTATTTTTCCCCCATTTATGAGAATTTGGTTTTTAAAATTTATGCAAATGTCCCCAAGACAGTATATAAAGCAAAGAAATATAGACAATTTATGCAATTATAACTGAAAACTTGAATGTTTTCATACCTTTAAACATATTTAAAGGCAAAAAAATGGCACCAGTTATTCTTGTGTCCAACAAAATATTCCTTTTTTATAAACAAAAAAGTACCAAAAGTTGTAATGTTGCATGTTTTTTTTTTTTTTTTAATTGATCTTTAGACATATGAATCGATTTTTAGGAATTAATATGAGAATCAATTTAAAATCGGAGAATCCATTTTTTTCAACACAGGCCTATCATTCAATGTGTTCAGTTTTCACCTGCGTCCAGTAAAATTAGGATTGACCTACAAACTGCAGATGCTACAGTCCAAACCAATCAGACCTGAAACATCTAAGATCTTATTTACGTCAACGTCAATGTCACAACAGCTCCTTAATATGTTTGCTTCTTTCTTTTTTTACATCTGTTGACCTGCAGAAAAATCTTCAGTCTATTTACTCTGATTATTTATTACTTCCATACGATGAACATAGTCTGCCAGTTCAAAGTGTTTGACAACATTTGACAACTTTTTTCTGCAAATATGTTCCCATAAATCAACAAGAGAATATAGATATCAGAACGAGGTTCTGGAAAATCACAGCGGGACCTTTTATTCACTTGTTCGTGATATTACAAGAAAATCCTTAAACAAAACTGTTGGCCTGTTTCTGACGATATAAGAAGACACTTTCTCTTCTGTTTGGAGACATCAGACTCGTTCTTACTTCCTTCTCTCTCCACAGCCATCAAGGTCAACTGTCAGGGCTCGTGTGGGATCTCCAGCAAAATGAACGACACCTCGTGGAACCTGGAAGAGCAGTACGTCAACAGCACGCTGTCTGTCGCTGACAAAGGTGATGACAATACATATCTACACGCAACTAAATATTTTCATCAAGACTCCAGCTGTCCATACAGATTTTTTTCTTTTCATGCACAGCTAAAAATATGAAAGAAACCTCTTTTGGCACAATTGCCTCTGTAAAAAGTGTATACATTGAAAGGTATGGTGTGAGATTATCTTAGAGAGTGTGCGACATGCACAGAGAGGTTTTTACATGTTTAACTAAATCTATTGTTGTAAAACTCATGGTTTTAGATGGATTTTGAAGCAAGACTTGAAATGAAGAGATCAATTGTTCATGACACATCTTCTCTGCGCGCTCCCGTTTCTGTTCTTCTTTTTGTATCCTATTATCTTCCAAAAATGGGCTAGAGCTGAGAAAAGAGGAGAGAGCAAGACACAGAGGGTGACACAGGATCACCACACACACACACACACACACACACACACACACACACACACACACACACACACACACATAAATCTTACATAAAGCCAGCAGCGCTGTGGCTGACTGATAATGCGGTATGCCACAAATGCTTGACAGTTAGAGGAGTGAAGACGAATGATGTCAGTGTCCTCTCCACATCCTGTCACAGTTCTCAGTCAACGACCATCAACTACTGAAGTCCATCTTGCTTTCATGGTCAGACTTGGGTCTAAGCTTCAGAACTGATGCATTTATTTTTTCACCAACGTTTTGCAGAATCATTGAGGGTTGCTCGCTTCTTCATTGTTACATAGTCCATTTATGGCCCTTTTCCACTAGTCCCGCCTCAGCTCGGTTCTACCCGCCACGGCCCCGTCTTGTGCTTTTGCACTAGGGCTGAGGCGGGGAGAGCCGCTCCAAGCCGATACTCTTTCTGTAACCATTCTGGCGAGGTTCTATCCGGGCTGAGCCGGGACTATTTCTGACGTCACCACCCTCCACGCCTCTGATTGGTCGGGGGGCGGGGCCGGCAGACGTTTGAATCAGGAAGCGGGAGTCAGCGCGAGCGCGACTCACGGCTCGTGGCGATTTTATTATAAAGCGCAAAACGTCTGTTTGGTGATCCAACTCTGAGGTGCAGATGTTCATAAACCTGGTGGCTGAGGAGAGAATTAAAAAAGGGATGTAGACGGGCTGTTTTACTCTCAGCCGCTCGCGGCTCCAGCTGATTTCTCATCAGCGCCGACATGAACAAAGGTGTTGCGCAATCGAGTACGTCACAGCAGCTTCACCACAACCTGCCCACTTCTCCCCTGGATGTGGAAAAACAAACGGGGACAAACGGGAAGAGGCGTGATGAGCCGAGTCGGGCCGAGTAAGAACTAGTGGAAAAGGGCCATAAAGCACTATTTCTCTATAAAAAGAATTAAAGAGCCACAAAGGCAAGTGTTAAACTTTAAGTCTGTTCCAGTTAAGTACTTTGGGACCACAGAAAACTTTGTACACTTCATATTCCTGTTTGTTTTTTTAAATATTCCTAAAAACATGGTTATACTTTATATTTTGTTGTTGTCTTTTTTTTCTTGCGGATTCTTGAGCTTTTGCCTCAGTTTACTCCCCAGGTGTAGCAGGGCAGTCTGGGACGGGCTGTACTGGTCCACATGATGACGCAGTGTGTTGAATGTTCAAACATGGGAACGTAAAACCAGCACTTAAATCAAAGCTTGGAAACATTAATAAAGCATTGTCTGTAATTGCAAAGTACAATGTGACTGACTCTTGCATACTAGCTTTTTCATTTGTCCATTATTGAAGGTGTAGATTGTAACAGAAACGAAGAGGCTACATACAGTAGTCAGAGTTCTTCGGTCGTCATGTAACCTGTGAACTTTTAGCTTTTTTTTAGAGTAGTAATAGTGAAACCAACAGTTTTTTGGCAGCGGAATATTGTTGACTCTGAACTTTGGAAGATAACAATCCAGTTGCTTTATTCTCATTTTAAACTGTGTGCCTCATTACATGTTCATTATGTTAGTGGGTTTATGGAGAAGATTGGATTAAAAAGGCTTAATGTCTCAGTACTGAAATAGTTTGAGCCACTGCATGTTCTAGATTTTACAAAAGATTGTCCTGTGTTGTCCTTGCACGACTGACTTTGTGATGTAGTAGGCTTTATGTTTATTTGCATATGGAGCAAGTCATTTTGTCACAAGTTGTCTCTTAAGACACATTTGGAAATTCATTTTGGTGGCAGGTTTAATTAAGCCACCGTGGGCGCATGATAACTCAAAGTCTGACCGGCGCCAAAGTATTCAAAAATATGTAGTATCACCGCTGGAAGAGGTGGATTGGTCAAAAAAAGTATTTACATTGGTCCAAAACTTAACTTAGCAAACTTGATATGTCAAAGTAACATTTATATAATTGACAGAATGCAGGTTTTCCCAGCCAAAGCTAGCATTATAACATAAAATCTTCAATTTGTGAATTAGTTTGAACTGTTTAACAAACTAAGAAAGTTTGCTGCATACCATAATGCAGTTGGGCTTTACTGTACACCGCTCACAGCAGTCATGTGAATGCTCCCTGTTTCCCACCCATTCATCCTCTACCACTCCTCTATCACACTCTACCACCTCTATCCAGGGTTGGGTCACTTCTAGGGCTGGGGATCGATTCAAATGTCAAGAATCGATTCGATTCCGATACTTAAGATTCAGAATTGATTATCACGATTCGATTCGATCCAATTCGATCCGATATTGATTTGGGTTACGGTTAATAAAACAGTTTTTTCAGTTGTTGCATGAATTATAAGACTGTGTAGTTATGCAACATATTAATACTAGTATTATATTGAGATTAAACAGCAAGTATTAGCAGCTAATGATGCTGTAAGGACCAATCAGCTCCCAGAATGCTGATAGAACTGAAACAGAAACATCATGTGGGTCAGAATTACCAAACAGATCCAGGGCAGCAAACAGAGGACGAAAGAAATCGCTTTTATTTTTTCCCCATTTATGAGAATTTGGTTTTCAATATTTATGCAAATGTAACCCCAAGACAGTATAAAGCAAATAAATATTGACAATTTATGCAATTATAACTGAACACTTTAATGTTTTCATACCTTTAAACATATTTAAAGGCAAAAACATGGCACCAGTTATTCTCGTGTCCAACACAATATTCCTTTTTTGGGCATAAACAAAAAAGTACCAAAAGTTGTAATGTAATGATGAATTTTTTAAAAAATTTTAATTTTTTTTTTTTTTTTTAAATCGATCTTTAGACATATGAATCGATTTTTAGGAATTAATATGAGAATCGATTTAAAATCGGAGAATCGATCTTTTCAACACAGGCCTAGTCACTTCTTCCAGCTCACCTGGGGGTGTACCGAGGTCTTCCTCAGGCCAGCCGGGAGACATAATCCCTCCAGCATGCCCGGCTCTTCCCTGGGGCGTACCCGGAAACCCTCCAGGACAAACCACCTCAGCTGGCTCCTCTCCATGTGGAGGAGCAGCGGCTCTACTCTGAGCCCCACCCGTACGTCTGAGGTTCTCACCCTCTCAAAGGAAGAGCCCAGACACCCTGCGGAGGAAGCTCATTTCCGCCTCTTTTATCTGCGATCTTATTCTTTCGGTCACTACCCACAGCTCATGACCATGGGTGAGGGTGGGAACATCGAGTGTGCAGTGACAGGAAAGGTGCACCAAGTTACGTGAATAAACAAATCTGCATGTGACAACTGTTCACAGGCTTACCGTCTGTTGGAAAACAACATTCCCCGGCTAAGACTAAGATAAGGGAAAGAGATGATTTGATAAATGACTTTATGTCAGTTGTCTTGACACAGTCCAAGCAGATTTCTTTTATGCATTGCTGGCCCTGTTGGCCTCCTGCTGGTTGGCTCAGTAAACCAGCTCTAGTTCAGCTATACCAGTGATTCTTAACCATAGGGCCGGGGCCCACACTTGGGCCGCGAGCGCCATCTAGTGGGCCGCGAAAAAAAAATCAGTTTTGTACCTGTGGGCCGCGAGGGCCGCGGGACTGCATAGCAACGTGTGATAGTAAGAGAAATGGTGTGTATTTACAGAGAAAATCCTTCATTTTGCACAGAGTAGGTTTAGATCCGCCAGGATTAGGGATCGATTAATTGGGTCTGCGCCCAGAGCGAGCGAGCGCGGCGTGAGCATATATCCCGGCGCATCCCCGCGGCCGGGGAGGTCGGCTGAGGCTGCCGCTCGGGCGGTGGGCTCCATCGTTACTGCTGAAGGATGGTAGATGTAGATGCGTGGGCTGTCGTGTCTGCTGGACTGGACTGTTCAAGCTTTCGAAAAAGCATGGGAAAGTAACTGGTGCAGCGCGACCAGAGAGCTGCGGTGCGGGCTGTGCCCGTCGCAGCTGATCAGGCTCGGATGAACCCGACACACTGAGTCCTGACAACTTATTAATGTAAATAACTTAAAGTAAAATCAAACTAAGTTTTGTCCTCGCTGTATTTTTAAATATGCAACCCGGAATGGACAGATTCATCCTGGTTCAGTCTTCCCACTGGGACAAAACCAGTGTCTCATACGTTCAGAGACCGTGGCGTTCAAAGTGCGAAAGTGAAACGCCACTGAAACAAAACACAAAGTTTTTCATCAAACATATCCACTCAAGTCTGAACTGAAGTCACAGAAAATAAACTGACCATCTTAAAACATCCTGCCCATGTTTGGGTCCAGATACAGCTGTGAAACAGCTTTCTCCACAGTGAACATTATTAAAACTAAATATCGTTTCAGGCTCATCAATGAGCACCTCCACATATGAGAACCTGACACCATCCAGCCCAGATTTAAAGTCCTGACAGAAGAAATTAGAGCTCAGTTCTCTCACTGAACGACAGAAAGTGGGGGCATAAGATTATAAGAGGGGAAGAAAGAAAAACTGCAAAACTGTTAAATTGTTAAGATGTGTTTATATTAATTTAGTATAAAAATGTGTTGAGACAATTAACAAAGAAAAGGGGAAATTCAAACTGCTGGTAGAGAAATAAAATAAGATAGCATTTGAAAAATAAAATAAAATCTACTTTATTTTTAAGAGAAAAAAATATGTTTAATTCAAGTTAAACATGTTAATTGGCAAATATGTACTTTTTTTAATATAACAGTCAGATACAGATGTTGATACAACTATGAGGCTACTTGAATATACACACACACACACACACACACACACACACACACACACACACACACACACACACACACACACACACACACACACACATATATATATATTATATATTATATATATATATATATATATATATATATATATATATATATATATATATATATATATATATATATATATATATATATATATATATATATATATATATTATGATGTTCTGGACCTTCGCTTGAGTAAATTTTCTCTAAATGGACCTCTTAAAGTTTTAGTTGAATACCCCTGCTATACAGTGTTTATATTTAATGGGCCCCGGGCCACTCTGTACTGAAAAAATTGGGCCCCAAGGTCAGAAAGGTTAAGAACCCCTGAGCTATACCTTGTTGGTAGCTAGACCTGGGCCCCCGCTTTGACATCTACTCCAGATCGGGCCAGCTGTTCTATGAAATCCTCCTGGGCTGAGGTGGTGCATGGGACTGAGACCTACCGGCAGTACGGGAGTTGAGGGGGGATGAGGGGGGATGGCATCCCCCCCTGAAATAAAAACGGTCAAAATCATCCCCCCTGCAAAACTGGAATGGGATGGAAACCCCCTTTCCATCCCTTATGTCATTATGAAATGACATAAGGGATGGAAAGGGGGTTTCCATCCCTTATGTCATTTCATCAATGAATGTGGTTTTACTGCTATTTCAACATTTAGAGTCATCACCAGAAAAATAACACCAGAAAAATAACTTATTTGACAAGTGGGACAAGATTTATCTTGTCATTACAAGCAAAAAAATCTTGTTCCACTGGCAGATTTGTCTACTTATTTTAAGTGAAAATCTACTTGAAACAGGTGAAAATTGTTGTTTTTTCCAGTGATGAGTCTTGTTTTAAGTGTAATGAGATTTTTTTTACTAAAATGAGACATTTTAACTAGAAATAAGACAAATATTCTCGTTAAGATTTTGAGTTTTTGCAGTGATCCATTTTACTTATCCTGTGAAGGACAGAGTCATATTGATAAGTTCAGAAAAGTGTTTTTTATTGTTGTGTTTTGATGTATTTGATGTAAGCCCAGTGGATATTTAAAGCTTACAGAAGGCTGCATTTAACTGCTGCTATGTCATTCCTGCAGTATTTCTGCAGGTGTTTTGGTCAGTGCTATTATTTGTAATATATTATAATATTTGTAATCAGCACAAATTATCTGTTCCCATATGATAAAATCCATCATCCCCCCTGATTTTCTTTTACAACTCGAGTACTGCCTACCGGGGTGAAGTCATGGTGCAGTCCTGCCTTGAACTTTCCAGTCATTTTGCACCTCTTCTAAATGACGCTGGGTCACCTGTCAGATGCTGAAAGAATCTGAAGCTGAAGGAGACGGTGCTTTAAAATCTTTAATCCGTCAGAAGCAAAAGGGAATGCTGCTGCGGATGCTGCTCCCATGCTGCGTGTCCTCAGCATGCAAGTGAAGAGAACGTAAGCTTTGCATCCGACACAAAGAAACCCCCTGAAAGCGAGGAGTCTTCAAATTGCAGGCCATTATTTCCCCATTCAACACTGATTATCGGCAATTCCACGATCAGGAACGTGCGTTACTTTAGTTCACACACTGCTTTCCCTGTGCCACATCTGTTATCTTACAAAAGCTCCTGGAATTACTGCCGGCTCTTTCCCCATTACTGTCCTGAATCACTGTTCAGGACTGACACTCCATCACGGACAATGGACAGACTTTGAGCAAGATGACCAAATCTGATTTTAGCCAGCTCATTAATTTTCTAAAACAGTTAGGAAAATCTCTCTTCATATCTGATCCTCGTTGCACTTTTGATATTAGTATTAGTATCCGGTAACATATATTTTATTGATCATTCTAACTTTTTCTGGACTCACTGGACCGTTTAAACGTTGATTATTTTGATTATTCCTTTAAACTGACTTGGTAGTAGGGCATTGTCTTCACAATCTACCACTCAAATCTATTGATCACCCCATGTCCCATTTTCAGCTATAGGTCTTTAATATTCTAACTCATCCTCAATGAGGATGTCACAGAAACTCTTTTTTGTTGTGGTGTATCGTCCACCTGGTTCTTTCCCAGAGTTTCTCTTTGAATTCTTAGATTTTTTTCTTTTTTTTTTTTACTTTGTGTTGAATACAAATAGTTATTATAGGATATGTAAACATCCACATGGATGCTGAAAAATATTCCCTGAGTGTTAACTTTAGGTCCATGTTAGACTCTATTGGCTTATGGCAAAATGTACATGGGCCTACTCATTATTTTCTTCATGGCCTTGATTTTGTTTTCATATACGGCATAGAAATTGAACAACTGAAAGTATTTGCTCACAACCCAGACATTTTTAATAACCTTTGAATTTACATTAATTAACTACACTGCATGTCAGTGGAAAATCTTCCATCTATCAGAGGGTGTTTTAGATAAATTTAATGACAGTTTCGTTGTCCATTTCCTCCTTGACAAATACTGATAGCATCAATGGTGACTTGGATTTTGCACAGGTTGATTGTCTTGTCAAGAGCATTATAACCTTGATGCGTACAACACCATTAAGCCATGTATTCCTTTAACTCTCAGTAGTAATGCTTGTATTAGCTTTTTCACAAATACGTTTTTTTCCTAAAAAGAGAAAATTTGTGGCACTTTTCACTCTCCTGCCATAGGGTGTTAAGTCAAGTGAAGAGTTTTTTTCTTGTGGGGGGGCTTTAACTTGATTAATGGCTGGACTGTGTCTGCTCTTTGAGCTGGCAATAACAATAGCTTCTTCTAAACCATCAACATGCTGCGGCGAGAGTTCTGATAAAAATTATCAGGAGAGACCATATTTCCCCAATCTCAGCTTCAATTTGGTGCCTCCTGTCCAATACATAATTTAAAATGATTCTTCTCCTCACATATAAAGCCCTTAAGGGCCCAGCTCCTTCTTATATCAAGGAAATGATCTCATACAGAGCTCTAGCTTGGTAAAGTGGAAACACAGTGGGGGCAGCCTCCCACAAACCAAAACAAACACAATGAGTGCTGAGGGAGGGTTAAGGAGGAGTCGGCTTGTTTTATTGATGATTTAGTTTAGTTTAGTTTAGTTTATTTTGTTTTGGTCATTTACATTTTAGGATGTTTGCATATACACACTGTATATGTATACACACAGGTATAAATATATATATTATATATATGTACACATTTCCTTTTTTTTTTTTTTTTTTTTTGACCAAAAAGGTATAGGCTGAAGCCTCATGGCTTATTTTGCCTATCCTTTTCAACAAAAGGCAGACTACAGAAACAAAAAGATACTAATAAGAAGAAAACGAAACGAACGAACAAAACAAAGAAAATGAACAAAGAAGAGAAGAAAATAAATGTGGTCACTCACGATTGAGGACAGCTGCAGGAGGAAAGTTGCATAATTTAGACAGTTTAATATGAAGATAATTTATATTAGTGTTCTATATTTATCTATTATTTTAGATTTATAATTTTTTTTTAATTTGTAAATTGAGCTATGATTGTTGATTAGAAGTGATATCATCCAGATAATTTACCCACGTCATCATGCAGTTTGTGTGTGAAACCCATAAGTTATAAAATGGCAAGCATCAAATTATCAGATAAGTAAGGTGAAGTAAAATATACATTAACCTAGAGGATTTGTATTGAAATGCGATATTAAATGTGCTAGATTGCATCACTTTGACAATATCATATTTATGAAACACTCAGTAATGTCTCCTATGAACTGAAAGGGTCATGAACTATGAATTTTAAGAGAGAGAGAGACTTGAGAAATTGGAAACTTTTTGAGAGGTTTTTAGTGCTTTTAAATATGTCCTTACCAGACTGCTGTCAAGATTGTTTTTGCAGGTTCAGTGATCAAATTCAAGATCATTTTGTTGTTGTCTTTGTTTGCTGATATGAGCATATTCAGTGGCAGCTTTGTGTTAGTTACCACACTTTTTTTTAAGCAGCAAACATGATGCAAGTGAACGCACGCACGGACACACACCGTACGCACGCATGCAGGAAACGTAGATTAGTGGAAAAAGTTGTGCCCGTCTCTAATGAGGTGAGACATGTTGCTGTCTGGAAGAATTTAATTGGGTGATGAGCTCATCTGGAGAATTAATAAGCTGCTTGGCTCAAGGTGCTCCAAGTGTGACAGGAACAGAAAGACCCGTATCTGTCCGTCCCGGTTATCAATTAAACTGATCTTGCAAAGTAAACAATGCACATAGTTGATGCAGCTAGAAGTACTACGGTATATCAAATAGACATAATAAGTACGTTTTTGTACATATTGTTGGTTTGGAGAATGATTCCAGCATTTCTTAGATACTTTGATGATTTTCTTGCCTTGACTTTTGTGGCAGATATTACAATTTAGTGTTTATCGGAACAACTAATTGGAGCAAAACACAAAAGGAAATTGAACTCTTTATGGTTGAAGCCAGCTGGTATTGTCTAATGTCTAATGTCTAATTTTCTCTCTACAATCTACTCACTAAAAATTCATTTACAGGCTGTTTATTTTAAGTGGCACAAAGGAACTTAAAACAAAAAACCAACCCAGTAAATTAACTTTAGTAGGGTTGGGAGGTCATAAGCAAATATTCCTCAAAATGAAATTCAAACTCTATTAAAGTTAAAAAGAAAACTCCTGCACACCTTCTTCTTCTTCTCACCGTACACTTGTTTATTAAGCCTAATAAACAAGTGTACGGTGAGAGGAAGGTGGGCGGGAGTTTTCTTTTTAAATTTGGCTGCAGCTTTCCTTCTCCGACGCACCTTTCTGCAAATCCAGTGTGCAAAAAGTTTTCCACTTCGGAAACTCTATTAAAGTAAAAAAAAAAAAGGTTTCAAAAGTCATTTTTTTCTTCCATTAACCCCTCCTCATATTTAAGTTTACACCTGCTTGAACTCTTCGAAATGTTACTAAAAAAAACTGTTGTATATTTTTTTTAAAGGCTATTAAAAAGACATCTGTGCTCCACTGTCACTTTCCTCCAGAACAATGAATGGATCGTGGGCTTTTTAGCCGCCCCCTCGCTAACACTGCCCTTCTCTTGTAGACTATTGCTGAGTTCATCTCTGTCCAGACAAATTCTTTATAACTTTTAATAAGAACCTCAGTGGAAAGCTGTTTGAGGAAACTACGCCTCAATTTAAAACTAAACCTTTTTTCAATAGTGTAATATACTGCTAATATGAATGAATTGAATGAATGAATGAATTATTTTATTTTTGTGTCCGGACATTTAAATGACCCATCCCTCATGGGGTTACACAGACACATTAATTACATCAAAATATAACATTCCGGTGTGTAAACCAACTACTTCCATCTACAAATTATGATAATAAGCAGCAAAATAATAATAATAATAATAAATCAAATTAAAATTAAAAAAAAATAAAATAAAATATCACACACTAGAAAATGAACAAAAAAATGCAAAAAAAAAATAATACAAAAAGAATACACCCACAGAAATACCGACCCACACGCACACAGCCCCCCCATACCCAAGTCCTAATAAGTAGGCTAATAAGTAAGATAAGCTCCTGCATGTCTTAACTAAAAGGCCAGGCTTTACAAAGTGATAGTGATCTGTACATGTTGTGACACTGCAAAACAAAAGCACCAAGGCTTCGTTTGATCAGTGCTGGCTTGTAAATCTTAATGTTACAAACAACAATCTAATCTTTTCAAGGTACATGTTTCAGCTGATATAAATCATACCATTTACCGGTTTCTTCAAGGCTGAATGGTTTGCTTTGAGTTACTGGTTTCACTATTTAAGACTCAGCTCAATTTTCTTTGAACAGCAAAGCCTGTTAGTGGGAGAAACCTCATCCACTGGGAAAGTAGGTGCCCTGAAGGCCCAGAGTCTCACAGGAATGTTTGCAAAGGGATGTTAATAAATACACTAAAACTGACAGTAAACCCTGAGAAATGGCATCAGATGTTCACTTCCAATGACAATTGTTCTAGTTTCTTCTAAATCTCCATCTACAGTGCAGCTGATGAACTGTTTTCTTTTACAGGAATTCTGGCGCCAGGTGAACACAGTTTCCCATTCCAGTTCGTCATTCCAGGTAAGTTTAACCCTTTGACCTCAGTCCTATTTTCTAGGCATGCCCCTCACTTCTTTTAAATCTTTTCTTTTTTTTTTAATTTTCTTTATTATTATTATCCTCACATCTTACATTACACAGCTGGTGTACAATTGGTTTACAATTATTGTCAGGGAGAAAGAAAAACATCAGCATGTCAAAACATAGCTGTTGCCCTATAGTTGTGTAATGTTGAAAGAAACAAAACCTGCATATATTTATATTTTTTAAGGTAAAACGAACAAACAGAACTAACTAAAGACAAACACGCACAAAAAAAAAAAAGGGGGGGGGGAACAATGATGAATCAAAACAGGATGCGTTGCAGGGAGACCAAACTACAATATTATAAGGGTTTGGATATACACACACATAAAATGATGTACGTATAAAACGCATGAAACCTGGCAGTCCTTCAAACCAACAGAGAATTGACCAAGAAAGTAAAGGCGGGAATATACTCTACGCAGGTGGCTGCGTATCCTGCGTACCCTGCAAACGTGTCTGTTCATGCTCCACTGCGTACCTCGCGCTGACCTCGCGTACCACCCGAGTAGAGCCTGTCATACCGATGGTGACCGATAGGGGGCAGTAAGCAGAGCAACAGTTGGAAAAGCTACTTATATTAAGTAGCAGAAGTAGTAGCAGCAGCAGCGGTAGCCGATTAGAAAAACAAACACTTTTACAGGACAATATTGGATGATGTAGGAGATTATAACATCGTGTGAATGTGTGTGAATGTGTATGAATGTTTGGTGGTGGTCAGAGGGGCCGTTTGGCGCGATATGGCAGCCACGCTTCCGTCAGTCTGCAGGGCAGCTGCGGCTACAAACGGAGCTACCGGGAGGATGTGTGTGAATGAATAATGATCTCTGTAAAGCTCTGGGAGCCTTGAAGGAGCGATATAAAACCACAGCATTATTATTATTATTACTCTTTATTAATTTGTATTACTTATTTATATTACTGTTTTACCCCCTTCCCTGTATGTGTGTGTGTGTTGCTGCTACGTGAGTTTCCCCGTTGAGGGAGTAATAAAGGACTATTTTATCTTATCTTATTATTATTGCTTATTATCAAAAGTGGATAGTCTTTCCAGACTAATTTATCCAGCATTCTCCTTACCCATCTCAACAAGAATGACCAAACAATAAATCCAGTTAATTTTAGGTTCATATGGAGAAGTAGATGTCAATATATAAGAAAGATTAACATGGTAAAAAAATGTATTGTTCCTAATATGATTCCAAGTCATTCATTCATTCATTTGCAAGTCATTCAATAGTATTTTTATTGAAAAACAGAGTATTTCAAATAAAATAAGTCCCGTCAATTGACTCCTGGCTCCCGGCACCGCTTCCTCCCGGCTCCGGGAGGCACCGAGGCTCGGCGCGTACCTCCGCCGGGGCTCGGCCGCCGGGGCTCCGCCGGGGGTCCGTCGGGGGTCGGCCGACCCCCGGCGGCCGAGGCTCGGCGGCCGGGGCTCGGTGGCCGGGGCTCGGCATCCGCGGTACTCCCGGGGACTCTAGTCCCGCAGCACCAGTGAGTATTTTGACCGGAGAGATTATAAAATACCGGACTTCGGCATATTTTACCGGACAACGGAAACCCTGGGGGGAAGTTAAATATTGCATAAATATATGCACGGGGAACTTTCTCCAGGGGAGAGCAGCAGTGCCAGCCGGGATCAGACCGGGAACAGCGATACTAGCGGCCAGAGCGAGAACTGCAGGTCGCGTACGCGTTCAGTGTCTTTTTGAGAACGTGCACGTCGACGCGTCAAATGTACGCAGGATACGCAGGATACGCGAGACGTGACGTCACGCGTATCCTGCGTCTCGCGTACGCGTTCTGAACTGCAAGTATAAACGCGGCTTAAGTGAGTGGAGACAAGTAATTTAGTTTCTACATAACTGTGACTTTTGTATATAGGGGACCCATTTTGACCATGACCTTGTGAATTTGTCCATTTGTAGCCGAAGTGAGAAAGTAATCCTTTCCATTTTATATATTTCATTAACAATATCAGTCCATTCCTCCATTGTGGGGGGGTCAGGATGCAGCCAGTGACGTGTGATGGTTTTCTTGCCAGCAGAAATCACAGCACCAAATAGATATTTGTTGAGATGTCCTGTGAGAAAATTAGTTTCTCCCAGAATAAAAGTTTTGAAATGATATGGTATTTTCATATGAAACATGTTTTCTAATATTTTGTGCATCTCTTACCAAAAACGTACAATTACTGGACATTCCCAAAATGTTAAATCTTTTCTAACAGAAAAACAGTCTGGTGACGTCAGTGAAAGAAACACGCAAGTGATAACCTTTCTGCAGACTTACAAGGTGTTTCGCTCCCGGACATTTTTGCAGCAAGTGCAGACGAGTCACACTCACATCTGTGGTACCGTCTCCCACCTCGTGAGCTGGGAGACATTACGCAGTTAATGTTCCAAAGTTCTGGGTGGATTAAGCTGATCATGATACATCTATGAGGCAATACGTGTCACCCTTCCACAAACGCACTTCTGGTGCTGTTAAATCAACATGTTCAAGATCAAGATGACTTTATTAATACCCGTAGGTAGATTTGTTTTGCAGTAGATGGAAGAAGGCATCTCACACACAATCTTTACAGACATTAATTTGACACAGGACAAATACAGAGAACAGGTTTAAGACAGCACAAGACAGACTCACAATGCTCACTGAAGAGGATAAAAGTAAATATTGCCCACAAGGCAAAGAACAATAAATAGAGGTAGAACCAAGGTTAGGGTTTCTAATAAATAGACATAAATAAGTTAATAGCAGGAAAGACCTCAGCAATAAGTAAGATGCGTTAGGATTTGTTTAAAAGAGTGACAGCAGCAGGGACAAAGCTGTTCCTATAGCATGTGGTCCTAGTTCTCAGGACTATGAATATTTACAATGAAAACAAAAGATAATAGCAAAAATACAAAGACTGAACATATCTGAGCCTGTGAGGGCATGCACTGCAGTTCTGTCTGGTAACTTACACCCTCTCATGTGTGTTCTGAATGATAATGCCCCAAGGTTATTTTTAGTCACTATCCTGTTGTGCAGTCAATGTTTAATTGTGCTCCAGGCCTCTCTGTTTCCCCCTGTTCACACTATCCTAATCTTGAGAACATAAGCATAGGCCATGTCACCAATCATGTAGTAATAATTGGTTCCATGCAGAATCAGGTGCTTTTTTATGTTGTGATTATGGTTTATGTTTATGTTGTATGTGGGTACTGATGGTTTCTTGTTGCTGGACTCGCTAGATCAGGAATGTCAAATGTGCGGCCCGTGGGCCGCATGCGGCCCGAGAGAGATTTTCATGCGCCCCGCGAGAAGTTTCCAACGCAAAAAAACGAAATGTTAATTTACTAAAAAGGAAGGCATAAATAATTGCCATGAACGGCAGCATATCCGATAATATATTTCTTCTACAAATCCATCGTTATTCCACAAAGAAAGCAGTTTTCAACACTTTTTTAGTTTTCTAGAATGCATTTCCCGATTTTATTTCTTTGTAGACGGTCGTTTATTTTTATGAACTGACTACTATTATATATTTTAGCAGGAAAAATATCACTGCTAAAAAAGATGATAGAAGATATTTATTCAGAGAATTTCAGTTTTGAATACGAGGATAGTGACAAAGTAAAACAGTTAAAAGAGAAGTGCTGACTTTTTCGGCACACTGGCGTAAATATCCGCACCAATTTTGAAAAATAAATACACTTAATTGTACTGGAAAAATCTCTAAATCACAAAGAAACACTCTCGGATGTAATAAGAAATATTTTGCTTTTAATGAAATTTCCTATAAAAAAAGCGAAATATAAAAAAAACATACTTGTTTCTGTTTATCTTTGTAAAATTATATTAAAAGTATCTTACATCATTTGAAAAAAAATGAGAAATTTCAAGAAAAGATCCTGAAGAAATATATTTTACATAATTAGAGTGTAAACAAAGTGCATATTCCTTTGAAATTAACTAAACTGATATTGGATTAGATAACAATAGTAAAAAAAAAGAATTAGAGAAAAAATTTTCCGCACCGTTTTTGTTATTTTGAGCGTGCGGCCCGCGAGAAAAAAATTGGTCAAATCCGGCCCGCCAAGCAAAATGAGTTTGACACCCCTGCGCTAGACCATCTTATTGCAAGGCAAACTTACCTTCGGGTACAATAAAGTTGAACTGAACTGAATCAATAATGTAATTCGGTTAAGATTTTGAACCTCATAGGTGGATGAGGCCCAAAAATGTGCAGTGCGCAGTTCAATGCCATCACATATACTGTAAATCTGTGAAGAGATGAATTACTGCAGCTGTTTCCACAACCTGTGTTTGAATGTTGTTGCATTTATGAAGCCTCTATATTACAGATAACTGACTTTTCTAAAAGCAAAGCTTCAAGAAGACAGGACTCGTGGACTGCTGCATGAGATGGATAGGATCTTAGTGGTAACTGAATGTAATAATATTCAACAAACATATATTAAATAATTGAAATATGAGAACATAAATAGTTGGAGTGATGGACACATTGAACCCCAGGATGCGGCTGAGGAACATGAGAACATCTCTGCGAGGGAGAGCTCTTTGTTGTTGGGAGAAGCTTTGCACCTCACACAAAACTGTGATCAGGTGGTTTAACATAATTTCTTATGACTAGCAAAGCTCAGTCATCTGGAGTCGAGGCATCAGGTGTTTTTCTAGCTTTATTCTTTGGAACAAAGGTGTTGAAAGATGCAGGTGTGACATGATGGATCCAAATAACTGAGGGATAAATCAGGTTTGATTAGATAGTGGATGAGTTTGTTCCACAGAGACATGTGGTACTCTGTTTTGTTTTTCTCTCTCTCTTATCCTCTGTAGATTAGTCCATGCACACAGTATTTTTGCTTTGGCACAAATAAAAAAAAAAAAAAATCAGATTGCCTGATGATCTGATTCCATCACCGAGCTGAGCCTTAAAGCCCACAAATGTCCTCCCACTTCACTGCTGATTTTATGTGTTAGAACTCGCCACTGATGTTGCCTGTGACTGAGCTGAGGAGATGTTTTTAAATGTTTAAGAATCGGAATCGAATCGATTCTTGACATTTGAATCGATCCCCAGCCCTATTTTGTCCCGCATCCTCAGGGAGTTTAAGATGTGTTTTAATGACGTTTTTAACCGTATTTTCTGAATCTTCCTCCGCCCGGGTTTTATTTCGATAGCCCACTAATCACTGATTTGTATATCCTGCTTGGTTATTTTTGTGCAGATTATTTGGGTGAGTTTCAGAACCTGCTGTGTGTTTCCTCTCTGCTGGATCTGAGCATCACTTCTGTCTGATAGGCTACTTTCCCCCAAAAGTGGTTATTTTTATCCTGCTCTTCTTAAATTTCCTACCCAACAGCCTTTCGTCCTGTTTCCCCCACCCTGCTCTGCTTTCCTCGGGTCACAAAAATGCAGACCTTGTTAAAGTCTGGACAAGAAATGCCAGCATCAGTCTGAGAGGCTGGCAGCTCTGATAGAGATCTGCTTGGATTAACATCACTCCTTTAGCTCGGTCTTCCCTGGTAGAGAGTAGCAACATGACATGTAGCCATATCTTTTTGGTTTTGCTTGTTTTTTTCCTGTTTCTGCTCCCTTTTCTGTGTTTCCATTTGATACATAAGAAACCTGTGGTTTGTGCCTGTGGTACTTTGTTACACTTAAGTGTCTGTAACGGTCAGTGTCTAAATCGCATTTTCTTCTCTAACCCATCAGCTGCTGTTCCCACTTCTTTCGAGGGACCCTTTGGAAAGATTGTTTACCGCTTGAGGGCGACCATTGACACGCCCCGCTTCTCCAAGGACTATAAAGCGCAGAAGCCCTTCTACTTGCTTAACCTTCTCAACCTCAACGTGGTGCCTGACATTGAAGTAAGTGTTTGCACCACATGTATTTTCTCTTGTCTGTCACCTTGTTGCTCGAGTTTCATCTGCTCACTTTGCTATTTTGCTGAGTAATTGCATAGAAAGAGTGGGAGAAAGTTAAATGTAGCACTGCTTTTTCTTTATTGATGAGGCATTTTTGTTTTTCACTTAATGCCAGAGTGAGATATCAATAATTTTCTCCTTTACTCCCACCGTCTGTGAATTTCTGGAACTTAGCAGCAGTAAATAATCAGTGCACCATCAGCTAACGAGGGCTTAAAATGACTTACAATGCCACAAATAAACAGAGGTGTCAAGTAACAAAGTACAAATACTTTGTTACCTTACTTAAGTAGACATTTTGGTTATCTATACTTCACTGGAGTAATTATTTTTCAGACGACTTTTTACTTTTATTCCTTACTTGGTGCTTGGCTTTCAGCTCCTCACCGAATACAAGATCCTGCAATGTTCCTAACGAAGTGTCTTTCATGACGCTAGCTGATGGAACTTGAACTGTATCCTCGTGTTTTGTCTCTAAACAGCAGAGATGTCAAGTAACGAAGTACAAATACTTCGTTACCTTACTTAAGTAGAAATTTTGGTTATCTATACTTGGTAATCTAGACGACTTTTTACTTTTACTCCTTACATTTTCACGCAATTATCTGTACTTTTTACTCCTTACATTTTAAAAACAGCCTTGTTACTCTATTTCATTTCGGCCTTTAAATAAAAACTATCCAGTTAAATTGCTCCATCCGGATAGAGTGAATTTGGTTGTGGTTGTTTCAGATGTTCTTGTCCAGTTTTGTTCTTACATCCGTTCCCTCAGATTCCTGCAACTAAACTTGGATGTACATTCCAATAAAGGTTAGGATAAATGATAACATGCCTCTGAAGTTTGACTTTTTGCACCATTACAATACTTATAGGCAACTAGTCATCATATCTCCTGCTCTCTGAAACACATGTTAATGCTCAATAGTACACATATATGGTTCTTTAATATATTTGCATTATACTAAGATGCATTCATTTTCAATGGCTTTTGTCCTTAATGGCTTTTTTCCCCCTTACATTACTTTTACTTTTATACATTAAGTAGTTTTGAAACCAGTACTTTTATACTTTTACTAGTAAAAAACTTGAGTTGATACTTCAACTTTTACAGGAGTATTTTTAAACTCTAGTATCTATACTTCTACCTGAGTAATGAATGTGAATACTGAAGACACCTCTGGAAATAAACAGACCCTTCCTCTCTGTCCCTGCAGTATCCGAGTTACGCTGTGACCACAAAGAAGTTCAGCTACCTTCTGGTGAAGACAGGGACTGTGATGCTGAAGGCTCGCAGTGATCTGAGGGGTTATGTCCCTGGTCAGGTCATCAAGTTAGCCACTGAGATCCACAACAAGTCTGGCAAAGACACCGGATACGTACTGGCCAGTCTCATACAGGTATGTTATAAAAAATGAAAAAAGAAAGAGATGTCCTTTTTTTGAAGGAGGGTTTAAGCACAGGATATAATAGTACTCAAAAATCAGGTTAAGTGCATACTCTGATGATAAACACCACCACATACTAAATCATGAACATGTTTATTTAATGGAAACTAAGCCAAAAATAGCAAAGACGTCACACAAACTATCAGGATGTGATTTTTCCCGTTATATCTATTATGGGGAATATTTCTTCTTAAAAACAAACTGGTTGTAAGTTATGCTTTAAGGTCTGTTTCTTTTGCCGCACCAGAAAGTGACGTATAAGACGAAGCGGCCGGTGTTTGATCTGCGGACCATCGCAGAGGTGGAGGGAGCCGGAGTGAAGGCCGGGAAACATGCAGAGTGGAGAGAGCAGATCATCGTCCCTCCTCTCCCTCAGTCCGCACTTGCCGGCTGCAGCCTCATAGACATCGAATATTTCATTCAGGTCAGAGCCTTGCGTGCCTGTGTTCGGTTTTTGAAATTAATCACAAGTTTGTGGGTCTGTGAACCATGAAAACTTTAGCTGCTGGTTTTAAACTCTCAGTGTACATTTTTGGCTGTTTGTAGCTTATATTTTGAGAGACCTGCTGCCTACATGCTAGCAAACATACTCCTTTTATGTTGTATTGATTTAGTCCGGGTTGGAATTACTGAATAATTGATTATGTACACTCAAACCTGCACTTGAGTACTCTTCTAGCTATTATAGTAATATTATTATGATTATTTTGGTTGTTTTAAGCTGTTTTTGATTTTAGTTTTGCAATTTTCCATTTTTTTTTTAAATGTCATGATGAAGGAAGGCTGCATCCTTATTAAAAAAAAAAAAAAAAAACATTGATATACTTCCACCAGCCCTCCCCTTTGACATGCAACTGTAGTTGTTTAGTCGTGTAATCGCTCATCGTTTATTAACCATTATGTCTGGAGAATAGTGAGAAAGCACCATAGACAAATACAAATATCCAGAAGTGTTGTTTTCACCAGTTAATTTGGAAAATAGGTCACGTGAGGGACTTTGTAACAGTAGATTTTAATTAGATTGTAAATTTAACCCACCTACACTGTAATGAGACCAACTGTGATAAGCTTTAACTGCTGCTCCCTTCATGAATCCCTCCTCGTGTGACAGGTGTCACTAAAGTCTCCAGAGGCGGTTGTCACGTTACCCATCTATATTGGGAACATTGCTGTGAACTTGTCTCCATCGAGGCTCATGCCCAGCAGCCCAGTCCCTGCTGCTGCGGCAGGGGTGACACCCAGCGCGCCACCGGTGGAGTTCCCAGATTACCCAGAGGACGAACTGTGCGCCGGGGGCATCGTTAGTGAGGAGCTACCCACCAAAAGTCACTCTCAGCAGGATCCCACAGGGCAGCAGGTCACCATGTCCCCCAGCGCCTTCAGCCACGCTCCCGGTGCGGCGCTGCCTCCCTGCCACGGGCGACCCAATGCGTCCGCACCCCTGTTCTGCGTTTCAACTGGAGCCACCATACCTTTCTTCACAGAGGGAAATGTGACGCCGGTCCCCACTTCCTGCTCTCTCATTCTCCCTCCAGAGTACAGCAGCTGGGACTACCCTCAAGGTTAGAAGAAATAAACACATTGACTAACGTGATATCAGCTGAAACGGTGACTAGCTGTCCGTGAGTCATCCTTGTACGTGCTCAAGCTTTTATTCTTACATTTCAATCTACAATTAGTTGTGACTTACTATGAAAAATCTGTACCTACCCTTGCTGATGCAGTGTAAGCAGTGAGTCATTAGGACTGTGGACTAGGCCTGTTTTGAAAAAATCGATTTCCCAATTCTAAATCGATTCTCATATTCATTCCTAAAAATCGATTCATATGTCTAAAGATCGATTTTCTTTTTTTTTTTTTAATTTTATTTATTTATGTATTTTTTTTTTCATCATTACAACTTTTGGTTATTTTTTTGTTTATCCCCAAAAAAGGAATGTTTTGTTGGACACGAGAATAACTGGTGCCATGTTTTTGCCTTTAAATATGTTTAAAGGTATGAAAACATTAAAGTGTTAGGTTATAATTGCATAAATTGTTTATATTTCATTACTTTATATACTGTCTTGGGGTTACATTTGCAAAAAATGATAAAAACCAAATGCTCAAAAATTAAAAACCAAAATAGACCGAAAATGGAACAAATAAAAACGGAATGTGGGTAAAAAACGATTTCATCCGTCTCTGTTTCCTCCCTGGATCTATTTGATAATTCTGACCCACGATGTTTCTGAAAGCAGTTCTATCAGCATTCTGGGAGCTGATTGGTCCTTACAGCATCATTAGCTGCAATACTTGCTGTTGAATCTCAATATAATACTAGTATTAATATGTATGCATAAATACAGTCATATCATTCATGCAACAGCTCAAAAAACAGTTTTAATAACACTAACCCAAATCAATATCGGAATCGAATCGGATCAAATGTTGATAATCGATTCTGAATCTTAAGAATCGGAATCGAATCGATTCTTGACATTTGAATCGATCCCCAGCCCTAGTGTGGACGGTAGGACTTCCCAGAAACTTCCCACTGAAAGTTAAACTGGAATTTTGGAAATTTTCAAACTGAAAAATTTCCATGAGAATTAACTGGAATTAAAATGATTTAACAATAATGTATGTTAATAAATTGAAAGTTTGTGGTCTACAAACTTAAAAGTCAGTGATACCGGTATCAGATTGATGAAGCCGTGAATCGTATGCATATTTTATTTGAAAATGGCTTTTAATCTGTCAAAGACACTTGTTTGGCTCCTCAAAGTCCTTCAAGTCCCTCTTGCAACCCTCTACTTTTTTTCCTTCTTTTTGTTTGCATATATATTTTGTCAGTGTATATGCATTTAAATCTTTGCAGCAGTTAGCATTTCGTGCATGGGTGTGTGTAAAAGTGAACGCGTCCTTCACCAGACGTCTTTGACGGACTGATCAAACAGACTTTATTAAGAGATGAAACCCTGATTCTGCCAGAGAGGATGTTCCACTGATGTGAAACATTCTCAGTAAAAGCTCCCAATAATGCCCAAACTGACTAGAGCAGGGGTCGGCAACCCAAAATGTTGAAGGAGCCGTATTGGACCAAAAACACAAAAAAAACAAATATGTCTGGAGCCGCAAAAAATGAAAAGTCTTGTATAAGCCTTAGAATGAAGGCAACACATGCTGCATGTTTCTATATTAGTTATAACGAGCTCCTCAGCTGCAAATGTAGCATGAAAATGTCTTTCCACATGACTCTTTTTGTTATTGGACTTCTCGCTACAGAGCAAACATTCAGGCAAGGAATGCAAAATGATTCGCTCCAAGAAACGTTGAATCCTCTACGAAAGAGTATCAGGGCTGTGCAGGAGAAAAAATATTTCAGAGGGGAAGATTTTTTTTTTATTTTGCACTTCGAGAAAAAAGTCGAAATGTCGAGATTAATGTTGAAATACAATTTCAAGAATAAAGTCCAAATTTTGCCTTTTTTCTCAACATTTCAACTTTATTCAAGAAATTTTGACTTTTTTCTCGACATTTCAACTTTTTTCTCGAGATTTTGACTTTTTTCTCAAATTGTATTACAACATTAATCTTGAAAATTCGACTTTTTTCTTATCATTTCAACTTTTTTCTCGGAATTTCGACTTTTTTCTCGACATTCCGACTTTTTTCTCGACATTTCAACTTTTTTCTCGACATTTCAACTTTTTTCTTGACTTTTCGACTTTTTTCTCGAAGTGCACAATGAAAAAAAATCCCTCCCTCTCAAATATTTTTTCTCCTGCATGGCACTGATACTCTTTCGTACAAATCTTTGTTAACAGAAATGTTGAAATGTAATATTTATTCTACACATTTTTACAGCATTAGAAAACGTTAAGAATGTTTGTGTCATGTTTGTCCTCCTACAGAAACCATATGAAAACAAAAAATGTATTTCCCTCCCTCATCGATTTCCATTTTCAAACATTTTTGAAAAGCTCCAGGAGCCACTAGGGCGGCGCTAAAGAGCCGCATGCGGCTCTAGAGCCGCGGGTTGCCGACCCCTGGACTAGAGTAATGAAAACTGATTATTCGTGCACCATAAAGTTAGCAGGTGGTTGGTTGAACTGACTTTGTTATATTTTGCGTCTATCTGATAGTAATTGTACTCTGTAATTGTCTTCGGCTCCCTGTTTTAGACTCTGTTGTCTTTGTGCATTACAGAGCCCCCGCCCACATACGAGGAAAGCTGCAGTACAGTGAACTCCAGTTTTACCAGCGGAGAGTAGAGGAGAAGCAGCTGTGAGTCATCACGGCCGTGCCCACCCACATCTGGCTGCACTCCCCTGTCAGCAAGTCCAGACAAAGACATGGCAGGATGACAAAAGATGGAAGACAACGCCATCTTCCACACGCCATGAAGATTGTTTCTTTGTTCTCTTATGAGTGGGAAAAAAGGGATGAATTCTTATTATAATAAGAATTTTAGTTTCACCTCATGTCCCACTAGGAAATGTCAGAAAGGGTGAGCATCACTGTGCCTAAAAAGAGTAATTTATGATTGTTACACAGCATTTAGGATGTTCAGTGACTGAATATTTTTGATTGTTGTAGTAGGTCTGTTGCGCCGCCCCCCCAACACATTGCTGCATCTGGGATGCCTTTAAAAAAAATATGAAGCCAATGACTGCTTTGTCCCGGACCTTTCAGTCTGTTGTTCTTTTTGTACTTGTTCTTCTAAATGTGTGCTTGTTAGCGTGGTCCACTGTTGTGTATTTGTTTTGTCAGCTGTCCTTGATATCAAGAAGTGAACGTATAGCGGCAGGTGCTGGTTAATCAGCCGAGGCGGAGCCGTGTGATTAGTCCCATGTGTCTGCAGACACAGCCAGCTCCTCTGTGGAGGAGGTTAATGTGATTGTTGCCCCATCTTTTTGAGAATATCAGCTTGTAATCTTGCACGGGGGAGATTTGGAGAAACCTCTCACATCTGTCACCACTACAATGAACAATGAAGTCAAACCTAAATTGACCAATATTTTCTTTATCCATCCATCCATTTTCTTCCACTTATCCGTTTCCGGGTCGCGGGGGTCAGCCGAGATGCCCAGACTTCCTTCACCCCAGACACTTCCTCCAGCTCTTCCTCCAGCTCTTCCGAGGGGAGTCCGAGGCGTTCCCAGGCCAGCCGAGAGACATAGTCTCTCCAGCGTGTCCTGGGTCTTCCCCGGGGTCTCCTCCCGGTGGGACATGCCTGGAACACCTCCCTAGGGAGGAGGGACATGCCTGGAACACCTCCCTAGGGAGGCGTCCAGGAGGATCCGATACAGATGTCCAAGCCACCTCAGCTGACTCCTCTCAATGTGAAGGAGCAGCGGCTCGACTGCGAGCTCCTCCCGGGTGACCGAACTCCTCACCCTATCTCTACGGGAGCGTCCAGCCACCCTGTGGAGGAAACTCATCTCGGCCGCTTGTATCCGCGATCTTGTCCTTTCGGTCACTACCCAAAGTTCATGACCATAGGTGAGGGTAGGGGCGACGATCGACCGGTAAATCGAGAGCTTCGCCTTTCAGCTCAGCTCTTTCACGTCTTTCACGACGGTCCGGTACATCGACCGCATAACTGCGGACGCTGCACCGATCCGTTGATCAATCCGATCAATCTCACGCTCCATCTTTCCCTCACTTGTGAACAAGACCCCGAGATACTTGAACTCCTCCACCTGAGGCAGGACTTCTCCAGCCACCCGGAGAAGGCACGCCACCCTTTCCCGGTGGAGAACCATGGCCTCGGTCTTGTAGGTGCTGATTCTCATCCCTGCCGCGTCGCACTCTGCCTCAAACCGCCCCAGTACGTGCTGAAGGTCCCGGTCCGATGAAGCCAACAGGACAACATCATCTGCCAGACCAAACCAGATCTCCTCCGGCCCCTGGCTACGCCTAGAAATCCTGTCCATAAAAATAATGAACAGAACCGGTGGCAAAGGGCAGCCCTGCCGGAGTCCAACATGCACCGGGAACAAGTCTAACTTACTGCCGGCAATGCGAACCAAACTCCTGCTCCGATCATACAGAGACCGGACAGCCCTTAATAGAGGGCCCCGGACTCCATACTCATTGAGCACCCCCCACAGAATGGCACGAGGGACACGGTCAAATGCCTTCTCCAGATCCACAAAGCACATGTAGACTTGTTGGGCAAATTCCCATGAACCCTCGAGCACCCTGCGGAGGGTGTAGAGCTGGTCCAGTGTTCCACGACCGGGACGAAAACCGCATTGTTCCTCCTGAATCCGAGGTTCAACTATCGGCCGTATTCTCCTCTCCAGTACCCTGGCGTAGACTTTCCCGGGAGGCTGAGAAGTGTGATCCCCTTATAGTTGGAGCACACTCTCCGGTCCCCCTTTTTAAACAGAGGGACCACCACCCCGGTTTGCCACTCCAGCGGTACTGTCCCCTTCCTCCATGCGATGTTGCAGAGACGTGTCAACCAAGACAGCCCTACGTCATCCAGAGACTTGAGGTACTCAGGGCGAATCTCATCCACCCCCGGTGCCACTGAGGAGCTTACGAACTACCTCAGTGACCTCGGCTTGGGTGATGGATGAGCACGTCCCCGAGTCCTCACCCTCTGCTTCCTCAGTGGAAGGCATGTCAGTCGGGTTGAGGAGATCCTCGAAGTATTCCTTCCACCGTCCAACGATGTCCCCAGTCCAGGTCAACAGCTCCCCACCCGCACCATAAACGGTGCCGGCAGAGTACTGCTTCCCCCTTCTGAGGCGCCGAACGGTCCGCCAGAATATTTTCTTTATTACTTTGTGAAATAAATTTTCTTCTATTGAAGATTAAATATGCCTGGTACATTTATTTTTTTCTTTTTAAATATAACATTTGTGGCATGCCAATATTTACTCAATACTGCCACCCTGTGTTGACTCGGGTGGATACAAACATTTGTTTTGATGTTGTTCCTGACCTGAATGCTGAGTTTATCTGCAGATGAGCCTCATTTTTGCAGCGGGGCAGCACTTTGGCAACTCAGCCGCCGTTCCTGTACTCTCCTGTGCTTGGCGCTGGAAGGATCTTCATATCAGCTGGGCCTTACACCTGGAGTTTGACATAATCTGACAGGAAAACTAAAAATCCTGTCTTTTTAAAGCCCAACATTTTTTAATTAACATTGAAAGTAGGTCTTTGCTGTTATATTTAGAATCTTCTTTGGGGTTTCTGAATTAGATCGGGGGTCGTTCTTGTCCTTTTTGTTGCCTTAACTTTTTGTTGTATAAACAGTCGTGGAATCAGTCAGTGAAAATGATAACACGTGCACAGCACTTTTGGAGGATGTGGATTTTGAGTGAGTACATTGCTGCGTGTGTTTGACTGTGTGTGAATGAATGGGTTCCCAAAATATCTAGACTTTTTGCACATGTTCATCTAAAGACTTTTCCACTGAAACTCATTTTGATTCAGTTTCTCACTGGATGTGTCGGTTTTCATTCCTCTCTCTCTGCCTGCAGCATAGCTGGGTACATCTTCAACAAAATCATCCTCACTATCTTCTGCTTAAGTTATTTATACTTTCTCCTTTTGGATGTGCAGTTTTGTTTGATATAACTCATAACGGGGGGATTCAGTGTTGCTTTCCATTCATTTTTATCTGATGTTACTAACATTTGCTAATTTGTTCATGTATTAATAAACAAAGTTAACCATATATAAAATTAAATGATTTACACATCACCCAGGCCCAGCGAGTTTGAAAATATCATTTACTGTCCCTTTTGTGTGTTAATCTATTGCCACTGGACATGTAAAAAAACAAAACAACTGTACTGAATGTTTGTCTTGATATTCATGTGTTTCTTCTCCTTTCCTTACATTGCAGAATAATCAAAGTCCGTGTTAAACTCACCGTGTCTGCGTTTGGTTCTCGTTTAATGTCTTGCCGCATGTTCTTAGGGAATTTGTGTTTTCTTTTGAGTTTTTAAATTTCCTGAAGCAGACGGCTTTTGTCACTCAAATGATGATAATACGATGTTGCAACGTTAAAGTGACTGCATGCCTTACCCAGCCTGGATGATGTACATGAGCCTCTCATGGACCTGCTTCTTCTCTGAAGACGCCAGGAGGTGCTCCTGGTGTGCTGTCTGTAGTTGGACTGTGCTACTTGCACTTTATGTATACAGATGTAGCTTCTAAAGATCTGTGAGACACTGGAACTTAGATCTGTACAACTTTGTTTTCATTCTTCTTTTAGAAAATATGTGTAATTCCTCTGATTTCCAAGAGTGCAGCAGCTCCTTGAACGTTCCATGCTGCCTTTCAGTCTTCCTTCTGTTCTTGTTTTCACCAAAAGGTACTATAGCTTTATGAAGCCTCGTTCTTTTTATTTCCTTCCCTACCCTTCATTATTTCCTTTTCACATACTGCAGAGTGGTTTTGTATTTTTCTACTTGAAACTGTTTTCAGGTGCTGAATGCACATAGTGACAGTAGCACCTCAACCAGTATATGTAATGTTTCAAATAACAGTGCATAATTAAAAGTGTACTGTACGATGTAATAAAATGATACAACATATGTCTTTATTGATGAATGTATTTTGTAAAACTGATATCGTTGTTGTTTTGTTGTATTATGGGAGGATGTCCAAAGTTTTTATTTATTATTATTTTATTACTTTTTGTCTTTGGAACAGTGAATCTTATTGGCATTTTCATAGTTTTTTTCAGCAAAAATCTTCCTGTCTTGAATAGTTTCTCCTTAGACACATGAACATATAAATGAAAACGGACTTATTGGTATATGATGTTGGTGTTCAAACGTCTACAGTATCATGGATAGTTGGGTTTTACATCAGGAATTGTCAAGGTTGTGCCAGTTGGAGCTGCAGTGACGTCAAGGGGGATAACTATAACAAACAATTTTGCCTGGAAACAGACCCTGGGATTCATTAGATTCATTCACCGACACATCATCTATTAGGATTTGCAAATTTGTTTTGCTTTTGCAGTTACCAAACAACATTAACTTAGTCTTATCCAAGTTTAATGATAATTTATTAATATCAAACCATATCTTAAGTTAACATAACTCAAAGTTGATTTCAGTCAAAAGCTGCTGCAAATTATCACTTGTGCAAAACATATTGGTATAATCTGCAAACAAAACAAAATTAAGTATTTTAGAAACGTTACTGATGTCATAAATATATAGAATAAACAGTTTTGGTCCCAATACTGACCCCTGGGGGACATCACAAATAATGTCCAACCAAGATGACTGGCAGTCACCCATTCGCTCAAATTGTTGCCTGTTGCTTAGATAGCATTTCATCCAGTTCAGGACCACTCCCCTGATACCATGGCTCTCCAATTTCTTGATTAATATTTCATGATTTATTGTTTAAAATGCTTTTTTGAAATCAATAAATAAACCAACTGCACATTTATATTTGTATAAGGAGCTGGTGACTTCTTCTATCAATTCAAGGACTGCCATTGCTGTGGATCTTTGTGATCTAAATCCGTATTGACTTTCAGAAAGTAGCTTATGTTTATTAATGAATGTATCCAATCTACTCACAAATCATTTTTCCAAAATTTGGGAAAATTGTGAAAGCAAATAAACAGGCTTATAATTTGTGAAATGATGTCCGTCCCCAGGTTTATGAAGTGGAATGACCTTTGCTATTTTAATCTTTTCTGGAAATGTACCCACTTGAAATGACAGATGGTTACAGAGGGTAAGTCGGAGGCTGAATAATTTCCTCAATTACCTTCTTAATTCACGTCAATACCATCACAGTCAGTTGACCTTTTGTTTTTACATTTACTGACAATATCTAAAATTTCTCTTTCTCCCACTGTGGTGAGAAACATTGAATGTGGAATTCTGCTGATTAATGTTTCATTCAGAGCTCCAGCTGTTGTAGGATCAGGGATTTGTTTCTGCCAGTTTAGGTCCCACACCTGAACACACAATTGAAATGATGAATCACGTCTTTACTGTGCTCAAAAATGTCACCATTATTTGTAAAAAAAACTGTGGGAAACTAATTTTTCCAGAGTTTTTCTTGATAGTATAATTTAATACATTCCAAATCCCTTTCATATTTTTCTTATTTCTATCTAATAATTTACCATAGTAATCCTCTTTAGCTATTTGTAAAATAGCAGTTAATTTATTCTTATATTTTTTATTTTTATTCTCGATCTCCAATGATCTATGCTTTATGAAATCTCTATGTAGTTTGTGCTTTTTTTTACAGGTATTTTGCAATCCTTTCGTGATCCATGGAGTATTTCTTTTTATGAGAGAACATTTTTAATGGACAGTTTTGTAATAATTTAAAGAGTTTACGGTTTAATAACCTTTTGCTTTTTTTTATATAAAACATCTATGATAGTAAGGGTGTCTTCCTAACAGTGTTGTGCAAGTTCATACTTCTCATGAACTAGTTCAAAGTTCAGTTCACGTAGTTTAAAAATGAATAGTTCACGTTAATAGTTCACTGTATACAATCATGTTTTTTCCTAGTGGCTGCAGCAGTGGGACTGGGGTCGTTTGGGGCTGTTGGGTCTTCTTGGTCTTTCCTGATGACTTCTTTGATTGTCAAGGACTTGCAGATATTTTCTCACACTGGACGGATACTTTAATTCCACATGAGGTTTCAAATGTGAAGTTGACGAGGCAGATGCTCGGACTTGTTTTCTCAGCGCAGGTGAACATAATTTGCACAGAAAGGTTAGATTTTTACCGTCAGACTCTTTGGGAGACGATGTGTAAAATTATCAGATAATGATAAGCGGATCATCATCTGACGTGTCATGTAAAGACTGCACCGGGCTCGGGCCGCCGTTGCCATGGAGATGGTGCCCGTTGTTATGCTGGTATGCACTGCATTGTGGGTAATGTAGTGTGAACTCGTCGCCTCGTCGAGTATTTTAAAAGTGTGCGCCGCCCGCGAGAAGGCCCTCGCTGCAGCACCGCGGAAGGGGGCGGGGCCTCGGACATCACAGGGGCGGGGCGTCGGACATCACAGGGGCGGGGCGTCGGACATCACAGGGGCGGGGCCATAGACATATATAAAGGCTAGATGACTCGTCCGCGCTGCTGCCAATGGAGAGCGACGTCGTCACACGGCGGCCATCTTGCCACAGGAGAGCTCGCTCACTTTAACATTGTGTTTAATGGTGCCTGTACTGCTTAAACAACCTTAACTTGCTCAATTCTAGACAGATTTTCAAACTGTGTGGTTTTTTATGAACGTCAGAGATGTAGTTATGACACTGCATACTTGTGAATAATTATAAACATTGAAAAACGTACTTTTATATGAAAATAACCAGAAACAGATAGCTATAACATGGTATTTATATTAAATCAATATTTCCATAGTATTCTTAGTAACATTTATATTTACATTTATATTTACATTATAACATATATACATATACATATTATTACCATATAACATATGTATATATATATATATATATATATATATATATATATATATATATATATATATATATATATATATATATATATATATATATATATATATATATATATATTATTACATTATAACATGTTTATATATTACATTATGATGTATTTATATCATGACATTATAACATCTGTGTATATATATATATATATAGGGCCTACATGTTATATAGTAATATATATATATATATATATATATATATATATATATATATATATATATATATATATATATATATATATATATATATATATATATATATATATATATATATATATATGTTATAATGTAAATATTAATGTTACTAAGATTACTATGGAAATATTGATTTAATATAAATGTCATAGCTATCTGTTTTGGTTATTTTCATATAAACGTACTTTTTTCAATGTTTATAGTTATTCACAAGTATGCATACATCCCTGACGTTCATAACAAACCAAACTGTTTGAAAATCTGTTGAGAATTGAGTAAGTTATGGTTGTTTTGCAGTACAGGCACCATTAAACACAATGTTAAAGTGAGCGAGCTCTCCTGTGGCAAGATGGCTTTGGTACAGTCTGCCTTGTACATTGTCCTGGATGCGCAGTTTGACTACTCCGTTGTAAGTACATTTCGGCACTGAAAATTACATCTTCCAGATTGCATTTTATGTTGTGCACTAAAGTGAAACAAACAATAATTTCAGCTTGACATGCCTGTTCTGCGAAGATGGTGGTGCCTGCTGCTTTTGGAGAACAATACTTTGAACAGGTATAAAAAAGTATTCACTAGATCATACATCTCAATGACCAAAATTATCTCTGTCTATCTCTCTCTATTTTGTCATTGTTATTGAGTGTCATTGTTTTGCCTATTGTCTGTTGGGCACAAAAAATAGTTTACTTTTGTCTCATACAGGCACTTTGAATTAATTTGATAAATGCTTGTCTTAAAGCAATAGATTGATAGTATTTTATATTTAGTTATATAATCTCATGAATGAATAAACACATTAACACAAAACACATGCTTTTGTTGTCCTTGTCCCTCTTTTGTTGTTGAAAAAATGTAATTTGTATATATGGAATCATTACTACCAATGATTTTTAGTGCTAGCCTACTCATCACACTCAATACCCAATGACAATCTATATATTTTTATTATAATTATGTAATATTAAACATAATAATTATATTACACAAGTATGTTTTATAATCTTATATAATATCTATCTTTGCATATTATGAGTATATATATTAGTGTCACCTTTTGAGTTTAATTACTGAAACAAATTAACTTTTGCACGGTATTCTTATTTTCGGAGATTCATCTGTATATAAATGATGACTTTGAATATAAATTTGCATTTGGAAATGGCCACCAGATGGTGCTGTGTCATTTTGATATCACGCCCCGCCCCTGTGATGTCCGACGCCCCGCCCCTGTGATGTCCGACGCCCCGCCCCTGTGATGTCCGACGCCCCGCCCCTGTGATGTCCGACGCCCCGCCCCTGTGATGTCCGACGCCCCGCCCCTGTGATGTCCGACGCCCCGCCCCTGTGATGTCCGACGCCCCGCCCCTGTGATGTCCGACGCCCCGCCCCTGTGATGTCCGACGCCCCGCCCCTGTGATGTCCGACGCCCCGCCCCTGTGATGTCCGACGCCCCGCCCCCTTCCGCAGGGCTGCAGCGAGGGGTACTAGCCGCCCGCTGGTGAAATGTATTCCGTAATAATTGGACCCAAACAGTGAAACTGAAACTCACATAATCTGAACAGTTCAAATTCTAGTTCGTCATTTGAAAATATGTTGCGTTCATTCCAATGTTCTCACGGAAATTAACGTGTTCATTTCCGTATTATATTTATGATAGAGCTTACATCTTGTATTAAACAGGTTATTTTTGTAAAAATGATATATATTTATACAAATTAGTGTATAGTATAAAAAATAAATACAGACATATAATTAATGTTTAGTTGTGGAAAGGGGGTGGGAATACATAAATGTATACTTCCCCCCACTCCTTTTCGAACATGTAACTGAAATATGTGTTTTGATGTTGTTTTTTTTCTTTATGTGGTGGAATGCCCACCTGTATTTGTTTTCTTATCTTTTTTCTTGTTTTTTATACATGTTCGAAATAAACAAAAAAGAACGAACGAACATTTGTATATTATTTATAATTGCTCTGGTATATAATTTATTTATATAATTTATTTATAATGCTCAGGTATAATACTTACAATGCTCAGGTATATTTATATTTATAATACTCAGGTATAATACTTACAATGCTCGGGTATAATATTGCAATGAAATGCTGTTATATTTTTATAATGTAATAACAGGTATATATTTTGAGAAATTAAAGCTTGCTGTTATATTTATTTATTTTTATTTTGTATTCAAGCAAAATTGAAAAAGAAACAAGGGGTAGGACCTCATAAGTTTTTTTTACTTCCTCCTACTCCTTTTCGGGCATGAAGGTTTATTTCCCTTTGATTTGTTTAATGACTGTTTATTTGTATTCTTTTCTGATGTTTTGTGTAATTGTTTTTTCTTTTTTATTTAATGCTCGAAATAAAGATTTCAATCAATCAAAAAAACATTTGAACTCGTTCATGCACAACACAATTGAGGTTAACCACTTCTGCCAGCACTGCACGCCTCCCTTTGGTCACGTGACTGAAGGTTATTTTGGAGTTGAAGGACTCCATTACCCATCAGCCCCGGCTCCTCTGAAGGACTCCATTACCCATCAGCCCCGGCTCCTGAGCGAGTCACGAGGTGTGTGTGTCGTTTTATAATAGATCCATGGTGTGTGTTGTGTGTGTTCCTGCTGCTTACATACTTGCATACACAGCTGAGGCCATGGCTCCGTCCTGACGGCACCAGCTCACGGAGTCCGGACCAGAACTATGACAGAACCTGCATCTTGTGCCTGCAGAAAACCTCTTGTGTGAACGATCAGTTGTGCAACTTAACCATGATGCCCGTAAGTTTTCCTGCTCCCGCGACCCGGTTTTACATGTTATTACTATTATTTTTGTTTTGCATCCACAAAATGTCGAGACAAATGCAAAAGTGAAGGGAAAAAAATCCGTAGACTAAATTTAGGTTATGACTGTAGATGTGCTAAAGACTGAGTGCACCCAGTTACGACAATACGTGTCGGTTGTAGCGTGATGAAACTTGCTTTTAACACTAGATTCAAATGACAAATTTAACCATCTACCACATTAAAAGTGAATAAAAGTTAGGTGATAGCTATTCTGACTGCTCTTTTAGCCATGATTAGAGAACTGAATGGGGGACTATGTTTATATGTAATGTTTATATAAATATTTGTTGACATACCTCAGATCGTATCAGATGGACGAGGCTGGTACCTGTGTAGTACTCATGGTATAATGCCGCGTACCATTTGTCCTCGGAAGTGGGGATTTCCTAGTTCCCAGTTGGATTTTTCAACTGGAACGCGCCTCGAAGTGGGATTTCCCACTGGGAAAGTGGGAGAGTCTTCAGCACCCCCGAGTTCACATTCCAAGATGGCTGCCCCGGTTGTAAACAGTAGAAGAGAGCTCTGTAAAAAATCGTAGCACTTCATTCTAGTTTTGGTCACACTAAATCAGTCGTATACAAGTATTGTTCGGCATATATATGCTGCTATAGTGTAATTTACATTTTTCATGTGGTATATGCGAACTACAAACTCGTTTACCTACTTTGTTACTGGAACGCTCATAACTCGGCTGTGACGTCATTCCCAGTTGCGAGTTCCGACTTTCGAGGTAAATGGAACGCAGCATAAGAAATCCTGTGAGAGTAAATTTTATGACCATTTTTGTTTTATTGAAAAAGTATCAAATTATTACTTTTTTATAATTGACATTCGATGAGTAGCCTAAATATATTTGTGTTCTTCCTTATTATCTCTCCCCACATATACTTTGCAGGGAAATCAAAATTATTATTATATATTGCTTAAGTAAAATGCAAATAAAGCCTTAGCTACGCCAGATTACCTCAATCATATCTCTTAAGGTCTAGAAAAAACGCTAAAGTTGAACATGTACCGGCTTGTTTGTGTTAGTTCAAGTGTGCTTTTGTGCTTAACATGAAGCAAGGCAGACAGAACCCCCTGGGTGTTGCACCAGCAGCTCTAATCACACATCTTGTTGTGTCAACATTCGTCAGACAAGTAAATATCTAGTGATCCCAGCGGTTCAGATAAACTGACAATCACTCTGTCTGGCTCCCGGTGGTTGACTGGGATTATATTATTTACTGTTGATGTTCTCACTGTCTCAAATCTGCTGCTTTTGATTCTTCTTTTATCATCAAGAGCATCTTTGCGACGCTGTGGATTTATAGTTAAACCTGAAAGCTGAAGTGGGTCAGAGAGGAACTGAGATTAGTTTTAAAAAGTGGCATGAAGTTAATGATTTTCACAGCAAAATCGTCTATTCCTCTTTTCTTGCCGTCGCGTTTTATTTTCTGTTTAGAAAACGACAACTCGGTTAAAAGTGGTGACCGAAATAAGCATTAAACGTGTCACTGTCACCACTTTTGCTAATAACAGGACGAGCAACTTGATTTCCGGGGAGAACCGAGACAACAATGAGTTGATCTGGTTTCAGTCAGATGTTTGCAGAGCTGGGTAGAGGAGCCAAAAATTATACTCAAGTAAAAGTACTGTTACTTCAGAATAATATGACTCAAGTAGAAGTAAAAAGTAGTCATTCAAATAAGTACTTGAGTAAAAGTACTTGGTGAAAAAACTACTCAAGTACTGAGTAACTGTTGAGTAACGTCTGATTTATTTTTTTTAACACAGCCATTCAAACAGACAAAAGTACAAAATAATCATCTTCAGGCAAATTAAATCAATAAAATAATAAAATAAATTAAAATTAATAAAAAAATAGCTTAAATTAAAATAATCTGTAAGTAAATTCAAGTACTTTAATAAATAATAAAATAATAACAGAATAAAAAAATAAATTAAGCACAAGTAGCACAAAATTTCAAGCCTTTGTACTTTTCTTTTTTAACCAGTCAGAACTAGAACAAGCCCATTAACTCATAAACTCTGTGTGTGTTTGAGTCTGTGTAAATGTGACAAAACATGCAAAAACAAACATTTTTTCCCAAAGAATCACTCAGTGATGTCATGAGATTGACGCGTACGCGGATAAAAGGGATAAAAGAAAAGTAACAGCTCAACGTAGCCTAATGTAGCGGAGTAAGAGGAACAGTTTCTTCTTCACAAATATACTCAAGTAAAAGTAAAAAGTATAGTGATTCAAAACTACTCCTAAAAGTACAACATTTCCCAAAACGTACTCAAGTAAATGTAACGGAGTAAATGTAACTCGTTACTACCCACCTCTGGATGTTTGGTGGTTTTTATTTTATGTGCACACATTGAATCACCGTGCACCAGGGGCCTGTACTACGAAGCGAGATTTGGGGTTAGCGAGGTAACTTCAGGTTTAACCCTGGGTTTTCAGGACTACGACGGTGGTTCACTTCTCACCGGGGCACATCGCCATGGTAACTTATGCTGAACCGCTAACCTGCTCCGGAGCAGGTTATGTTCGAGATACAGATCGCCGGGTGTAAAAGCACCGCCCACTGACCAATCAGCTCTCTTGGAAAATGACATGCCCTTTCGAAGAGAATCCAGTGGAGCTCGGTGTGCGGATCGTGAGAGGATCCCTCCGAAGAGAACGCGTATTCAGGGACCACCAAAACCCCTTTGCTTTCCCTGATGAGTACCTGTATGAACGATCCAAAAAAAAAAGAAAAAAGAGGTGGAGGAGAAAATAAAAAATAAATCAATCAATGAATAAATAAAACAAATCATCACCCAAAATCCGATGTACAGTCAATCCAAAACTAATACCAATTAAATAAATAAATCAAGAAGAAATCAAAAAGAAGATGCATTTGTAAGGGGATAGCAAAAAAGGGATTTTCAATTTCGTCCCTCGAACATTCTGAGAAGTCACTTTAAAATACTAAATACCCCCCTCCTGAAAAAATAAAAAATTAAATAAAATAAATAAAAAAACCCAATTCTTTGGTACAGCATCAGCACAAGTTATCGGTCAACAACAATAGTTATAGAACCAATATATACAGACTGTCTCAGAAAATTAGAATATTGTGATTTTCTGTAATGCAAACACAAAAACAAAAAAAATGTCATACATTCTGGATTCATTACAAATCAACTGAAATATTGCAAGCCTTTTATTATTTTAATATTGCTGATCATGGTTTACAGTTTAAGATTAAGATTCCCAGAATATTCAAATATATGTTTATATCCCTATGAATTTACGCATTTATACAGTCAGCGATCTTTTGCCAGCTGTCTTTCCTGCATTTTGCAGCTGCAACTGTGTTGCTTTTTGCCTGTATTATATGCCTATACTCATCATATTTCCGTAAAATTATTGTTTGCTCTTCGCTACTGAAATAAGCGGCTCTGACAGCGGACTTCTCCATGCTTGCGATTGGTCATGCGCTGAAAACACCGCCCCTTTTATGTGCACGCGCTCATATCCAGATTGGAGAAAGCTGGGTTGATATACCGAGTTGATAACCACCGTCGTGTGACCGCTTAGCGTGATTGCAATTGTCCCGCTTAGTGAATCTGGATAAGGAAAAGATATCCTGGGTATGTTGAACTTGCTTCGTAGTACAGGCCCCAGATCTGCAAGGCTGGGATCCGTGATCAGGCTCTCATTGGTGTGCAGCTGGTAGGAGATACTCCTGCCTGGACAGGTGCTGAATTGAGATAGAGTATCTTTGGAGAAACTCCTGCCCGGACAGGTGGTGAATTATCCTTTGAGACAGGCAGAGAGTTGGGCTGCCGACGGATCAACACACACACACACACACACACACACGGACACGCACAGTGCATTCCTCTGTCAGTCACATAACCGCACCACCAGGGAGAACAATGTGCGCCTCTGTGTGACAGTATGCTCTGTAATTGTGTGTCCTCTTCAATAAATAAGCTTGTTCCAAACAGCACAAATTCAATTATTTTATTTTCAAGGAATCCAAAGATTACTTACTTGAAACAGAAAAGTCCATAACATAGATTGACTTTATTTGAAAAACCTTACCTTCCCTCGGATTTTCTTTCTGCTTCTGAACACTTTAAAGAGGAGGCCGTGAGAAAAGAGCATCACTACATATGGAAATGAAAGTGAGCTGGATGTTTCAGAGAGGTGCAGTAGCTCGTGGCAGCGTGGGGGTTGATGTTATATGAGGTCGATGTTCTTTCTGCAAGGTTGTTAAAAATGTCACAACTCAAGATGTGTCAGGCAAAAGTATAAAAGAGTACCCGCTGCTTACATCCCTTAATAATTGTCTTTTTTCCGCCCCCTCCATAGATGACTTTTGAGTTTTCCGGCAGCGTGACGCTGCTGTTTGACTTCTGGAACGTGCACGGCCCCGCAGGTAAGCTGCCCGAGGCCTCAGCAGCCCTTCATGTCTGACAGATCGCTCTCAGAGGCAGTAACTTCCTGTTCATCGGGTAGTGCAGTGTTATATCAGGACACATCTGTTTTTTGATGGCTCAGCAGAACATTTTAAGTTTTAAAGGTTTAGAGTTACGATGAATCTCAGACCACTTCTTAGTTGGGCCAACATGACAGTGAAAAACAAGAGAGGAGACCGCACACTTTTGCTCCACAGTGCAGATTTATTTAGCACATCATGCGTGACGTTTCGAGCGGATTTTGCTCTTCTTCAGACTAAATGTGGATACAATATTGTATCTATTGTATCTGTATTGTACTGTGGAGCAAAAGTGACCTATTTTAGCCTTTGTTCCAACATGACAGTGAAACAGGGGCAGGTTGTTTTTGGGCCAAGGACTTGAACAGCAGCACGCCTCTCTTCACCACCATCTCATGTTCTACCTGAATCTCATGTTTCAAAGTTTATTTAGATGGAATACAATGCATATTAATGTACACTACATTAAGCAGTGTAAATACACCGGGTTTAACAGAAATGCTAGTTTCCACCCGCAGTCCCCACAAACAACCAGACACACCCCTACGGGCAATTTAGAATGATCAATTTACCTAGCATGCATGTTTTTGGACTGTGGGAGGAAACCGGAGTACCCAGAGGAAACCCACGCAAGCACGGGGAGAACATGCAAACTCCACACAGAAAGGCCCTGCTGGGCCTGGGAGTCGAACCGGGAACCTTCTTGCTGTGAGGCAACAGTGCTAACCACTAAGCCACCGTGCTGCCCATGCAGTAAATACAGTAGATTCAACAAGTTGTGCATATCTTCTGTATGAGATAAATTGACAAATGAGTTGAAAAACTCAGTAAATCTTGATAAGCATTTTTTCCAGTGGTACAAAGTTAACAGTTGATAAAAATGTTATTTGCATACTTCCATCTGCCACATTTGACATGCTGACCCGAATGCAATTGACTTCCTCCTCCTCCATCTGCTTCTTCTCAGGACTTAGTGGGTTAGCAGATATTATCGGATTTGGATGATCGGTGTACAATTTTTTTTGACAAAAAGAAAAGACAAAGAACTGCAAGTTCACAGAATTAATTTGACAAAACTTGGAACCATCCAACAAAAAAGTGAAACCAGTTCACCAGATACCAGTCCAGATAGAACAAAGAACCGATGCAGGAAACACCAGTTTCAGTAAAACACACCAAACTCCGACAACAATGACACATTCACTGAGTGGATGACTTTATCGCCACATCAACACCAGAGACAAAGATGCCAGTTACTGACAATAAGATATTACTTACTAGTCCTGCAGGAAGTTAAAAAGTTCAGAGCCCGTTGTGTGCCTGGTGTCTTCTTGTAGCTCATGCCAAAGACTAAAAACTGGTCCATTAAATAATTTTGGTTATGTTCGGGGTTGCTTTGCTTCATCTCGAACGGCACGTCTTTGAAATGTGCAGGTCCAGTTAAATATCCAGACCATCGAGGCATTCGGGGGTAAAATATGTCATAAAATAAGTCAGAGAGCTTGGTCTCAGTCACAGGTTCCAACAGGATTGAGAACGACAGAGAATAAAACATCTGACCATTCTTGAGTGGCCTTTTATGAACCCTGATCCAAATCTTAATTCAATTTTATTCAATTAAATTTCATTTATATAGCATCTACTAAAACAGAAGTTGTCTCTAGGATCTTTGCAGAGACCCAGTACATGACCCCAGAGCAATTATTACATAAACAATGGCAGGTAAAAACTCTCCTAGTGGGAGAAAAACCTTAAGCCAAACAGTGGCAAGAAAAACTCTCCTTTAGGAGGGAAGAAACAGCTCCTGACGCTCTGGCCTGTAAACATACACAAAAGAGAAAAAGAGGGAGGGGGGGGCAGATCAGCACAACAAACTACAAGAATGATGGCTATGAGATACTTATAATTTATTTTTTTTAAGATTTTTTGTGGCTCTAGTGGCCCTTTTATTCAAGTTGCAGACAGGAAGGGCTATGACTACTGACTCTAACACACTAGAGTTTACACTAACTAGAGGTTTACTCACACTAACTATAGGCTTTAATAAACAGATAAATAAATGACTGGAACTCTGTGGAAAGAGCTGAACCATGTAGTCTGGAGAAGCCTGAGACATCTGAGCATGGTGCTCATGAATAGGGGGGGGTTACCTGTCTACAGGTGCACAAGTGTCATTATACAGCAGCAGTCACATGTTTTAAAGCTTTTGGTGTAATTGAATTCAAGCTGACTATACCTGAGTTGTCAGTGTTGAATATGGGTCTAAAAAAACTATTACAAGAAAAAAATACACAGAGAAATAGACAGAGAAATCGAGTCTGACAGAGAAATGGAGTCACATATTTGTAAGCTTTTTTATTCTTTTACATTTGTATTTATTTTCAGGTTAAATAAACTACATGCAATATGTTTATGTTGGTTGAGTCATTTCTACCTGCTCCTAGACTTTATGCTCTTTGTGCTCTTCAAACTTCCTAAACAGACCAGACGAGTAGTGGTGTAATTGTCGTGTGTGTGTGTGTGTGTGTGTGTGTGTGTGTGTGTGTGTGTGTGTGTGTGTGTGTGTTTCTCTCTCCAGGGATGG
Organism: Cololabis saira; assembly: GCF_033807715.1. NCBI lineage: Eukaryota > Metazoa > Chordata > Actinopteri > Beloniformes > Belonidae > Cololabis > Cololabis saira. Next base: position 38,566,733 of record NC_084597.1, read on the forward strand.
TGCTGTCGGTTCTCGTCGTCCTGCTGCTGACGGTCTTCTACGAGTCGCTCAAAGTGTGGAGGGTGTGGTTGGGGAGTAGCTCCACGCTGGCTCCGCCTGCGTCTCTGTACGCCGCCCCTTCATCCAGCCGCGGCGAGAGCAGCTCTGTGCTGGACAGTAGCCCCTCCGAATCCTCACTCACCCCATCAGAGTTTCCCCGTCACACTCCGAGCACCGGAGACAGGTCAGGGTTAGTATTACCGGTATAAGGATTTAACTTTCATGAACACCAGTTGAAAACAACCTGAAGCATTCACAGTAGCTTTAATCTGTTTACTCTCAATTTGTTTCTCCAGCTGTCATCTGTGTGTTCAGATTGTTATGTATGTAAATAAGACACAGAGGTGTCAAGTAACAAAGTACAAATACTTCGTTACCTTACTTAAGTAGAAATTTTGGTTATCTATACTTCACTGGAGTAATTATTTTTCAGACGACTTTTTACTTTTATTCCTTACATTTTCACGCAATTATCTGTACTTTTTACTCCTTACATTTTAAAAACAGCCTTGTTACTCTATTTCATTTCGGCCTTTAATAAAAACTATCCAGTTAAATTGCTCCATCCGGATAGAGTGAATGTGGTTGTTTCAGATGTTCTTGTCCAGTTTTGTTCTTACATCCGTTCCCTCAGATTCCTGCAACTAAACTTGGATGTACATTCCAATAAAGGTTAGGATAAATGATAACATGCCTCTGAACTTTGACTTTTTGCACCATTACAATACTTATAGGCAACTAGTCATCATATCTCCTGCTCTCTGAAACACATGTTAATGCTCAATAGTACACATATATGCTTCTTTAATATATTTGCATTATACTAAGATGTATTCATTTTCAATGGCTTTTGTCCTTAATGGCTTTTCCCCCCTTACATTACTTTTACTTTTATACTTTAAGTAGTTTTGAAACCAGTACTTTTATACTTTTACTTGAGTAAAAAACTTGAGTTGATACTTCAACTTCTGCAGGAGTATTTTTAAACTCTAGTATCTATACTTCTACCTGAGTAATGAATGTGAATACTGAAGACACCTCTGCACATACAAGCAAACTCCACTATATCTTTGCAGCCTAAACCTGCAGTATTTATATCAATCACCTATTTGAGATGCTTTTTTTCCCCCCATCTTTGTACACTTTGTGACTAATGCTATCCCTCTCCCTCTGCAGCTGGTTGCTGCACATCATCCAGACCGTCCTCCACATGCTGCAGGTGTGTCTGGGCTACATGCTGATGCTGTGCGTCATGTCTTACAACGCCTGGATCTTTATCGGGGTCGTCGTGGGCTCCACGCTCGGTTATTTCATCTCGTTCCCTCTGCTGGATCAGATGTCACTATACAAACAGCATAGATCCTGAAATCAAGATGAAAAAAACTGCATTTTTTTGTCATTTTTGGTGAGTTTGAAGGATCACATGTTGTGGACACCAAGTGGAAACCACTTAACTAATTTCTGTGTGTTGGGTTGACAAATAAGGGAATTCATTGTGTTCTCTGGAGAAAGCTGCTCAACACTGCTACATACAACTCACCAGCAGATGGAAACGGAAAAGTTGAAGCAATTTAGTGTGTTCAGGTTTTGGTCTTGGGTGCAGGAGAAAGTGTAGGACGTGGTCATGAATGATGTGGTCTTTGTCACGCAGAGTTCCTGGGCTGTAGTTCAGCTTCATTTCTGTAATTGCAAACTTCTCAGAGCACTCAGAGTGTGAAAAACAGTTTTAGATATCAGCGGGAGGCAGTGGTTTTAAAAAATAAAATAAAAGGATATACGACTGAAAAATAAGAGGAATGTTTCGCAATCAACCGCATCAGTGCCACAAATCTCTTAGGTGTAAATCAAGGGCTCATCGCTAGTTGTTTTGTTGCTGTAATATTTTAATCCTTGACATGATTTATAATTTATTTCTATGACACTACACATAATTTGATAATTTTCCACAACGATGAAAATAAAGACTGCTAATGTAAAAACAAAGGTTTTTTTGGACTGTTTGCAAAGCTGTGTGTTAAATGTTTGATTTTTTTGATGAATGAAGTAAAATGTCTTCATGTTTTGCAGCATTTTTAAGTCATGAGTGGTTCAGAGAACTGAAGTCACCGACTTGGTCCTCTGATGGCTCATTTTGATTTATTTCCTGCGTTATTTCGGGACATTTAAGATGATTCTTCTTTTTTGAACCAGGATATTTAACATTTTTAATGATGATTGTAACGCCAGAAGCACAATTGACAAAAATTAAACAATAAAGCTGATTAAATATTTTTATTCGTTCATTTCAAAACACATATTTCAAGGGCATGGAAATTCACACGCAAAAAAGAAAACAGTTTACACCTGGAGGTTATTCACCACGTGAGTTGTGTAATAAATAAGCGGTAGAAAGTGGCGTTCCCTTTGGAATGATGGATCCCAGTCCCGGCTCGTACACTGGCAGTAAGAGCAAGAAATAATTACAAAAAGTCCAACTTGTGCTGTGGAATGCAGGTGGAACTAATGTGAAAATGTGAGTGCTGGTAACAAGAAGTGCTATACTTCGTTATTTTTAAAAGAAATTAGTATAATCTGAAATAAAGAAAAACTCCAGATGTAAAATCACATGTGCATACTTGCTTATCTTATCGTCTTTAGCTAAAATCTTGTTCCAATCTAAATCCTAATTGCTGTCTAACAACAGATGATGTTGGCTGCTTCTCTGTGTGTAAAACGGTTCAGCTGCCGTCAAAAACACAAGATTTACTTGCCAATCCAACTGGGAACATTGAAGTTGTGCCATAAGCCTGGACAGGACACATAGTTAGGCTATACCTGGTACCAAATTAAACACTCCTCTCAAGGAACGATGCAAAATAGACATTAAAAGATGGGTTCTGTAGTTTCAGCTGTTAAAACTCGTGATTTACAGTGATGCCAGACAACATACAGCAGTATCATTTGCTGAGTAAGTGTTTCTGACTACAGAAATGTAACTAAATAAAAACAACAAAAAAAACATTGTCATATTCACTTCAATGTACTTTCAATGAAGCTAATGAACACCGGTAATAATAGTGTAAGCTAGAACATTAACATTAAAATTATAACATGTATTGACAAATACATCAAAATCCTCCACGCTGATGAACAATTAAATAAAAATAAAGAAAGGGGTTATTTTTCCCAATAGACAAGCCAATTGTTTTTCCAAAGTTGCTGGGATTATTCCCTGACTGTATTGAAACATAGAGCCCACTTGCAAATGTAATAAATGCAGAGTAATCAATGTCACTTTTTATGAAATTACATCTGTCAAAATATATTTAAAAAAAAAAAAGCAGTACAAAGCACTGAAAGCAGAAGTAAAGTGTTACTGTAGCGCCCCCTGCTGCCCAGATAGAGCTGAGAATTCAACTACCGACTAGCGTTCACATGAAAACCTCTAGCCAAAGACACGGAACCACCACTGCTGGAGAATATTCTCAGCCTTTTACTTTGAGGGAAAAAATGCATTTGTGACACAAAACTATGTTTTTAACAGCATAATGTTCCTATCTGGGTATCGTTCCAATTAAATAAAATAAAACTATTTGTTTCCTTTTATTTTCTTAATCAGGCAGAGAGGAAACAAAGTATGGAAGAGTTCAGTTATGATATATGAATTTCTGATATGGCTGATAAAAAATAAAAATAAAAAAGTATTCTTCATCAATTTCACAGACTAATTTTCCTATAATTTCCACCTTAACATTTCAGTCACATCCAGTCACTGTTTGGTCATGTCATTGATGAAGAATTAATTCAGATAGTTCAAATTGTAATTTTTTAGTTTTTTTCAACAAATATGAGTATATAAATATTGAAATTGGTCTGCAGATAAAAGCAAGCAGAGCTTAATTAGCTGTTGAACCTGGCTGATTGACAATAAACTCCATCTCTTTAAGAGTTAAAAAATGTAAACGATTAAAGCTTGTCCTGAACACTAAATTAGCATAAACTGTGATTAAATAATGTTGGCTATTTCCAGTCAGCTTTTTTCCAAAATTTAAGCAAACTGGGAAACAAACAGGAAACATCCAGGTAGACCAACGTAGGAGGTGTTACCATCTTGAAAGGTGAAATACATCACCAAACCTACTTTTTCTAATGGACTGAATAGAGTTTATAATCCCAGTGTACATGTACTATAGTTAATGACTGCGCAGGCCTGATGTAATCACTGATGATGGAAACCTACTTGTTTCCCCCCCATGCAGACATCTTCATCTTCACATGATTCATTTTCCCAGAACCAAACAAAAGCTGTGACGTCATCTCCGTCCACATGGTGGTATTCAGAGGTTTGTGACTCACCTCTGAATACCACTTCAGTAATCGCCCAAAGCCCAAATACGGCTTTCTTTAGTTCAGTTGTACTTTTGTTAAAACATTTTCCATCTCTCTTTGACTACTCTCTCTTGAAACATGGGCTTCTTACGTTGGTCTACCTGGATGTTTCCTGTTTGTTTCCCAGTTTGCTTAAATTTTGGAAAAAAGCTGACTGGAAATAGCCAACATTATTTAATCACAGTTTATGCTAATTTAGTGTTCAGGACAAGCTTTAATCTTTTACATTTTTTAACTCTTAAAGAGATGGAGTTTATCATCAATCAGCCAGGTTCAACAGCTAATTAAGCTCTGCTTGCTTTTTTCTGCAGACCAATTTCAATATTTATACTCGTATTTGTGGAAAAAATTTAAAAAATTACAATTTGAACTATCTGAATTAATTCTTTGATGCATTTCTTAGAAAGCCTCAATGTTTGGCACTTAAATGCATATAGTTTTGTGCTATGTTTGTCATTTATTTCCATACAAAATAATAACTGATGAATGAACGACCGCCAAGCGTGGTGATTCCATTCTTTGTTTTTTTCATGAATATGATATACAGAAGAAGAGAGGACTTCCTTATATGCTGAAAATGGGACATTAAAAAACCCTTAAACATCAAAAAAACACCAATAACTTAGATTTGCGTGGAGCCTAAAGGCCCTTCCACCTGAACACGATGGCGTGGCCGTGCTCTGAAGTCATCAGCTCGCTTCGTGCAGCGATGGTTTGTCATTGCTGAGTAAAATGCACATGGAGAACAGCTCATCAAGCTCATGATACATGCCATGTGATGAGTAGTTATTTGTGTTAGAGAGTGCAGCAGAGTTGTGCAGAATGACCGTTGGAGACCTCTAAACCCAGCAACGTGCTCTGAAACTAGAGGCGAGCACAGCCCGCTTTGCCTTCAGTCCATAAATATTTGATTCAGGCCTGAAGGGGGCGATATGTCTTTATCAGCTCTGCTGAATTTACTGCCATTTTCAATGAAGAAAACATGAGGCGACAGTCTCGTTGCATAGAGGGAACCAAACACTGAAGACCCCTAGGGTAAATCTAGAGCGTGGTGAGTTGGAGACGTGTGTGCAATGATATTAAACAGTTCATGTTCACTCTGGGTTTTCCGTCATTATCCATGATTTTGCATGATTTTGTCCACTCTCAAAGCGCTTGCTCTCCGTTTCACTATGCCAAAACCACTTCCACCTCAGTGGGGCTGATGATTTTGTCCTCGCCACTTAGACCATTTGTGATTGGCTGAGGCTCAGCATCCTCCAGAGCCTCGCCGCTCGGCGACTGGAAGCCGCTGTCATATTGCGAGCCGGAGTCTGTAGCCAGTGGTGGTGATTCACACTGTAGTTCTTCGGCTGAGGCCTCGGCAACCTGTTCACCCTCATCTTCTTTTACTACTGTCACCATCTCCTCAACTGCCTCCTGGATGTCTGCTTCCTCCTCCTGCTCCTTCTCACCTTCCTGCTTCTTGCTTCCAACTAGCTCCTTCAGGATAGACTGGGGGGACGTTTTCTCCTGTGGAGATTTCTTCGCCGCATCTTCCACAACGGTGGTTACGTGTGTCACCTCCTCCAGCAACCCATCCTCCGCGGTGATGAGGCCAACAGTGGGCTCCGTCCCGTTAGCCGGTTCACTCGGTTCCTCGTCCGAAACAGGCAACTCCACCTCTACCACCGGATTAATCAGGCCTCTGATCGCATCCACGCTGTCGGGAGACTTGGGGTCCTCCTGTTCCTCCTCTCTTTCCTCATCTTGACACTCAGAAAACTCACCCTCCTCTTCTGGAATAAGCTCCACCCCCGGGACCTCCAGGCAGGACTCGTAAGGAAGAGGCACCCCGTCCAGCTGGATCATGGACACCACCTGCTTGCGCCTTCTCGCAGCTCCCCGTTCTTCAACTTCACTGGGGAAAGAGCCTTCTGGCTCATCCGCCCCAAACTTGGCAGCCCAGTCAACTGGGGATGTTTCCTCCAGCAGGTGTAAGTTGGGGTCGCTGTTGGTCAGTACGATGCTGTCCCTGTAGAGGTTGTGTCTCCTCTGCACAGCCGCCTCCTTCACAGCTGGACAAAACAAGAGCCAGACATGGCATCAGAAGGTGAGTGGGGTAATACGCTGTGATTAAATACCATTGCAAACCACTGACATCAACATGGAGACAGATTCTAAATGTTGGCGTTTTCTGACTCTCACCCATCATTATTTCTTTGGTGACGGACTGCAGCACCACCTCCTCATACATGTTTTCCACCAGAAGAAAGCGTGACAAATCCTCGAAGATAAGCTCCTTGAAGCGAGGCAGCTCCTGGGAAAGAGAGGAACAGTTGATCTGTGGGAAAACTCTTTGCATTCAGTTGTGAACTAGGGATGGGCGATATTTTACCGTTCACGATAAAACCCTCAAAAAAATTCCTCACAGTAAGAATTTGTCATCTCGCGGTAAAAATGATAAATTCCTGTTGATGACGTTTTTGTGTAAAGCTGATTTATGGTTCTGCGTTAAATCAACGCACAACGTACGGAAAAGGAAGGAAGGAAGGAAGGAAGGAAGGAAGGAAGGAAGGAAGAAAGAAAGAAAGAAAGAAAGAAAGAAAGAAAGAAAGAAAGAAAGAAAGAAAGAAAGAAAGAAAGAAAGAAAGAAAGAAAGAAAGAAAGAAAGAAAGAAAGAAAGAAAGAAAGAAAGAAAGAAAGAAAGAAAGAAAGAAAGAAAGAAAGAAAGAAAGAAAGAAAGAAAGAAAGAAAGAAAGAAAGAAAGAAAGAAAGAAAGAATAAATTCCCGTTGACATTTTTGTGTAACAAACATGGCGGATCTGAGAGAGAGATAGATTTATAATTACAAAGGTGGAGTTGAATTGGTATTTTTTTTATCGTCATTTTTATCGTTATCGGGATAAATGCCAGAAATTATCATGATACATTTTTTAGTCCCTACCGCCCATCCCTACTGTGAACCCAACAGGACACAAAGTAGAAAACAGTGGATCAGAACTCCACAAAGCATGGCGGAGCATTTATTCAGGGGGAAACTGTAAAACTGGAGGAAAAGTGTTCTGTAAAGTATTGAGTTAATGTTGGGAGTTACTTACAGGCGTACAGGACAGGGAGAGCTGCTGCAGCATGTAGGGAATGATGATCTGAAGCAGAGCTTCTCTGAAAAACTTCTTGCGCACTGTGCTGCTGTCATAATCATATTTCTGATGAGAAAGACCAGAAATATCAAAAGAAAATATTTTTAGAGATGAAATAGTTTCTAAAGTGAACAAAATTCAACTTAGCATGTTATAGATTTATGGATTTAGTCCAATTTCAGTTCCTATCCAGCTATCGTTAAAGTGATGCATTAGCCCAAGTGTGCAAAGAGAAAACATTTAATCCATCCAAAGTATTTACTTGACTGTCATTCATTTCCTATCTGCCGACTCTCTGACTCGGATTGTTCAGTTTTACCTTGAGAACCCGGTCCTGGCATTTCTGGACGACCTTGCAAAAGTTATCATCCCCTTGAGCCTCTAACGACTGGTGAAGCAGTTGTTCAAATGTATACACCGCATTGTCCATTTGCTGTCAAAAAAGAAGAAAAAAAAAAAAAATTATATATATATATATTTTTTAAATATAAACAATATCACAAAGAACTAATTCCTAGAGGCATTGTGTGACTGTACGTCAGCCCAGCTTTAGCTGCGAAGTAATGCTCTTTTCGTCCAGCAGATGGAAGTAGAGACCACTACTTTGCTCTTTGGAACTACAGTAGGTAGTTTTCCATGCATGCAAGCTATGCAGAGGTGTCAACAGTATTCACATTCATTACTCAGGTAGAAGTATAGATACTAGAGTTTAAAAATACTCCTCAAGTTTTTACTCAAGTTTACTCACTACTTAAAGTATAAAAGTAAAAGTAATGTAAGGGGGAAAAAACCCATTAAGGACAAAAGCCATTGAAAATGAATGCATCTTAGTATAATGCAAATATATTAAAGAAGCATATATGTGTACTATTGAGCATTAACTTTTTCAGAGAGCAGGAGATATGATGACTAGTTGTCTATAAGTATTGTAATGGTGCAAAAAGTCAAACTTCAGAGGCATGTTATCATTTATCCTAACCTTTATTGGAATGTACATCCAAGTTTAGTTGCAGGAATCTGAGGGAACGGATGTAAGAACAAAACTGGACAAGAACATCTGAAACAACCACAACCAAATTCACTCTATCCGGATGGAGCAATTTAACTGGATAGTTTTTATTTAAGGCCGAAATGAAATAGAGTAACGAGGCTGTTTTTAAAATGTAAGGAGTAAAAAGTACAGATAATTGCGTGAAAATGTAAGGAGTAAAAGTAAAACGTCGTCTGAAAAATAATTACTCCAGTGAAGTATAGATAACCAAAATTTCTACTTAAGTAAGGTAATGAAGTATTTGTACTTTGTTACTTGACACCTCTGAAGCTATGAGACATGTGAGTGTTTTGTTTGAGAAAGACTTCACGTTCCTCACCTCTCTCATGAGGATCTGAGCCCTGCTGATGAACACAGAGGGGCTTGAAACATCAAATCTCTGCTGCAGCCCCTCCAGGTTGAGCTGCTCCATCTTCTCGTAACAGCTCTGCATCTTCACTGGATGGAAGGCGAGCATGGACAGCCTCTCCAGTTGCTACCGAAAAGACGACAGCAATGCACTTAGCTCAACCTTCACTGTTGGTCCTAATTTGCATCGAATAATCTGATAGTCTAGCATTAGTCAAAAATGAAAACAGCTCCCGACACTCCCTGACGTTTAATTTCAGACTTGCACCAATGCGGCAAACACATTCCAGTTCATGCAGTCTATCAATCCCATTAAATCCAGAGACAATACTGCTCACATTCACAATGTGACTCACCTCTCCCAATCTTTCCTTGCCCTCTCCGTTAATCGAGTTCTTGCTGATGTCCACCAATTCCTTGAAAAACACGTCTCTGACCTCGGAGAAGCCTCGGCTCGTGGGCTCCATCAGGGCCTCCAGGATGGAGCTGATGTAGGGCTGGATGCTGCACCGGAGGAGATTCTCTGCTTTGGGCAATACTAGAGCTGCAAGACAGCAGGAAGTATAAAGAAAGAAAATGAAAGACACAACTCAGATTTTTAATGAGCTGCATCAGAGAGCGTGACATATTGAATATCTGTCATCGGTAAGGTTTATCTGACATGATGATGAGGTTAAGAAAGCACAGATATCCACAAACATGTCTAACCTCTGCCTTTATCTCATTTAACATTGAATACATTGTTTTGCTCAAGTCACCCGTGGTTTTAAGCCTTATCTGCAGGGGTAAAGTAAGTCAGAAATGGGCAACACAATGCTGGAATGCAGTTTGTCCACTTCAGCTCAATAAGAGCCTTGAAAAAAATGAGCTGCATGTCTTGAGTTTACTTTGGATCAGAAAACAGGCAGCTTTTTTGCTCAAACCTCCTGTTGCGAGTGTTGGAGGAATCACTGGACAACAATGGATTAAAAACACAAAGCAGAAGTTTACTTGGTGCTTAAAGGCACCAGAAACTTGAATGGTGGGGTCAGACTGATGGCCTCGCTGTGCCAAACAGCCCCCAACCAAAGAGAGCTCAGCCACATCTCATAGAGGAAAGCTGTAAATGAATAATGGAGAGTACTTGATGTCATGTAGATTATGTTACATGACACAACGAGGGTGGAGCTTCTTCCTTTTTACTTTATATAGTCCTTAGCCTTTCAAAACATTACTACAAGTGTACTCCTTGGAATTTCTTTTGCTTAGTGACAGAAAGAAAACTCTCCAGTCAAATTCCTACATGTTTCAGTGTTTTCTTGAGACATTTTTTGCCCTCTCCCAAACACAGCTCTCTCTGTTCCTCCAGGCTTTCTCTCAGCCAGCTGGGCTACAATTTAAAGTAGTTAATGCATCTTTAAAACACGTAAAATAGGAGCATCTATCTTCCTGCAGGTTATGAGGAAAAAAAAGCCACCTCTAATCTTGTTGCTGATATGTTCCTTCGATGAGATGATCTGGTCCATGTCGGTTCGCAGCCTGGAGTCCAGAGAAGCTTTGTGGGCCTCGCAGGCCTCCACCAGCGCTTCATAGTGGCCGGTGGTTTGAGGCAACACCTGCCTGTATACCGCATCAGAGATCTGGAGAAGACAAGTTGTTTAAAAGACACATAATTTAAGCACTTCTGACTCCGTTTGCACACTTCAGTCAGTACAGGCGGACAGAAACTCACCAACATCCAGTTCCTCTGCCTCTGCTGCATCTTCCCCTTCAGACGAGGACCTATCACATTCCTCAGCTCCGGGTGAAGAGTCTCCATCACCAGATTAGCCAAAATCTGTGTGCACAACAGACATCACTAACATAACTTACTCCGCCATCATGACAACTCGACAGGTATTGTAGTCAAAAACTGGCAAAAAAAGTAAGAAAATAAACATTTATTAAAATCTTTATAAAACCCTTTTCCATGTGTTGCTACAAAGATATGGAGGGATAGTTTAGAACAGGGGTCGGCAACCCGCGGCTCTAGAGCCGCATGCAGCTCTTTAGCACCGCCCTGGTGGCTCCTGGATCTTTTTCAAAAATGTTTGACCTTTTTTTTCCTTTTTTTCTTCTTTTCTCTTTTTATTTCTGTTTTTCTTCTTTTTCTTTTTTTCTTTTTCTCTCTTTTTTTCTTCTTTTTTTCTTTCCCTTTTTCTCGAAATTTTGACTTTTTTCTCGACATTTCAACTTTTTGCTCAAAATTTTGACTTTTTTCCTCGACATTTCAACTTTTTTCTCAACATTTCATCTTTTTTCTTGAAATTTTGACTTTTTTCTCGACATTTCAACGTTTTTCTCGAGATTGTACTTCAACATTAATCTCGACATTTCAACTTTTTTCTCGACATTTCAACTTTTTTCTCGACATTTCAACTTTTTTCATGACATTTTGACTTTTTCCTCGACATTTCGACTTTTTTCTCAACATTTCGATTTTTTTCTCAACATTTTGACTTTTTTCTCGAAGTGCATAATGAAAAAAACATCTCCCCCAGTTATAACTAATATAGATACATGCAGCATGTGTTGCCTTCATTCTAAGGCTGATACAAGACTCGGCCATTTTTTGCAGCTCCAGACATTTGTTTTTTTGTGTCTTTGGTCCAATATGGCTCTTTCCACATTTTTGGTTGCTGACCCCTGGTTTAGAAGAAGCCTAGCTGGACACAGCAGCAGGAAGGCATTACCCTCCCCACTAACAAAGAAGGTAAGAACCTCCACAAGGTTTTCATCTAAACCAAATATGTGGTTAAACATTTAGCAGTGTAATGAATGGCTGTCATATAAAAACACAGAGGGCTTGACAAACAGCAGAAATAATTGTTCTGCAGCTTTTTTATTACAAAGCATGTTTGTCTGGAAGTATTTAGTGAAGCGTTCTTTTTTCTCTGTATTCTTACTGCACCGGTGGTCTCATATCTCATTTTTTAAAAGGTACTTCAGGTTCCATGAAATGGTTTCGCCTTTAAGTGTCAGCCGTCAAATGCTGGTGAGTAATATCTCAATTAAAAGGCAAAGTTTTGAGGTGAATAAATATTTTTGTTTCATCATCCTTTTAACAGCACTTGAAAATGGGGGCTGCAGGTTTTTCTACATCTGAGTTCTTTTGAGACCGTTGTACGTGTCATCTGTATGCTGTAGTACTCATCCCTCTGGGTGTTTGTGTGATCCTCATCAGCTGTGAACCTACTGTTCACTGCTTATTTAATGACATATCAGAGCAGATACATCACAGGTGCTAATAACCCTGAGAAAGCAGTGAATGGCTGCATTATTTTTTTATTAAGAAAAAAAACTGCTTGTGTTTGTATACTGGCATCAGTGACATTATTCCACACTAAACACGGCAAATAAGCCCCTAATCATCAAATGTCTTTCTCCACAGTGGCTTGTTAGCGCTGGTGCTGCACCTCCTCTTTGCAGCAACTAGCCAAGCCACATCAACATTAGCATGCCTTTTATCAGAGGTAAATAATGCGACGTGAGCTGCAGTAAAATAGGAAACCATAAATGACTATGCAAAAGCATCTGGCACAATATTTAATAAAATGGTCATGTAAGGTTTGTGGAAGTCATACTTTGCTACAAATTCTCAATTTCATTCCTACTCAACACGGCAGGCCCTGGCCCTACATCCACCTAAATGTCTGGAATCTAGAAGACCATTTTTGTTTAGGTTTAGAGGTGTCAAAGTCTGGAATAGTTGGTACCAGATTGCAAACAATTGTAGGTCCCTATCCATTTTCAAAAGTCGCTCAAGAGAGCATTTAATTCAACAATGTAGTCAAGAAAGCTCTTGCTTTTCCCACTGTTAATGTTTCTTTTGTACTTCATATTCTGTGTTGCCATTTGTTCAGCATAATATTCATATTTTTCATGATCATGTGATCATAGGTCTACAGTATTTTTTTTATTTTCATTCATGTTCTGCATGCAATTTTTTATGATGTATTTGTATATTTTGTATCCTCATAACTATTTTGTTAAATGTTATTAGGTGGGGGCTCCTCATAAGCCTACTGGCTTGCTCGCTCCTCCCTGCACAGTTTCTTTTAACTGCACTTATTTGTGTGATGTTATTTTTTTATTTTATGTGCTAAAAATAAACTAAACTAAAAAAAGGTGAAAAGCCGTTGTGCAGAAAAGCTGAACCATAGTTCAGATGTGCTGTCAAAGATGAATGGATCTGTTTTAAGACTAAACAAACTGAACTAAAGTCTTGAGGGTAAACTTACACAACAAGCTGAAAGCTCTCAGGGAAAGATGGAGGTTTATGAGGAAAGTGTGACTGCCAGAAACACACAAAGGAAGCACTAAGTATTAGCAGAAGCTGAAAGGAACTCATTCAGAGGAGCGATCCAACCAACGCCGTATTTGGTTTGGGGTCTTGTTGCGGGAGGCTTTGAGAAGGTGCACTCTGTGTGTTTTCATCATGGAAATGGAGCTATATTTTAGGAGCTATATGAAGCTACGTGGAAAGCAATGCTGTGTTGTTGTCGTTATTTCAATTCAACTTGTGTTTCAAACCTTTCCTGAAAATATTTAATTGCAACTATAACCTGCAGCAAACATTTTTGTCACGCCGCCCTCTGTGTCAACCTGTCACGCAGTGAAAGGTGTGACCTGTTAAGTATACAGTTTACTCTGACAGGTATTTCTGAGATGTTTGTGAGAGAGCGTGGCCTGCACCATGTTTGTTGGGTAATTTGAGATTCTGACCTGTGCTGGTACTCCGCACATCATATCCCAGGTCCCGTAGTATCCCTTGGCTTGTCTGAAAAGTCTCACAGAGTCAGTGAAGGCCGGTGTCTGAACGGTGCAGTCCTCCGGAAGACCTGTTGGGTCACAAAAGAATGAGGATGCTGACACGGAAAAGACGAGATGAAATCAGCTTTTCACTGAGGTAAAGTATGCGAATGCTCTGTAATAACTCTGTGAACTATTGACATTTTTCTTTTTTGCACCGTCTTCTGCAGATTCCTAACATTAACAGCATTCCCCATAGCATCTGCATCACTTCTGTAATTTTGCCAGAAGTATGTATGTGTATGTGTGTATATATATATATATATATATATATATATATATATATATATATATATATTGGGGCTGGGCGATATGGACCAAAAGTCATATCTCGATATGTTCTAGCTAAATGGCGATACTCGATATATATCGATATTTTTTCTGTGACATAATTCCCCCAAAGCATTATAGCATAGCATCTCTGTTAGCTTCATTTTTTCTGAGGCAAACCCTTAAAAAAACACTCAGTTTTAATACAAAGCCTCGTGCCAAATGTCACACAGGTTCCTTTATTAACAGAGGTCTGCACAATATCAAAATATATAAAACAAATGAAATAAAAATAAACTGCCTGCATATATAGAATAAAAATGCTTCTTGAATGAAATCAAACAAATATCCCTTTCCTGCATAACAATTAAATTAAAATACCCTGTGCAATTAATACAATGTGTAGACAGTAACAGGCAGACTTTTCCACTGAGGTTGACAGTTGTGCAAATAACAAAACATTTGTGCAAATCTCAAATAAAACATTCAAGTCAATTTGTCACAAAATAAGCTACCGGTATATCAAAATCATAAAAAAAAAAAGTAAAAAAGAAAAAAAAAAAAATCGATATAAAGACCATCGCGTACCATATCGCGTTTGAAAATATATTGATATATATTAAAATCTCGATATATCGCCCAGCCCTAATATATATATATATATATATATATATATATATATATATATATATATATATATATATATATATATATATGCTGCCATGAACTGAAGTATGCAGCACATGGTCACAACAGATGGCAGGGTGAAGTTCAGCAGAGATCATACGCAGCTGTGTCATCCCTCAAAACAGGAAGATGCTGGCTCTTTTTTTTTTCCTGAGGCATGGATTTCACAGTTGCTATAGTAACGCCCCTCCCTGTTGACAGGACAATAGAAACAGCTCAGAAAGCACTCAGCAACAGTTTTAGGAAGTTCTTATCATGTGCTTATGTGATGAAAATACGTTCACAGCTGAGGTCATAAGTGGCGTTTCCCTTCTCTCTCCGGGCCAGAGAACGGAGGGCGCCGTGGGCTGAGTGACTTGCAACGCTGGCAAAATGGTATAAGGACGTGTATGAAATCAAATATCCTTATAATTCATTCTCATTTTCTTTTATTACAACAATCAGGACTACTAGAAATACTGATAACTATTCTTTATGGTGTGATACACATATTTCCACTGCATCTAATAAATAAATAACTGAGGTAGATATACTGTATCACAATGACACAAATTTTCTTCAAAACATATATCATAAAATATTAAAGGGACTAAATATTAACATTTACAGTGTGAGATGCCATTGTTCCTTGTGGTTATTTTGAGGCTGCCAATGAATGAGAAGAGAGAAATGAAGACATTTCTTGAGCGGTAGGTCACCCACAGCATGCCTGAGGGATGTTTCATTTGTTGTAATAGAAGTCTGTCATGCACAAGCACCAGTGAATTTGCGGACGTCTGTGAAGTTGTTCTGTCTGTGACTGTAAGTCCGTGACTCAGAGGAAGCTGACAAAGGCAGGAAGCTACCAAGAACTCTGGAGGGGGAGAACCAGAGCCGGGCAGGAAGCCGGCTTTACTGAAAGGCAGAGGTTTGGGCTCTTTTTGTCTTCACGCATGCTTTCGTGAAAACTCACTGGGCGCTGAAGCTTGAGGCTTAACGGGAAAGTAACGGAATGAGGAGCTTAAATGCTGACAGGCAATCAACCATCACTCCCAGGTCAATCTCAGTTGGAAGCACCTGAAGGAAACAGCACCGGACTTACGCGTGGTTTACCATCCACATTTCAGACAATTCCACACCAACAATTAATAATCTGCATGGGCAAGAAATATTGGCTTTAGAATAGTTTGTGAATGAGCAATTCTCCACCTGCATTGCTCCACATCGCTGATGGGAAATTCATTTCACTGAATGTGCCAAACCTAACACACTGATGACAGAGCATGGCTGGGATGGCAGCTAAATAAACATGCACAGATGTTCATAAACTGATATTCACCTGTTCTCAATCCACCTAAAAACAAACATACAGCAGCAAAAAAATGTCTAAGTTGCAGTTGTTCAGTCATCATCCAGATGCAGAGGTGTCAAGTAACAAAGTCTATACTTCACTGGAGTAATTATTTTTCGGAAAGCCCTTCTGCTGTCTGACTAATTCTTTTTTGAAAATGGCCGTATCAGAGTGATGAATTACTCCCAGAGCCAAACTTTTCGGAGTATGTGGCCTGCATCAAAGTCTCAATTTAGGTATCTAAAATGTTGTTGCCCTGGCGACCTGTCCATGGCACACTCCGCCCTCTTGCCTGGTGACAGGAGGGATGGAAACACTTTGAACTAAACTTTATAATAGAGATCAAATGATTTGCAAGCTCACTTTTATAACAGTCAAAACTATTTTGGAAACAGGAAGCCTATTAAGCCCATTTTCTTTCACCAAAGGGTGTTAATTCTGTGACCTAGGAGTCAATAAATTCACCTTTCAGTTATGCTCTTACTATTCAGTCGGTTTCAGGGGGTGGAGTCAGGTGTTCAACTCCACTCCACCCAGAGGTGTCAAGTAACGAAGTACAAATACTTCGTTACCTTACTTAAGTAGAAATTTTGGTTATCTATACTTCACTGGAGTAATTATTTTTCAGACGACTTTTTACTTTTACTTCTTACATTTTCACACAATTATCTGTACTTTTTACCTCCTTACATTTTAAAAACAGCCTCGTTACTCTATTTCATTTCGGCCTTAAAAAAAAAAACTATCCAGTTAAATTGCTCCATCCGGATAGAGTGAATTTGGTTGTGGTTGTTTCAGATGTTCTTGTCCAGTTTTGTTCTTACATCCGTTCCCTCAGATTCCTGCAACTAAACTTGGATGTACATTCCAATAAAGGTTAGGATAAATGATAACATGCCTCTGAAGTTTGACTTTTTGCACCATTACAATACTTATAGGTAACTAGTCATCATATCTTCTGCTCTCTGAAACACATGTTAATGCTCAATAGTACACATATATGGTTCTTTAATATATTTGCATTATACTAAGATACATTCATTTTCAATGGCTTTTGTCCTTAATGGCTTTTTTCCCCCTTACATTACTTTTACTTTTATACTTTAAGTAGTTTTGAAACCAGTACTTTTATACTTTTACTCGAGTAAAAAACTTGAGTTGATACTTCAACTTCTACAGGAGTATTTTTAAACTCTAGTATCTATACTTCTACCTGAGTAATGAATGTGAATACTGAAGACACCTCTGTCCAGATGGTACCTGTCACATGGAGCAACTGGAAGCACGCTTTCATTAACTGAAGTATGCAGCACATGGTCACAACATAGTCTTCGATAGCTGATGAAACTACAAATATGTTGTTGTTGGAACAGTACCCTCCACAACCACCACTGCTATACACATCCGAGAGAAGGAGGAGACTTTTCTCCCAACCTAAAAACTCTGTTTTGCTATAAAAGCAGCCTCCAACTTTTCCTGCATCTTGAACTTGTTCTGGCCCATTTAACCCTGGGAATTGCTGCGCCATTTTCAGTTTTGGCAAATCTTAATGCATACTGCTAAAACAAACGGTATATTTACACAATCTGCCACTTTCACTGCTTCTGAAACTCAAATAGACAAGTGTGTGATCTTTTAAGGTATTTATAAGAAAAAGACCACCAGTGGGATATTTTGTGACGTGTTACTGCCAGGCATGCAAACCTCTAAACATTCTCTGTGTGTGTATGTGTGTGTGTGTGTGCTGCGTATTAATAGAACATGTGGCAGCACTTAGCCCAGTCCTTTTATTTAAGGCATTTCCCTCCTTGCCTTTCTCACCACGCTCTGGTGGATCAGATCTTAGCTGCAGTCAGGGATGATTTCCCAGGCCTTCACATCCACAAAAATCTCTCCCTTCATAAATATTTTACCTTTATGGATGCTAAACATAAAGGTGGTCTGAGACCGCAGCTTTAAGACCAGCTGCATTTATATTAAAGCCAGCGTTAACCAGCTCTCCTCTCCCTGGATGATGATGCTGCTGCTGCTGCCTTCACTGACATGCGTGAGTAGGATTTCCTCATATGGTGCAGCCCTTATGGAAGCAGCCAAACCCACAGCACAATAAACAATCACTGAAAAATACCACCAGCTGCAGACGTCACAGCCACAACGAGTGAGTCCTAACATGCAAATGTCCTAACATCCCTGTGTCCAGGAAGAAGTGAACATCAGAGACTCTGTATCTTTATCTGCTGTAGCCTGAATGCTAACAAGGCCACAATGATTTTGTATCACAGAACAGGCTGCAGAACACAGCGCTTTGCTAGGGGCTATAACCCTGAGCTGGATTTATTGCTCCATGAATCTAGGGACTGCAGGTCTCCCCCTGGTGAAAGGAATTAGTCTGAGGTCTGTGGACTGAAGAAGGGGGTTGGTACTGGCTTCCCAGGCTGTGGCGGTGGAGAGTCAGCCTTGATTGATGAACTAAGAGAAGTCTTTGAGTTCAAAGCTGCAATATTCTGCATCAAATAAAGACGGGCTCCTGGTACCATCGGCTCGCAAAACTACGACGGAGTATTAGGGCCAAACTAAGACAAAAAAAAAGAAGTCGTAATAATATGAGAAAAAAGTCGTAAAATAACGAGAATAAAGTCATAATATTACGAGAATAAAGTTGTAATATTTTGAGAATAAAGGCATAATATTACGAAGATAAAATATATTATAAATATAACTTCACAAGATCCTCAATATTCCTCATTTTAACACAGGGAGAATATGCTCTTTCTGTTAGAGTTCTCATAAATTATATTCTCGTAATATTACGACTTTATTCTCATAAATTACGACTTTATTCTCGTAATGTTACCACTTTATTCCCGTAATGTTACGACTTTATTCCCGTAATGTTACGACTTTATTCTCGTAATATTACGACTTTATTCTATTACGACTTTATTCTCGTAATATTACGACTTTATTCTCATAATATTACGACTTTATTCTATTACGACTTTATTCTCGCAACATTATGACTTTATTCTCGTAATTTTACGACTTTATTCTCATTATATTATGACTTTATTCTCGTAATTTCCAAAAAATGTGTTGTCTTAGTTTGGCCCTAATACTCCGTCGTACGAAACAGAGCTGCTATTGATGATAATTTGAACGATTAATTAATCTTGATTTGCTAAGACTAAATGAAGTGTAACTATAGACGATGTGGGGTTAATGGGACAGAGCGAGAAGTTTGAAAACATCACCTACTGCCTTAACTCTGTAACTTTAATGATCAGCTTTCACTTTACTGGCAAAGCCGTTCATAGATTCTACAGTTTATGAAAGAGAGACACAAAACACGCCTGATTACTGATATATGATGCCGTTTTCTCGTTCTTAAATTGATTTGCTGTGTCTGCAGACTCCAGCAGCAGAAGATGTGTAAACTGCTGCACAGCTGCAACATTTCACACATGACTGTAACAGCGTCTCGTCTTTTTTTGGGTTCACTAGGTCGTGTCATAATTGAGTTGCTGATCGTCCATCTCTGAGCAGCATTATGACCCAAGGCTTAAACTAAAACAAAACAACAGACGTGCTGCTAATGTAAGGGACACTTGTTAGCTCAGCTGATTAACTCTGTACTTTGCAAATCATGCTGTTAAGGGGATGCAAAGCAGGAGCCACTTGTTTTATTGCAGAGGTAATAAAAGGACAAGACAAGGAGAGCTTCAGTGGATTCAAATAAACCTTCAACATCTCTGTGTGATCATGTAACTTGTGGCTTTTACTTATCAGAGGCAGATGTTCAGTTGAAAAGCTGCTTTGCATGCATGTTATGTGCTGCTACTGGTTTCTACCTCATGTGAGAGGTACCTGAAGAGAAGTGCAGAGAGTCTGGTACGGGTCACAAGAGCATGCAGCAGTTATGGTCTCCCTGAAAACCCCAGGGTGATCTGACCGAGGTGAAGAGGGGGAGTTGCCTCCTCGAGCCATGGTGACAGTAAAACATTAACACATGCCCTGCTCCTTTCAACAGCCTCACAGCTGGAATGTACAGCAGAGACTCTCTGCAAGGACTGAGCATGTCCGGACAGATGAAACCGGGGAGTGATGAGCTTTAGTGTGCAGTCGTGGAAGTTATGCAACTTCACATTCATGTTTAAAAAAAAAAAGAACAACTAACATGAACATGTTATGGATGTTTTAACTTGCAGTAATAACAGACAGCTGTTAAAACTGTCGTCAGCGTTTAAGAGGAATGGTTCAATTTGCACAATACGCTTGCAGAGTGCAAATAGGGATAAATCAGGTTGGGCAACTTCGTCGACCTCGGCCCCCGAGCAGTGTTTCATTTGCGGTATGAATTTGAGATGCGACGTTGTTGGGACTGTAAACAGAATAAAGACGTTTATTCAGACTGCAGAGCGCAGGTGATTGGTGTCTTCGTGCAGGCGCTGAGTGATGTGACGCAGTTTACTTTATGATTACAGAGGCACTTTTAACATCACCGAAGGCACAATTACAGACAATTGAGCCACACAGGACATTTGAGGAAAGCTGTTTAATCCTCCAACTTCAAAGACCACCAACAACATTATAATTATGTGCATGTGCACAAACGCAAGCGTGTCAGCGTCAACTAAAGATAAAGTCTTGAATTTTTGGGGTCTAATTTTTAAAATACCAACAATGTGCATGGTTGTTTCCTTCTTTGATTGTCTGTTGTTGGTACTGCTGGTTACAAAGCTTAAAAGGAGACTTATTATGAAAAACACGTTTTTTCCTGCTTTAACATATGTGGTCTCCCCTCAGCCTGTTAACTCAGAGAAGGAGGAAAGCAACCAAATTCTGCAAATTCTGTACAGCCGCCCGGATGAGCCGTCCAGTGTGATGTGGATCTACGAGCCGCTCAGATTCTGCTCCCGTCGTTACGTAACGACGGGCGGATTTACATCGGTTGGCCTCCGATGCGTGAAACCACGCCCACAACTAACTCTGGCCAGAACAACAACTCTGCCGGCCGGAGCTTCCACCATTTTCTACGCGTCATTCAGGCAGCCAATCAGCACAGAGCCTCATTATCATAGCCCCGCCCACTCAGAATCCTGCATAGATAATGAGGGGTGAGAGACGGATGCTGCAGACATGGCCCAGAGGCTGAATTTCTAATTTATTTAGCAAAAAAAAAAAATCAAAAGCTTGTTTTTAAGACATTCAAGGCCTGTTTAAAATAGGTATTAGATGCCATAATAGGTCCCCTTTAAAGGAGCATGAAGCTCCTTTTAAGAAATGAGACTCATTAGCGCCACCCTTCGCCACGTCGGCCGTTGGGGGTACTGCAGCCAACAGTGAAGCCGGCACGGGAGAACGGGGAGAACGTGCATGCAGCGTCATGTGACGTCACATCCACAGGACAGCGCGGGAAATTCGGCCCCAGAATTGCAGCACATTTTGCAGCACACAGCCTGTTCAAGGCAACGGAGAGATACACTAGAGGGCTCATTCTTTTTGGTTTGGAACGCTTCATCTGACATTATTACTAGAAAACTTAAAACGCATACAAATTTTTTTCATAAATCCTGCCTCAATCCTGCCTCATGCTCCTTTAAATGGACTTTTCACTGCTACACAAAGAAAAATGAAGCATTAGACCCTGAATTCAGAGCATAGCAAAACATCAACATATCCAACTGTACAAGAAGCGACACAGTCGAATCCTGAAACACTTGTGTGTGTATCCTGATTTAGAGATGTTGAGGAAAGAGGTCCTCCTGAAGCAGAGTGGGACATTTGTTAGCTCATTCCACCTTCCTGGAACCACAAATGTGAACATTCTGGATTGAGAGCGCCCTGCATGCAGGGATGACTATAGTAGACGTTCCTGTGCAGATGAATCATAATCCTGCATTCAGGTCCCATTATCACTGGAATTTAATAAGTAACAAAGTGAAACATGCCCCTTTTCTGTTAATAGAAAATCAGGTGCATGGCTGCATTATTGAGTAATTGAAAGTATTTCACCGTGGACACCAGGAGACCTGCTAGAAGAGCTTTTAAATAGCAGGGTCAAGAGATAGCCAAGACCTACACCAAGAGTTGAGTGGCCTACTTTGTCAGATAAGGCGTGCCTTTTCATGCAGGGAAAGGGAAAATTGGCTCCTACCGAGCGATGGATGCAAATTGGCCAGAGAAGGGTAACTGGTCGTCAGCTGTGAAACCCAGGTATCACACAGTGAAAACTTGCTTGAGGTTTGGGGTTTAGGCTCCATTCAAGCATCATCATGAGGCAGAGAGCTTAATCTAAGGTGTTCCTCCTTATACAGATGTCAGAAGAAGATGGAGTTGTTGGAACGAGCTGAGCATAGAGGGTTGAATGTTTGCATAGACACTGCCAAGGTCGTCTGAATCAAGGGGGGCTGTTGTTGATAGCATTTATGTTTCCATGGTGTGGGATTATGGAGGATTTTTTGTGCCAAAATTAAATAAATAAATACATCATTAATTAATTAAAATGGGAATGAAATATATAATGAATTAAATGTAATTAATTAATTAAAATTAGAATGAAATATGTCATTAATTAATTAAAATACAATTCATTTTAAGTAAAAATATATATTTATTATTTCAGCATTTAATTAATTAATGACACATTTAATTAATGATTTTGTGTTGCTGAATCATGAAATGTAAATGTAAAACTGTCAGTTTCACTCGTCAAACTCAGTGGGCGGATTCCAAACACCTCATTGGTTCCCCTGCATATCAAGTCAAGGCAAATCGAATCCACATAATGGATTGTTGCAGGGCTTGTGGACACATTCCGATAAACTAGGTCGCTATTCACCTCTACGTTGGTTTGGATACTCCAAAATTTTTACTCTACTCCAAAATTTTTACTTTACTCCACTGAAGACTCGGTCCTCTAACCACAAATGTTGGTACAGCAAGGTGTACCAAAATGTCAAAATCCTGCCCAGAGCTGCTGAGAGAAGCAGCGAGTTTCAGACCAAAGCAGTGGATTCCACTGGATTCGCGTTAGCCCCGCCCACTGAGTTTGACGAGTGGAACTGACAGTTTTACATTTCATGATTCAGCAACACGAAATCATTAATTAAATGTGTCATTAATTAATTAAATGCAGTTTTACATTTCATGATTCACACGTAACACGAAATCATTAATTAAATGTGTCATTAATTAATTAAATGCTGAAATAATAAATATATATTTTTACTTAAAATGAATTGTATTTGAATTAATATTTAAACATATTTAATTAATTAATGATATATTTCATTCTCATTTTAATTAATTAATGATGTATTTATTTATTTAATTTTGGCACAAAAAATCCTCCATATGGGATAAACCTGACTGGATCATTTGTGTTTTTGACGACGTGAAAGCAGCGATTTTTGCTGCGACAGGAGGCTCATCTGGCAAGAATGAGAGGTACAGCTGGGCATCATTTAGCAGTCATGCGAGCAGATGACTAGACCCAGGCCCGAGTACAGCGAGGACAGAACCCTGGGATATCACTTACTTCCATATTTTTTCAAGTTGACTGAAATTATCTATTTTTACATTTATTTAGAGAGAAGTTCAGTTTGCTTAATGGCGTAAGGATGATGAATGATTTGTCAATAGCTACACTTGATCTAAATTCTCCGTAAACACTACCTGCCCTGCTTTTCTACAAGATCAAACAGGTTGGCTCATGTGAACTGCAGAGGAGGAAAACAAAAAACAACAGATATTCATGTGAAGTTCTGAACTATTCCTGCTCACCACAACAGACAGGTTAAGATAAAAAGCAACAACTGTGAAGTCACGCTTTCACACGATTATATAACTAAATTCCCTACACATGAAGGAATCACATGGAACTGTGCTGCTAGCTAAAACCTACTACATTATTAGCAATCAGAAGAAGTGCAGTCATTTCTAGCACCGTGTATCTCTCACACAAGGTCCTAGAGAAGGAATGAACTATGATAAAACGACAAAGGAAAAGAGCTACGTTGTTAGTGCCCTTCTTCCAGCATGTCTCTGCCTTCTGTGCGTCACATAATGACACATGAGTCATGCCACCACAAGAAGAAACACATCAAGAGCGCTTCCCCACCCCGATTAAACAAGCATCTTTTAATGTGGAACCAAAGACAATAATCCTCCGAATGTTAATTCCTCAATGCAAACGACAACGTCAGACAAAAGCTGAAACTAATTTTTTTTAAAAGATGGTTGGTGAGATACAAAAGCAATGTGCAGAGTAATGTTTCGCTGGATAAAGCAACACAATCACACACATGCCTCTCAGCTGACGTCAGCTACACATTCATTCTTACAACAGGTAAGTAACCCAACCCTTCCTGCTGGCGCTTCAGAGTTACATTCAGCGAGATACAGAGATCTTCTGAATCATTTGCTTTAACTATAATTAACCTATTTGATTACATTCGTGGCTCATGAAGAGAGCTTGCAATGATGTGTCTAAAACTTTATATTTGGTTAGCAATGATCTAAAAAACAGTGAAAGGTATTTAAGTCCAACTTAGACGCTGAAACCAGACTATTCTGGTTTATGCTTGAATGAAGGGACTTGTAGTTTTAGCACTGAAGTGGATTATACTGACAAAGTGCCCTCCAAACAGCACCATTATACTCTAAAGCTGGAAGAATTGATGCCAGCATCTAAAATTAGCTGCTAGTATTTCAAAAACACAAATGAAAACATAAAAGCAGAGTTTTGTTTTAAACTTGCTGTTGTCAATGCTGTCTTTGTCGACAACTGCAGCAACGCATAGTTGAACATGTGACCCAAACATAATATGTCACTCCATACCCACGGCTGAACTTCAATGTAAATAAATACCACTCATTCCTGCGATGTTTTACTTTCACATCTCAGTCAAATGGCATTTAAAGGAGCGACACTGCGACACAGACGCTCACACGCCCACATCTGAACTCTGACAGAGTAATTGACCTGGGTGGAGCTTCATTAAAAACACAGTCCTGCAGTTAAAAGGTGCATATGATGTGTTAACTCTATTATTAGTGAGGTTTGTGTGTCGTTACCGTTGTTGCTGTGTCTGACGCAGTCCTGCAGCACGGCGTGCCACTTCTTCTGCTCCCTCTCAGTCGTCACACAGAAGTAGTGGTGTCTGGCGTACGGGTGCCACAGGATCAGCGGGAACTGGGTCGCGCACTTGATGAAAGGATGATTGCCCACTTTGGCCTTGACACCTGAAATAAGTTGCATGGGAGACTGAGACAGGGATACCCAGAGTTCTTAAGCTTTGCAAAACTTTACGAAAAGAAAAATGGAAACATATTTAATATTACGTATGCTAAGGTAAATAAATAAGTACAAATTTATGAAAGAAATGGGTTATTTTTCCTCATGTGCTCAAACAAACATGTATGAAAGCGTAAAAAATAATTACGTTTATTAAAGTTTCTTTGAAAGTTTTCAAATCAAAAGTAAATGAAAAATGCACATATGGACACATTTGCTGCTACCCCGCAATTTAAGTCAGGAAAACCCACCATGGTCACTGAAATAACTTGAAACTGACAAAAGTAATAGCTTTTAATTTACTGAAAACTGGTTCGTGAAAATCAGATGCTGTTTTTGAATTGCGGCTCAAAAGGAATTATTTGAAAAACTAAACAAATTTGTCCACATCCTTTTGGTCTTTGGTCCATAGCATCGTTCAAATCAGAATAGTGACTTATCTGACAACATTGTACATATCCACTGTGTGACGGTTCATGCCAGGAGCTTCTGAGCTTAGAGATGTCAACGCCACCTCTGAACGAGGTTAACGTAAACGCTAAAGTAGCGTAACGTTGACGTTTCAAATGGGATTTGTGAATATACATCTGGGTATTGTAGGACTTGTCTAAGGTTTCCCACTGGACTTGTGGTCATATCAGCTATCAAGCCACGGCGTTTCTTGATTCAGAGCCGTCTGAGGCATCAGAGATCAGGGGGGTCGAGCTTAGGCTTGTGCATTTGCACTGAAATCCCTCCAAACTCTATCCATCCATTAGCTACACCCACTTAGTCCTATTAAGGGTCTCAGGGGTGTTTTGGAGTCTATCCCAGCTTTCCTTGGGTGAAAGGCAGATATACACCTCGGATGGTTCTCCAGGCCACTGCAGGACCACATAGAGAGAAACAACAATACAGGACTGTCTCAGAAAATTAGAATATTGTGATTTTCTGTAATGCAGTTACAAAAACAAAAATGTCATACATTCTGGATTCATTACAAATCAACTGAAATATTGTAAGCCTTTTATTATTTTAATATTACTAATTATGGCTTACAGTTTAAGAAAACTGAAATATCCTATCTAAAAAAATTAGAATATTCTGGGAATCTTAATCTTAAACTGTAAACCATAATCAGCAATATTAAAATAATAAAAGGCTTGCAATATTTCAGTTGATTTGTAATGAATCCAGAATGTATGACATTTTTGTTTTTGTTTTTTTAAATTGCATTACAGAAAATAAAGAACTTTATCACAATATTCTAATTTTCTGAGACAGTCCTGTATATAAACCGTCCAAACTTCTCTCAGCTCTTGCCTCTGCCTCTGCAGTTCATCCAGTTCTGCATGTTGGTTGAACACCTAAGAAATCAGGTTCAATTGGCAGCAGGTTCTGGGTATAAACTGAAAATGCTCGAGAGACTGAGCCTTTCATGAGTAAAGACGGAGAGGCCTCTTCACTCTAAGAGTTCATAGTTGAGATTAAGATGTTTCAGCATAATACTGAACAATGTGAAGCTTTCATGATGTAACATATTAAGCACAATGTTGGAATCGAGCACGTAGTCGAGCTCTGTTCAGATCTTGTTATATCAGCTGCTCAATTAGCTGTTTGTTTTATGTGAAGTCACTTGGTAAATCTCATGCTGAACGCTCTGATTAAGCTAATCTTGTCTACATACCTTTGCTGCCTTATCTGCAAGCTACTACTTTTTTTGGGTCTTACTAATTCAACACCTTGTCTGTCAGTATTGCTGCTTTATCCTGGACTCCGGCGTGCCTGTTCTCGCCGGCCTCCCCGCCCCGGGCAATCCACGTCTCCATGTGAAAGGGCAGGACAGCCCCAGAACCATACTGCTACATAGAAACAGCTAGAATTGCTGATGCTTGTAATTATCTATTTGACGAAAGTTGTCTGGGGTGAAATGGTCTATCATTTAATGATTCAAAGAAACCAAAGGGATCTCTGTATGCTTGGGACAAGGCAGCAAACCAGCACAGAACTGCTGTATCCTTTAAGCTATCCCTGCATTCAAAGTTGATATAATTCTTTAATTGAAAACCACGTTCTGCCAACAAAGTCCATTGCTGCGTCCACAAATGTAAATTAGAAACGCTGCTTCATTCTTTGTGTGTGTGGGGGGGGGGGGGGGGGGGTCTGACTAATTCTTTTTTGAAAATGGCCGTATCAGAGTGATCAATTACTCCCAGAGCCAAACTTTTCGGAGTATGTGGCCTGCATCAAAGTCTCAATTTAGGTATCTAAAATGTTGTTGCCCTGGCGACCTGTCCATGGCACACTCCGCCCTCTTGCCTGGTGACAGGTGGGATCGGCACCAGCAGGATGGAAACACTAAACTAAACTTTATAATAGAGATCAAATGATTTGCAAGCTCACTTTTATAACAGTCAAAACTATTTTGGAAACAGGAGGCCTATTAAGCCCATTTTCTTTCACCAAAGGGTGTTAAGTCTGTGACCTAAGAGTCAATAACTTCACCTTTCAGTTATGCTCTTACTATTCAGTGGGTTTCAGGGGGTGGAGTCAGGTGTTCAACTCCTGATAAGTGTGTGCAAATACATGTGAAAAATGGTGGGAAAAAAGGATGGCTAACAGTAGCCTGACCTGGGTTTGTGGTGTAAACTGTACCCTTCAAATCCAAACTGCATGATAATTGATGTATTTTCAAACCAAGTAAGCCACTTAATTGCATATTATATAATTTCAAGTTACAATTAAAGCTGCAAGCAGCGATGAACGGGTCCTCGCACTCATGGCCACCGCCCCCCATAAGCATATCAGAAATGACACCACCCACGACTTTCTATGTCAAACCATTCAAAAGTTATAGCAGAAAAAAGGGACAACCAATCAGAAGAAGGGGCGGGGCTAATTTGCACCAATTATGGTCATGGACTCATGAGTCCGAGTCCGATGACACCACCCACGACTCTTTATGTCAAACCATTCAAAGGTTATGGCAGATAAAAGTTTTCTAGAGGGCGCTGTTGAGCCATTTTGCCACGCCCATTAATGCAAACCATGAAATATCAAATGTATCACCAGGCCTGCCTTGCATGCAAAATGTGGTGACTTTTGGGGAACTATCAAATATGGACCAATCAGATGAAGGGTGGGTGCGCTTTTTGGCATCTAGCGTCGCCACGGTAACACTTTTGAAAGAGAAAAGTAATGCGTGTAGTCGCAGGATGGAGACGCACATTTTGATGTATAACACATCTGGGTGCACATTACGGTTCGGGCTGAATTAATTCTCGAAGGAATGGCATAAAATTGCTCCAAAATTACGCGATTAATTCAGAATGTTCAAAATGGCCGACTTCCTGTTCGGTTTCGGCCATGGCGCCAAGAGACTTTTCTTTAAGTTGCGACATGATACAGGTGTGTACCGATTTTCGTTCATGTACGTCAAACCGTATTATGGGGCTTGAGGCACAAAGTTTTTTCTGTCTGAACCAAGCAGATGAAGGGTGGGCGGGCTTTTTGGCGTCTAGCGTCGCCACGGTAACGCTTTTGAAAGAGAAAAGTAATGCGTGATGTCGGAGAATGGAGACGCACGTTTTGATGTATAACACACCTGGGTGCACGTTACGGTTCGGGCCGAATTAACTGCCAAAGGAATGGCATAAATTTCCTGTTGGGTTTCGGCCATGGCGCCAAGAGACTTTTCTTTAAGTTGCGCCATGATACAGGTGTGTACCGATTTTCGTGCATGTACGTTAAACCGTATTGTGGGGCTTGAGGCACAAAGTTTTCCGGGGGCGCTGTTGAGCCATTTTGCCACGCCCATTAATGCAAACCATTAAATATCAAATTTTTCGCCAGGCCGGTCTTGCGTGCAAAATTTGCTGACTTTTTGGGCACATTTAGGGGGGCAAAAAGGCCCTCCTTTTGTCAGAAGAAAGAAAGAAAAAAAAAATTCCTACAGATACAGTAGGGCCTTCGCACTGAAGGTGCTCGGGCCCTAATTAATAATTGCACACAGGACACTTCAGCAGTGAATAACCAGTTCCAGTAATATTTTCCATGGATAACCAATATTTTTCTAAATGTTTTCCTACCTGGCAGACTGCCATTGATCAGCTCCATATACTCCTCCATCGAGGCCAGGGCTTTGTACCCGGCACAGTTGATGGTCACTTTAGGGTGAAGTCCCCGTTCATGCGCCTGTTGAGAGAAACGGCCAAAAGACACTTGCACACACGCTCAAACTCTGATAACGCACAGCGCTTTGGTCCAGGACGGCGTTTGCTCACTGTTTTGCTCTCATAGAGGCTGATGGTGTAGCTGTTGGGCACGGACACAAAACGACTCCTCCACTTTCGATTCTCCTCCAGGTACTGAAACAGACTCCCGGAGAAGATGGAGCGGCCCGCCAGAGCGTCCTGAAGAAATACATCCCCACACACAACCAACACTGAGACAGGGAGCCATGATCCTCTACGTCTTCACTTCAGTGCACCGTGTCAAACGAAGTGTTCAGTGATAGATGTGTTAAATAAATGCTGCATTGATGTGTCGTTTAAACATCCTTGCTGTAAAGTTTTCATGAATTGTGCAAGAGGCTTAAAGCTTTAACTAGAGTTTTCAAACATGCAGAGGAGGAATGTTTGTGCAATAATATACACCACCCACTTTGTTTTTTGATTTCCTGTCTTGGATTAAATGATCCATGGTCAAGGAGGGAAAAGAAGAACAAAGAGGCTATGGGGTCACTGGAGGTGGCGCGCAAGGGTGGCTATGGTAAGCAGTGGGCTGCCGTTTCTTTGCTGCAACCTGTTTAATTATCTGGTTTCCAGTTTTATGAAGGTTCAGTACGTTTTTAGCTGTGGAGACTCCCTGCAGAAATGTTTCATCTGGTCAAAGTATAAATACGGATAAGGTTATAAATCAAATGACCAGCTGATTGTGCTGTCCTCTTTGGTGACTGGTCAACAAAATACACACAATTTAACAAGATGAAGCGTATTTACCAAATGATATGGTTATCAGCTTTCTTAATTATCGCACATTTAGTCCACTTGTTGAATCGTTAAAGAAAAGAGACAAATTCACAGAGCTGTGACCCCACGGTGACCAGCGGAAGTGATCGGCAAAAAGATTTCAGGGAAACGAAATGCATTAGAAAGAAAGAAAGAAAGAAAGAAAGAAAGAAAGAAAGAAAGAAAGAAAGAAAGAAAGAAAGAAAGAAAGAAAGAAAGAAAGAAAGAAAGAAAGAAAGAAAGAAAGAAAGAAAGAAAGAAAGAAAGAAAGAAAAGATTGTTGAATAAATAATGGTCTCATTTATGCATTACTTGTAACTTGAAGCTGTAATCATAACAATGTCCACAACGAGGGAGCAAAAATGTAAATCTCTGCTGAAAAAAGAAACTGACCCTGTGCAGTCACAAACATGCAACATTTAATAGTTAAATTTAGCAAATTAGCTTGGGGAGGAAAAAAAAAAAAAAAAAAACAAGATTCTTGTATGAATTCAAGTTAAGTGAGTAAAAACAGGAGTCAGCAGATGTTTGCTGCATGTTAGTCAAACGTATCTGGAGCCCGTGATTGATGCAGGGCCTTTGTTGGTCTACAGCCAAAACATTTCAGTCTCAAGACCAAGACTCCAAAACAGGATCTTTTTGTTGGATTGCACTTCAGAGAAGTTTCCCAGAGCTTCTGTTACACGTTTTCTTGTTGAATTGAATTAAAAAGTGTACTGTTTTCCTTTTAATTGAAAACAGTCTTCCCATGCAATAACGGATTGAAACTGATATTTCAGGTTTGCTTTCTTTCGGTTTTACTTCCAAATGAAGAGGTGTAGATAATGTGGCTAACATATTTGATGAAATTCTCTGATTGTCTGTATTAAACCCTCCCTCAATCTTTGATAGAGTGATGTCTATATTTCTCAGCAGCCACTTGGGTTGCAGAAAATGATCCAGATCTTTCTGCTCTGTACGAAGAGCAGGTTGAAATGTCCTTTTCAAACCAAGACCACTTGCTACTTGCCTTTCTGTGAAGCAGCTGCGACTGGGCGCCTCCTCCTCCTTCAATCTCAAAGCGGACGCTGTTGAAGAGCGCGACGGCGTACTGCTGCTCGTAGACATCGCTGAACTGTTTCATCACATCTCTGGTCCGAGCTGCGAGAGGGGACACAAACAAACTCTGTCACTCATCTTTTATTGAAATAGGGCAGCTTTTTCCAGTCGGAAAAGGACGCCATCATACAGTCAAACACTTACAACAAGAAGGTTTCAGCTCCAACAGCTCCAACAGCTGAAGTTAAAGGGAACCATGGCTATTAAGACATGTAGGTCTTAAAAGATAAATGTTGGTATCAATTATAACAATGTGATATAAAAAACCTTGTTGATGTCTTCGTTTTTATAAAATTTGAAAATATAATTTAAGTCGTAGGTCACCATTGTTGTTTACACCGCAATGCATTCTGGGTAGTGACGTCAGACGGTGGCTCCTGCTAACCCCCGTCCACTGTTTTGACACCCAGAAACAGATGAAAACACAGCTAAACAGGTGACGGCGCAACAGAAACACAGATGAAAAGGTGACGGCGCACCTACAAAAAAGTAAAAAAAAAAAAAAAAAAAAGTACAGCACCATACAGCATGAACTATAAAAACACCATAAAACTCAGATAGACTAACAGACCACACGTTTCAACTAGCAGATAGCCGATGCTACAATAAAAACCCCAGCCAGATCTGGCGACATTAAATTAAATAAAGATGTTCTTGCCTATTTGACGCGAAGTCTGCGCCTCCCGTTTCGTCAAAGTCCCGGGCCAGTCCCCTCAGCCTCTGGTCTGTCATCAAACGGTGGACCCAGTACCGAGGCCGGTTTTAGGGGGTGGCAGGGGTGGGCTATGCTCACCCAAACGTGCATCCTGCCCACCGGCGTCTCCATCCCGGCGAGAGTGGAGAGCGGGTGGCGGTGCGCTGCAGGCTCTAGAGGCACGGCTACGCAGTCTACGCCGTCTACGCCGTAGCCTAATGCACTGGTAAGATGCGCACGACTTTGATCATTTTTGCAGATCTCCCGTGCATCACAGCACCCGAGAACTTTGATCCAGTTGGCCTGAACCGAGACGTCTTATGGGCTCCCTCGTCAGCCTCCACGGCCGGGAGATGCTGCTCATCTATGTTTTAATTTAGATACCTGTCCCAGTTAAACTAACGCGGCTTATCTTCCCAGAGCCACCGCTCTACGTCATCGCCCCCAGAATGCATTGCGCAGGTAGAACATGGCGCCTCCCGCAGGTCAAAATATGTGATAAACATTGTAGATTTTTAAAGCAATTAGATTATTTTATGTGTTTCTAACAACATATTTTAGTATAAGAGAACAATTGTGGCTAATTAGGGACTACAAGTCTTAATAACCAGGGTTCCTTTTAAAGAACCAAACAGCTTCATCGTTTCCCTGCCGGACAGACCTGTTCACTAAGTCATGTATTTTTGTTTATTTATTCTTTTAATTAACAGAATCCCAACTCTTGTTTGTTGCTGTAAAATCCAGCATAGGAAGTTACACAATACTGCCTTGCAACTTCCTGTTTTGAGTTGCCAGCCGGAGAAGCGGTGGCACGAGTCGGCCGATACAGCTAGCCATCTAGCACCACCATATTCACTTTGGCAAAAACAATTTATTTTAGGTCGCAAATATCCCACCGGGAACACGGACAGGGTCATTATACAAAGCTGCGGTTTCCAGAGGTGTCACGAAGGTTTCTAGAAATAACACGAGGACCCTCATTAAGCATTTAATGAGGCGTCACATGAAAGGCCACGAGTTTGTTAAGTCAAAGGGAAAGAGGGATGAACTGCAGCTGCACACTCTGGCGTTTGGGTTTCAAAGGATTGGGTTTCCGCAAGGAAAGCCAGAAACTGGAGCAACTACGAACAAAACTGGAGAAATCATTATCCCAGATGACCTGCTCTGTCAGTTGTTAATTTTTCAGCATAATTTAACATCTGGAACCGGGGTACAGTTTCCCCGACTGAAAATACATTTTCTGAACCAGGTTTCATTCAAAAATTGTCGTTTGTTTTAAATTTAAAATGAACTACGGTACTGGATTCATTCTCAGCATCATCAACACCGAAAGCCCAGGTGTTTGAAAGCAGTATATAAAAATGCCTGCATACTTAAAACCAGAGGTGTCTTCAGTATTGACATTCATTACTCAGGTAGAAGTATAGATACTAGAGTTTAAAAATACTCCTGTAGAAGTTGAAGTATCAACTCAAGTTTTTTACTCAAGTAAAAGTATAAAAGTACTGGTTTCAAAACTACTTAAAGTATAAAAGTAAAAGTAATGCAAGGGGGAAAAAAGCCATTAAGGACAAAAGCCATTGAAAATGAATGCATCTTAGTATAATGCAAATATATTAAAGAACCATATATGTGTACTATTGAGCATTAACATGTGTTTCAGAGAGCAGGAGATATGATGACTAGTTGCCTATAAGTATTGTAATGGTGCAAAAAGTCAAACTTCAGAGGCATGTTATCATTTATCCTAACCTTTATTGGAATGTACATCCAAGTTTAGTTGCAGGAATCTGAGGGAACGGATGTAAGAACAAAACTGGACAAGAACATCTGAAACAACCACAACCAAATTCACTCTATCCGGATGGAGCAATTTAACTGGATAGTTTTTTTTAAAAGGCCAAAATGAAATTCGGCTGTTTTTAAAATGTAAGGAGTAAAAAGTACAGATAATTGCGTGAAAATGTAAGGAGTAAAAGTAAAAAGTCGTCTGAAAAATAATTACTCCAGTGAAGTATAGATAACCAAAATTTCTACTTAAGTAAGGTAACGAAGTATTTGTACTTCGTTACTTGACACCTCTGCTTAAAACAATAATAATCATAGGTTAATATGCATGTCCTGTCTAATTCTCCCCCCAAATAACTTAAAGTTAGCCGCATTCCTGCACTGCACAGATGCTCAGCGTCCCGACCAACACCCCAAGGACTTCTGCAGGAATCCAGCTTTCCCACGTTCTCATGCTGGAAAAAGACTGGGTCCCCGACCCGATGGGTGTTTTGAGCTCAGTCAGCGGCAGACAGTGTTGCCGACGATCTGTTTATGGAAGGAACAGCGCAGGAAGGAGGGAGCCAGGCTGCAGGGGAGAGGAGGAAGGAAAGAGCTGACAGGACAGGATAGACGGGGAGAAAATGTGGAGGAGACCGAGGACAGGGACGCCCAAACTTATTAAAAAGTACCACCGTGTCATAGCGGGATGAGAAGGGAGGACAGGTTACAAACTGGACGATGCGGAGGCACCAGGTAAGCTCCAGAGATTGCTGTTTCAATTGCAAATTTAAGCTCAGATTGAAAATGTTGATATTTTGGGATGTTCACATCATCTCTTTCATTTTGTTTCCAGAAGCACTTGTCGGCATTTGAGTGTGAAATCAGACCACTGCACAAACTCTTTTGTTCGGGTTTCTGGCTTCAAATCAGTTTGCCACTTTGGACAAATTGTAGATATTTGCTTTTCGTACAGAAACCCTCTTTTTCACGAGTATGTTTCCACCAGATAAGTGCTGGTTAATGTTTCCTACTCTCCAAATATGCAGAGAGTTGGTACTTTCCCCCGGTTGTCCCGCTGTGCCAAAGTCAGCAGACTGGGGAACTTTAAATGGGGAAGGAGCTCTGGGCCGGATGATAAAACACACACTCGCCCTCTGTTTTAACTCTGGAGGTTCCTCCTCATCCTCTTACACGTCCCTCCATCTCTCCAATCGCTTGCTGGCTATTTTCCTCTGTTGTACGAGAGCCCAGACGCTCCACGAGACAGCGTCCCCTACACTGACCTACACATTCCTGACATTGTTGATCCCACTATGTCGTTATTAACTCAATCACACCGTCCTTTTCCACGGCAGCTTCGGCCCCTTTAAAAGAATTAACAACCGTTTTTCAGTCGGTAAATAAAACGCAGATGCATGAACCAGTCAAAATAAAAATAAAAGTTGTTATTTTTACCCCTGAAGACAAAACAGGACTTTGTCTGTGATTACAGATGAGTAATCAGCTCCAAGATCTGAGCCTGTGATGGTACGATTGCCAATCAATTTGTCTTAAAAACCTCTGAACATTTTTGCAGAAAAAACTGAAGCAAATCAAAACAGATCTCCCAAGTATGAAGTTACCCTGGATGACATTTAACATCCAAAATCTGTGAAGAACCCGGGATTTATACTTTCATTCACATGTTTCTAGGACGCCTGCTTTCACCGACATTAATACCGTCAGAAAATAAAGCCATGCTGTCTTAATATGATGCAGGAACAAAAAAAGATCAATACATTATGTCCCTTCAACTTCTATTCCTCATCATTAGATTGGCCTAAGCTTTTATTCTGAAAGGTTTTGATTAGAAGTCATAGGAGAGGCCGTATTTCTCTAGTTTGAGTATATTTTCATTGGCTCACTGTTAAACCTAGCATAAAATGTAAAACCATCTCCTCATCCTGGCTCATATCATCCCGACGGAAGCCTTCAGGCTTCTTTGTGGTCCGTGGAGCTTAAAGAGAGGACGCAGCAGCTCCCAGTTCAGCTTCAGGATGCAGATACCCTCATACCTTAGACTTAAAACCTTCCTTTTATAAAACTATACAAATCATATAGTTAGGGCCTGAGCCATCATTGGCTTTAGTTATGCTCCTACAGGTTTAGACTACAGGGAACGCTCTACTCCACACGTGCCATTATGGTTGTTGCAATTAAAGCAGCACTATGTAACTTTTCCACCTTAATATCATATTTCCAGAGTCATTGTGATGGTACATCAACTTCCAACAGGTTTAATGAACCTCTGTCATGGTCTGAGGGGTCTGTATCGCCTTCACTGGCACTATGTAACTTTGAGGAGCATGGTAGGAACCCTGCCACACTAAAAAACTACACATTTTTACGGCTTTGACTGCTTTACGGCATACGTCACTTCCCCCTCCTTCCCGATTCGTAGTCGAGACGAAAATGGGCGGGGCTTGGAGCGCAGCTCCGCAGAAGCTGGTAATCCGTTGCTGCGTTGTGGCTGCAGCAGCTCCACACACAACAGACGTGGGGAAAAGATCCTAATGGTTTAACTTTTCAACGGTTTCCTGCTCGGAGGCAGAACCCCGGAGGCCAAGTATCTGATATAACAAAGTAAAAGAGTAAAAGAGTCGTCGGCTCGGTTGGATCGCGGCTGTAACGACCAAACAAACTTCCACACATGATCACAAACAAACACTCACACAGACCGGGGTCGGATCGGGTTTTATTCCCCACTTCGCCAGCTAAACGCAGTTGCTGGCCAGCTCTCTGCGGTGCGATTAACCCCAATCTTCAGATAAAACTAGTTTGTTGAGGAAAAGATATTAACTCTATTTGTAGCTGCAGAGGAAAAAAATAATCTCACGAGGAAAACAAAAATATTGCTCACGCCTTGGAGCCTCTTCAGCATAATATAGCAGTCAAAAAAAGAGAAAAGAAAAGTAAGAGTGATACATGTACTGTTTGTTGTACTATTATACAAATTTATTGAAACACATGGCGAGTCAAACATTTACCAAAGCAGCTGCCAAACACTCCCAAACAAGGTCGCCTAAGACGTCGGTTGTGCAGAACTGCGGCAGTAAATCCTCATCGGAGCTTCACTCTTTGATAGGGATTTCATATGAACCCAACCCGTTAATAATCATTATTTTCTCCACATACCGCTCCCTGGCTTCCTTGTTTAAGGTATCCCGGTAAATTCCAGTTCCTTTCCAGCAGTTTAACATCTTTTTTTTTGCGTTCCGTCTGTTCACTTGGTGAAACAGAAAAGTAGTTTTGAAAGTCCGTCCCGTCTTCTCTCATCAAAACAAATGCACGCGACGGTACAGGATCTTTCCGGCAGTACGCGCTGGTGCTCATGGGAAACGTAGTGTTCTTTCTGGTAAAGTACTACTGCTTTTGTCCAAAGAAGCCACCAAACTCAACAAAAGCTGAAAGTTACGTTGTGCTGCTTTAACATTTTATTCCTCTTCTTTTTCCCTCTCAGGTACTCAGGTGTTTGTGTCCATCAGGTCGTCCCCCCACCCACCAGCCCAGAAGACCGCCCTCCAGAGTCTGGCTGCTGGAAGCCCCTACCTGTTAAAAGAAAGCAATCAAAGCCAGTGGTTCCTTTGCTAGACAAGTTGTATTTTTGTATGAACCAGCACTTTACTTTATACCACAAAAATACTACACTAAATTGATCTCTATTGAAATAGATATTTACTGTATTGAAACTGTGTTTAAACTAGACTGAATTTGGTACAGTTGGACTGAAAAACGACTGTATCTAATTCAACTTGTTTACTTCCTCTATGACGGTTTTTCTTGTGAATTAACTATTAAAACATTTGAACTGAATTCTGGGTAATTAGTCTTTCAGACCAAGTGTTTATTTTCCAGGTGGGAGTGGACCGGTTCACTTTGATCTCAGTTTGTTGAGAAGGAGAAAAAAACTGAGGTTTGTCTTACGTCATTTTGTTTCACATTGGAGGATCTGCTGTGGTCTGACAGGATCCAACTTTTTTTAATTATATTTTTGAACCAAATTAAGGATGTTTCAAAGGTTGCTGCACTTCAACAAAAAGCTCTGCAGCGTGCAAACCCATCCTTTACCATCATGCTGTGCGCTTGTGCTGCAGCCTAGTACCTGAGCGTTTTTTTTAAAGGGGACGTGTGCGTATATTCCCATGCTTCCACTCATCGAGGCCTTGCATGTGCATGATAGCCAATACGTCTAGTATCTTATCTCTTTTGCTGTTGTGTGTCACATATACCTGCAACATAAAAAGCATCTAAATCTCCATCAATACATTTTATAAATACATTTAAAAACATGTCATTCTCTTTTTGTTTTTAAGAAAATGGTTTGTAAAGCTATTTTTGAAGCTTATAAGTGCAATTGACTATCTGTAAATGTGTCTTTGCTTTTCTATTGTTTCTATTCTCTTTTTGGTTTTCTGGAGGTCGGTAGCCAAAAAAAAGGTTTTATAAGCATTTTGCTTCAGCCTATGCCTTTTCAGTCATTGTTCAACACATTTTTGGTTTTGTATGAAATGTTAATGCTGTGCACAATGTTTTTTTTTTGTGTTGTTTTGTGTTGTCATGACTGAATAAACTTCATTCATTCATTCATAAATGTTTACAAAGATCAATAATTGTGCTTCAGGCTGCACTTTGGCACGGCAGTTTTTTGACCAGAATGCTAACATGCTAAACACTGTAATGGATGGATAAATTACGCTATGCGTGGGTGGCCGCATGACTATGGTTTCAACTTTGAGTGTGTGTATGTTGCATCTCCATCAGCTAAGGCCCGTGAGGGAGGAGGTGTTTTTTTTTTTGGTTTTGTTTTTTTCTAAAGCATGCAATCAAGCAGTAGGGGTGGGAAAATCTACTTGCTGGGAGTTAGATGAGTCAATCAAAGCTCCTGATGTCCCAATGCTGACTACGCTCAAGAAAACACAAACACAAAACCGAGAACAGCAACCGACAAGTCAGATCATGCTAGTTTATTCACAAATCCAAAAAAAAAAGAAAAAAAAACGTAAACTTGTGGGTTACAGGAGAAATTTCAAGGCCATGCTCTCTGTTTCCCCACTGGTTCACACATACAAACAAAAGGACATTTACAGAGACGCTGGCAGAGACGACGGTGAGGGAGGGCGTGTGAGAGCCACACTGCGGTTTTAGCTGTTAACCCGGCGACATGTTTCTACCTGCTGCAGCTCTGCAGCTCCACTCTTTATCCTCACCTGCTGACATGCTCTTGCAATGTGGCTCTTCTGCTCCTGATCCAAGAGTTTTACCAGAAAACAGCACGGTTCTTTTTTATAATAATTATTATTGTGGTTACATTTTAAAGTTAAAGAAGACCCAAAACGTCTGGCACTCTGCAGATTCAGGACTCGCTAACACATCCTTCGGCAAGTATCACACCTTATAAAATGCATTTGTGGTGTCTTGCGAGGCTTTCAGTTCAACACTTGCTTGAAGGTGGTGAAAGTGAAGTGTGTGTGTGTTTGTGTGGTAGGAATGGGCGATAATTTACCGTTCATGATATACCGTCAAAAAAATTCCCCACAGTAAGAATTTGTCATCTCACGGTAAAAACGATAAATTCCTGTTGATGTTTTTGTGTAAATCTGATTTATGGTTCTGCATTAAATTCACGCAGAACGTACGTGAAGGAAGGAAGGAAGGAAGGAAGGAAGGAAGGAAGGAAGGAAGGAAGGAAGGAAGAAAGGAAGGAAGGAAGGAAATGAGCAAGAAAGAAAGAAAGAAAGAAAGAAAGAAAGAAAGAAAGAAAGAAAGAAAGAAAGAAAGAAAGAAAGAAAGAAAGAAAGAAAGAAAGAAAGAAAGAAAGAAAGAAAGAAAGAAAGAAAGAAAGAAAGAAAGAAAGAAAGAAAGAAAGAAAGAAAGAAAGAAAGAAAGAAAGAAAGAAAGAAAGAAAGAAAGAAAGAAAGAAAGAAAGAAAGAAAGAAAGAAAAAAGGATAAATTCCCGTTGATGACGTTTTTGTGTAACAAACATGGCGGATCTGAGAGCGAGATAGATTTATAGTTACAAAGGTGGAGTTGAATTGGTATTTTTTTATCCTCATTTTTATCGTTATCGGGATAAATGCCAGAAATTATCGTGATAAATGTTTTAGTCCATACGGCCCATCCCTAGTGTGTGGTGGTGGGGGCTATCATCCTGAAAAAAGGTTTTATTTAGAAGATATTCCTGATTTTCTCGTGTTGTAGGTGTCATTGTCCTCCTGCATGACCCAACTACAAGTTTGTTAAGACTTAAGAGGCTCAGTCACAGCAGGTCCTCATGTTTAACACAGAAGACTAAGATGCTCTTGATTGTTTTGTTTTTTCACAACAAATTATCTGAGCATTGTTCAGTCTGAACTTGGGATGGGACATTTACACCTGGGAGGATTGTCCGCTGTCTTCAGTCTTTTCCACTCGTCAATAAATGATTAAGATCTTTTTTAATAACCCGTCCTAGATTGATGCAAAGCCATCTTCTTTCTCCCAGTGAAACTCACTTTGCCCAAAGCAAAGCTGGTCCATCCCCCGCTTCACCTGACAGGAGCTGTTTTAGGGGAAACTCTGCACCCTTTTTCAACCAGCCACATTTCATAAATGTCCTTTAGTCACCGTGCAGCAGAACAATGCACCCCCATTATCCATGTTGAGCTATGGTGGCTGCTGAGTCTGAGTCTTCTACTTTACTGGGACTTCCTAAAGCAGGTAAACTGAGGAAATAGCTTCTTGAAAGACTATTGAGCTTTTTCTATCCCCTTATAGCTTCTACTGCTTCTCAGGCATTGATTATTTCAGTACCCAGAGAACCGGGCAGTGAGTTGCAGTCCATAGCTGCAGATTGTTGGAATAAGGTTCATGGAGTCTGAATGTAAAACTTAGCAGTTTGGATCATTTTATTTTACCCAACATCAGCATTATGATAGGGAGCTTGGTAAAAAAAAAATAAAACACACTAAACTAATTTAACAGACTGAAAAGAACAGAGGTGTCAAGTAACAAAGTACAAATACTTTGTTACCTTACTTAAGTAAATATTTTGGTTATCGATACTTCACTGGAGTCATTATTTTTCAGACTTTTTACTTTTCATTTTCACGCAATTATCTGTACTTTTTACTCCTTACATTTTAAAAACAGCCTCGTTACTCTATTTCATTTCGGCCTTTAAAAAAAAACTATCCAGTTAAATTGCTCCATCCGGATAGAGTGAATTTGGTTGTGGTTGTTTCAGATGTTCTTGTCCAGTTTTGTTCTTACATCCGTTCCCTCAGATTCCTGCAACTAAACTTGGATGTACATTCCAATAAAGGTTAGGATAAATGATAACATGCCTCTGAAGTTTGACTTTTTGCACCATTACAATACTTATAGGCAACTAGTCATCATATCTGCTGCTCTCTGAAACACATGTTAATGCTCAATAGTACACATATATGGTTCTTTAATATATTTGCATTATACTAAGATGCATTCATTTTCAATGGCTTTTGTCCTTAATGGCTTTTTTCCCCCCTTACATTACTTTTACTTTTATACTTTAAGTAGTTTTGAAACCAGTACTTTTATACTTTTACTTGAGTAAAAAACTTGAGTTGATACTTCAACAGGAGTATTTTTATTTTTAAACTCTAGTATCTATACTTCTACCTGAGTAATGAATGTGAATACTGAAGACACCTCTGGAAAAGAATCAATTTACTTTCATGTCCTCTGGTTTTGGTGCATTTTCCACACATTTGGGTATTCACAGTAACAGAAATGTTGACGTCAACATCCCAGCATGAAGCTGAAGCTCCTGTTTCCATTTCCAGCAACGCCTCCCACAGTAATTAGGCCACATTTACAGTGTGTCAGCGTTCAAAGACAGTCGTCCAGACACCTGTTTTACATGACCCAGCAGCATCAAAGAAGGGAGGCTGTAATGTGTGGCTAAAAAGAGTAGGTAAGTGGAGATAGAGGAGTTTAAAGTCCAATGAGAAGATGCTTTACACCCTCATCCTGGAGAGGAACAGACAGAGAATCGAACACAGCAAGAAGCAGCTCCCAAACTGAGTGTCTTCACTTTTTTCCTGTCTAAGGTTGAGAGAATGTCTCAGGCTAAAAAAAAAAGAAGGCAACAACAAACAAACCAAGTGTCTAGACCTCAGAAACATAATCTTTGGTTTCCTCATGCAAGTGCCTCTGCCAATACACCAGAAATGGCACACAAACAGACTGTTCCCTGAGAGAAAAACATAGCAATTGAGGGTAAAATGACTAGTTAAACAACACTACCCACACAGTCTCCTTGACCAACAGCAGGCACCACCGAGCTTCTGCAGGTGAGAGCAGACAACAACGCGTTGAATTGGTTTGATATTGGATATTGGATATTATGAATTCAACACCCATAAAACTTGTGATACATGCCACTGTTTTTGGTCATATTGCTTGTGATGTGTTCATGGTCATCTAGACTATATATCACAAGAGAGTAATTATTATAAAATCATATTATGGGCTGATTTAATGAGGTTTAATGAATTCAACACCCATAAAACTTGTGATACATAACACTGATTGTTTTCATTAAATCATTAAATCAGCCCATAATATGATTTTTTAATAATTACTGTTTTGTGATATATAGTCTAGATGACCATGAACGCATCACAAGTGGTTTGACCAAAATCAGTGGTATGTATCACAAGTTTTATGGGTGTACAATTCATTAAACCACATTAAATCAGCCCATATGATTTTTAAATCAGCCCATATATATGATTTTTTAATCATTACTGTTTTGTGATATATAGTCTGACTCTAGATGACCATGAACACATCACAAGTGGTTTGACCAAAATCAGTGGTATGTATCACAAGTTTTATGGGTGTTGAATTCATAATATCCAATATCCAATATCAAACCAATTCAACCGCGGTGCAAACAACTTCGGATTCAAGTGTTTTAGTGCTGCTTTGTGGAAATCATCCCCCAGACCTGCGCAGCAATCTGAAACCAAAATAGAAGGCAGTCCCAAACTTTTACAAACATGCTCCCCTTTGGGAAACCTACTTATTATCTCGGAGAAATGAGCCCGCAGCAGAAACTCCCCGCACGGAGCAGAACGCTGATACACACGATAGAAGAGAGCAGTTTCAGAGTGGAAATGTGAGGAATTTAACTTAGAAAGAAAGAAAGAAAAGAAGGCTGAATGAAAGAAAGAAAGAAAAAAAACAAAGAAAAATAAGATAAAGTATCTGCTATTAACCTGCTGAATTTGTTTTGGAATAATACATATAAAAAAAGACATTGTTCACCAGCGGGAGTGACACTCCTTCCTCACCTGTAATTATCTCCCGCCTGTTCTCATCCAGGTGAGAGGAAACCACGTCCCCCATGGTGGCAGGAGATCCTGAAGTATCCTGGTTAGACTCTGTTGGTTAAAATAGTTTCGGTAGTATTTCCAGCTGTTTTATTTCCGGGCCACGCCACCAGGAGTATCGTCCACTTTCCCCAGGCTGTGAGGTGCGCGGCTGTGCTCGAGCTTTGTGTCTGCCCGACTCTCTCTCCAGGTCCGTGGAAGTAGGAGGACTGAGAGGACTGAGAGGACTGCTGGCGACGCCCCTGCTGCACAGAGGAAGAGGTGAACATTGCTTTCTTTCACAACGACGGGACCCACCCTCTGGGACTCATCACTGGTCCAACGTGTTCAGTGGCTGCGAAGGAAGGGTGTGGCCAGAAGCAGGAGTCCAGAAACAGGCGTGTCCGCTGCGCAAAAGCCCAAACCCACTGCGCGTTCTCCTCATGGATGTATTATAGAAACGGTTCTCCTCCTTCCCCAGCCCCACGTGGTTCGGTGTCAAACTCAGAAATAACCCATAAATCTGCATCATTTTATTAATG
The DNA here is from genome assembly GCF_033807715.1 of Cololabis saira. Taxonomy (NCBI): domain Eukaryota; kingdom Metazoa; phylum Chordata; class Actinopteri; order Beloniformes; family Belonidae; genus Cololabis; species Cololabis saira. The sequence goes on from NC_084597.1 coordinate 38,610,540, forward strand.
TTTTAGCTTATTCGCTGTGAGGGTTGTCACGCTTGTTTTTAGACTGACACATTCTTTAAATTTCCAAACAGCTTTTGCGATATGATAGTGTCAAAAAGAGAAGGAGATCCGTAGAGCTTTGCTGCCCCCTTGTGGAGACGTTACTTCACTGCTGCGCACCGGACACCGAGGGCGCTACAAGAAACATCTGGCATCATATTTAGTTAAATCCAGTTTAGTTCCGGTCTCCAGAGAAAAAACAAAAACGAACAAAAGAAAAAACGAAGGAAAAAGACTGTTTGGTAGCTTTTGAGCTCATTCAGACCAGCGCTCCTGCCAAGGGCTCTTGTGTTCTAGTCTTTGTAGCCTACTATCTCCAGAGTACACTATACTAGACTATACTACTGCACTTTGTTTATAAATAGATCAGTAAATGGAAAAATAAATGTCTTATCATCTTGCAGAAAATAAATCAAATAGGATGCTGGGGTCTTCAGGAGATGGTCAGAATAAGAACTAAAAAGACTGAAAATGCATCTATTTACTCCGCTGCACACAGATGGAATTAACTTCCTGCATATTAAACGTGTGCCAGCCAACTCTAGCCACTTTTATCCCTTTGTGTCTGGATCCATTTTACTATACTTTTATTCTCTTCTTGTGTTTTTTTTTATTGATTTTATTCTTGCCTCTGTTATTCCTTGTTTCCAATGTTCTGATGCTTTAATTTAACTGTGCAAAGCACTTTGAACTGCAGCTGCATTTAACGTGTAAAAAATAAAGTACCCTTGTCTCGTGATCAATTATATTTTGTCATGCAAATATGAAGGTTTGTCATTTGAACTTTTTGATAAAATTGTGATTTTTTTTTACTATCTTCTGTTTAATAGTAGCAGTCCCTGAAATATAGGCTTTACAAAATTTCCGAATTTAGTTGAAGCTACTGCAAGCTGTGTAAAAATAACACTTTTCCAGTAGTGGCTGTCGAATAACCTCTTCAATAATAATTGTGATGACTTGCTGTATTTAGATGTTTGTTAGCTCCATTAAAGGGTCGATTGGATCATTTAGACCTCAAAACTATTTTTTTTTAAATACAACAATTAAGTGATGAAAACTATTTCCACTTGCAATCCCGTGCTCTAAAGCACAAGAAAATAACATAAAAATGTGGAGATTCATAGAAAGCCGACAGTGTTAAACCAGCTTTAACCTAAGCGCAAAGTATGACGACACAAATAAAATACAGATTTGAACCATTTTCGGTGGGATATGTCGCTTATTTAGGCACCCACAATCATCTTGAGTCAATGCCGCCAGTCAAAAAATACAATCATCAAAAAATACTGTGTGTTTGTGTATTTGGGTTTTAGGACGTATTCCCAGTACTGGAGTTGAGGGGGAATGAGGGGGGATGGCACCCCCCCCTGAAATAAAAACGGTCCAAATCATCCCCCCTGTAAAACTGTCATCCCCCCTTTCCATCCCTTATGTCATTTCATCAATTAATGTGGTTTTACTGCTATTTCAACATTTAGAGTCATCACCAGAAGAATAACTTATTTGACCATTTTCACCTGTTTCAAGTAAATTTCCACTTGAAATAAGTAGAAAAATCTGCCAGTGGAACAAGATTTATCTTCTCATTACAAGCAAAAAAATCTTGTTCCACTGGCAGATTTTCCTATTTATTTTAAGTGAAAATCTAGTTGAAACAGGTGAAAATTGTTGTTTTTTCCAGTGATGAGTCTTGTTTTAAGTGTAATGAGATTTTTTTTACTAAACTGAGACATTTTAACTAGAAATGAAACAAATATTCTTGTTAAGATTTTGAGTTTTTGCAGTGATCCATTTTACCTATCCTGTGAAGGACAGAGTCATATTGATAAGTTCAGAAAACTGTTTTTTATTTTTGTGTTTTGATGTATTTGATGTAAGCCCAGTGGATATTTAAAGCTTACAGAAGGCTGCATTTAACTGCTGCTATGTCATTCCTGCAGTATTTCTGCAGGTGTTTTGGTCAGTGCTATTATTTGTAATATATTATATTATTTGTAATCAGCACAAATTATCTGTCCCCATATGATAAAATCCACCATCTCCCCTGATTTCTTTTTACAGCTCGAGTACTGCGTATTCCCATCTCTTTTCATTCAAAGCAAATAAGATGCATACGTTAAGTTATGTGATCACATTGTCTTTTGAAACCTATATTGATTAATCAGGGACATAATAACTGTTTTCCAGGGCTGTGCTGGGTAATATTATTATATATGCAGCCTTGGCTGATGAGACGCAGCCAAACGTCCAGCAGCACCAATGGGGATGTTGCGGAAGGATACGCAGTGACGTCTCCAAGCGGAGGTTACTCCGCTGCGGTGACAAGAGCAGCAGAGAGGAAGGAGGAGGCACAGGGCGATCACTCGGTCCAGCAGTCGGCAGCATCATGGCACCTATCGGATTAAAGGCGGTGGTCGGCGAAAGTAAGACTCTTTTCTTTATTAATATGGTCGATGAGATGCGCTGGGTGCGCTTTAAGTCCAAACCAGTGTGTGGACGCTTGTGAAAAGCAGGATGCAGGTGGCTGCTTACTAGTGCATCTAGGTGATGATGAGGAGGAGGATGAGGATGATAATGAGGGCGGAGCGGACAGGGTTCCATTGTAGTCCATTATAAACCAAAGAGGTGTAGATGTCCTGCAGAAACTGGCCAGTCTCACTAGTCAGGAGGATGCGCAGTATTGCTGGAAGTGATGGATGGGAACCTGAAAATGGGCTCAAATTGGCAATAATTAGCCTCGTAACACATCCTTGTCGAGCAGCACGGGGAAAGCCTGCAGGCAAAAGGAGCTCATACGCCCTTTCAGGCTCAATCGCCGTTGAATTCAGGAATAATCTGCGCTGCATCGTGAAAATAATGCAAGCGCATGATATTGCTTTAATGTGCTGATCTCTTTTCTCCCATATGTTACTGGCGAGGTAAACACACACAGAGTGTAAAGATGATTAAAATATAGTGATTTAAACTCCGGGGGATTCCCTAATTCCAGCAGCGCCTCACCCCTCTGATGGAGCGCAAACGTTTGCGTAAAACAGCTTTTTACAGTCGGAGCGCTTCCCGACTGGCGCAGACTGCTTTGTTTCACATAAATGGCGCATTGTAGCGAAAGTCGAGAAACTTGCGCAATAAATTCCGCATTGTCTGGTTATTATGAGCCTCCATTCGCAACCCCCTTTCCTTTCTCCTCGTGATGCTCCTCTGTGGTGGAGAGGTACCAATCAAACCCCGCCCATGTCACCCTCTATCACCGTGGACTGCGCTGTATCTTTGATTTGGTGTGTGTACGTGTGTTTCTGATAGAGGCCCGGGTATGAAGGCGCAGCTCGATTCTCCTCTGCAAGGGTCAGATGTGTGCAAGTGTTGTTGTAATTGATAATGTCAGGCAGGGCCGTACAAGTATGACACAGATAATTTAATATGCAGCCATTTGATGTTTTGCGCTGCAGCTTCGCTTCATGCGTGGCTGCGCGCTCGGCTGCTCCTGGTGCAGGATTTGCTCCATTTGATGCACAGCCGATTGATTCCCTTTTTTGCATTTTGCAAACACTAGTCTGCACGGAAGCATCATGGTGGACGGATGTCCCTCTGCTGGTTTACGACTTGCTGAATCTTCACATTTTGTATCCTACTCACTGTGGATCATTTTTGGCACAGGCCTTGCTGCAAGATTTTGGCCCACACCCTATCGCACCATACTAACACAAGATGAACAGGGATCTGAACGGAAGCCCCCCCCAGCTATTTGACAAGGAAGGGAAAGGTTTAAGAGATTCAGATTAGAAGATGAACTCTTAAATGTACCTTGATGTCAAAAATTGTGCATTATACACTGAAATATTGTTATCACTGATTCTCTGCAGTATAGCAGGGAGCATGTTGTTTAAAATAAAATACATTTCAAATGAGTTGCCCAGTCATGATCAGCCATTATGTAACACTATTTAGAATATAAATATGTACTTAGTAATTATAGGCTATATTTCTGGGCTTCTTTGTTTTTGTGTTTGATTACATCTTTCAGTAGGCCTATATGTGGCGTACTGTAGCATAAAACCTCAATCACATTTTCACCATTTGATTTCCCTGATAATACTGAATTATAGCAGCCTTGGTGAGAAGTTGATTTCTACACAGGTGATAAATATTGTTAACTTGGTGCTACTCAGGGTGCGTTTTAATATTTTGTACATGTTTGCCTCCTTATGATGATAAAATATATTTTCTGTGATACAGTAGCATTGATTTTATACTAAAAGTCAGAGTCTTGTTAGAAATTCTCCCACCTACAACACCTACAACATTACACAATGCAGCTTTAAATGGCAGTTATCTTTGCATGGTCTGCAGTCTTTAATTATTTAAGGATCCTAATGGCCACTTACATAACACAGTTTGTAAAATTGAAGGCAGGCCATAGGCTCTCGGGGCTGAGTGAATCATCTTTTCCAGAACAATGTACCTATGTTTGCATGTTTCCCTGAAGGTAACATCAGTGAAGCAGGAGGCAACACCTGCACTCTGTTTGGCTAAAGGGAAGCTGGGTTGGGATTGGTGGAGCTAACGGGGGCAGAGAGGGAGGGTGACACCACCATGGGCTCCATAGCTGCAGTAGTGGATGGAGGCTCGAGCAGCTGATATGAAGGAGGGGGGGGGCAGCAACCCCAGTCTCAGCCTGTGTGAACATTAATTGTAGAGGGCAGAGAGACTCAGTGATGAGGGTCTTATTAGCAGCGGGATTCATTTAAAATGCTTTTCTGTCATCAGACAAGGAATGGCCGATATTTTACTGTTCACGATAAACCGTCAAAAAAATTCCCCACGGTAAGAATTTGTCATCTCGCGGTAAAAACGATAAATTCACGTTGATGACGTTTTTGTGTAAAGCTGATTTATGGTTCTGCGTTAAATCCACGCACAACGTACAGGAAGGAAGGAAGGAAGGAAGGAAGGAAGGAAGGAAGGAAGGAAGGAAGGAAGGAAGGATATGAGCCTGAAAGAAAGAAAGAAAGAAAGAAAGAAAGAAAGAAAGAAAGAAAGAAAGAAAGAAAGAAAGAAAGAAAGAAGAAAGAAAGAAAGAAAGAAAGAAAGAAAGAAAGAAAGAAAGAAAGAAAGAAATGAGCCAGAAAGATAAATTCCGGTTGATGAGGTTTTTGTGTAACAAACATGGCGGATCTGAGTCATTCCAGTTTTGCAGAACAGGTGTAACTCATTTAATTGTTTTTTATTAATTGAATTTAATTGGTGTAGTTTAGTAGCATTTAGTATTCTTTTAGAGCAGTGATTTGGGGGCTCTAAAGACTGAATGTGGTGATAGATTTATAGTTACAAAGGTGGAGTTGAATTGGTATTTTTTTTATCGTCATTTTTATCGTTATCGGGATAAATCCCAGAAATTATCGTGATACATTTTTTAGTCCATCCCTACATCAGACTGATTAAAACGATCAATCCTCAATTTGACTTGAACATTATTTATACTTTTTTATGTTTCATGCAAAGTCCTTTAGTGTCGTATGTGCAATTTCACAAGACATTGATGATAGAGAGCAAGACATTGCAAGAAATCCAACTACTGTCACCTTTTAGGCAGTAAAATTACATAAAAACATAAAAATGAAGACAAAATTACATTTATGACAAAATTCTGACAAGAAATATGAAAATTCAACAATCTTTTAGCTAACATTTATTAATACATTTAACCTGCTTAATACATTTCTGTCACTTTTATTAGAAGCTATCTTTATGTTATTAATGTCCAGAGAGGATACGTGTTATTTTTAACTTAAGAAGTGTGTTAAAAATCCACATTTCTATGAGATGTATGTCCTTTTCATATTTGTTTTTGGAGCTCAAAATCCAGAGTTAACCCTCAGATAGTGGCTTCTCAACCTCTCAGGAGATGTTGCGGTCCACTTACCAGAAGTTCAGTAGTTTGAGTCTGTGGTTAGGAGACTGAACCCCACATGTCCCTTTTGTAGGCATTAGTGCATGATAGAGGAAAAAGTGCTGCATGCGTGTTTTGTGACCGGAGGAGCGAATTACGCGCGTTTTTGTAGGACTGATCAAGATTTTTTTTGAAAGATTTTTTATTTTTACAATACAATTGACAAGTTTTCTGTAATGTATGAATTAATTGATAAAAGATTCACCTTAAAGTCTGATGTGTTGTTGATTGATTGACCGGACTGGTGACGACAGTCATGGAACCAGATGGACACGTGACAGTATCTTTGGCGTTTTGAGTCTTTGTGTTGCCTTTTATGAAAATGAACCACAATAGTTAAAGTAGTTTTACCATCCTGGTGCAGTTCACCGTTGGTCGTATATGCAAAAAACAGATCCCTCCCTTAAACTACAAGTTTTCTGTGCTACTTAAATGTATAAGTTGAAACCCCACCTGTTACATAATAAACTTTAAAGAGAGCCTGTATACCGTATTTTCCGCACTATAAGGTGCACCTAAAAGCCTTTAATTTTCTCAAAAACCGGCAGTGCGCCTTATAATGCAGTCCGCCTTATATATGATCATTATGGTAATTTATGGGACTGTAGTCAGGGGGATTATGGTCAATGTAGTTGGTGTCGCCAAAGTAATGGTGCTAAAAACGTCAGGAATCGTCACAGACGTTCAAGAAAACAGCAGCCACGCCGACTCGCATAATGGCGACTTTGACGAGACGGAGCAAAGCTGGTTTTTATTTTGTTAATAAAGTTTGACATACGGTACTTTTCTTCTTGTTTTTTTTTGCATTTGCTGTAGGATTTTGTAGCATTTCCTGTAGCGCAGCTCCATCAGATAGACACGTAACTCAACCCCAGCCACTATAGTACTAATACTACTATGGTATTTTACCATATATTAAGTGCGCCTTATAATGCAGTGCGCCTTATATATGGAAAATGTTTTTGAATACGCCATTTATTGAATGTGCGCCTTATAATGTGGTGTGCCTTATAGTGCGGAAAATACGGTACATGTTTATCATTTGATATATTCTTGGACATGCATATGCAACTGAAGTCCTCTTTCTGGTCAGATCAAAGTAATGCACATCCCAACATTTTGAGCTGAGTCAGTGTGCCCTTTGGATGTTTCTGGAAGCTGGAAAAAAATGATGAAGCTATATAATCTCCTTATGGTCTGTTAAAGACAGAGGTCTAGGAAGGTCTAGGAAGGTCTAGGAGGGGCATTCGGTTAACAAAAAACACTCTCTCTCTGTCACACACACACCCACGTCTCCCACTGACCTTGGAAGCATTGGTGAACCAGAGCGTCACACACTAGTCTGGCTTCAGTGTCTGACGCAGTCCCTGCAGCTCTCTCTAAAACACACACACACACACACGTACACATACACAACAAATACAGATGAGACACTGAATGAGACTGAATGGTCACGCCACTGCGGCTGCAGAGCATGAAGAGCTCTCAAATAGACTCTTTAATTGAGGGCTCCAGAATTCAATCTTATTGAATTCACCTTATTTTTCCGCTAATGGAGAGTGCTGTGTCAGAGCTGGCAGACATCCTCTTCCTCCCACTCTTCCAGGCAGCACGTGACCGCTCCCGCCATCATCCGCTCGCACGCATACTCACACATGGCGGAGACATATTTAACATTGTTACAGAAGTATCTACTTATAGAAGATCGCAGCAGCATCAGAGCCACATATGCCAAGAAAAAGTGAGAGCATAGCATAAAAATATTGATCTTTCGAAGAGGATGTGCTATTCAAAATGCACTCAGCTTGTTTTGGTTTATTCTCATTATATATTTATTATATGCAAGAGACTAGAGCGCAACCAGAGTATGACGGACCTCCGGCTAGGTTAGAGTAGCGTGCTGCATCACAACAGTTGGTGATGCTGCAGGCTCTAACAATGCTGGCGATGTCTAGAACAATGGATCTATTCAATATCTTCTCAGTTCCTTTTCTGACGAGTGTCTCGGATGTGTCGTCTTCATTTACTCATCAACAAATTATATAATGGGTCATGTAACAGCATTTTTAAGAGAAACCCAACGATTCTCCCTTGAGCAGCACTTTGCAATATTGGGAAAAAAACATAACAACCTGCAACCATTTTAATAAGTGAAGTGATAAGTGGGGTTATATTTAACCTGAATGTGAGATGTTGTTAATTGAAATGGAATATTTGTTTATTTGTTTATTTAAAAAGGATCCCCATTAGTCTTCACCATGGGAAGACTATTCTTCCTGGGGTCCACACATAGACATACAAAAGATTACAATAATACAACTAAAAAAGGGTGAAAAACATTCACTAGAATTCCTGAAATAATACATTGAAACAAAAATAAAAGATTAAGATTAAAGATTAAGATTAATATATAATATATTATAAGGATAAGTCTCATTATAAGGACTATCTGGTTTTCAAAAAAACTACTTTTTGTAAAAACCATCAAACTGCCACTTCCTCCTTCCAACTCCTCTAAACGAAGTCCAGGATGATCACATCCTGAAACGAGGTGACCACATGGTCGCTCACACATTGCTATAACCATAGTCGACTGAGTTTTTCACTTTTGCATCATCATTCCCTGCAAGGTGGTTGCATCATTGCCTATTACTCATTTAATCCTTCTGGAAATTCAACAGCAGTACTCTGCCGGCACCGTTTATGGTGCGGATGGGGAGCTGTTGACCTCGACTGGGGACATTGTCGGACGGTGGAAGGAATACTTCGAGGATCTCCTCAAACCGACTGACATGCCTTCCACTGAGGAAGCAGAGAGTGGGGACTCTGGGACGTGCTCATCCATCACCCAAGCCGAGGTCATTGAGGTGGTTCGTAAGTTCCTCGGTGGCACCAGGGGTGGATGAGATTCACCCTGAGTACCTCAAGTCTCTGGATGTCGTAGGGCTGACTTGGCTTACACGCCTCTGCGACATCGCATGGAGGAAGGGGACAGTACCGCTGGAGTGGCAAACCGGGGTGGTGGTCCCTCTGTTTAAAAAGGGGGACCAGAGAGTGTGTTCCAACTATAGGGGGATCACAATTCTCAGCCTCCCCAGGAAAGTCTACGCCAAGGTACTGGAGAGGAGAATACGGCCGATAGTTGAACCTCGGATTCAGGAGGAACAATGCGGTTTTCGTCCTGGTCGTGGAACACTGGACCAGCTCTATACCCTCCGCAGGGTGATCAAGGGTTCATGGGAATTTGCCCAACCAGTCTACATGTGCTTTGTGGATCTGGAGAAGGCATTTGACCGTGTCCCTCGTGCCATTCTGTGGGGGGTGCTGAGTGAGTATGGAGTCCGGGGCCCTCTATTAAGGGCTGTCCGGTCTCTGTATGATCGGAGCAGGAGTTTGGTTCGCATTGCCGGCAGTAAGTCAGACTTGTTCCCGGTGCATGTTGGACTCCGGCAGGGCTGCCCTTTGTCACCGGTCCTGTTCATCATTTTTATGGACAGGATTTCTAGGCGCAGCCAGGGGCCGGAGGGGATCCGGTTTGGGAACCTCAGGATTTCATCTCTGCTTTTTGCAGATGATGTTGTCCTGTTGACCTTGGACCGGGACCTTCAGCATGTGCTGGGGCGGTTTGAGGCCGAGTGCGACGCGGCAGGGATGAGAATCAGCACCTCCAAGACTGAGGCCATGGTTCTCCAGAGTTCAAGTATCTCGGGATCTTGTTCACGAGTGAGGGACCGATGGAGCGTGAGATTGACAGACAGATCGGTGCAGCGTCCGCAGTTATGCGGTCGATGTACTGGACCGTCGTGGTGAAGAACTAGCTGAGTCGAAAGGCGAAGCTCTCGATTTACCGGTCAATCTACGCCCCTACCCTCACCTATGGTCATGAACTTTGGGTAGTGACCGAAAGGACAAGATCGCGGATACAAGCGGCCGAGATGAGTTTCCTCCACAGGGTGGCTGGACGCTCCCTTAGAGATAGGGTGAGGAGTTCGGTCACCCGGGAGGAGCTCGGAGTCGAGCCGCTGCTCCTTCACATTGAGAGGAGTCAGCTGAGGTGGCTTGGGCATCTGTACCGGATCCTCCTGGACGCCTCCCTAGGGAGGTGTTCCAGGCATGTCCCTCCTCCCTAGCGAGGTGTTCCAGGCATGTCCCTCCTCCCTAGGGAGGTGTTCCAGGCATGTCCCACCGGGAGGAGACCCCGGGGAAGACCCAGGACACGCTGGAGAGACTATGTCTCTCGGCTGGCCTGGGAACGCCTCGGACTCCCCCCGGAAGAGCTGGAGGAAGTGTCTGGGGTGAGGGAAGTCTGGGCATCTCTGTTGAGACAGCTGCCCCCGCGACCCGGGAACGGATAAGCGGCGGACGATGGCTGGATGGATGGATGGAAATTCAACAATATTTTTTTCATCCAATTGTATTGTCTGTTAGCATGTGGCTAAATGGCTTCAACGTAATTCTAAAGCACATTTTCTGTGATCGAAGTGAAGTGACCACCACAAGCTTGGGTTCAGCTGATCTGGTAATCAGAAGTTTACCCTTTATGGTGGTGGCCCTTTTTTTTTTTTTTTCCCCCTTGTCTTCATATATATTCATGGTGAGGGGTCACATCCGCTGCTAGTCCAAGACACGAAAAACACATGGAAACGCACAACGAGCACACGAGCCCTGGAAATCTGGAAGAGAAAAAACAAACAGACACGAGAACAGGCAGGGATACGAGCAGCAACTGTCCCCGATCCCGGGACCCAATCAATGCTAGGCTAGGATACCGCGACTATCTGACCCCCAAAACTGCGGAGCGACCATGCAGGTGAATGAGTAGTGTGTGTGTGTGTGTGTGTGTGTGTGTGTGTGTGTGTGTGTGTGTGTGTGTGTAATAGTCCAATCAATGCTCCACCTGAACTGTAACTATATTGGAGGAGGGGGGGGGGCAACCCCGCCACCCGAGAGACCAGAAGCCGACAAGGAAGAAACCTGAACCCAGACCCCCCACATTTCATTTTACTACTTTAAGAAGAACCTGCTGGATTTAAAAGATTGTTTCACAACAGACTTACTGTATATCTTTTGTTGTGTGAACCTAACCATGTGAGTTTGGTGCCTAAACCCAAATACTGATTGATAATGATTGGTAAAGGTTTGCAATTGAGAGAGAAGTGAAATTGAGTTTATGTGGTCTAGTCATAGTCAGGTACTAAGTCACACACATTACTAATAAAAAATGTTTAATAAACACAATAAACTGGTTCAGATGACTGTCTGTGGGTTGACTCTCTGACCTTCAGCACACTAATGCATCTTGGGAGATAATTAAATAAACAACTGAGTTTCAGTGGGACTCATCTAAAATCAAAATTCTTTGAGTTAGAGCAAGACCCCGCGCCCACGCTGGATGATCTCAGGTGGGCTTGTTGACACGCCTCTAATCAGACGTTTACCCTCATGATGCCTGACTATTAACAACTGTTGACATTCCCAATACTTTTGGTCTCTAGAAACATAAAAGCACAGTTTACTCTGGTGCCTGCGTTGGATTGTCCCAGCAGGAAAGCGAGCTGTGAGAGGTGACTGAGCTTCCTCTTCAGGTGGTAGAAAACAGTCCTCGCGGGCAGCCATTTCACGTCTTGGCCTCTGACCTTTAGCTGGATTTTTACTGGAGGACATAAATGCCACAGTCATGATCCATTTCTTCCTTTCCTTCAACCCGTTTGTTCTGGCTGGGACTAGTTCTGCTATTATGCAACGCTAGTCCGCTCAGACCACGCAGTTAAAAGCAGAACACCAGACACTGATGCCCTCATGGAGTATTTTAGTTTTCAATTATTCATATTTTTAAGTTAGGCCAATTAGGTTGACGTCATGGCAGAAAACCATGGCAACAGCTGGAGTCATTCATGCTAGGATAGGATGTATAATTAATTATTATACATATCCACAGACAGGTACACATTACACTTCTTCTTTGCGCCTGAATCAGGCCACGTATTTTGCCACATATTTTCTTTTTTTTTGTTTGTTTTTGCTGTTGGCAATAAGCTGAGACCTTTAAGTGAAGTTCCAACTGTTATTGTTGCTGGATTTATGGATCTTTGAACTGAAGAGTGATGTAGTTTGTGTTGTTTTTCAGTGCAAAGCTGTGCTGAAATGTCTGCCTGCCCCTTTAAGATCAAGCGTGTCAGATTCTCTCGGGAGTGATGCAGCCGTGAAGCCGAGATCCAGAGAGAAAATGGGTCATGTACTCAAAGGTGAAAGTCCCTGAAGGGGGGAGAACTTCAAGGCAATGGGGGAAACTGCCGGCTCTTCGCTGTTGATTAGTGTGTAGAATCAAGGCTTAGTGGAATCAAGATTGGAGCGTGTTATCAACCTGATCAACATCACACATACACAACACGCTGCAACGTTTTTTATTTTGCATTCTGATCTATTTATTTTCTACAATTTGATATTAATGTGTACATTTTCTTGTTCACGTCATCGTTTTTTTAAGGACATTCACATTCAGATTTATGTGCAAGAGAGCAACAAATTAGCTCAGGTACATGATATGCAGTCATCTTGTGTTTTTCCTTGTTTTTTTTCACTTTAAGTCACAGGAAAATAATCAAATCAATCATTGTTTATTCAGCAAAAAATAAAACCAAAAAGAAAAAAAAAACGGAAAATACTAAGTCTCATCAGCCCTTGATGAAGTGATCAACAGCAGGTGTGCATTCCTCTCTAAAATCAGCATCCACGTGTGTTCACACAATGCCAAGATGGAAAGACATTAGCAATGGGTTTAGATAAATAATTGTTGCTGCACATCAATCTTGAAATGATTATAAAACCATTTGAAAGCAGTTTGAGTCTCAATGTGAGATGTGAGGTTATTTACAAGAGGAGAGCAATGAGGAGAGGTACGAGTCTTCGCAGGGGTGGATGTCCCAGCAAATCTACGCCAAGGTTGGACCAGACTCTACAGGTCCCACTGAGCATATTCCATTTTAAAGTACATGATCAACTATTAGAAGAAATCAGAACTAAAGTTCTGTTTCTTTAGACGCGTTACCAGGAGATAGGGCTGGGCGATATGGACCAAAAGTCATATCTTGATATTTTCTAGCTGAATGGCGATACTCGATATATATCGATATTTTTTCTGTGCCATAATTGGGGTTTCCCCCAAAGCATTATAGCATAGCATCTCTGTTAGCATCTCTGTTAGCTTCATTTTTTCTGAGGCAAACCCTTAAAAAATCAGTCAGTTTTAATACAAAGCCTCGTGCCAAATGTCACACAGGTTCCTTTATTAACAGAGGTCTGCACAATATCAAAATGTATAAAACAAATGAAATAAAAATAAACTGCCTGCATATATAGAATAAAAATGCTTCTTGAATAAAATAAAACAAATATCCCTTTCCTTCATAACAATTACATTAAAATGGAATGTGCAATTAATACAATGTAGACAGTAACAGGCAGACTTTTCCACTGAGGTTGACAGTTGTGCAAATAACAAAACATTTGTGCAAATCTCAAATAAAACATTCAAGTCAATTTGTCAAAAAGTAAGCTATATCAAAATCATACTTTTCTTTTTAAATCGATATAAACGATTTTGTCTCGTACCATATCGCATTTGAAAATATATCGATATATATTAAAATCTCGATATATCGCCCAGCCCTACCAGGAGAAAAGTATCATAGAAGCATGACTCAGGTTTAAAAAACAGCACCTTGACAACTACCAGGACTTACAGAACAACGTCCTCTGCAAAGACGAGGCAAAGCGGAGACGTTTGACCTGATGAGGACAAAGCAATGCCGCATTCTGGAGGCAAATGTGATGCTGTCTGTCTGACAGCTCAATAGTGGGTGAGACAGCGGATCAATGATCCAAAGCACGCCAACAAATCACATCAGATGAGCTGAAAAACAAAATAATCTTTTGGAAGTTTTGGAGTGACAATGTCAAATCCAGACCTTAATCCAATTAAAACACTGCAGTGGGACGTTAAGAGAGGTGTGCTTTCGTGAATGCTTCTCTTCTGAGAAGCAGGAACCAGGAGTGTAGAAACTATCTTCTGTATTAACACTGAAAGATCTAAACTAAAGACTAACAAACAGCCTTTGTAGGTGTTTTGATTTGACGATAAAGCTTGATTTGTTATTAAAACTACCTAAGTCGTAACCTTTCTCCTTCCTGTACCACGGGGATGTTGTATCCTGTTTGGATGTCAAAGAGCTTGTGCTGTGTGTGTGTGTGTGTGTGTGTGTGTTTACTTGCACATGCACCGGTCTGGTTGACACAGCTGTTACTGTGTTTGTTCATGTCTTTTTCCTCCTGACACACTGGTGCGTTCATTTATTGATGGAGGGCAGACAGAAGAAATGCAGCGAGCTGGTTCCTCCTCACGCAAATCAGATGTTGGTTCTCTTTCATCAGTGAGGGTCAGTGGTTGCTATACTGTTTTATGATTCATATGCATATGATTTAGTGGACGTGACCACACAGGCGCTGGAGGAGAGCAGTTCTTATAGCTCTCAGATATAACTCTGTATGATTTCCAACAGCTATAATGTCATTATTGTGGAGTGGATGCAACAGATTCAGCAGCAACAGTTTAACAACTTTATGCAAAATCCTGGCTTCAAGTACTGATATCAAAAATGCTTTGGTCTTTTGTCTGCTGTGATGAAATGAAAAGATAGACTCTGGACATTTTGTTGTTTCAGTCAGGCTGTATAAACATGGAAAAATGCTTCATCCTGTTTAGAGTGGTTAAAAATACTCAGTAGTGTACTAATAGTAGATCCATTCTCATGTTTTCAGCACAGGATATCTCTTGATCAGACTTATTAATGAAAATATTTTCTTTGCTAAGATATAAAGCAGTGTGGTAACAATTAAAAAAGAGCAACGGTATGGCTTTGTTTTATTTGATTTCTCTTATTTAATATTTGTAATATTAGAGTGAAAGTAACTATGTGATTTAAAAAAAAAATGAATGAAGTTTATTCAGTCATGACAACACAAAACAACACCAAAAAAAACATTGTGCACAGTATTAACATTTCATACAAAACCAAAAAATGTGTTGAACAATAACTGAAAAGGCATAGGCTGAAGCAAAATGCTTATAAAAGCCTATCCTATAGTACCAACTTTCTTTTTTTGGCTACCGACTTCCAGAAAACCAAAAAGAGAATAGAAAAGCAAAGAAACAACAAAAGGCAAAGAAACAATAGAAAAGCAAAGAAACATTTACAGATGGTCAATTGCACTTATAAGCTTCAAAAATAGCTTTACAAACCATTTTCTTAAAAACCAAAAGAGAATGACATGTTTTTAAATTTATGTTGGCATCATTCCAGAATTTAACTCCAGTAATGGAGACACATCTCCTTTTCATACCTTTTTTAGCTATTTGTACAGTGAAATTGCAGACACCTCTAAGATTATAACGAGTCTCCTGAATTGAAAAGAACCTCTGTATTGGGTCAGGGAGCATTTTTGATTTTGCTTTGAACATAATTTGCATGATTTTAAAATAAAACAAATCATAAAATTTAATAACATGAGAATTTAGAAAAAGTGGATCCGTGTGAGCGTAGTAATCAGCCTTATTGATGATACGTATGAACATTTTCAAAATTTGAAAACATGTGACACCAGTTGAAATATCAGTTGAGCGACTGGAGCTGCTTTTATCAGAGAAGCCAGAACAGGAGGAAACACAAGCTGCAGCAGAGGAAAAGGGAACGGGAGACACGGATATCCTTGCTTCCAGGAGGGTATCCAGGAGTGTATCCTCCTTTGTGCTCAAGGAAACAGAATCCAACTGGAGAGGAATGAAACAGCTTTTGTTTTCTTTGAGCACTTAGTCTATTGTCGGCGGTGACACGTCTGGCTCCCCGATAAAACAAAACAATGAAATAAATAAAATTAGAAGCTGTTATTGTGGTTTCGGTTTTTTGTTGCTTGGGGTTTTCAGGGGCTCTCGTGCGTCGCTGACACAGCAGCTAGCAGATCGGGACTAAGGAGATGCTGGAAATAGACTGGAGAGCAGTCAGGGAATCTCTACATTGCCTGATGAGAATGATATTCCTGCTGTTCCCAGATCTTCTGTCCCACAGGAGGTCAGATGCAGTTCATCTGACTCAGAGTACTGCTGCAGTCTGTGTTTCTGGATCCAGTCAAATACAGCCCACAGACTGCAGTTAGACGGTTTTATAAGTAGAATTTGATCTTTGTAGTCAGGTGAAGAGCCAACAGAGGTGTCTTCAGTATTCACATTCATTACTCAGGTAGAAGTATAGATACTAGAGTTTAAAAATACTCCTGTAGAAGTTGAAGTATCAACTCAAGTTTTTTACTCAAGTAAAAGTATAAAAGTACTGGTTTCAAAACTACTTAAAGTATAAAAGTAAAAGTAATGTAAGGGGGAAAAAGCCATTAAGGACAAAAGCCATTGAAAATGAATGGATCTTAGTATAATGCAAATATATTAAAGAAGCATATATGTGTACTATTGAGCATTAACGTGTGTTTCAGAGAGCAGGAGATATGATGACTAGTTGCCTATAAGTATTGTAATGGTGCAAAAAGTCAGAGGCATGTTATCATTTATCCTAACCTTTATTGGAATGTACATCCAAGTTTAGTTGCAGGAATCTGAGGGAACGGATGTAAGAACAAAACTGGACAAGAACATCTGAAACAACCACAACCAAATTCACTCTATCCGGATGGAGCAATTTAACTGGATAGTTTTTTTTTAAAGGCCCAAATGAAATGAAATTAAATTAAATGAAAATGTAAGGAGTAAAAAGTACAGATAATTGCGTAAAAATGTAAGGAGTAAAAGTAAAAAGTCGTCTGAAAAATAATTACTCCAGTGAAGTATAGATAACCAAAATTTCTACTTCAAGCAGCACAATGTAACTTTTCCACCTTAATATAATATTTCCAGAGTGATTGTGATGGTACATCAACTTCCAACAGGTTTAATGACACCTCTGTCATGGACTGAGGGGTCTGTATCGCCTTCACTGGCACTATGTAACTTTGAGGAGCATGGTAGGAACCCTGCCACACTACTGGTAAAGCACTACCGCTTTATTCCAAAGGAACCGCCAAACTCAACAAAAGCTGAAAGTTACGTTGTGCTGCTTTAAGTAAGGTAACGAAGTATTTGTACTTAGTTACTTGACACCTCTGAGAGCCAAACACTAGTTACTGGAAAAGGTGGTGTTTATCGCTTTGAATCCAGGAACCAAGTTTTCTTGTTTTGGTGTGTGTGTGTGTGTGTGTGTGTGTGTGTGTGTGTGTGTGTGTGTGTGTGTGTGTGTGTGTGTGTGTGTGTGTGTGTGTGTGTGTGTGTGTGTGTGTGTGTGTGTGTGTGTGTGTGTGTTAACCCCCTTTCTAATCTCTGGTAATCCCAGGGGCCCAGGGGTTTAACAGGTTATAATATGCCCAGAGATCCAGCAGTGATTCACCATAAATGGATTTATTCCAGTTGGACTGACAGATGCTGGACGCTCTGATCAGGCCAATATCAGCACTGTGGTATTAAAATGGGCACAGTGTTTTAACCTCGCTGCGGATTAGTTTTAATCCTCTCTGGATTTTTGAGATGAGTGACGACAAAAAGGCAGAATCACATTGAGCTAATCATTTTTCATCACTTTGTTTGTTGTCCGTCAGGGAAGGTTTTTTTCCTTTTTTTTTCTCATTGAGATTCATTTCAGCGTTAGTTGATCCAGCTGTTGGTTAAGTCATAACTTGCTATTGGCGTTGTTTAGTAGTTGTGGTTGGTCCTGCTGAAGCAGAGATGCTCACACTTGAATGGTTCATGGGCATTTTATCTATGTCAGCCCTTATTTGCAGAATAAGGGGCAGTTAAAGCTTTTGAGGCGGACAAGATCTTCCTCTTAGGAAGTATCGGATACCTGTGTGTGTTTGCGCGCGTGTGTGCGCGCGCACGCCTCCCTGCCCGTTACCTCCATAGAAAATGCATCCAATCTTCCACATATCATGAACCTGTCACATGCCGGATCTAAACTTTTTCTCTTTTTCCTTTACAGAAATTATGAATGATGTAATCAAGAAGGTGAAGAAGAAGGGAGAATGGAAGGTGAGAGGTTTGACCTTTCAATAAAACCTGGCTCTAGGAAGGAGAAGGAACCGATATGAATCATGGAAACATTCATTATTCAATGATTAATGTATCTTTATCCAGACAAATCAACACTGAAGTGACTTGTTACAAGCTGGTTTCATGGGTTTGATGTACACGTACATGCACGGGTCAAAGAGCACGACATACTGGCATCAAACCTGTAAATCTTTTAAAATATTATCTGCTAAGGTTTAGCAAAGAACAACCTCCTGTGTTGGTTTTAGATCGAAATAATTGCAAAACATTCTTCACATCTTCTCTTGAAGCGGTAAATAAAAATAATTGGTAAATAAAAAGACGATAAGACAAAACAATGAATGTGTTCCAACTTTACAGGTCACGGTGTCGATATAAAGGAGACATATCATGAAAAAAGATAAGTGCAGGATGTAATGTGAGTTATAACCAGTGTCTTCCATCACCAGGCTCTGATCGTGGACCAGCTGAGTATGAGGATGTTGTCTTCCTGCTGCAAGATGACGGACATCATGACGGAGGGCATCACCAGTAAGAGATCACTACCTTTACACTCTCTGCCGCTTGACCGGGTGCATGTGTGACTCGTGTGTTTGTGTTTTCCTGCGTAGTCGTGGAGGACATCATGAAGCGACGAGAGCCTCTCCCGAGCCTGGAGGCCATTTACCTGATTACGCCCACAGAGAAGGTGAGGGTGTGGTGTTTTCATGCTCATGTACTATTGTTCTGATGTTACAGTCATCATTTTATGGAGCTGACAAACTCTGCATAGTTTTTTTAGGGCCCGAGCACTTACAGTGCAAAGGCCCTATTGTATCTGTAGGAATTGTTATTCTTTATTCTTCTGACGAAAGGAGGGCATTTTTGCCCCCCTAAACATGTCCAAAATGTCACCAAATTTTGCTTGCAAGGCAGGCCTGGTGATAAATTTGATATTTCATGGTTTGCATTAATGGGTGTGGCAAGATGGCTCAACAGCGCCCCCTAGAAAACTTTTCTCTGCAATAACTTTTGAATGGTTTGACATAAAGAGTCGTGGGTGGTGTCATCGGACTCGGTATTGAGTCCTTGACCATAATTGGTGAAAATTAGCCCCGCCCCTTCTTCTGATTGGTTGTCCCTATTGTCTGCCATAATTTTTGAATGGTTTGACATAGGAAGTCGTGGGTGGTGTCATTTCTGATATGCTTATGGGGGGCGGTGGCCGAGGGCCCGTTCATCGCTGCTTGCAGCTTTAATTTATACTTATATTCTTAGTTGTCCCTTAAAGCTCAATATCACACAATGCATTTGCTATAATTGTACATACTCAGTCACAAACACAACCACTCTCCCCTGACTCGTGCACTCGGACTCTGTCTCTCGTCAGTCTGTCCACACCCTCATCGGAGACTTCAAAGACCCTCATTCAGCCAAATACAAGGGGGCCCATGTTTTCTTCACTGACTGTGAGTAACTCAAAGACAAGAATGTGTAATGTACCTTTGTTTGTTTACCTCTTGTCATTTTTTCAAAACATATATACACATTTTAGGAAAATGACACTCACATAAGTGATCCTTACACACATGTAATGAATGAATGCATGCATGAAAAAGTTAATGAATGAATTAGAAATGCAAACTAGGTTAATAGTAAGGCATATGTGGCATAGTAACCTTCTGTCAGATTGTCAAACAAAGTCTGTGAAATGTCTCACTTCACTGTGACCTGTGACGGAAGCATGTATATGTGTACAGTATGTATATATATATATATATATATATATATATATATACACATACATACTGTACACAATCTGGAGGTGTGTAGAGCAGGTGTTGGCAGGGGTGAGTGCAGATTGACCGCCAGATGTAAATGAATTGTTGTGTCTGTTCCTCCAGCTTGCCCTGATCCTCTCTTCAATGAGCTGGTTAAGAGTCGCGCTTCCAAAACCATCAAGACTCTGACGGAGATCAACATCGCCTTCTTGCCCTACGAGTCCCAGGTGAACCTGCAGCCACACCTTCATTTCCTTCAACGATTGCACGACGCACATCTTTACTAGAAAAGTGCAAAATTATACACAAAATTCCCCAAAATGTGGAAAAACCTTCCTCTGCTCCCATCTGTATCATATAAACGTAAAATGTATTTTTCACAGCACTCCCAGAATAATAATAAGACATCTGGAGAGTCAGACTGCAGACCAAATGGTGTGTTCAGACAGAGCTGTTTCTGCCAGGACTTTACCAGAAGCTTACCGACGACCACCAACAGTGTGTCGCCTGGTTGAAGCTTAATAAAGGATATTCACTAATAAATGTACGGTCTAGAGGTAGTTAACAGTCTGTGAAGCCTCCTGTTCCATTTACACATTTTTACGGTGTGTTTTGGGTGCAATCAGGTACGTTCCAGGTGTACTAAGACTTCTCCTCTGATTTTAAAGCATGCACGGGTTATTTTTAGTGTCCAACAGTGGAACTGGAAAGGTCGAAAGCTTGAACGCCGGCAGCTGGAGATCAATGAACGCAGGTGGAAAGTGATGCTGAAACGGACACTGACAGGAACATTAGCAGGGAGGTGATTTGCTTTGATCCTGGGAAGGATGGAGAGCAGCAGAGAAACACAATAACGGTCCATGGTGGTGGCTTGGCACTTTGCTGCTGACTCACCAGTCGCTCTGCTTACTGCCAGACTGTTCCAGAAAGACTCTCATTTGTCACATTACGTTCTCTCTCTCCCTGCTTCCCTTCACTTTCTGTATTTGCAGAAATGCTGCCCCTCCCAGTCTGCTTTCTATCCCACGGTTTCTCCATCCCTGCTGCTGCACGTAGCCTGCACTCTTTCTATTCACCAAGCATCAGGCTTTTTATTCTCTGCTTTTATTTGTATTTATTGTGTCTCTTCCTCCATTCACTCCTCCCCCATAGCTCTCCTTCTGTTCATCCTTGACTCTCCCACTGTATGATGGTGCTGCATGGCCCACAATGCTTTGCTCCCCTCCCGTCAACGATGATTAATTCAGAGTCAGTGATTCTCTGCTGCAGGCAAGATGCTGCCTGATTCTCCCGCCCCCCTCAAGTGGATTGCTCTTACCCGATTGGACGAGGTGGGGTCCACACAGCAGGCTGTAGCCAATAGCTGCCAGTCCGATGTGGGGGCCTTCTGCAGTACGAATGTGTGGTCACGTGACTGTGGACAGATGGGGTGGGAGGAGTGAGTGGTACAGTGATGCGGGAGGAGAGGAGGAAAGTCGATGAGGACAGAGGATGGGAGACGAGGTGACACAGAATAAGGAGAGGAAACAGGAGGAACAAGGAAATGAAGGGGAGACAAGAGGAGGAAGGAGGGAAAGAGAAAAGCAGAAAGCAGTAAAAAAGAACATTAATGCTCAACGATAAGATTTATACGTATAAGTCTCTGTTTTGAGCCACAAATTCATCAACTTGTTAGAAAACTTAAGTTGAAACTGGGGGTTTTCTTCAGAAACAGGGCATGTTTTTCTTTTGATGCTAGGAAGAGGTTGGTTGCAGCCACTTTTATGTCTGTACTGGATTACGGTGACATTCTGCATGCATCTTCCTCCACTCGGATGGATGCATCTGCCTCCACTCGCTCGACACTGTTTATCATGGAGGTGCATTGAGATTTATTACGAATCTGAGAGCTCTCACTCACCATTGTACATTAATGCCCGGGTGGGTTGGTCGGCCTTGTCCACTCGCAGGCTCAACCACTGGTACATTTTCATCTATAAGGCTATACTTGGTCTGATTCCAATATATTTACAGTCATACATTGACCGTAAAGAATCAGGAGGCTACCATCTACGCTCTCAGGAGCGTCTGCTACTATCTGTCCCTAGAGTGCATACCAAGCTGGGAAAGAAGACCTTCAGGTCTGCTGCGCCTTCCTCCTGGAACCAGCTGCAAAACACCTCGACTCTCAGAGAGCTGGTCTCACTTAATGCTTCTAAATCGCTCCTGACAGATCTTGAGATGTCCAATTCTGCCTGCAGATGCTATGAGTAATGTCAACAGTGTTTTGTTTTGTTATGTGTCGTGTCATATGTCGGAATCATGTTACTGTGTTGCTGCCTGTCTTGGCCAGGACCCTCTTGTAAAAGAGATTTTTAATCTCAATGAGTTTTGTTTCCTGGTGAAATAAAGGTTAAATAAATAAAAAAAACAAGGGAATAAAACAAAGTCTCCGTGGGTTTGTACGCAGGTGTACTCTTTGGACAACCAAGACGCCTTCCACAGTTTCTACAGCCCCCACAAGACCCAGCTGAAGAACCCGGTGATGGAGCGGCTGGCTGAACAGCTGGCCACGCTCTGCGCCACCCTCAAAGAGTACCCCGCCGTAAGATACCGGGGGTGAGTTTACAAGTGGTGCCGCATGCAGACGGTTCTGGGTACAGACCAGTTTCCCAGCTCCACAAACCAGTGACTCAGCAACAACTCATATCTGAACAGCCTGATGAGCAGCTAGTTCCTCAAATACTCCCTTGTCTTCATTTTAACTCCCTCTACCTCACAAAGTATGAGGGTGCAGCAGCCTGGAAATCTTGACATTTTAATGACAATTACCGTATTTTCCGCTCTATAAGGCGCACATTCAATGAATTACATATTTAAAAACATTTTCCATATATAAGGCGCACCGCATTATAAGACGCACTAAATATATGGTAAAATACCGTACTATAGTGGCTGGGGTTGAGTTACGTATCTACCTGATGGAGCTGCGCTACAGGAAATGCTACAAAATCCTACAGCAAATGCAAAAAAAAAACAACAAGAACAAAAGTACCGTATGTCAAACTTTATTAACAAAATAAAAACCAGCTTTGCTCCGTCTCGTCAACGTCGCCATTATGTGAGTCAGCGTCGCTGCTGTTGTCTTGAACGTCTGTGACGATTCCTGACGTTTTTAGCGCCGTTACTTCGGCGACACCAACTACATTACCCACAATCCCCCTGACTACAGTAACAGAAATTACCGTAATGATCATATATAAGACGCACTGCCGGTTTTTGAGAAAATTAAAGGCTTTTAGGTGCGCCTTATAGTGCGGAAAATACGGTATACATTTATTGACAAATATTGACTTTTCTTGCATGTTTCAGTATGTTTATGTGTGTCTTCCTTCCATCTTCTGACATTTCTCTACCTTTTTTCTGTCCCTCTGCCTCTCAGAGAGTACAAGGACAACGCCACCCTGGCCCAGCTGGTTCAAGACAAACTGGATGCCTACAAGGCAGACGACCCCACGATGGGAGAGGTGAGTTTGCGCGTCGTGTCTCACTTCTCACCTTTTCTCAAGTTTGAAATGACAAATCTAATTTTAGTTTTTTAGTGTGCAGTACCTCAAAATGATTGATGCAGTTTATAGTTTAAAACATGAAGAAAAAGTATAGTGATTATGCCTGAAGTCTACAACGGCAAGTTTGAGCCTCACCAGAAGATTTGTGGGGCAGAGACTGAAACGTGATGATAGTCTTAGTTACGGTTTTACAAATAGAGTGAGATGATGCTGAAGCGTGTTTGCTTGAGTCATCTGATAATGTCAGATTGATAATGTATACTATTCCTCGTACGCGGACTGTTTTTGGGGAAAAGTGCCATAAAAGCATTTGCACCCTCGTCCTGGTATAAATTACAGAGTCATCTTAAATTGGATCATCTCCCAAGTTTGCTAGATTTTAAAGCTAGGATCAAGGTCTATCTGACTACTGAATGCACATGTTCTTTTATCGAACATTGAGTGATTATACTGTAGTGATGTGATTGCCAAACTGTTTTAGCTGTTTTTATGTCTGTTTTGTTGATGTTGTTCAATGTTGTTCAATGTGTAACTGATGTGGACCTATTGTGCTGCCTTCTTGGCCAGGACCCCCTTGCAAAAGAGATTTTAATCTCAATGGGATTATTCCTGGTTAAATAAAGGTTAAATAAAAAAATTTAAAAAATCTGTGTGCGTCCCCCGTGCCGTAGGGTCCAGATAAGGCCCGTTCCCAGCTCATCATCCTGGACAGAGCCTTTGACCCCGTCTCACCTGTACTTCATGAGCTCACCTTCCAGGCCATGGGCTACGACCTGCTGCCCATCGAAAACGACGTCTACACGTACGGACAGCAGCAAACACACTTTTACTTGAGCGCCAGTTATCAACATTTCTAAGAACTTTATTATTTCACCTGCAGTCACAACGTTTAAACTCAAATTGTTATATATTCCTCACCAGATATGAGACCAGCGGCATCGGAGACTCTCGTACAAAAGACGTGCTCCTGCACGAGGACGATGACCTGTGGGTGAGCCTGAGACACAAACACATAGCTGAAGTTTCCCAGTGAGTATTGTTTCTTTTCTTTGCGTTGTACTTTAACTCTGGCTTACATTACCGCTGTTAAACCTTTGCTGTGGCTTTATCATCAGGGAGGTGACGCGCCAGCTGAAGGACTTTTCTGCCAGCAAGAGGATGAACACTGGAGAGAAGGTAAAGAGAGACTTGTGAGAGGAGACGGGGCTTTTATAACATCAAAGTTTCTCTACACAGTAGGGCTGGGCAATATATATCGAGATTTTAATATATATCGATATATTTTCAAACGCGATATGGTACGAGACAATATCATTTATATCGATTTAAAATGTATTTATTTTTCTCTTTTTTTTAATGATTTTGATATAGCTTATTTTGTGTCAAATTGACTTGAATGTTTTATTTGAGATTTGCACAAATGTTTTGTTATTTGCACAACTGTCAACTTCAGTGGAAAAGTCTGCCTGTTACTGTCTACATTGTATTCATTGCACAGTGTACTGTATCTTAATTTAATTGTTATGCAGGAAAGGGATATTTGTTTTATTTTATTCAAGAAGCATTTTTATTCTATATATGCAGGCAGTTTATTTTTATTTCATTTGTTTTATTCATTTTGATATTGTGCAGACCTCTGTTAATAAAGGAACCTGTGTGACATTTGGCACGAGGCTTTGTATTAAAACTGACTGTTTTTTTAAGGGTTTGCCTCAGAAAAAAATGAAGCTAACAGAGATGCTAACAGAGATGCTATGCTATAATGCTTTGGGGGAAACCCCAATTATGGCACAGAAAAAATATCGAGATATATATCGAGTATCGCCATTCAGCTAGAAAATATCGAGATACGACTTTTGGTCCATATCGCCCAGCCCTACTACACAGTATAAATTATTAGATCATATTATATGATTGACTGAAAAGTAGAAAATGCAATCACTTAGCCTATCCATAACTTTATCTATTCTTTGTTCTATTTTTTGTTTGGCAAATGAATTGCTCTCTAAAAATGAGTACAGGAAGTTGGAAAGGGTCTGGCATTACGTAAGTGATAAATGTTCTGATTTAGAGTGGCTCTGAAAGGCCTGCTAGACCCACGGCAGTATTTCACAAGCAGTCACATTCTGTTGGAATACCGTCAGATACTTTATATTTGATGTGCTGACTTGAGAGCTGCATCTATGAACCTTTAGTAAACTAGTCTTTTTGATCTTATTTAAAGGTTTTACGCCTCACAACACTATTACAAACAACAGACATCCAGGCTTACGCTTCCAAATCTAATGGAGTTAAATTCAGTTTCTGCAATACAGTAATCCCTCGTTTTTCGCGAGGTTTACGTTCCAAAAAGAGCCCGTGATAGGTCAAATCCGGGAAGTAGTAACCTTTATTTTTTTTACAATTATTATACAAGGCTTCAAATTGCAGAGATCAGCACCGCCCCACCGCGACGAGTAATTGGATTTGAATGGGAGAATCACAGAACGTTTTGTCGACATTATGGGTTTTGGAGAAAACTTGCAAACTTAAATTTGGCAAGCTGTTTTACGTAAATGTACATGTACAGGACATATTAAACCACAACGTTATTGACACCCAGGAAGTGAAGAAGTGGGGAGACTGTTTAGCCAATCAGAATGCAGAACACAATGCACATTAAAATCCGTGAAGCAGCGAGACCGTGAAGGGTGAACCGCGTTATAGCGAGGGATTACTGTATAGCTTTCATGGTCTTACACAGACGGTTAACTCATTGCATTTCTCTGAGGGAATTATTGTAAACTTTGACATTTACTTGTGTTTCAACAGACCACGATGAGAGATCTGTCCCAGATGCTGAAGAAGATGCCTCAGTACCAGAAGGAGCTCAGCAAGGTGCGCGTGCAGACGAAGGCGTGCGTTTCTCCTGTGTTCCTGATCAGTAAACTGATTCTGCGTGTTTGGTCTGTTTCTCTTTTCAGTACTCCACTCACCTGCAGCTGGCTGAGGACTGCATGAAGCATTACCAGGGAACAGTGGATAAGCTGTGCCGCGTGGAGCAGGTGAGAGCTGACAGGAGAGGAGAGGGAACAGGGTAACCGGAGGAGAAAAGACGCAGAAAACAATCTGAGAGGAAAATTAAAATGAAAGGAGAAGCCTCATAGTTTAACTGATGTCTTTCATGCAGCACTGCTTCTAATGACATTAATAACCTCTGAAAATTTCAGTAATTAAACATCAGAATCAGAATCATCTTTATTGGCCAGGTTCGAACATTGTCCAACAAGGAATTTGACTCCGGTAATTTCGCTCTTTGGTGATAAAATAAAATAAACAATAAAACAAATGTGGAATTTCTATGATACAGAATAAACAGTATAAACTTTTAAGGTGCAGCAGTTTGAGGTAGAGAGAGAAAAGAAAAGAAAAAGAAAAGAAAAAGGGACAGTTTTGAATAAAAATAAACATAACCTATTTACAATTTTACAGGGCAATTATACAAAAAAATACAAAAAGATGATACAAATTATACAAAGAAATACACAGTGAGGGGTGCAGCTGAGTGAGGCAGACATGGTTGTCAAGGAAGGTGCTAGATGATTTTTGCACATGATTGGTTACTCTGAGACTATTTGTTGGAGTTCATCAGAGCAACCGCTTGGGGGAAGAAACATGAAATTAAAGATAAAGAGCAAAGATGTAGAGCAGTTTTTCATGAACGCCTGATTGGGAGACTTTTCTGTGTTGTAGGATTTGGCGATGGGCACAGACGCTGAGGGAGAGAAGATCAAAGACCCCATGAGGGCCATCGTGCCCATCCTGCTGGATGCCAATGTCACCACCTACGACAAGATCCGCATCATCCTGCTCTACATCTTCCTCAAGAACGGTGAGGACAGCTGCGGGTGGTGACCTGACATCAACCCTGGACTTTTTGTATTAAACTCAATTTGTGTTATTGCTGCTGCAGCATCTCCCTCCTCGTGTATTCCTGCTTCATGTCTGATATAATGTTTAAATACCAGACAAGAGGGAATGGTTACAGTTACACCAAACACACTCTTCAGACTAATGTCAGGTCGAAATTATGTCTCACAGGATAAAATAAAAATAAAAAAACAAAGCCATGATAACTAGATAACTTTTCAGTTCAGGTTGGAATAAACTGATTATCAAATATACAGAAAATGTGGCTGTTTGAATCTAAACCGAGGGAGCTTTAATAAAACTCTTGGCCCTAAACCCAGAGCAGCTGAACTTATTAAATGTAAACACGACAGTCGCTCCTTTACAGTTATAGAATATAACTGGCGTGTGTGTGTGTGTGTGTGTGTGTGTGTGTGTGTGTGTGTGTGTGTGTGTGTGTGTGTGTGTGTGTGTGTGTGTGTGTGTGTGTGTGTGTGTGTGTGTGTGTGTGTGTGTGTGTGTGTGTGTGTGTGTGTGTGTGTGTGTGTGTGTGTGTGTGTGTGTGTGTGGCGTTTCAGGCATCACGGAGGAGAATCTGAACAAGTTGATCCAGCACGCCCAGATTCCTCCTGAGGACAGTGAGATCATCACCAACATGGCTAACCTGGGTGTCCCCATTGTCACAGATGTAAGACCTTATGTTTCACGTTTCTTCATTCCTCAGTCTTTCAATGGTGGTTTCCATTAAGCTCCCATCAGATGTTGTTCTTTCTCTTCATTTGTGATGGTCGCTAACTCATCTTATCCGCCACAGACTTTTGCTGTTAAAGGTTAAATACGGATTCAAAATGATTGGCTAAGTGTTACTAACATTTTGACAGCTCTGCTGACCTTGCTAGGACATTGAATGTTTAACCTGTTTATGGATTCATTCTCATTATCTGAGACTTTAAGACACGGCAGCCAGTAAGAAACATGAATTCGTATTCTCCTAAATATTCCAGCGTACCATGCTGTTTCTGCTTGTTTTTTTTGTTTTTTTTTAATATCTTTTTATTTCACAATCATTTTCACAATTCACATTTTCACATTCACGATTTCTATTCTACCCACATTCCTACCCTCTCCATAATTACCCTAGGGAAAAAAAAAACAAACAAAAAAAAAATACATTAAGGGAGAACAAAATTAAATAAATATTAAAAAATAAATAAATAAATAAAAAAAATATATAATGGCAGCAACAGCGATATCAAACTATATATATATCCATACATACATACAAACATACATACATATAAGGCACAAGTTCGAAAATAGAGATACTCATTGGTCCCCTTTGGAAAATTCTCCAGTTTTGAAAATAATGGAAACCAAAATTCTTGAAAAATATGACCACGGTTGTATTTTTCCAAAGTAAATTTTTCCAATGGTAAAAAAACTGAAATTTGATCAAAAACAAACTTGAAAGTTGGAGGGGAGTCATCTTTCCAAAGTAAAAGTATGCATTTCTTAGCGAAGTATGTGATCATAATTAATATCCTGCTTTTTTTCCGGTCTAACTGAAGATCCAGTGTGTCATTTAATAAATACAAATTGGAGCTTAACTCAAAATTAATTTCTAATACTGATTGTGTGAAGGAATGAATTGATTTCCAGAAACGTATTAAAAGATCACATTCCCAAATCCATCGATTCTTTTACATCTTGGACATTTTGAAGAGATATCCTTTGAAATTTTGTGCATTTCTGTTTCTGCTTGTTGAAGTCCAGCGCGACGCAATGAAGCTCTTTTGACCCGTTTGATGGTTTCTGAACTTAGCTTCTGTTCACCCCTCCATCTCTTCTGTGCCTCATCAGTCCACCCTTCGCAGAGGAAAGAAGTTGGACAGGAAGGAGCGTGTGAGCGAGCAGACGTATCAGCTGTCCCGTTGGACACCACTGGTCAAGGACATCATGGAGGTTTGCTTTCTCGGCCTTGTCTGTGCAGGTTTCCATGCGTCATTTAACAACAGAGAGGGCTTTTTATACCAAAACTCTCACTTCTGCAGCCATGTAGGAGATTGTAATACTTTTACCACTCAAGCAAAGATAAAGTGGGATGATTTCCCTTTGAGTGAATATATATACCCACAGCCACTTAAGCTGAATATCACTTCTCCCATCTTGGTTGTCATGAACTATATATAGCCCCTTATTTGTGCAAAGCTGATTCCCTGGTGAAGCTCCACACATGGTTGCTAGGAGATGTGACACAACTGTGAGGCTCCTCTCCGAGTGTGCTTGTGTCGATGTGAGCGTGCACGTACGATGCAGACAAAGACTTATCGTCTCGTTCTCCTGCAGGATGCAATTGATGATAAGCTGGACACCAAGCACTACCCCTACATCTCCACCCGTTCCTCTGCTTCTTTCAGCACCACTGCAGTCAGGTACATACACACACACACACACACACACACACACACACACACACACACACACACACACACACACACACACACACACACACACACACACACACACACACACACACACACACACACACACACACACACACACACAGTGTTTTCTTTTTATTTATTTTCTTTTTTTAGTTGTATTGAATTACTATTAATTACTATTAAAAGTAGATGAGTGTGATAGATCAATATGTGAGTAAGATGGGCGTTACTTGGGACTAACGGGCGCAAGAGCTGAAGCAGAACATGAGCATATAAGTACATGGATATCAACATAAATGTTCATGTTTCCCCTTTTTATTTGATTTAATCACTTTTTTAAAGTGGAATGAAGCTAAATATAAATTAAATTAGTGTTTGTTTTCTTCTTCTGAAGAGTTTCTTAGGAAAACATTCATTCATTTGGCATTATTTCTCCCACTTGTCCAGTTGTAGTTTTTGTTCAAGATTATGTGCTGTATGAAGACTACAAGGACACTTTTGCTGGCTAGCGCACGTGTTGGAGGCCAATACAGTCAACCTCAGACAAACAACAACATATAGCTTTCTTCACTATGCAACTTATTATTTAAAAATGATTTAGGCCCAAAAGATGGTTTTGGTAATACAGAGTATCTGATTCCATAATATTAAAGATCATCAGCCCTTGATGAGCTCACCATTAATCATCAGGTTTGCAGAACGCCATCATTTTCTGCTTTTGAGCATTTACATGAGATAATGCAATGCCAAGAAAGAAGGACATAAGCAGTGGTCTTGGAGAAGCAAACAGTGCAAGGAAAAACCCCTTTAGGAGGGAAGAAACCTTGAGCAGGACCAGGCTCATAAGGGGGGACCCTCCTGCCGAAGGCCAGACTGGTGGGTCAGGGACGGCAACAGCACAGCAGGCAGGTGGAAGCAGCAACGGGATGACCAGGGGTGGGGACCGCAGGCCAGCACGCAGCTCCCGAAGTTCCGGCCCAATCAGCAAGTCCCAGTTTGGGGTGCAGGGTCAGGGAAAGACTTGTGCTCCGTAATGCAAGCTACAAGCCACCCACGACCACCTGCAGGTTCCGGTGTCCGGCAAAGGATGCTGCAACATGGACAAAAGAGAGAAAAGGGAGGAGAAGGGGAGGCCAGCACAAGAAACTACAGGAGCGACTCTGACACACTAAAGTTTACACTACCTAGAGATTTACCAACACCAGCTAGAGGTTTACTAAACACTAACTATAGGCTTTACTAAACAGAAATGTTTTAAGTTTAGTTTTAAAGGTGGAGGTGGTGTCAGCCTCCTTAACCCAGATTGGAAGTCGGTTCCATAGTAGTGGTGCCTGATAGCAGAACGCCCGCCCTCCAAATCTACATTTAGATACTCTAGGAACTACCAGTAAACCTGCACTCTGAGAACGGAGAGCTCTGACAGGAACATAAGGCACTATCAGGTCTTGCAAATAATGCGGAGCTAAGCCGTTTTGGGCTTTATACGCAAGTAATAGAATTTTAAACTGGATTCTGAATTTTACGGGTAACCAATGGAGCGACGCTAACACTGGAGAGACGTGGTCTCTCCTGCTAATTCCTGTCAGTACTCGTGCTGCTGCATTTTGGATCAGCTGGAACCTATTCAGCAAATTACTTGGACATCCTGCTAACAACACATTACAGTAATCTAGTCTAGAAGATACAAACGCATGAACTAGTTTTTCTGCATCACTCTGCGAGAGGATTTTCCTAATCTTTGCAATATTACGGAGATGGAAAAAGGCTATTTTACAAACCTGATTGACATATGGTTTAAACGACAAATCCTGATCGAAAATAACACCAAGGTTTCTCACAGTTGCACTGGAAGCCATCGCAACACCATCTAATCCCTTCCTAAGATGCTCTGGACCAAGAATGATAACCTCTGTTTTATCTGAATTTAGAAGCAGGAAATTTCTGGACATCCAGTCCTTGATGTCCCTAAGACATGCCTGAAGTTTAACTAACGGTTCTGTTTCATCCGGCTTCATAGACAAGTAGAGCTGCGTATCATCAGCATAACAATGAAAGTGTATGCCGTGATTCTGGATTATACTTCCCAATGGCTGCATGTATAAACTGAACAAGATTGGCCCTAGCACTGAACCCTGCGGAACACCATAACAGACCCTTGACTGTTCTGAAGAAACCTCATGTACATGAACAAACTGGAACCTGTCAGATAGATATGATTTAAACCAACGTAGAGCTGTCCCTTTAATCCCAACAACATGCTCTAACCTGTGCAGTAAAATGCCATGATCTATAGTGTCAAAAGCAGCACTGAGGTCCAGTAGAACCAGTATGGACACTAATCCCTTATCTGAGGCCATAAGGAGGTCATTCGTGACTCGAACCAGTGCTGTCTCTGTGCTATGATGCATTCTGAACTGGAGCCTATTCAGCTGATCCAAAATGCAGCAGCACGAGTATTCTATTCAGTATTACTATTCAGAGTAATTCCATAAATGTATTTAAAAAAACAAACATTTACATTTCCCCCTGAAGCCAAGGTGTGGCGGCTGCCATACCTTGGCTTACCCACTTGACGCCCCTGAATCAAGACAGAACTAGCAATTTTCCTAGGAGTTGACGTCCCAGAAAAGTGACCATGCAATTCTCAGAGAAGTGCTACAGCTCAGACTCTACAGGCCTCTATGAGCATATTAAATGTTAGTACATTTAACAGTAAATGAGAGTACCATAAGAAAAAGGTTACAAAGGTTAAGGAAAGGTTACGAGCATTTCAGGATAAATGTTTCATTACCGTGTAGAGGTGATGATTTGGAGAACCTGGGCACCTTGCAGTCACTGACTTTGGCCCACATTCCTCTGCAAGGATGTGAGGAACCAATAAAGTCATACGGGATGATACATTACATTTTTAGTGGATCTACAAGCTATGAATCATGGAGGGCACTTAGTTTTATCTGCATGATTTTCTTTCTTTATAGCTTCTTTTTAATAAACCTTTTCACACGGCTGTTAGATGTGCGACTGAGCTGTACTGTTAATTCTCTCCCCTATGGCAGTGCTCGATACGGCCACTGGCACAAGAACAAAACACCTGGCGAGTACCGCACCGGGCCACGAGTCATGGTCTTCGTCATCGGCGGTGTGTCCTTCAGCGAGATGCGCTGCGCCTATGAAGTCACGCAGGCCAACGGGAAGTGGGAAGCCATCATTGGTGAGTAGTGCAGCGTCGGGGGCTTCTGAGTGTAGGCATTCAGAAGAGAGGAAGGCTCGTTGAACAGGCTGCGGAAACAGATACTCTAAGACTCAACCACTTTAGCGCTAAGGACAGAACGGCAATGTCACCGAGCAGACGTGCCCTTGAGAAGTGCTGTGTGCTTATTCAGGGGTCACTTCTTTCAAAACAGAGGAAAGGAAGAGGAAAGATAGAAGGAAGGCAGAAATGTTTTTACACATAAACAAAGATGAACCTTTGTCATGATGGATTGAACCTTATTTAATAGAAATAATCAGATTTTTTTCCTTGCAAAGGATGAAGTGAAACCCCATGTCAGCGTACAACCTAAGTATCTGGGTTATTATGACCTTAGATTTAATCAGCTGAGCTAAAGCTTCGTGAAATTGTTCACAATTTTTGAAACTCAATATTAATGAAAAATAAATGAGCATGAACCTTTTGAGAGCATCATAAATCCTGCAACACACACCACATTTTGTCAGCAGTTTTAAAACATTTTACTGTGTTTAAGATAGATATCACAACCTACCGAACACGTGCACTGTGTTTTGTTGAAAATAGTCCCCATGTTACAGTCCTCTATACTATTTATTTGACGTGTTAAAGCTTTGCCATCCAGTCTTTGTTATAGATGAACTGTCTTGTTGATTTTTGTTGTGCTTTGCTTCAGTCGCTGTCTTTCAAACAACTGTTGTCTTTAAATTTGCAGCCTCGCTATGACTTCTTCTGTGTCTGTGCGTCTTAAATGTGTTTTTTTGTGTGTGTCTGTGCAGCATGGCGAGTGTGTGTGTTTTTTTTTTTTTTGTGAGCTGTCAGTGCGCGACTGTGTCTCTGTGGGCCAATTGCTCTGTCGGTTAGCATGTGGCTAACTTAGCTGTGCTTTAACATTTCTGAGTCTTTCTGAACTGGACAATTTCAAGTTCAACCCCGGCACGGTTTGCAATCACGCGACAATCACAGATTCGGCTCATTTGTAGCCAAACTGCTTGGTACCCAGGTCTGCTATGATTTCCGATTCAGTAAATTTCAAATTCAAATACACCAAAAACATTTGATTTTTTTTTTTTTTTTTTTAATACAGGCGATTGAAATTAAGATAGGCTTCAGGTCAAACCCTCAGCATTAGCGAATGTGAAACTGTCTCTATGAGGCCATGACTTAACATTGCACAGCCATTAAAACCTGCATGGAAGTGGGGAAGGTTGCAGTTAAAAAGAAGAAAAGTCGGTACGTTTACATGCACTAACAGAAAGTCAAATTGTTGCCTTAAGCTGACCGATATAACATTTAACATTTAAAAGCCATGTCTACACCTTGGCCGGGCTGTAGTCGAACTGAACTGAAGCTCTTGAGACCGAGCTGTTAGTGCCAGATAATGCGTCCTGATTCGAGTTATTCCGGCATGTATACGCAACCCACGCTTAGTCGAGCTAGTGACTGCCCCGGGACTCTCCCTTCCAGAAGTGATGACACAGCGAAAGCCAGAATATCAACAAAGTAGGAGAAGAAGAAGACGAACAACAAAGAACTAACCGGAAGAACGCCAACGCAAAAGTGTGTGTGGTGCCAGCTAGCATCGCAGATCGAACGCACTTCACTCAATAATCAATTGTCTTCTCACGCATGTATACTTGGATTTCTGGGAACATCCAGTTTAATCCTTAGCTAGATTGTTGCTAATAGCAAATGTAACCGCACTGAGTGAGTCTCCTTTGAGCACCTTTGAACGGGGTCTTTTATGTAAAAAACAAATGTTCGTAATAATGCATACATTTGTAACGTTATGTAATCTTACCTGATCCAATCTGATTTACGTCCTTTTACCTGATCATATCTAATCAGGTAAAATTACAAAGAGTCACAAATGTATGCATCAATTCTCAATCATTTTTTTTTTGAGAAATTAAGTTGTACAACTTAATTGCAATAATGACCGAATGACCTAAAGAGCATACTAATTCTTATTTTAAAGATAAAGTAGCTTGTTGCGTTGTTAATTCATATAACTAAACTCTGGGATTGCCCAGACTGGAACAAAGTTTAGCTAACAGGTGCTGCCTTTGATCCTAGCCAATGATCGGCTAACAAGATATTAGCCAATTAACATTTGTGACTTAGGCCACGTTTACACATAGCCAGGTATTTACAAAAACGGATATTTCCCCCTCTACGTTTTGAGAAATATCCTCGTTTACACGAACCCGCATAAATACGCTGTTAAGGTGCTATGAGCATCCAAACCTACAGGGGGCAGTGTAACGAGAAGCGTAAAGTCATGCTAGCCAATCGGAATCCAGGAAAAAAACGTCAACAAATGACACGTGTGAAGCCTGAATAATATGGTTCCGCGTTAAATCAACGGCGTAGCCTACGTACGGTGCGCGTCGCTGCGCACCCTACGCTGTAGGCTCTGCGTTGGTGTAACATGGAACCATAAATCAGCCTTGACTGCCAGTTACTTCCAAGACGGAACGAGAGTCTTTCGTTTGCAGTGACAGAGAAGTGGAGTTTCTTTAAGTGTGACTTTAGAATATAAAACAGGTCAAATACAAGCGAAATATTGACGGTGGCCAAACAAATTGTAAACACAGGTCGCACAAATGATGCTGGTGACATTTCTGTCTCATAATGTGACGTTCTGAAGGCTAAATCTCCGTTTCCCTCCGTTTACAAACAAACGTGAAAACGTTTTTGAAAATCTCCACTTTGGCCAGAGTTTTCAGAAATTATCGTTTTTGGTGACTTTGAGCTCCGTTTTCGTGTAAACGAATGGCCAAAACGCATGAAAACGACACCGTTTTTGCTCTGTGTAAATGGGCCCTTATAGCCTCAAGCTCATTTGCAGTTGCAGGAGCAACAACAGCTGGCTTCAATGCCCGAACCACCTTCCAGGTTGAGGAACTGGACCGCTATGACCGTGACCCTGGGTCCTGGCGGAGGAGCAGCTAGTGGAGCGTCCTGGCTAAGGATCCCGGTTGCCGAGGGCCGTAGGACAGTTCAGTTGGAGCTCCAGCAGTCCTGAGTTGTTTTCACATGCTGTTACATTAGCCTCTGAAAGGAGGCTGCATGGATGGACTTGATCAGCGTGAATGTAAGGGAACAATAGTTAGCACCATAGGCCAGCACAAGCTAAACTAGCCTGTGGTGACTGTTAGGGGTGACTGTGGTAATTGTTTGTGAAAAGTGGGGGTTCTGCTCATCATCCCCGACGTAGAATGTAATTGTGGTGATGATAGTGAATGAGTGGGTGACTTTGGACTTGGCACAGGTTGAACTTCAGCCCTCAGTTCAGACAATGACAGTGCAATTGGCCGTGTGTGTCTGCTCTGTGCAAAAGGTTACTTGTTTTTGATCCCTTTTGTTTTAGGAGAGAGTGGGGGTAGGGGCGTGGCGTGTGCTGTGAGACGAGTGGTGAAGCCACCTCTGTTCCTCCACAGGTTCCACCCACATGCTCACCCCCACCAAATTCTTATCGGACCTGCAGCACCCCGACTTCCGAGAGTCCACTAGGGTGTCCTTTGAGGACGCAGACCCCTCAGCCGAGTGAGGCAGAGACAGATTGGGAGGGAGGGAGAGAGAAATCACACAGAAAAGTAAAGGCAGCTGCACAAAGAAGCCCTTTCTGAATCTTCACAGAGCAAGGGCTTCCTCCTGGTTCCTTCCTCTTCTTTGAACAACAGTACTGTTTTATGTAACTCCACCCTCCTCCTTCTCCCTGTGTCCCACAGAGATGGACAGCCCCAACCCTATCTCACTGCATGGACTGCTGCACCAGGCTCCATTCTCTAAATCTAATCTGAAGCAACCAAATTTTCACTGGTGTGATGCAACAAAATTTCAAGTTTAGAGCCATGAAATCCACTTTACTTGCATTGTTTAACATTCAGCCAGACGATTCGGTAGAAATCTCTAGACAAACCTGTTGACCTATGTCCAAGATATCTGTGCCTCCTGGCAGCCATGCTTGGGGAGGTCGTGGTGCCATCCCTGATGCCTCCTGCATTATCTCCGCTGGGTGGATTAAATCACACCTTGATGGCCACCCTAAGGCCCTTTGAAACTGGCTCATACTCACTCCAGATTTAATCTACCCCAACATCTTTATTCCTTTTTACTACTGATTATTTTTGCCACGTTACTAAGATGATCACTTTGATTTGTAAGCAGTTTCTCTCAGGACAGGACCTTGAGTTGATGTTGGATTTCAGAGAAGCATTTGTTTTTTTCTTTCATTTGAGCTCCAGTCTGTTGGCTGTCTCCACTCAGCCCATCATCACATGCTCATTCGGCTCATGGCTTGTCTTCAGAGGGTGCTAGATTTGAGTAAAATACAATCTATCTCATTTTCCGGGTGCAGATACACAGCGCAAATTATGGGGAAACCTAGACAGGGTACCGTAAAGCAACATAAACTAAAGTTGCCTGCTGAATCTCTCCTTCGTGAGGCCTCTCTGCAGACAGAGTTGGTCTGTGTATAAATGCTTCAAACCATGTAGAAGACTTTTCATCTCTCTCAAAAACTGTCCCACATAATTTAAAGCCAAATTTCAAAGTTGCCATGTGTGAACTAGTCAAAGACGTCATTAAGATATCATTCCACATGCTCAATACGTGGACTTGTAGGGAACTCTGCACCTGAGCTGGAGCCGGTGAGAGAGAGAGGCTTTACCGTTAGTAAGACCTGCAAAACAAATGGGAGATAAGAACAAAAAGATCACTAAAGACTAGGGCTGGGTATCGATTCAAATGTCAAGAATCGATTAGATTCCGATTCTTAATATTCAGAATCGATTATCATGATTCAATCCGATTCAATATTGATTTGGCTTAGTGTTATTTAAAATGTTTTTTGAGCTGTTGCCTGAATTATATGACAGTAAAATAACTAGTGAAATAATAATTTCACAATAATTATTGTAAATAACTAAGAAATAAATAACTCAAACAGGCCTTTCAATATCCATTTAAAGTGCAAAAAAGAAAGGAATTGCAACAGTTCATGCAGTAAACCTAAAATCATTTTAGCTTATCTAATTTATTCTGTCACCACGCACACATATTGCCATGAAGCACCTGGCATTTTTCAGAAGTGTCATGACAAACTGTGTGTCCGACTATTGGGATTAAAGTTCACCTGGCGAAAATGATGGGAAAAAAAAAAAATCGATCTTTAGACATAAGAATCGATTTTTAGGAATTAATATGAGAATCGATTTAGAATCGGAAAATCGATTTTTTTCAACACAGGCCTACTAAAGACTTTTGGTTTTTCAGTCATGTTCTGAACAAATCGTTACACAAGTAGCTCGCACTGCTCATTAATGCCCCTAAATAATGCCTCTAACCATTTTCAAATGAACTCCTCCGGTTTCTTGTATAGTTTAACATAATTCCTGAGGAGTTTTTGTTTGTATAAAACATAAACAGTATAATAATAAACACATAATACAGTTTATGCCAATGGATTTATCCCCTTGCAAATCACTTGTAGCGAAAATATCATGACATCAAGACTCCCTACATGCTCAAGCAGACTATATGGCAACTTTGTTGAATATCATTTGGTTTATTTAAAACTTCTGTTCATAATTGAATTGGACTTGATTTGTTTGAGCATTAGACATGGATAACTGTGAATGCATTTCAGAAGAGGGACTAATAAAGCTACTGAATTTGAATCTGTAGCTGTCTTTGCATGTTTAAACCAAGGATGGAAAGATCATTTTTATTAATATTTCAGCAATAAAAGCCAGACTGTAAGGATGTGCTAGCAGAATGATGCAAGTTGAATTGATGCAAGTTTCCACTTAGATGTAACCAAACTTAAAAAAAGAATCAATTTAACCCAGTGGAGGCAATTACAACTAGAATAGTAAAGGAAGAAAATCCAACACAAAGAGAAGGAGGAATCACAATCCAAACACAGAAACCCTAAACCAAGTTCTCTGGTGGAGGGGATAATGATGACACACATTTCTTTGAATATCCACAGCCAATGCTTCCCTTATTTACTCTGTAATCACACAAGCAGTATGTTGTGATTTAGTGTCTCCCAACCCGGGGTCCGGGCCCCCCCTGGGGGGGCGCCTGAGATCTCTGGGGGGGGCGCAAAACTTTGTCTGCTTTGAGGATATGCAGTTGTAAAAATTATATTTGCGCATGTTAAATAAATAAAAAATCATAATAACACACCTAATGGAATACTGTAATCCAAGTCTGTATAAACCCACGTAGTATTTTAAAATGACCAAAATATATTTCTAAGTGATTTAGCAGGATAAAAACTTAATAAATTATTATTATATCATTATTCAACATTTAATCATACTACTACAGGTTGTTAAAGGAAAAATGTTAAAACATTTTGCTCTCATATTAAAAGGGACATTTTTCAGTAATTATTTTATGTCCTTGCAATTATTTTCTGTGCGTATTTTATACATTGGTGACACAAAATGAAGGTGAGAAAGACAAGTTATATGTATACAGGGTAAACCAAAGAGAAATGTATCACAAAAACATAATTATATTATAACATAATAATTGTTATTTTTTTTCAATTAAAGATTTTTAACGAATCACTTTACTCTATTGGTACTAGTACGTACGGGTCGGGGGGCCCGGCTGGTCTTAGACACAAGTAGGGGGGGACAAGGAAAAAAGGTTGGGAACCGCTGATTTAGAGCAAGCGGCAGAGCTAGCTGTAGTCGTGGGCCTCCGTCTCTCACCTGGCATGGACTAACCTGGTCAAGCACTGTCTTTTACAAGCCAGTAAGCAACTCTCCTCATCAGCAGTATGACTGCCCCCCCCCCCTCATACTGCCACATTAACACTTCCTTAGCAAAGTTGTCATTCCCTATTAAAACAAGTCCTTGTTTTGGCTCTGCTTTTCTTTTTTTTATTATATT
The DNA here is from genome assembly GCF_033807715.1 of Cololabis saira. Lineage (NCBI taxonomy): Eukaryota > Metazoa > Chordata > Actinopteri > Beloniformes > Belonidae > Cololabis > Cololabis saira. Next base: position 38,650,452 of record NC_084597.1, read on the forward strand.
AAATTATTTCATGGTGTTGGAAATCAAAGATTACAGCGTTGTGTTTCTGAGCTGAAAAAAGGCCTGCAAAGCTGCATGTTTTGAGAACAGCAGAGAAACAGGCGAGGCCAGTCTGCTGGCCCACACTAAGCCCCCACCCCCCCCCACCTACACACACACACACACACACACCCCATCCTCCGACACCTCCGACTTACACATCACCATAGCGACCCAACTCCAGATGGGATCGCCTCTTTCTCCTCTGTTCTGACCTTCAACCAAGCAAATCCGGGTGAATGTCTTTGAAGTGAAGAAATCAAATTGGGGGAAACATGCAGCTTTCCAACAGAAACAAGCCTGCACAGGCCCGATGCTGTTAGTAATGTTGAACAGGTGCGAGGGGTGAATCAAAGCATCTTTTGGCTTTCTTTATGGCATCCATCAGTAAAACTGGTAAGCTCGCAAAATGTTTGATTTACTCCAAACAGCACCTTTCAAGTTTCACACCATCTGAAATGTGTCTTCAGCTGTTGCAACAGTTCACCCATGTATCATTACGGTTATCAGGCTTCAAGATGTCATTCACACGCGCATTAGATGTAGACTCAACCATCTGGTTCTGGATTTCATGACATCCACAGAAAATTTTCTTTTTTCAATTTGAGCTTTTTTTTGACAATTTTTGGGCTTTTTGACTTCCTTTACGTTCAGCTGCATGCGATTTAATGCAGATAAATAAACTTCACAAGTTTAAAGGGTGAACGTGGTGGATCATTTGGGGGAAATCAAGACATAAAGTCTTAAGCAAGAAAGAAAATGGATTGTTGGTTTTCAGAATTTGTGCATGCTTTTTTTCTTTTTATTCAATGATATTTGATATATATGCAGTCTTCCATTTGGATTAATAAGCACTATTTTTCTTACAAAATTTAAAGTTTGTAAAATCTGCAGATAAAAGCCAAATAATTTGCAGTGCATCCAGATTCCAAATGTAACTAACAATATTAAGAAAGCCAATCAAAATTTTAATTAAGAAATGTTACTGTTACTTTTTGATTTTTATGGCGACAACACCTTCAAAACAAAAGTAGGGGTTCAGGTCGTTTCACACAGCAGGTTATGTTGAATGTTCCAGTTTTTTTATTTTCCCAGATGCCACAAAGTCATCAATCAGCCTAATTAACATGATTCAAAAGTTGATAACATTAATTGCTCCAAATAATATCCTGTTAGTGTTCAGTGCGACTGGATGTAGCTACTCATATTTTCCAGCTTGAAAGATTTTATCTTGATTTTTTTTTTTCCATTCATCCAAAGCGAAAGTGATAATGATAATAAAATAAGGAAGGTCATGTGTTGCCAAGGTGAATCGTGGCATCGGAGCTCCTTGATGATGGCCTTCTTACATACTCAGAGTTACCTGAACCAAAAGGATGTAACAACCCATGCGGGAACTTGGAAGAGATTTAACGTCTCTTTTTAGCTCAATGTTGCCTGATGTCGCAAAGATCGAGACCAGGCTGAGGTCATAAATCTAATCTCTGCTCTTTTTATACTCATTAATGTCACTAAAGCCTGAATTATGGTTCTGCGTCAAACCAACGCAGAGCACACGCCGTCGCCATGACGCCGTCATGAACCTTTGGACTTCTCCGTCACTCCATTTCACCGCGGTGCAGTACCCTCCACGGCCGCTAGTTAGCGATCTTTTCCTGAATGGTTTATCCGACTTATTCCAGTCACAGTGAATCAAAGAAATAAGGACAACTATTGTGCAAAAAACCAAAACAAAAAAAATCACACATACACAAAGAAAAGAGCACTGAAAGTTCACGACTGCTTCAAACCGGAAACCAGAAATGCGTTGCTACCAAGCGAAACAATCACAGCCCTCTCGTCTGCGTGTGGTCTGCGTCGCCTCGACGCATAGTTACAATTTTCGGGAGGTACGCGTCAGTGACGGCGAATGGTCTGCGTCGACGCGTACCACACGCCGTAGGCACGGCGTTGTTTTGACGCAGAACCATAACTCAAGCTGTGTCACTGATTCCAGTTGAATCTTATTAGTTGTAAGAAGTTCTAGGAATTAAAAATTATTACTTTTCTCTCTTTCTCAGGCCTTTTGTTTCTAGCTCCATTTCAACCTTTTTGAACCACGTCACTAATGTTAAGCACGTTGCTTTCCTAAAACATAACATAAAATATTTGTGAGAAATTAAATTTATAATTAAAAAATGTTCACTTTTACGAAATCCCAGCATTTTTGGAAAGGGCGTAGCACCCAGAAAAACTACGGCACACACTTTGACACATGACCCATTTCTAACCTGCTGACTAACTGATTAGCTTTGATAACTTCGGGCCATTTGGTCTCTTTACGTTTAACATCAAGGCTGTCGTCATCCACCGTAGGCATCCATACCCAAAGCTGAAAACACTTTTTCTTTTTAATTTAACATTTTTATTTGTCTGTTCCTTCCCCAACGTGCGGATGTAACACTCTGCTTGTGTGTGTCTGCAGGAGCGACCCACATCTTCACTCCCACCTGCCTGCTGGAGCAGCTCAAGGCCATGAACAAACCAGATGAGGAAGTGACGAGCTAAAAGCCTCACATCACATCTTCCTCCACCACCCCAACCACCCATGTTACCTCCGTATCCTTCCCAGCCACATCCAGTCTATTCATTGTGTATGCATCTTGCTTGAGAGAAAAAAAAATATGTCTTAGATGATTAAAAAAGAAAAAAATATATATATATGTTATATCAAAGAAGAAAATTGTTGCAAGTATTCTCATGTTTTCCAATGGATGCAACTAAATAAACTTATTTAAAAAGGATTATATGTCTAAACAGAAGGCCATTAAAAACAGAAAGTACCAAAATGACCTACTGTATGCTATAAAGCCCTCTAGAGTGTGTAAAAGTTAGACATTTTTCTCTTGTTCACTCCTTTGGGTTACCTCCTTGATGTGAGTTGTACTGGAAGCAGGTGGAGGGGGGATGTGCACCTTGAGAGGTTCATATTGTAAAATATATCACTCACTATACAATAGCCTTCATCTACACTCCCCTGCCGCTTTATTAGGTACACCAAGTGTACCTAAGTGTACCTAATAAAGTGTCCGGTGAGTGTCTGCCACATCAGAGAGGAGCCCCAGCCCCATTTCAGATGTCGTATTCAGTAGCATGCTTGGATTTGTGTGACATGTTCTGTGTTTTTATCAAGTGTGGGAGCAGCACAGCTGGCATTTAGCTCATTCCTAAGATGTTTTGGTTGAATACGTAACCAAAAACCATTGTTTCGAGTATCAAAGAGGATAAAAACATGCTTTGAAACCTCCCTGCCCGCCAGCTATCCACAGTTCAGGTTGTGTAGTGTAGCTAGGAGTTAGGAGGTGGTCTCTTTTTGTTTGTCTGAGAAATTCAAATCAGTCATTTTATTTATTTAGCGTCAACTTATGCAACTTGTTCATAATACATGTTTTTGCTGTTGGCTTACTAAGCTGTAACCCAAAGTTTTTTTTTTTTTTTTAAATCATCTTGCGATGGAAATGTTTTGAAAAGCGTATAGTTGGGAAGTAGCAGCGAACAAACATATAGACCACTTCCGTTGCCAAAATGGGCACGCGACATTATATGACGTAGGCTGAAAAAGGGTCTATAGATGTAGTTTTAGAAGTAGCTCCTGAGTGCTTGATGCTAGTGATGTTCCATACCACCGATCTCCTTTCAGATCAGATATTGAGAAAAATCCAGGCTGGTATCATCGATACCGATTTGATACTGATACATTGTGCAAATACACCTAATGTGCCTGGTACATCTAAGAAAATTGGTGTATTTTAGATGGCTTAATAATACAAGACATCAGAGTCGAACAATATAGCCGAACTATTACAACAACAAAACAAGAGTGTTTAAGAAAGGTGTTTCCATCACTAAAAAAGTTCCTAAGTAAAATAACAAAAACCATTTAAATAAATAAGAGAATATTAAACAAAAATAAGAACTTCTATAAAAATGAAAATGAAAAAAGTAGTTCCCATCAGCAGCGTGTCGTTTAGAGAAAATCTGAATAGTTTAGTTACTTTCCCCCGTATCAAAAGTATCGATATTTTCATTTAATAATCAATTTTAGAGCATACAGATCTGGTATTGGAAGTATGGATAGTTCAGTATTGATCCGCACATCACTAGTACACATCACTACTTGATACTCAAAACAAGTTCTCGGTTTGAGTATTCAGTTAAAATGCTTGGCTGAGCAGACGAGACAAATGAAGAGAGTTCTGAAAAAGCCAAAATCCTCCCTCCAGCTGCCTGAACCGTATTTTTCTTCCCATTCTTCAGAAAAACGTCATGTTTTAATGTTTAAAAGGCCGTTGCTTGCTGATATTTAATGACGAATCTTAAAAAGGGCCAGTTGTATTTCAGTATTGTATCCTGTCAGATTAAATCTTTTCATCGGTTTGTAAAGATGTTTAACTGGGCCATGCACTGAGTAGTGTTGTGTATGCATTATGTTGCCGTTTTAGCGTCTTACTGTTGAATGGTGATTTTCCTGATTGTGCTGTAGTGATGCTTTTCCTTTAAAATGCCAATGTGAAGCCGCCGTGTTTGTGACGTTTTAGCTGTAGCTGTTAGTGGTCCACTGGGAAAGAAAATATCTATTTTCTTTGTCTGTTTCCTCCTCTGGTGCAACGTAAAACCCTCCAATGGTGTATGGCTTTGCAAGCAAAAAAAACTCGACAAAAAACAAAAAAACTAACCTGTTCCCACTTTTATTTCCTCCCTCGACTCTCCTGGCCAAAAACAAGTTGTATATTGCACTATTATGCATTTTCTGTGATGCAAATGCTTGAATTATTTTTTTTTTATTTATATTATTATTATTTGCTGTTGTATAGAGTCGACTCTGTTAAATCAATTGATTTATATCAAAGTTATCAGTGAAAAATAATATTTAAACATTAGTCCGTCCTAAAACCATCTCATTTATCGGAATTGTATGTTTGCAAGTGTCGAAGCACAAACAGTACTTCCATGTGCACCTAATATGTACTAAGGCTGTCTAATAAATTGGCTTCCATTATATCAAAGTCTGACCTTTTCTTCCTTCTTGTGGGTTAAAATTTACTCTAAAAGTTAAAAATACAATCACAATTGTTCCCTTTAGGATTTATTTTTTAATTATTCATTTTATATGGCTCCTTAAGGACAAATTAGAAAACATAATAAAGGAATACAACAAATAACAGTTCATTTAAAACTTCAGCACCATCTACTGGCTGTGTGTTTCAGCCAAGCATGCTAATGTTTAAATCATATGTGTAAAAACTCTTCTTCCATGTTAGTGTTGATGGTTCACCTGCAGTCATGGTGGTATCTTTCCTCCTCCTCTGAGTTGGCAGGCTGAGGGGATACCACTTTATATATGTTAAAGCAAGAGAAAAACAGTTTTTCATAATAGGGCCCCTTTAAATTAGCCACACCTCAACCGCAACCTTTAGCCTCCAAGAGAGCAGGAAAAAGATTAGTGACTCTGAACGATGTGGTAAAACAGAAAAAAAACCTTTTTAGAGACAGTTTTTTTTCCCTTTTTTTTCAGTACAGCACAACAGGGTGCGTAGTGTGTGCACGCAAGTGTGTGCACGTTCAACATGAATTACTCATTCGTTGTTCATTCTAAGGCAAAGAAACAGCAGCTCCTTTTTTATGGGGTTTTACAACGCTGAAAACACGATTATAAAAATGATGTACCTATTCTATAATTACAGTGTCCTAAATGTTATACACTCAAATTATAAATGTGATTTAAAAAAACAAACAAAGACATATGTTTTGAGGATACCATCCACGTCAGCTCCTTGTTTGGCCATATTGGATAATAAATGCTTGCATTTGCAGTTCTTTGAAAGGACAACCATTTAAAACTGAGCTCATGAATATAAGAGTGCAGAGAAGACAATTAAGCTTGAATTGATCTTAGCACAGTAGTGTAAGGTAAAACATATACAGTAAATGAAATAAAACTGAAATCTTAGTTATCTTTTGATTTCTGTAAATTAGAAAACTGGCCGCACGATCAATAAATAGCTTGAAACAATGTCCTAAGTAATAATAACTACAGGATCAAATGTTCACATGTGCATGAAGTCTAACATTTCTCTGTGGTACATCACGGTTATGAAAATCAATATGATTTATGGTCCTTAATCATTGAAAAGTGATCATTTCAATCTTTTGGTGTAGATAGTATGCCTTCCAAAGAAACTCATTCACACTTGGCCACATGTCACAATTAAAAAGTCTTTCCCAGTTTTCCCGAGAGCGTTCACAGAAAGAAGGACCCTAGGATTTTTATTCACTTTGTCACACAAAAACGTGGTTTTCTTCTAAATTGAATTCCCGGTAACGTCTGCAGGCTGACAGGGCAGCTGTGGAGGTCACGGTTATCAGCCTGCTGGTGAAGGCAGTTTGGATGAGTTGCTGCAGCTCTGCATCAGTCGCTTCTGGTATTACAGGCCCATGGCCATAGAGTCAGCCATGTGTCTAGCGGTGTGTTTCATGTGTTGAGCAGCTCTGACGGCTCTGCTCAGAGAGACACCCAAGTCGGAGTCCTCTTCAACCGACAGCGAGGTTCTCGTCTTCCTCCTCCTCCTCCTCACATCGGTGCTTCTGAGCCCCGAGGAAGCATCTGTGCTCTTGTTTGGAGAAGTGTCCAAGGACCCCGAGTACAACCTGAAGATGATCCAAACAAAAGAGGAGGTTAGAAATAAAAATGTACCGTATTTTCCACTTTATAAGACGCACCACACTATAAGGCGCACCTTCAATGAATGACGTATTTTAAAAACCTTTTCCACATATAAGGCGCACCGCATTATAAGGCGCTACAGTAGAGGCTGGGGTTACGTTATGCATCCATTAGACCAAGGGTCGGCAACCTGCTCTTTCATCCTTATACTGCAGCTCTGAGTGGCTTGGGAAAATAAATTACAAAAAAAAAAATAAATAAGTATTTAATTGAAGTGTATTTTATTTGTGTTAGTTCTTTAATATTTTTTTGTTCTAAATTGTAAGATTATTGTGATCTTGACATATTAGAATAAATATATTTTATTGTTTTTTGTCGCTAAAAATAAACCTCACACTGGTAAAGCCGGTATTCTCGCCAAAACGCCATCCATTCGTCGCGACTTTCAACCCCAGCAAGGCCAAGTATGGAGAAATGTAAGCAAAGAAAAATATAACAATAAACGGTCAAATTTCAGCGCCTTTGCTGAAAAATATCCAGAGGGAGAAGAGAGAAAAAAAGCTGTTTGGGAACTGATGCGGAAGGCTGATCTGACGAAAAATCACTTCAAGAAGTGGGTGAAGTTGCGGCTCAATATTGATCCATATATAAGGCGCACCGGATTATAAGGCGCATGGTCAGTGTAGCAGTGCGAGTCAGCTTTTGAAAAAATTGAAGGCTTTTAGGTGCGCCTTATAGTGCGGAAAATATGGTAATGAATGATATCAATGTGAATCATATTTGGTTTACGTGGCCATGGACTGACAGTCTGCTGCTCCAAAACTAAAGCCTTCAGACTCAGCTGTGCAACTGACTGGTAAACTTGTCAGCTTCATACTCAGAAACTAATATCCTCTACATTCTGTAAAGGGAAGAAGTCAAACATCCATCCATATTCCAAAAACAACTTATGAACAACGTAAGAGAGGGCAGGTTACTTACAAGAGCTGCGGTGTGTACACCGGCATGCAATGGAGCAGCGTGGTTGGGGTTGCATCTCCAACATATCTGCTGCCGGCTGCTCCATCGGGAGGTTTGGCTGGTGGGGAGTGTAATTGTGTGGAAGCGTCTCGTTTGTGAGAGTCTGCAGCAGGACCGCGGTGACAGCAGGAGGATGGACGCATTTGCTCTCTGTCGCCTCCACCTGGTCCCAATAGTGCGGTTAGAAAAGAGAGGTTTATCAGGAACCGAGCAGAACAATTAAAGGAACTTTCTGGAGTTGAAACATTTTTAGATTTATCACTAGATGGTAGGGAGAATTAACTTCTAAAACTTGCCTATTTTGTCATAGATACCCAAACACTGAACCAGACACTCAACTGAGCAACTTGTTCAAACATATTCATATTATCTAGACTCTCTTTTTTCTTTGTACATTTTGTTTTTGTTATTTGGGGCTCTCTTACGTTCATCGTGTCCTCTGAAACTTGACAAACAATGAAGACTGCGGGGAGATGGAGCTCTGCTATCAAGTTCATATGCTGTTTCAGACATAGGATGTTGTCCTGCAACGCAGAGGAAGCACAAAAGAAACATTTGAGGTTCAAAACACTGGAGTTTTTGTAATAATCTAAATTAAAACATATTTTCAATTAGTCTTTAAGGCCTACAATTATTTTAACAGTCTTTTTAATATGGGAATGAAACTGTGTTTAATGGATATTTTTTTTAAATGTAGCAACTGGAACATTTCATAATATTAATCATTAAAAAAACACTTCTGAATGTGTCCTTGCTGGAAGGCATCGTGACTAGGATGTTTGTTCTTACTGGTCTGCGTTCCCTGGCTGAAGACAGCAGGGTAAAAACTGCCTGATGTTACAGATGTTTGAGTACATCTGGACACCGCAGGCTGAGGCTTTGCCTCGGAGAACTCCACATCTGAACTTCTCACTGCAAACAGCAACATTAGATGCTCAGAAACATTCAAAGTTGTTAAAAATCACAGTTTGTAATGGTAGTAAAGTCTGGATTATCCACATTTACAGATTAGCGTAATGGGTTCATTAAAATGAACTCACAGATATCGTGTAGTGGCGTTTGTGTTTGTGCAGAGACTGATCTCTCCTTTGTTGTTGCTCTTTGTGCAAAATCATCCTCCACTCCATCAACTGTCTTCGTTTTTCTCCATCCCTGGTTGACTTCACTCTTTTGCCTCCTAGAGGTAAACAGTGAAGGAGGAGCCAAAGAGAGCAAAGGTTAAGTAATAAGCACACAACTAGAGTACACGACTGTTTACACAACTGTTTATGATTATTATTGTTATTATTAGGGCCCGAGCACTTGTTTTTCCTTGTTTTTATTTTTAATTTTCTTCTTCAGACGAAAGGAAGGCCTTTTTGCCCCCCTAAACGTGCCCCAAAAGTCACCAAATTTTGCACGCAAGCCAGGCCTGGTGATAAATTTGATATTTAATGGTTTGCATTAATGGGCTAATGGCTCAACAGCGCCCCCTAGAAAACTTTGTGCCTCAAGCCCCACAATACGTTTTGACGTACATGCACGAAAATCGCTACACACCTGTATCATGTCGCAACTTAAAGAAAAGTCTCTTGGTGCCATGGCCGAAACCGAACAGGAAGTCGGCCATTTTGAATTAATCGTGTAATTTTGGCAAAATTTATGCCATTTCTTCGGCAGTTAATACGGCCCAAACCGTAACGTATACCCAGGTGTGTTATACATCAAAATGTGCTAGATCTAGATCTAGATCTTGAGACACCTGGTCCACAGGGGCTGCTACAACTCACACGTGACAATATCCCACAAAGTCATTGAGATTAATTTCTTATATTTGGGTATCTTAGACAAAGCTTCTATTTTTGACGGATCTATAATGTCTCCCGGTGGAAGTCATTCAACTGTGGTTTGCGATTGATGCGAACCTGCTCAGACCCTGATGATATCCGCTTGTGGTTTAAAGTATTTTTGCTTCTTTGTACAGAAGAACTCGCTACGAGAGTTGACCAAGTCAATGGTTCAGAACCAGGAATTTGGTTAAATGAAGGACAGAAACCAACCAAATGTGAGGTGTCGATGTGTCGTGATGAGAACAGTTCTGCTGAGCTGGTGCTGGAGTCACAGCGCTGGGACGATTCTCACTTCCCACAAGGCTATCTACTTTCTCCTGCAGTTTGGTAACCTCAGCCTTCAATGCCAGCACTTCCTGCATCGCTTCACTATAAAAAGAAGAGAAAAACAAAAAATATTATACAAAATTTCACACAAAAGTCACAAAGATAATTCACTTGGCTGGTATTAAGTGTTTCCAGCATAGTCCACTCTACTTCCCTTTACAGCAAGTTACAGTTCAATGCCAGTAAATTCCACAGCTTGTGACTACAAAACTGTCGTATGGTCAAATAATCAAACTGTCCAGATCAAGTCTCAGCTCAAAGGCGTGCTGCACAAAAGTAGGAGTAAGACATCCTGGGTGGATGAGAAATGGTGTTTGAGGTGAGTTCCTCCTAGTTTAGTGAATGCAGGCCAGGCTTAAATGGTGCAGGGACGTAGAACCAGGTGTAACTAACCCTGGTATGTGCGCATTTAGATCTACTGATTTAGAAGTGGAGGTGACACCATAACCCCCCAAAAAAAGGCAACTCAGCAACTATTAATAAACTTAAGCACTCTGCCTGGCAGACAAAGGACAGACTGAATAGTATAGTCCATCATATACAATACAATACACTTAAAGAGCTCGTATGCTAAATAAAAATAATATTACTTAATAATTTGCTTAGCATGCCTGTAAAAGTAATTTCATGCAGACATGCAGCTCGGAAGGCATGGCAAATTGATTCTTTCTTAAGATATTCTGTACCTTTAATTGAATATAAAAATATGGTACTAGAAAAAGAAAGAAAATACAGACCAAAACATCTGCTGTAGACAATAACTTTCCTTTAAATCAGTAACATAACATCCAACAAGGCTCCCAGAAACGTGTGTGTTATTAGGAGGATATGTGCCCTACACATCTCTGGTTCTGCACTCTTGTCTGGTCAGTCATTGGAAATGTGTGGTTGCTGCCATCTACTGGTCCATAAAGTAAGAACACCCTCATTGAAAATCATTCATAACTGTTATTCTGTGAAAATATTTTCAAAGAAATATAAATGGAATTTAAAATCTCAATGTATATTTTAAAACCAAGAAACCTAACAAAAAAGTCATCATATTAGTCTCTTTTTGGTTAGGTTAAACTTCTAAAGGGATCAAAACAGGCAGACACATGGCTGTATCTGCCATTGAAAAATAACCTCAAACCCCAGAGCATCAGTTTAATACCAACCCAGCAGGTTTGAGAAACCCCGGTTTGGACCAGGCTAGCTGCACAGAATTAATCTCTGCTGTAACTTATGCTTTTGCTTTTATGCAACTGACTCCAGGATTAGTTCAGCCAGAATAAGTGATTCATCACGGCTTAATTTTTCTATCTTGGCTTTGTGCAACAGTCCTCAGGTGTCATTCCCAACACACAAACACTCTGAAAAGACTCATGCAACACACACCATGCAGGGAAGCAACAGATGATACCTCCTATTATGAAATCTCAATAGCAGCAGATCCTGTAATAAAATATATAATACAATAAGAACATTAGGAAGATGAGCATTTTCAAGGGTACGTATCAAAAAATGAGTCCTAGATGTAGCTACAGACCAGAAAAAAAAAAAAAAAAAAAAATCACCTTCCTTGTGAACACATATCATCATCCCACTGACGGTAGAAAAGTCTAAAAAAGTTCCTAAAATTTGTAAATGTGGCACAGGATTTCGTTTAATGTAGGTATTTGATTTAATTTAATACAAAGTCCAAAGTTCTGTTAACCAGACCGGATGAGTAACACAAATATCATACCTCTTCATTGCACTTTTGTACTGTTGTTTTCTGAGTAGCCTGCAGCTGTTTTTGTTTTCTTACGTTGATGTTTTAAGGGAAGAAAAATGGAGTAAAGGTGTTCACATTTCAGATGGCATCATCCATGAAGCTCTTTTGATATTTTATGCAGGCTTTGTGTTTTTAAAAGAACATTTAAACATATACCCTGCTGGTCCTTCCTCTAAGCCCTTTTATTCAAAACTGGAAAAAAAAAGCTAAAGAAAGATTTTTTTCCACTTTTTCCTTTTTATAATCTTATCTGATGCAAATTCCAATCCAAATTCTGAGAGTGGCTGAAAATCGGAGATAATGTGAAATGTGAGTTATGCAATGTGTTGTAAGCCTCGTTACAAGCTACAGACGTTTGTTTTCCCCATCCAAAGCTCTGGTAATAACTTCTCAGCTATCATAAATGCTTGATTTGAGTGATTTCTGCTGGAGTCTAACAGCAGGGGCAGCAAGTCACGCTGCACTACTGCTGAGTGGAGACATGACCTGCACACTTGAAGCCCCAGCCCCTAATCTCTGTGGGGATGGCTTGTTTACACAGTGATTGCCATGGCAGCTGGAGCTACACACTTACTTGTAATCTGCAGCCGGACCGGATCGCTGTGCTCTCAGAGAATCGCCATGGTGACAGAGTGCAGCTGGCGAGAAGCTTGTGTGGGAGCTACGGAGAGAATTGACTGATGTTGCGTACGGGTCACTATGTTCTACTTCAGATCCAGTGTGAACTGTGGAGACAAGCAGGACAGAGAAGTCACATGAATAAAGAAAATCATTTAAAAAAAAGAGATCGTTAAGTGTCACAACAAAAGAAATACATCAGACTCAACATCAGGATACTACGGAAGAGTATTAGGGCCAGGCAGGAGAAAAATAAAAATAATATTTTGGAGGAGGAAGATTTTTTTTTTTTATTATGCACTTCGAGAAAAAAGTCAAAATGTCGAGATTAATTTTGAAGTACAATTTCAAGAAAAAAGTCGAAATGTTGAGAAAAAAGTCGAAATGTCGAGAAAAAAGTCGAAATGTTCAGATTAATGTTGTACGACGGAGTATTAGGGCCAAACTAAGACAAAAAAAAAATGGAAATAACGAGAATAAAGCCATAATAATATGAGAATAAAGTCGTAAAATTACGAGAATAAAGTCATAATATTAGGAGAATAAAGTCGTAATATTTTGAGAATAAAGTCATAATATTACGAGAATAAAGTCGTAATATTACGAGAATAAAGTCGTTATACTAAATATATTATAAATACCGTATATAAATATAACTTCACAAGATGCTCAATATTCCTCATTTTAACATAGAGAAGATGCTCTTCCTGTTTGAGTTCTCATAAATTATATTCTAATAATATTGCAACTTTATTCTCATAATATTACGATTTTATTCTCGTAATATTACAACTTTATTCTCATAATATTACGACTTTATTCTATTACGACTTTATTCTCGCAACATTATGACTTTATTCTCGTAATTTTACGACTTTATTGTCATTATATTATGACTTTATTCTCGTAATTTCCATTTTTTTGTTTTAGTTTGGCCCTAATACTCCGTCGTAGGATAATAAGTAGAGACTCACTGTTGTCACTTTCTGGCCCAAATTCACTGGATCCACTGCTAGCGGGCTTTGGTTCTGTATGATTTATCTGTTGCTGTGTATTCCTCCACTGCCCCTGTCTCGTTCTCCTTGACGGTCTGTGGCCGGGCTGAGAGTCCACTCTGTGTTTCTGGACTATAGGTCTGTGAGACACAGTGGGAGGAGGAGGTGATGCAGCTGCTGGGCCTGTTTCACATCTCCTGGAGCTTCCCTCTTGAGAAATTGAAACACTGTTCCCCATAAGGAGAACATTTCAACATAAAAAGGATAGATAAAAGGAGGTGATCTGTCACAAAAGAATGAAAAAACTGAAAGTCTCTGCTTTAAAGTAAAAAGAACGGGAATCAAGCCAAAGGTCATGTTATATGGATGGGGGATGATAAATGAGGTAACCTTTGAAGTGTAATAGATAAAAAGAGAGGCATTGCAGAGTGTCTCACCTCTCTGACGCCCTCTGGTGGAGAAGACCAGGAGCTGCTGCAGACGGAAGATGGCTGGTCTCTGACCCAACAAACCCACTGTCTGTCTCTGGAGACACGATCCCGTCCTGGTCAACACAACACACAAATCACCTGTTCAGCATGTGGTGATACAGTACTTTTTGCTTCTATAATTTCCAGTAATCAGATGGTTTTTAATTCATTTGTGCACCATGATTGCTTATAAAGTAATAACTCTCAAACAGCAGACAGAATGGAGCCGTTGGGTGATAAAATTATGAGACACGAAAGTAATAAGTTTAACAACTGATACAAATAACAACAAACTTTAGAAGAACGAATCACACAAAATAACCAAAGCAAAGATTGTGATAGTTTTACTCCTTGAGCTGGTATAAACCATGCTGCTCCTTCGGGACAGTGGGAGCTCGTTAGTCTCAGACTGACGAGAGCAAACATTTCTCAGTATAAAATGGTCTGAATTTCATGTAAGTGCCTCCGTGTACCCTGCCAAAGCAGGAGTGGTCCAGATCCCACCTGAAGGCACAAGTATGACAGACATGTGACTTTTGAGTCTCTAGAGTGTCAGGACCTTTTGATGAGATCATGGACTGTGAATGACGATATACTGTATCTCTGCAATTGGACTCCGGGGAGCATGATTGTGAAACTGTCTTAGCAGTTAATAGATGCAGTTTTTGAAAACTGATTGAGATCTGTACATCTTTACTTGTAAGAGGTGTGTTTCTTTGATTTCATCTTTTTTCAGCCAATCATGTCACTGTACTGTTGCCAATCAAAATCATTAGTCACAAGATAATCCCCCAGGCGCCCACACTTTCTGAGAAACTGCCATCTTAAATTCAAAATGAGCCAATACTTTCCATGAAATGGTAAAATGTTTCACTTTTGGTGTTTTCTATGTTGTAACATTAATGATACATGGGTGTATGAATATAGGAAATGACATTCTGTTTTCATTTACATTTTAGACAGCATCTCATCATTTTTTGGAAGTGCCTTCTTACAGATTTTGATGGAAACCCTTTTAAAAACACTTTAAAGTGCGCCAGTTAACAATGCTTCTCACCTGAGAGAGCACTCTCTTGCTTCCCATGTCATCCTTGGAGCTCTGTTTTTGTGACGCAGTGATATCTGCTAAGCTGCTCTGACTGCTGCTGGGGGGACTCCACAACCTCCTTCTGCTGCGGGGAAGCAGAACCGGAAGCATGGTGGACTGGCTGACCAGAGGAGGACTGGAGCTGGTGTGTTGAGGATTGCTGGTGGACAGAAGAGGAGCAGGAATGGAGTCAGGTGGTCAATGGATGGAAGAGGTAGTAAAAGAGGGGGGGGGGGGGGGGGGGTGCAAGGTTTAGCCAGCAGCAACACTGTTTTTATCAACAGTGCTCTGATGACTCGCTCTGCAAGGCCTGCGTGCTGTGTGCTCTGTCAGTTTCCAAAGGGGAATAATGGTGGCTTAATGAGTACAACTTTTTTGTGCTGAAATGATGCAACCAGTGTGTTAAGTTGCTGCAGACAGCTCAAAGTAGAGGCATTAAGGCACTTGAGAGTCACTGAGATTACGCTGCTGAGACCCCATTAGAAGTTGGTCTGCGATGTCTTGCAGTATTGTGTAATTATGTAAAAGCAAATGTGTCCTGAGCCAAACAGAACAACGACCCAATCACCAGACATGGCCACACATCAGCTATGTGTCTAGATGGGCAGCAAGAATTGATTCCCATATTTTCTGAACCAGTTTAGAGCTACACCTGAGGATAGTTACTTTTAACTGGGGGTTGAGTGGTCCAATTGTTTTTCATGTTTTTATTTAATGAGACAATTTCACATAGGCAGAGCTTTCCAATAACACATGGCAGCCACTGCAAAAAATGTTGTGTTCTGTCTTACACTGAACATTGTACAACAATTACATTGTTCATAATTCAAAACGTCTGGTCCTTACCAAGGCTTAAATGTAAATACAACCTCTGATGAACTACATACAACATATTGGATTATGTCATTTTTTATTTAACAAAAACTGGACTAAAAAGGAGAAGCAGTCTGTGAAAAACTAAATACACCCGGTCATGTCAAGGCTTACATGCCATGTTAGGTTTCGGCCAAATGTACGTTATTGCTGAACATTACCACCTCTTCAATTAGAAGGACATTATACCAGAAGTCTTGTGCTTTGTTCAGATGCAACAAACCTAAGCTGTGCTGCCATGTGCTGTAATGAACATTAAGAGTTAGCGTTCTGAGGCCTGTAGAGATGTAGCCGTGGGGTAAGTTGTGATTTCTCCGAGCATTACACAGCCTGGTGTTGGGGTGAACTCCCTGGGACGTTCTGGGAAGACTGGCAACTGTCCTGATTCTTTTACGCTTCTGAATAATCTTATCAGTGTAGAATGAGGGGCTCCAAATTGTTTGCCAATTGCCTTATAACTCTTCCTAGATTGATGGGGAGCAAGAATTGATTCTCCAAATTCACTGACTGCTCCCTGGCATTGTGCTCACACACATCTGAAAACTCCAGAGCCACAAACTGCCAAAACCTCTGCTTTAAAGAGGTGCTCACAGTTTCTGATGATCAAATAATTAAGTGCTTTAGATCAGTAGCTCCTGGCTGCCACTTACACCTTTTATTTGTATAGGAGCAGTAAAGGATGTACTTATTCACCGGTATACACATACTGGTTCATGCTATATTAAAGAAAACAGTGTAACATGTCATCTGATGGGTTTACTTTCAAAGCTTGTTGATATGTTTTGATATATGTATCAGAAAAAAACATTGTGTCAAAATATCCCTCCTTTTAATTACTACACTAAAAACAGCAGTTTTTTTAACGATACCTTTAGATAGTACATTTATCAGCTAAAAATAAGTTTAACTTCTTTGTCCTAACAGCGGAAAGTTTTGATTTGATGGTCTTTTACTGAATGGAGGAAGCAGTACTAGGATGTGCCGTTTGAAGATGTTTTGGGTTTGAACAAAATGTGAAACACTTTTGAAGTCTAGAAAATGTTAAATGAGTTGAGGTCAAATCAGACATCACTCAACTCTCTACAACAATAAATATGAACGCCAATGTTCCAGAGGTCCAAATACCTGCGTGACTGTTCATGATCAATGTTACACGTGAATACGCATCTAGTAAAAGAAGATCTGAATGACTTTCAAAATTGTCCACTAGAATGCAATTCAGTCATTTCCAGAAACTTTAAAGGAGCATGAGGCAGGATTGAGGCAGGATTTATGAAAAAAATTAGTATACGTTTTAAGTTTTCTAGTAATAATGTCAGATGAAGCGTTCCAAACCAAAAAGAATGTTTCCTCTAGTGTATCTCTCCGTTGCCTTGAACAGGCTGTGTGCTGCAAAATGTGCTGCAATTGTGACCAGAATTTCCCGCGCTGTCCTGCGGATGTGACGTCACATGACGCTGCATGTGCGTTCTCCCCGTTCTCCCGTGCCGGCTTCGCTGTTGGCTGCAGTACCCCCGACGGCCGTCGTGGTGAAGGGTGGCGCTAGAGAGTCTCATTTCTTAAAAGGAGCCTCAAGCTCCTTTAAATGTATAAAAGTGGGTTTTTTTTCCAAATACATTTTTTTGCTCACAGTTGCTTCTATGAGATATAACCTACATATTTATAAATCGATTCGTGCTCATGTAGATACATTTTTATACTGTTAAGTCACATGAACTGAGCCACCCGATGTGTAAACAAGGCCTCGGACACATCTCAGAACTCCTCAGTAAAAGAGCAAAGAGTTGTATGATGAAAATGTGACCCATCTTCTCCTTTCCTTGGAGGACTAACCTTGGTGAGGTAGTTCTCCAGACCACACGTCTTATATCTCCTGCGGCTTGCTGCTCCTCCTCTTTGTCCCCATGCTGCATGTCACATTTTAATGTGGCAGAGTGGGGAACATTTTTAGACAGTTCTTTGAAGCGTCGCTGGCTGATCACAAGAAAGACAAGAGAAAACAAAAGCAACAATGATGAGAATCATTTTGCGTGACTATAGAGAAACAAAATATGTTGAGTGTCAAATTGTCAAATTTCAATTACAAAATTACACTACTCACTTATCAACAGGCTCTGTGAAATCTTGAACAATAGAGGTAGTCTGGGGTCTGTGGTCAGGAGAATGAAGGGTTTCTTCATCCTGCACCTCCTCTTTGTTGCTTCTTTTAGCAATTTTTGCTTCTTTGCCAGGATCAACCAGAGAAGGAAGAATTGGACTCTGGAAGGAGACCAAGTTGTATTACTGTCTAAAATCGGATGCGGCTGCAGTTAGAGCAGAATACTGCTCAGAGTAACTAGAGGTGTTGTTTAAAAAGTAAAAAATTACATTAAGTAAAAAAAAAAGAAAACAATAAATATACAGCACAAATTAGCACATCTGTTGTTTTATCTAAAGACCAACATTCACATACAGGACTGTCTCAGAAAATTAGAATATTGTGATAAAGTCCTTTATTTTCTGTAATGCAAAAATGTCATACATTTTGGATTCATTAAAAATCTACTGAAATATTGCAAGCCTTTTATTATTTTAATATTGCTGATCATGGCTTACAGCTAAAGAAAACTCAAAGATCCTATCTCAAAAAATTAGAATATTCTGGAAATCTTAATCTTAAACTGTAAGCCATAATCAGCAATATTAAAATAATAAAAGGCTTGTAATATTTCAGTTGATTTGTAATGAATCCAGAATGTATGACATTTTTGTTTTTTTTTTAAATTGCATTACAGAAAATAAAGGACTTTATCACAATATTCAAATTTTCTGTCCTGTATTT
Source organism: Cololabis saira (assembly GCF_033807715.1). NCBI lineage: Eukaryota > Metazoa > Chordata > Actinopteri > Beloniformes > Belonidae > Cololabis > Cololabis saira. Next base: position 38,668,990 of record NC_084597.1, read on the forward strand.
GTGATTCAAGCAATCAAGTCAAAGTGTGTAACTGCACAGTTTTGCTGCTTTATAGAGATAATTGTCAGTTCTGAATAAGAACAAAGCTAGATTTTAACTGCTAAAGAAGAAAAACTAAACAAGCATGCCGGAATTGCACTAAAAGTAACCGCCCTTAAATGCATTTTAGAGTATTTTTACAAATTCATTTTTATTCAGCACTTTAAGTTCAGCACCCCACTAAATCGCTGCTGAAATTAGCACTCTATTATGATGAACCGACCATCAGAGTTAATCTGAAGAACTGTAATAAACTGAACTGTGTGACACCTAACAATCCACATCCCTCGTTCAAACGATATATTCCTAAATGCAAAGACTGCACCCACTCTCTTTGTGACACTGCTGCAGATAAACGTAAACAAATTCACTCTAAAGGGAATGTTAAAAAGAGAGAGAGATGTTTACATTGATCCCAGGGACACAACAACATAAAAGACAATGCTGGTACCAGAGGATGAAAGAGCATTTCTCCACCATCACAGGAGTCAAATGAAGGGCTGGATTGAAGTGTTGGAGAAGAAAAGGCCTCGCTGGCGGGTTGCTCATGCTGCGGCTGTTCCACCTGCTCCTTCAGCTCTTCCATGCGCACCCCACACTGAAAGATCAGCCCCTCCAACTCCCTGATGGGTACATGGTGGATGTCCAAACATCCAAATGAATAAATGCTACATTCATCTTGTACAAATATTGACCAACTATGGCTGAACTGATCATTCTTACCGCCCAGGGTCAAAGTGGGAGGTTTCTACTCCTCTCTGCTGCAGGAGCTTGTGTTCGTCTCTTGCTAAAAGGTAGCCAGTTTCTAAGGAGTCGAGGTCTTTGGTGAGCTGAGCAAGACCCTGAAGAAGAGCAACGTCTCATGCTGAACAAGTGGTGGCAAACAGAAGGAGTCATGAAACGAGTGCTGAATTGAAATCAGTTTGTTCTTACCTTCGTCTTTTCAAATGAGTTGAGTTTTTCACTTTTAAGAAGATCTTCAAAAGCTTGCATCTGAATAAAGAGTGAAATATTGTACCTGTGAGCCCTTTTCAATCATCAACGACCAGCTCGACTTAAAGAATTGTAATCTGTCATCACATTTGAATTGGTTACCTGCTGAAGGAACTTGCCAGCCAGATCGAAAATAATATCAGACAGCTGTTTCCCTAACTGAATGTCCGGGCCTCTGGTGGAAGGACAGGCATCTGAACTTCCTGTCCAACGGACAGACAGTTATTGGAAAAGAAATATTGTTATGATGGAAAAATGTTAACAATATCCCAACTTAAACAGCAGATGGAAAAATAGCCTAAAGCTCTACCCTGTTGAGTGCCCAGTCCATTTGGATGAAGGGACGTGGAGCTGATCTCAGCTCTCTGAAGCTGGGACAGATCCAGCTTCAGGAACTTGGAAGCGTTATCCTTTAGTCCTGAATGTACAGAGTGGCTGGGTTTGGGAAGGTCTGAGTACAGGTTTACCTGGGGGAACACAAGAAAAAAAAACACTCTTCAGGTGAAGGAGAAACAAGCATCTAAGACGACATTTGCTATGTTCCTTACAGATGAAAACAAAAAAAAGCTTCTTTTTTTTAAAAGTTCAAAATACATCTAACATTTAGCAAACTTTTTACACATGTGGCCATTCTCATAAAAAATGACTAAAAGAGAGGGGCACGGTGGCACAGCTGGTAGTGCAGCCGTCTCACAGCAAGAAGGTCCTGGGTTCAATTCGCTGTGGGCGCTGAAGTGCGTGTTAGTTCCCCCATGACTTCAGCACCACACCCTGGGTGGGGTTGGTGAAAGGGCCTTTCTGTGTGGAGTTTGCATGTTCTCCCCGTGTTCCCTTGGGTACCTAATGGCACCTTCCCTCACAAAAACATGCAAACAGTCCTGGCTATACATGCCCCCTCTGGCCAACCGGGGCGCCAGATGGGGTGGGGAGGATCCGGCCGGAATAACGTGATCCTTCCACGCGCTACGTCCGGCCGGAGAAACCCCACCCTGTCTGGTGAAAAGAAGCTGTTCACTCCTCAGGTTAAGGAGGAAACCTGAGCTCAGTGCAGGGCCCTCCCGGGGTTGGTAGAGGGAGCAATGCCCAGGACTGACACTTAGGTAGAGCACTGGGTGATAAAATGGGGGAAAAAAAGTATATATAATATAAAAAATGACTCAAGTGAAGTGCTTTTAAAGTCAGGTACATCATTTTCTTTACCAGTTTTTTTTAAAACTATTTTATCAGCTTAATATTCACTAGTGATGACAGGCTTGGCACTTTACCGCCTAAACTTTTAACTGCTAAATGTGAAACTATGTGTGTAATGTATTCACTATTGTAATATATGTAAATGTCTGTAAGATCGTGTTAGTATGAAGATTGATGTGTCAGGTTGTTCTCCTGTTCCTTCTATCTTAAATAGAAGCAAAATAACAAGAACAGAAACTTTTTGGACATTTTATTTGTGTTTGTTTTAACTTGTTGTTTAACTTGTCTTTCTTTTATATTTTTAGCCGGGGGACTGCCAATGGAAACTAGCTCTGTAGCTAAAATTGGGTGCATTTGCATTTTTAATTCTAAATGTATATGAATGTACACTGTCCCTTCTCAAATAAACTGAATTGGATTGGATTGGCTCAAAAAATAAATAATAATCTTCTTCCGATGAAACATTATAAACTTGGTTAATTAAATGTGTACAATAAACTTTAGAAAAAACCCTTGAAAGAAATTGATCCTGAAGTGGAAAACACTGACCACCGTCTCACACTTTGTGCATATTTACATCAAATCACCAATTTCAAATGTCCAAGGTTTAAATACTGATATGTGAAATGTAGTTTAGCTTAATGTGTTCTACATGTGCGTAAAAGAAATAAATTAACCTAATCCCGAAGGCATCCCCATCTACAGAAGTCTGTCCACATCAAGCCAAGATGTTCTGTTTCCTTTTTTCATTAAAAGAAGAAACTCAAGTAATTTCAGTGCTGAACAAACTAACTGAATTTGAACCAGCGAGAGTGATAAATGCATACATTAAAAAGAGGAAAAGACCCTGATGGTTCAAATACACACAAGCACAGAAAAACATACAGGAAGTGTCTCCTAAAAAGCCTTTGTTATACAGTTAAATAAACCAGATTGATCACAGTCAATTTAAGATGTTTCATTTGCTCCTGCATGAACCTAAAATGCATCCATATTTCACCTGACATGGACCGATTTTGCTAGCGGAAGTACACTAAACGTGCAGACGGACATTGTGAAGCACTGACGAACAGATAATGAAGAACCACCTCCCTGAAGCCCTTCAGTTCTCTTTCGTGTTCGAGACTGACTCTCCACTACAGATTAATTTCATTTATCTGTATGGGAACTGACCTCGAACGAGGCAGTCTCGTGGAATACCTCTTTAAGACACATGTACTGGTGGCCCTGCCTCCATGCCAATCACGGGGCTACATAAGCCCCCCGTGGGCAGTGCCACCCTGATTCATTTGATTTCCACGTTGGCAGACGTGGGGTTACCTCAAAGCGTTTCTGTGAATCATAGCTTACCTTTGTGTAGAGAGCAGGTCCTGCGGGGCTCCTCTCAGGATCCTTTGTGGTCCCAGCTGTACAGATATTCCCATAGAAAATCCGGGCACGGTAGTCGAACCCGCCGGCGGCGGGGGAAGCACTGTTGCCTTGTCAGACAGCGGGACATTGTACCGAACCCGCCTCAGGCAGGGGAGGTGCAGTAGTCGCCGTTGACTCGTCGCGTCGTACTGCTTGTGTTAAACCCGCCTAAGGTGGTGGAGACCTGGTAGTCGGCGCTTCATGAACTGACTGTACGCGGCGTTCCTCAGCGTGAAACCGACCTAGTTGGTGGAGCGCTCGTGGCGCCGTGTACAACACGCTTCACGTTGTAAACAAACGACCAGGGGACAGCATTAGCAGCAGGACCGGCATCTGTCTTCCGCTTCCGCGTGACGTCAGCGTCGGCGGGAGGGGTGAGCGCAGGCCACACTGCGGCCGGTGTCCACGAGAGGGCACTGTTGCCAGTGCCGCGGTTTGCTGGCTGTTACCTGGCGTTATATATATATGGTGTGGTTTACACACATAGACATATTATTGTTGCAACGGCGTTAGCAGCCTACACCGCGGCAACGCGTTGAGTTTGTAGGTTGGCTACCACTGTCATTTATATATACAGGATTCTCCTATATTATATATATCTATATATATATATATATATTATATTATATATAAATACAGTTTACCTCTGTGAACAATGGCCACTCCCGGTTCACAGGCTCCCTTATGTCAGACCTGTGAAGTCAGGATGCCTGCAGAGGATGCCCATGACATGTGCCGGCTGTGTTTGGGACCGGAACATGCCCGTATGTCCATGCGGGACCCATCGGCATGTATGAGCTGCTTCATCTTGCCGGCCAGGGTGAGGAGAGCTAGAGCTGAGTCATTCTCTCTGGACCCCTCGGGCGGTGGTCCGGCTCCAGCCAAACGACAAAGGCGGTCGGTGGGGGACGGCACATTGTTTACGCCACCTCCGGAGGCTACGGTGTCCGTGCCGCCGCCCGCATCAGACTCTGATGCCGCCTCAGTGACCGAGCAGCCTGTCGAGCAGCCTATGGACGATGCGGCGGAGTCAGTGTATGAGGTTGATATTATTGGGTTTGACTCAGAGGGAGAAGACCCCTTCAGTCAAGGAGAACAGGGGGAGGCGGAGCAAGAGCAGGGGGAGGACCAGGAGCAGAGGGACCCTCCACCTCTCCTGCATGAGATCATGGCTCGCGCCGCTCAGGCATTGGGCGTCGAGCTGCCGACCGAGCATCGCCGGGGGGCCTCCCGGTTTGCCGATGAGGATGAGGAGCAGCCACGCCCCCGAATGGTCCCGTTACTGCCGGATGTAGAGGATATTGTCCTCCGGCAGTGGACTGACCCGTCCAAGGCCCGCAGGTGGTCAGGGATGTGTAGACAGCTGTCAAACGTGAGTGACAGTCAGAAGATTGGCTGTGGGCCGGCTCCCGAGGTGGATCAGTCCATGAGGGCTTTCTTCACCCCCCCCTCCGCATCGGTTCTGGGGCAGCCGAAGTGCTCGGGCAAATACACTAAGCCGTTGGACGCATTGCTTACTAGAGTGCACGCAACCACGGCGGTGCAGTCTAAGCTGGTCAATACGGGGTCCATCCTGGCTCTGTACCAGCGCCACCTAACCAAGCGACTGGTAGGCGGGGACTCCAGTGTAGCGGCTGAGCTGCATCGGGTGTCCTCGCTCTTGGCGAAGCTGATGCAGGAGCAGGCGGTGGCGTCCGGTAGGGCCACAGCCTCGGTTTGGCTGGCAAGGCGCCATCTGTGGTTGTCCCAATCATCGTTTGGTACGGAAGACCGGAATGTGCTGTTTAAGCTGCCGGTGGTGCCGTCTGCCATGTTCGGCCCGGACGCCAAGGCACTGCTCGAGGAGGCCCGAGAGGCCCGCAAGTGTGCCAAAGACCTGTCAGGAGGCCTCCAGAAACGACGGGGCCGTGGGCAGGGCTTCAGGGCTCCCCAGGTGGCGCCGCGGCGGCAGCCGGTACTACGGCAGTCAGATCAGGGCGACCTGAGGGTCCAGCTGGATGCTGCTCGGCGCGGGAACGCGGGACGCGGGCAGCGTTCGGGTCGAGGTCGGGGCAAGGGTCTCCGTGCGGCCTCGTCTCGTCCCTGACAGTTGGTGGGGCCCAGCCCCCTCTTGCCGTCCCCTGGCTCAGACCTTGTTCTGGGGGACAATCGGGGCCGACCCCTGGGTGGTTTCCACTATGACCCAGGGGTATCGGGTGCAGTTTCTGCACAAGCCCCCACAAACAGAGTCCGTCACCCTCACGGTGGTGACAGACGCACGGCAGAGAGGGGTTTTGGCGGCGGAGATCGGCACTCTCCTGGCGAAGAGAGCCATCAGGGAGGTGCCGCAGATCAACCGGCAGGCTGGGTTCTATTCCCGTTATTTTCTCGTCCCCAAGAAGGATGGGGGGTTGAGACCGGTTTTGGACTTGAGGGGGCTCAACAGATTTTTGAGACCCCTGCGTTGCAGGATGCTGACGGTGCCGAGGGTCCGTCAGGCGGTTCTTCCGGGCGATTGGTTTGCCACCATCGACCTGAAGGACGCCTACTTCCAAGTTCCAATCTGGGAGGGTCACAGACGTTACCTCAGATTTGCCTTCAACGGCAAAGTCTACGAGTTTTGTGTCCTTCCATTCGGCATTTCTTTGGCCCCGCGCACGTTCACGCGGTGCATGGATGCGGTCTTGGGTCCCCTGCGTCAGGAGGGCATGCGCATCCTGAATTATCTGGACGATTGGCTGGTGTGTGCTCGCTCAGCGGAGCTATGTCGCGACAACGTTGCTCGACTCCGACGGCATCTGGATCTCCTGGGCCTGCGTCTCAATCTGGCGAAGAGCAGGCTTCAGCCGTCGCAGTCCACGGAATTTCTGGGCATGTGTGTGGATTCCAGGGCGGGGACACTGTCCCTGACTCCGGTGAGACAGGCTGCCATCAGGACGTGCTTGTCTCACTTTCGGCTGGGAGCCAGAGTGCGCTGGAAGCTGTGCCTCCGCCTGCTGGGGTTGATGGCGGCCACGGTGCACGTGGTGCCCCTGGCGCTCTTGCATATGCGGCCGGTACAACGGCGCTTCCTGGGACTGGGTCTCTGTCCACAAAGAGACGGGCAGGCCAGGGTGTCGGTGACACGCAAGATGCGGCTGGCTCTCCTTTGGTGGGAGCAGCCCGCCACGTTGACAAGGGGCAACACACTGGGCCCTGTTGTGCGTCGCCAGGTGGTGTCTTCGGACGCCTCCCCGGTCGGCTGGGGTGCGGTCCACGAGGGCAGCGGCGTCAGCGGTCGCTGGCAGGGTCATTGGTTGGCCCAGCATATCAATGTGTTGGAGCTGCGTGCGATATACCTGGCGCTTCTCCACTTCGGGCCAGTCCTGGCGGGCCGCCATGTGCTGGTGCGAACAGACAGCACGGTGGCAGCAGCGTATGTCAACAGGCAGGGGGGCTTGGGCTCCCCTCGCCTCTGCAGGATGGCGCGGATACTATGGGACTGGGCTCACCCACGGTTCAGGTCCCTGAGGGCGATGCACGTGCCGGGGGTCGTGAACGTCGCTGCGGACCGACTCTCGCGGGGGGGCCCCCTCGCCACGGAATGGAGACTGCATCCCCAGGTGGTGCAACAGATCTGGGACCAGTTCGGTACCGCAGTGGCCGATCTGTTTGCGTCCAGGGCGACAACACACTGTCCCCTGTTCTTTTCCGTGGGGAGGGACGACCCTCCGCTGGGCACAGACGCGATGGCGCATCAGTGGCCCCGGGGTCTCCTCTACGCTTTCCCTCCCTTCGTTCTCCTTCACTCGGTCCTTCAGAGAGTCCGGGTCGAGGGCGTGAGCCTCATATTGGTGGCTCCCTATTGGCCGCAGATGTTCTGGTTCTCGGCGATTGCGCCCCTTCTCCAGGGTCAACCCTGGGAGCTTCCGGTGCGCCGGGACCTCCTGTCGCAAGCCCACGGGACTCTCTTTCATCCTTTTCCCCGGGGTCTCAAGCTTTGGGCCTGGCCCCTGAAAGGGCCGAGTTTCTAGCCATGGGGTTGGCCCCGGCTGTAGTGGGCACTATGGAGGGGGCCCGGGCTCTGTCTACGACGAGGGCGTACGTATACAGATGGGGAGTGTTCCGATCATGGTGCGATGCGAGGCAGTTAGATCCTCTGACTTGTGGGGCTGGTGACGTCCTCCTGTTCCTCCAGGGACTGTTGGAGGCGGGTAGGTCCCCTTCGACTCTCAGGGGGATGGTGTCGGCCATAAAGGCAGCCCGTGTCGGGCCGCGCAAGCTGTCGGGGGACAGTTGCGCCCTTATTGCCCGGTTCCTTCGGGGCGCCCGTCGGGGTCGCCCCTCACTTAGAGGGCTGAGACCGCCCCCCCCTCCTTGGGATTTGGGACTAGTCCTGGCGGCCTTGCGTCACGCACCTTTTGAGCCCCTGGAGTCGGTCGAGATTCAGTGGCTCTCTTTCAAGACGGCCTTCTTGCTGGCTATCGCGTCTGCGAAGAGGATAGGAGAGCTCCATGCCTTGTCGGTCCATGAAGACTGCTGCCGGTTCCTGCCGGGTGATGCTGGGGTGGAGCTGCGGCCGAACCCAGCTTTCCTACCGAAGGTGTGGGAGTCCCAGGCTAGTCAGTCCTTGGTCCTGCGCCCCTTCAATCCCCCGCAGGGTGGGGACGCCGAATTGCAGACGTCCTTGTGCCCTGTCAGGGCCCTGAGGGCCTACATTCAGCAGACTCGGGCCTACAGGGCGACGGACCAGCTCTTCGTCTGTTATCGGCCTAACTGTAGGGGTCAGCCGGTCTCGAAGGACCGGCTGTCTCATTGGGTCGTGGAGACGATTCTGGAGGCTTACAGGCAGGCGGGCAAGCCGGCCCCGACCCGGGTGCGCGCACATTCGGTGCGAGGCGTCTCTACCTCATGGGCTTTGTGGCGGGGTGCCTCGTTGTCCGAAGTTTGTGCGGCAGCCTCTTGGTCTGCGCCCTCCACATTTGCTAGGTTCTACTGCATGAATATGGCAGCCGGCACTCCGTTCGCGGAGCGTGTCCTGGGCGCTGCGCAGTAGAACAGCTCGTTCTCACCGTGCCTCCGGTCGCCTCGGTTTGGCTCGGGGTGATGTTGGGTTTTCGGCTAGCCGTGCGTCTGGCCGGCTATTTTACTTTATTGACTGGCCTGCGTCTGGCAGGGCCAGCTGGGCCTAGGTTGCGTCTTGCGCCTAGGCCGTGACGTCTTATTTGACTGACCTTTTGCGCCTGGCGGGGTCAGCTGGGCCTAGGTTGCGTCTTGCGCCTAGGCCGTGACGTCTTATTTGACTGACCTTTTGCGCCTGGCGGGGTCAGCTGGGCCTAGGTTGCGTCTTGCGCCTAGGCCGTGATGTCTTATTTGACTGACCTTTTGCGTCTGGCGGGGTCAGCTGGGCCTAGGTTGCGTCTTGCGCCTAGGCCGTGACGTCTTATGTGACTGGCCTTCTGCGTCTGGCGGGGTCAGCTGGGCCTAGGTTGCGTCTTGCGCCTAGGCCGTGACGTCTTATTTGACTGGCCTTCTGCGTCTGGCGGGGTCAGCTGGGCCTAGGTTGCGTCTCGCGCCTAGGCCACGAGTTATACGGCTTTTGCTGGCGGAGTTTTTTTCGATAGGCGGGCTCATTTGGGGTTGAACCGCTTTGGCTGCCGCGGGGCGGCTGGTCTGCTCGTTCTTCGCGGTGTGTCTTACAGCGTTCCCATACAGATAAATGAAATTAATCTGTAGTGGAGAGTCAGTCTCGAACACGAAAGAGAACGGAGGGTTACACGGTAACCCAGGTTCTCTGAGTGGAGAGACTGACTCTCCACACAAGAGCCGCTCTGAACGTCGTGTCAATCAAAAATTAAATCAGGGTGGCACTGCCCACGGGGGGCTTATGTAGCCCCGTGATTGGCATGGAGGCAGGGCCACCAGTACATGTGTCTTAAAGAGGTATTCCACGAGACTGCCTCGTTCGAGGTCAGTTCCCATACAGATAAATGAAATTAATCTGTAGTGGAGAGTCAGTCTCTCCACTCAGAGAACCTGGGTTACCGTGTAACCCTCCGATCCCTGGCTGATGGTTGTAAACTCAGTCCAAAAAAAAGTTTACTGTGCAGCTGATTGAAACCTATAAAGTTTAAGAGAGAGCTGGATTTTAAGTTGCACATTTGTGACATTAAATTTCAGCGTAAACCACTTCCCCCGCCTTTCTTGTCCAATCTCAGACGCCGGGAGGAGACAGATGGTGGTGCTGCATTTGAGGTGAAGGGGTGAGAGGAGAGGCGGAAAGCTTCGTAAGCTGATTTTACCTGGCGGTGCTGATGGTGGAGCTTTGCTGCTCAAACAGAAACAGTCCAGCTTTTCTTTCTTTAGAAACGTGCTTGTTCACCACTTCTATCAACTTCTACAAACATGTTCTGACACACTGCTGTGTGTGATGTGCTGACTGTGTCTGAATCTCAGCTACTCATACTCTACAGCGCAGAATTCATAAAAATCCCAATAAGACTAAACAAACCTTTGGAGCTCCAACTTGTGTTTCTTAAATATACCTGTAAATGCAGTTTTGGATTTTAGATACTGCTCTTCATCTGTTCCAGTATTGCTGGCGGAGCCCCCCTCCATCTATATTTCTAAACATTTTCTCCTGCATGTGCTGCAGAAACACAACACTTCACAGATAATCCTGGGATAAGTGACAAACTACAAAACACCAAATTTACAGTGCTGTAAAACCTATTTGGAGGAGCATTCAGGCGGGTATTAACATAAGAGGTATATTTTTTTTTTTAATCAAAAATATGCATTTCTTTACTTAAATTTGATGAAGAGCACTCTCACAGTCAAATTAAAGTTGTTCAGATGAAACAAAGTCCAAATCCAAAATCTGAACATTGAGACGAAATTGAGAGAATCAGCTCTGGTAATATTATTTTCCCTGCATGGAGACGTATGGTTTATCGCATTTGCTCCAACAGTGGCTGAAAGTCACTGTTGTCGAACACTGTTTTTTTTTCCCTGTTTGTATTACGTTTTTATTGTTGTTGCTTTTTTTTCTGTATGTTTTGAATTTGTTTAAAAATGTTATATATATATTTTTTTTCTTATGTGTTCAAAATAAACCATTCAATCAATCAATCAAATCAAAAGTTAACATATTTCTGCAGTTTCAGAGTCCCAGATCGGAGGATTCTGGTATTCAAAAATGGAGCAAACACTGACCCATTGTACTCTATGGATGGCGGCGTTGCCATCATCTACAACTCTTCGCGTCAGGATGGAAATATTAGAGTTTAGCATAAAGCTGATCAGTTGGGACGAATAAGTCAAACCAAAAGTTTTTTGTTTTTTTTTCTCGAGTAATGAACAGTGAGTGTACTGTCAAATGATACTTCTCAAGGGAAAAAAAGCAAAATAATGAAGGAAAGACTTAATAAATTTAATTTTTTTTTTCTATCTTACAATGCCTTAAATAAGATCAATGATGAATCTGTATCGTAGTATATACTGTTTTTTAAAGCCCAATGCACAGCATTAGAAAGTGATAGATTTGGCTGAATCTCCAGATTAATTACCTTGGCTTCCAGACGCAGGCGATCAATGGTGTTCTCTGCCTCCGCCAGCTTAGTCAGCAGTCTGTTATAGTCTTCCTGGAGTGAGAGGAAATAGGAAAAATGAGATGAAGTATAGGTGCCCACACATTGAGGGTACTTCCACTTTTGTCTTATTTCTTTCTTTTACTTTTTTGAAGTGAAACCTTAATATTACAGTATATATTTACATTTTTAATATACAGTTTTGAAAGTCATTGTTTACAGGATTTTCTCCTTAAGGAACATTACAATCACACAATAACACTATATTAGCATATAAATATGGGAAAAGTAATTTATGCTGCCTTACTGCTCTTCATTCCCACAGAAATGAAATCCTAATAATGCTTTTCTGATTAATGATTTAGTTCTGGCACCATATAATTGATTTCTTAGCCTGATCCGACATTACCGCAAAAAATAGAGAAATATAGTCAACAGCGTTTCTCTCAACAGCACAACTGGCGGGGCTGAAGCAGAACCAGCTGATGTCCACCTAAGCACTGACATCACAACAGTTAAAAGATTTATAACTATTATTATAATAAAAACACGAGCACAAAGTAAGCAGTTACGGAAATAATAATACTTTAAACCCAATAAATCTACAGAATCAACAGAAACAGAAGGTTTATCCATCCTCACACTGTCTTTTGTGTGTTTGGATGTTAGTTTTATATACAGTTTGTTAAAATAATATGTTTTGAGGAGGGTCTTGGTGCCGTGAACATATGTTATATATTTCGAAACATAATATTTTTATTTTCCTGGTATAGCCGTTAACAGCTTTCGAATAAAAAAATTTTCTCCTAAACCAGCCCTCAGCCCCAGAAATAAAGGATCCACACCCTGAGCAGGGTGCTGGAGGGGGCATGGGTCATCCGGGAGGGTTCAGAGTAAAGCCACTGCTCCTCTGTATCGAGAGCAGACAGATGAGGTGGCTGTATCTGGTGAGGATGCCTCCTGGACGCCTCCTGTTGAAGGCTCCAGGAATGTCCCATTGACCCTCATGTCCCCCCAGATAAGCTTAGGCTTCTGCCTCTGCAACCCATTTTTTTTAATTACGTGTTTGTGATGCCAACTGTACTCTGATCAGCTCAAGGTCCGAAATCCCGTACTAAACAATATATACTAAAAAGTATACTCAAATTCGGCACACTTTTGAGTAAATATCAGTTGTGTGCATTACGTACTATTAAGAGCGCACACGTCACTTCCTGCCGTTGGGAGGAAGCGACGTTTCCCAGCAGCAGCAGTAGCAGCACCGCTCCGCTATTTCCCGTTTATCCTGGTCGAAACAAGATTACATTATATAATATTATTATATACTAATATTATAATATTAATATTATATAATATTATTATTATACATAATATTATACTTATGACATATACGTATCACTTAGCAACCAAACACCGCTGCATTGCATTGTGGGAGGTTTCTGCTTATCTAGTGTCCATCAATCCACACTAATAAATTTCTCCGGAATGAGTATGGATAGTACATACTATTGAGTATGTACTAATGTTTCGGATGCACTAAAAAATCTCACATACTCATTTTGCATACTCATTAGGGTGGAAGTATGCAATTTCGGACGCAGCCCATGTTTATATATAAACTGGCAAATTTTCAAAATGGATTTTGCATGTGTAAACATTCTAATGATTTTGGTAATTTTTAACACTGTTTTGATTCATACCTGGAGCTGTTCCAATGGAAGCTCAGGTGACAGGGACTTCATTGTCGACGAGCGTTTGCTCCTGGGAGGCTTATAACCATCTCTGGGGAAGCGAACCTTGGGTTCCACTCTGGAGAAGTCTGGTGTGTGAAAGCTCAGGAATCCTTTTCTGTAAATAAAAAGCCAATATGAAAAATAAAAATAAAACTCTCTTAAATTGTTAGGGGAGGGACCTCACCTGGATCCATCCACTTTGGCACCGTCATTCCCAGCTTTGCTCTGCTGTTTGGATATGGAGGTGTTTGTCTCAACTGAAGCTTCAGGAGAGAGTTTCCTTGACTTCCCTGGTGAGGGAGTACCATTGTGATGTTTATCAGATTCTTCGGTAGCGCCATTACTTAACCTGCTGTGATGATTTGAGATGACTTGTTCAGAAAATGATGCTGCAGACAGAGGAGAAGCCCGATGATTTATCTCTTCGCAGCGAGAACTCGACTTGCTGCCTGAATAGCTGCAGTTTGATTCAGGATGTCTCTCTGAGAAGCTCATTTCTGGAAATGTCTCTGCATCAATTCCTCGGGCAGCAGCCAGTTCTTCTGCAGTGACATGAAACCGCTGGGGCCAAAAGGAAGCTGTGACCGGCGAAGCAGACTGAGAATCTTGGCAGTAATGTCCTGAAGGTCCTAGACCTGAAAGGTGACCACAACAGGATTGCTTTGAGCTCATCTCCTCATTGTGTCTATTGCTAATATAGCCTTCAGCCAAAGTAGCAGTAGCTCCAAAGTGTCCTAATCTCTCAGCAAATTGATGTTTCTTGTCATTTCTATCTCTCTCCGTCCCTTCTTCTTTATCTTCCTTCTCCATGCATTTGTCATCATTGAAAAGATTCCTTGTCCTGTGCTTCACCATGTCATCTCTACTGGATCTTGACTCACCTATCATTCAAAATGAGAAAACACCAGAATTTATAGAGAGCTGAGAGGAAAATCAAAATAATCCTAAAGAAGATCACCTAGCATTCATGGGTCATACCAGTTTCCTGGCAGGTTTTTTTGTTGTCCAATATTACAATTCCTGTTCAGTACTTTGCAAAACCCCTAGTCGTGTTGTTTTATCAAAGTTTATATGTCCATCCATATTTGTTTTTAGGTATCTCCGGTTAGACACAAACAGAAAATACAGGCATATTAGAGGCCCCTGAACCTGTTGTGGCAGATTATTGGTTTGTTTGACCATTTTCTAATGCATCAGTGACAGAACAAACCTTATTGACTGGCTGCTATGTCATATGTAAGAGCTAAACACAATAAAACCACACAATGTTCAGATGAAACAAGTCTGCATTTACTGTGACCTCCCTCAGAGCCAAGCACAGATTTAGCTCACTTTAAGGAATGTCCCATACAGATGTCAATCAGGATTTCATTCTTTTTAGATTTAGGAGAACTTGTTTTTTCTTGTATTTTCCATTTGTATATTAAAGGGAATAAAACATAAATAAGGATAATCTTTGAGACTTTGATCAAACAACAACACCCTGTGTGCCTCAGACTTTTGCAAAGTGTTGTATTCATTCTGCTTCACAATTATTTTTTATTTATTATTTTTGGACAATGCATTATTTTTTGACAATGTTTAAAATTAACTGTAGATGTGTGCGCATAAAGACGCTTCAATTTAAAATATGTTTTGACCATCATATATAATAGTAGACAAGTTCATGCTAGGTTTTATGAAAAAAGTGAAGTTAAAACACTGCAATGATGAACTTCACAAGTTTCTGTGAATGTACAAAAAAAATTATTTTTTTGGGGAAAAATGAAAACTGGATTATCTGATAACGAAAAGATGAAAAGCCTTCAACAAAAGAATAGGTTTCAGGAAAAAGGACTTAGAAGAAATTACAAGAGGAACATTTCAGCAAAGAAATGACAACATAAAAGACTCACAGGATGACCACGCTTGCAGATCTCCTCCAGCTGGTTCAGTACAGTACAGATGTCCACTAAGGTTGTAGTTTAGCTCTTCATGTTGTAAATCTCCCAAACATCCCATGGGGCCTTCTCTCTCTGGGGTACGGTGTGGAGAACACCCAGGTAGTTCACAGTCAGGATGTGTATCACCACAGGTTTCCCCCAGCTGCACATCCTCCAGGGCCTCTGTGAGCCCAATGATGCCATTCTCATCCATCTGACTGCCGAAATCATCCTCTCTCTGGGACTGTTCTTCATCCTCATCCTCCTGAGCATCCTCAGACATCTCAGTACTAGCGGGTGAGGTGCAGCCCGTTGCAGGGGTCCTGAACAGAACCCCTGCTTTTTTGTGCCTCCTCTTTTCCATCCAACTGCGACCTCCTTTGGGTATCAGCCCTGAGCTCGGTTTCTGTCATCAAGGCAAGGAGGTCTTCTGCATCTTTTTTAGTGTCTTGCCAGTTTCAATAGCCACTTTGAAAGACATAGCAGAGGAAGTTTAAAAATTAGGCTGGTGATAGTCTAGATAGTCTCCTCGGTACTGGGGAACTGGAGACACTGGAAGCAGTACTGGAAAAAACAGGAAAACACTGTTTGTTTGGTATACTGTACATCAAACTATCAGGAAGAGACTTCTGGAAAAAAACATATGTTAATATGTGCAAAGGAGAGGTTAATAAATAGTTACAATGCATGCTAAACATTAACATTTAAACAGCAGCATGAATAAATACTATGCTGGAAAAAATGGCCATCCGGAGCTGACAAACATTGTGTTTTTATTTTTACCAGACTAAATCCTTGACCTGAAAGACACAAGCAAGATGAATGGAGATGACAGTTTCACTACACAAGAAATAACTTTTGTATTATTTTTTTCATACTTCCTATGAACTAAGATCACACTTTCTGCACCAGCTTTTTTTAAGGGAAAGAAAAACAAAAGTGACAGTTAAGTTCAGCAGCTAAGAAAGCTGAGCAGAGCTTCAGGTCTAAAGTTGTCAGTCAGGTTTTAAAGGATTCTGAGCTTGTTGACACTTCTTATATTCACACATGAATCACACTGCCTAAAGCGTGAGAAACCATTGTCTTGTAAATGAGAATTCAAGGAATACACCCACTGCAAACAACTCCAATTTGCACAAGAAGTAAAGCCCAGGCCCACTGGAGACTTCAACTATCCCTTTAGCATCTGTCAAATACACAAAAACGTTTTTTTTTTGTTTTTTGTTTTATCAGATTCTCACTCCTGAACAAACTTTCAATGCATTTTTACCAAAATGGCTAAAATATTAGTTCCCACAATAATCAGATATCAGTCAGATCATAAATGGAAACTCAACAATGTCAGATTCATGAGTGGTCATGTGGCAAACAATCAAAACAGTCACAATGAAGTAAGAGTTTGGAGTTCCAAGTTCACTGAAGAAACTCAACTCCAACGAATCTTACCACAACTTGAAGACTTTACTCTTAAAAGCAAAATGTTTGTGCAAAAGAATGAATACATTAATTGAGGAAGATTGCAGATATCTATTGATATCTGACCTTGGCTCAGGGGAAGGTGGCTCAGTTGGTAGAGCGTTCGCCCATGAACCTGAAGGTCAGTGGTTCGAACCCTAGTTCCGCCTGTGTCCACCAAAGTGTCCTTGGGCAAGACACTGAATCCCCCGGTTGCTCCCGGTTGTCAGGCCAGCGCCGTTGTCTATGGCAGCTCCGCCGACGACCGGTGTGTGAATGTGTGCGTGTGCGTGTGTGGGTGAATGTTTGCAGTGTAAAGCGCTTTGGGGCTGTAGGAATACAGCTGGAAAGCGCTATATAAGTGTAAGCCATTTACCATTTACCATTTACCATTTGACCTTGTGTGAGAAAGCTTTGTTAAAAATGGAGAAGCCAGCCAGCCAGAAAGCTCCAATAAAAATATTCTGTGCACAAATAAGGCCAAAACAGAACGTTTTAACATAAACGAGAGAAATGAAAACTACATTTGTGAAACACGGTGGCAGTATAATGGTTTGGGCCTGTTCAGCTACATCTGAACTAGGCTAGCTTCAAGAACAGCTTTTGAATTATAGCTAGATTTTAGCCAGCTATTTCAAAGTAAAAAGGTATTTCTACTCTTTCTGCAAAAGCATGATTAAAGGAGAGGAAAATGCTGGAAATTCTAATTTCTAGCCTCAATCTAAAAGAAATGTAAAAGCACCCAGTCTAGACTGTTCTCTGAAGAGGAATGGGCAGGAATGACATCAAGCTGGTGTACAGGGCCAGTCACCAGTTATACAAATGTTTCATTTCAGATACTGCTGCACAAGAACAGACATGTAATGCCTGATCTTGACTACCTTGGTGCAGTTATTGCTCAAATGTTAAACGCTTTACGAAGTTCCGTTGGTGAAATGTTTTAGACAATTTTTGATGTTTACGTAAAATTCTATAAAAAAGCACTTTTATTCTGATATCATCCTCACTACTGCAGGTACTACTAAGTTTCTGTTTCACACCTTGAGATGAATTAGGAATCTACATTTCTAACACAACAGTATACTTGTTGTGGCACCAAAGCTATTCCTAAATTCAACAGTTTTCTAGTTTCAGATAGCTGGTTATAACATTTCTCTGCGACCTCATCACGGGAGTGTGTGGGAAACTAGGGGCAAAAAGCATTTCTCATTCCAGTATATTTGGCAGAGTCAGGCCCCTAAACAAGGATGAGGAGGCACTTCTGCACCGACCACCAAAAATCAATGATGGAGACTGTTCAATGTTACGAGTGGGTCGCAGCTTTTTGCCAAGAGGAGACGAAGACTGAGGATACGCCAGTGGAAAAGGCCGGACTGGGGTCCTGGAAGTCCCATAGACAGCAACGTTTATAGTGTATCTAAAAATGCAAAACTTTGAACCTCAATGATGACACTTTGAAAACTACAGAAAGAACATATTTATACACATCAAAACCCATTTAAGTACTGTATTTTGCCAGGATCTGGGAATCCCCCTGCGTGTTTGGGACAAGGATTTATCTAGTAGTAGCATCGTTCAGTGCTAATATTAGCAAATAAGCAGAGGTGGGTAGTAACGCGTTACATTTACTTGAGTAAGTTTTGGGAAATGTTGTACTTTTAGGAGTAGTTTTGAATCACTATACTTTTTACTTTTGCTTGAGTAGATTTGTGAAGAAGAAACTGTTCCTCTTACTCCGCTACATTAGGCTACGTTGAGCTGTTACTTTTCTTTTATCCCTTTTATCCGCGTACGCGTCAATCTCATGACATCACTGGGTGATTCTTTGGGAAAAATGTTTGTTTTTGCATGTTTTTTCACATTTACACAGACTCAAACACACACACAGAGTTTCTATGAGTTCATGGGCTTGTTCTAGTTCTGCCTGGTTAAAAAAGAAAAGTACAAAAGCTTGAAATTTTGTGCTACTTGTGCTTAATTTATTTTTTTATTCTGTTATTATTTTATTGTATTATTTATTAAAGTACTTGAATTTACTTTAAGATTATTTTAATTTAAGCTATTTTTTATTAATTTTAATTTGTTTTATTATTTTATTGATTTAATTTCCCTGAAGATGATTATTTTGTACTTTTGTCTGTTTGAATGGTTGTGTTAAAAAAATAAATCAGACGTTACTCAACAGTTACTCAGTACTTGAGTAGTTTTTTCACCAAGTACTTTTTTACTTTTACTCAAGTAATTATTTGGATGGCTACTTTTTACTTCTACTTGAGTCATATTATTCTGAAGTAACAATACTTTTACTTGAGTACAATTTTTGGCTCCTCTACCCAGCTCTGCAAATAAGGACAGTTAAAACACACAACTAGCATCAGATATAAGCGGAAATGATCCAGAAAAATCATCAGCTTCCATTTACCACATGTATTTATTTAAATCAGCAGGAACGGTCATTTAAGACATTTATCATAAGTTTGTGACTGAAAACTGAGATTTTTCCTTTTTGTATGTGTAAACCTGAAACCCATCTACATGTTAAAGCACAGAAACACCTTACCTGTTGCTCTGGCTCATACTCCTTGCTCAATCCCAGAAGAACTAGGGTTTTATCCCAGAGGCCATATGGAGCGTTAGAGGAGATTAAGCTGTGCTAAACCCCTTACGGGGGACTTCACTGACTGTAAACAGGTTTGGAGAGAACATATCCAAACATGAAAGTAGCCCAGATCCTGACAAAACAAGGACAGCAGGACTCTGTTCGCTAAATTAGGACTGCATCCATTAGGGACAGGTGAGGTTTAGGCTGAAGAACATGAGAGAAACAGATGACAGGGAGAGGTGGGGAGAAAAAAGGGCAGCGAAGACAGGAGAAAAGAAGACAGCCTTGACTTTTCCTCAAAAGTTGTCACAAAGTTCAGTGAGCCCGGTCAACGGGGGACACTGTGGTGTAGCAGGAGACACACAATCTGTCTAGTCAATGAGATATGACAGCTAATCTCCTTAAGGGTCACAAGAAGAGCTGACGTTACATGATGCATTATGCAAAGGGGCAGAGGAAAAGGCAGACAGCCCCACAAATGGTTGGAGAAGTGATTGAGCAAAGCCAGACAGCAAAGCCAATAAGGAATAGACCATCTATGCTATTTATCAAACCAATTCTTGTTGTTTCCAACAACATTTCAATGAAAGTGTATTCTTGTTGCCTGGCAACAATGTAAACCAGGCTCCAAATAACTGATCCACACACACAAGCAATGCTGGGATTAGAGGAAAAAGTTGAGGATTAACACTAAAAAAAACAAAGTATAAATATATATAATATATATACACATGTAAATCATTAAAGCTATATAAAACAATTTCTGAACTTTGCAACATGGGAGGCTCAATGGGTTTAAAGTTACAAAGATTTGCTCAACACCAGAAAAACTACAAAACCAAAAGACTTCTGTCTTCAACATGAAAATGCACAAACTATTTTGTATTGCATAAATGAAGAGCAATCATCTTACCTAATAATCAGTGCACGCAGGGCGAGTGCAGACAGAGCCTGCAGAGCTGGAGCCTCGCGTCACCATGGTTTTCCAACCACAACAAACCCGCTAACAAAGCTCCCAACACACCGCGCGGCTTTCTCCTTGATCAGGTTGCCCATGGTTACCAGCTTTGTGTCAAATAACGTTGGTGGCCGCATGCTAACCAACCAGTGCTAGTTCAAAAGTTAGTCAACACAACTCATTCCTAACACTCCAGCATCTAATTGTCAGGTTTATTTTAGAAACTATGACATGGAGTCAATTTTCAAAAAATATCAGCATTCTTGATTACTTCTAAGTCTAATAATGAGTCAGTTGTTTTGCACAGATTTACAGAACACCTTACTTAAACCTGAATTATGGTTCCGCGTTAAATCGACGCAGAGCTTACGCAGGGGTACACGGCGTAGGTAACGCGGCGACGCGCTCCGTATGGTGTGCGTCGCCGCGTACCCTACGTCGGTGTAACGCGGAACCATAAATCAGCCTTTACTCTAGATGAGAGCGAAGAGTAATTATAACCTGGGTTTAGTATTCAGACATTTGTTTAAATCTCCTCCTTATGTGCACGCATTACTGTTCATTTGAAAGAACCTTATTGGCACCAAAGTGAACCGTATCCAACTTTTTTTTCTAAATCCTAACTGAATTTGTGGAGTATGTTGGGAGTGTTGGGAAGTGCCTGGCAGACAAGACTAAGGACTCACTAGCATCTTTAAAAGGCGCTTCAAACCATAAATGTGAGTTGTGATTGGTCATTGTGCTGCTCAGGGGCGGGGCGAGGCTTAGAAATGGATGTGCTACAGAAATAAGACCACAAGGGGACACAATTTCCCCACCTGTCTGTCAGGAGGACCCCCCCGGTAACCTATACCTCCTGTAGTACCTTCCTTTAGTAGTTTAACCCTAATTTATGTGTAACATAGGTTTTCTATAAATTGCATCTTTTTACTGCAAGGTCAAACATCTAACACTCTTTTCAGTAACGACAGCACAACAGCCTACTAGATCCAAATAAAGTTACACAGAGCTTTGTCCTGCAGATCACTAAAATTAACGTCACATTTGAAAGTCCAAACATCATTTTAACAAAATAATTTAAAATGAACCTAGTCATACTTGGAAAACAAAAATAAAAATCATGAGTAAAATAAGATTTTCTTTAAGAGGTTGATATTCGTCAAAGCATGAAGCACAACCTCGAAAATAACAAAATAACAAATAAACCATTTTCATGTCTACACTGGGGATCATTATCAGTTGCCAGTTTTCTTGTCTTAAACCACTCATGAAAATAAAGTGGAGAGAGGATTAGATTTGTGTAGAAAGTAACTTTGCCGATGCCTGCAGGTCCTTGAGCATGAACCCGACCCTGGAGACAATAAATACTTTTCATTGGCTTAAAATATCTTCCAATATTAAAGCTATACTTCCAGTATTTTTTTCAACAGCTTTAGTTTCCTTGCTTTGGCAATGTGATTTTGTTTTAAACCATCAACAATGGGGTTTCTGAACAAAACATAACTGATGAGGAGTTAAAAGAACAAACTGTGAGGACAGAAAGTTGCTAAAATAAGTTCACACGCAGAGTCAGTGTTTAACTCTTCTTTAAATCCAGTTTTGAACTGCTTTTTTTTGGCTCAGATCCATTCACTTATGCAGCAAAGAAAAAGGAAAGATCAAAATCAGTTAAAAACTTTTTACCCATAATTCCCAGTACTGGACACAGTAGGGTCGAGAACAGCTGTTAATCAAGCAGATGACACATTTTCACAACTAGCAGCCAAAATAATTAAAAAAGGAAAAAAAAAGGAGTTTTGGATATTGGAGTGTTGATGTAGGTTTGATTTTATGACGCTTAACAAATTTTGAAAATTTCCCGAGGTCATTTGTTCACAGCATAAATGCATTACTGAGGTGGATCATCCTTGAAAACCAGCTCCAGAGCAAAATGATGAAGACATGAAGCGGTCCACACACTTTTGTCTATCAAGAAAAAACATTGACATATAGTAGGAGGAACGCTCTCTAGATTTTGTGCATTTAAAAAAAAAACTTGAATGAACTTCATGAATAAATGTCGACACACACAGGAGAAGAAGTGGATGCAGCTCAAGATCATCACAGGAGAAGAAAAAAAACGAGGGTCTGTAGAGCAGACGTAAAACACCCAGTGAGGCAAATAAAAAGCACTGATAAAGTCAACAAGTGGTGATGGCTGTTTTTTGAGCCTGACATTTGCAGAGATACCGTAGTTGGTAGTGGGAAGAGCAAACCAGCGCACGCTCCTGCAAAGCCAGCAGTGACTCATCGTGTGAGCTGTGGCGTCTCATGCCGGAGTGAAGCCCAGCACCTATATGTCTGCTCCTGATTAATGAGACCGTCAGCTGCTGCCATCATTTCTTTCCATCATCTCCCCTGGAAATCCCTTTCATACCAGGCCAAAGAGGACTGAGTCACTATCGACATGTATCTACAGATGTGATTATTAGGAAGTCAGGTCAGGAAAAGTCTTTATGATGAGGAGCGATGATTCTGTCGGTGTATGTGTTGAAACGAGTGAGGTTCATTCTTTTTTTTTTAAAGCTTTGACCACTTTGTTAAGCTGATATTTCTTCTCACAACATTAGTACATTTTCTGCCATCGTTTATACCCCTCCATTTATTTCAAATTCACATTAGGGTGTGCAACAGTGCATGGTTGTCATTACATTATCCAGTTCAATATTCTCTGCACATTGTGTCTAACCCTCTCTTCCTCATGCTGTTGTAATACATGAAGAATTTAGTTTAGCAGTGTTCTTTGAAAAGTGCCTGAATGTCCATGAAAAAGACGTGGTGTTGAACGTGTTCTCAATGTATTTTCTGAATTAATGCTGACATCACAGAAGCATAGATGACCTTTGGCAGAGTGGGCTGATGCATCCCATAGCATCACAAGATTAGGATGACTGTTTTTAAGTATATATTTCGTAATGTCCTGGCTTTTTCTGAAATGAGATTGAAGGTTTTGCCCAGGTTAGGGCAGGATCAGCAGCAGGGGGGGGTTGGAGTTCACTGTCTTGTTTAAGGGAGCATGATGACTGGAGTCGTACCACAGATACATTTAGCTGTTGCAGAAACAGCTCCATCAATTTCAAGGTGGCTGAGAACCTCATGGTTTATTTGACTTTGATAAAATCCTTATGAACCAAAAAGAAATCAAACCACATGATCAACTTTCATAAATGTGGGCTGGTGGTGGCACAGTGGTTAAAGCAAGTAGTCCATGTACTGAGGCTACAGTCCTGCTGCAGCGGCTGCAGGTTCCAGTCCCGGCCTGCAGCCCTTTGCTGCATGTCGTCCCCATTCTCTTCTTCTAGCCCAGGGGTGTCAAACTCATTTTGTTTGGCGGGCTGGATTTGACCAATTTTTTTCTCGCACGCTTAAAATTTAAATTGGATTTGACCAATTTTTTTCTCGCACGCTCAAAATACGAAAACGGTGCGGAACCTTTTTTCTCGAATTCTTTTTTTTTAGTAGTAGTAGTAGTAAATATTTATTTCGGTCAGTCACAAACAAAAATGAAAAATCAACAAACAAGATAACACAGGTTTTTCCCTGGTCAACATTGTGATTTGACCGAAAAGGTCTGGGCTTGAAGCGTAAAGCTTATCTTGCCCACCTTTTAACAGAATAAAATATACAAAAAAAACAAATGAAGTATCATAAGTCTACACAGAATTTTTTACTATTGTTATCTAATCCTAGGAAATTTAATAAAAAGCAAAATCTTTCTTATTACATCCGAGAGTTTTTCTTTGTGATTTAGAGATTTTTCCAGTACAATTAAGTGTATTTATTTTTAAAAATTGGCGCAGATATTTACGCCAGTGTGCCGAAAAAGTCAGCACTTCTTTTTTAACTGTTTTACTTTGTCACTATCCTCGCATTCAAAACTGAAATTCTCAGAATAAATATCTTCCATCATCTTTTTTTAGCAGTGATACTTTTCCTGCGAAAATATATAATAGTAGTCAGTTCATAAAAATAAACGACCGTCCACAAAGAAATAAAATCGGCAAATGCATTCTAGAAAACTAAAAACGTTTCAAAAACTGCTCTATTTGTGGAATAACGATGGATTTGTAGAAGAAATATATTATCGGATATGCTGCGATTCATGGCAATTATTTATGCCTTCCTTTTTAGTAAATTAACATTTCGTTTTTTTGCGCTGGAATTTGAAAAGGCCACTAGAGCCACAAAATCTTAACCCCCCCCGCAAAAAATACCTTTCCTAAACTAAAGTACTGTAGTAAAACTTTGCAGATTTGTCAGACGAGGGTGGCATCACTTCGAGTGTGTGTGCACCAGTGTTTCAAGATCTCAATACTGAAATGTGCTTCTCTGTTCAAATAATAAAGCTCTCAAATAAACAGTCTATGCATATTTAAATATTTTGATCAATACGATGTCTGACCTACATGCTCTCGTTTCTTCCCTCCACGTCTCCTGTATTATCTGACAGGAAGCACCAGTTCTGTGAATTTACCAAGAATAATTCCTGCGAGAACGTACTCAACATTTATCTGCATCATCATTTCTATATCTCCGTTTGCAGATCATGTCATCTCTCTCCAATCTTCACGTTGCTGTAGCAACACCTGTCTCCAGGGATGTTTCTCCACTGATCCTGGATTCTGATAACAAGGCGAGGAGGACACCATGTGGTTCTTCTGCTTCCTCAAAGAGATCTTATCTTTGTTGTTTCTTTTAATTAACTTTCAGTGACATTAGGCCAATGTCTGTCTGAGAACAAATGACTGAGACTGTCCAACAGTCGGCCTCAAATAGCTGGACTGTTGCTCTCTAATGATCACATGGGAATTCTGCCGCTAGTTCAGCACACCGCCCTTCAGTGTGGCGCTGATGTCAGTGGGAGAACTCAGCTGCTTGTCCAGCTCTGCTCTCATTAAGCCCTCATTACTTCTGGACAAGACTGACGTTCTGCCCTGTGAAGGTTAGCCCTTACTGGACCACACACTTCGGCTCTGATTCTGGCTTCTTGTTCACTGAAATAACGATGATTTTTGTGAGTTCTGCCTGCTGCTGTATCACCTGGTCAGGCAGACACCTGCAACAACCGCTATCTAAGCCTATGAAGAGCGTCACATAGGTCTGATAAATCAAAATAGAATAGAATAGAATAGAAAAAAGAAGAAATATAAATACATATTTACAGTGGGGCAAAAAAGTATTTAGTTTAGCCACCAATTGTGCAAGTTCTCCCAATTAAAGAGATGAGAGAGGCCTGAGGGCGGTGTGTTTGGGATGGTTGTCATGCTGAAAGATCCAGCCACGTTTCATCTTCAATTCCCTGCTGATGGAAGGAGGTTTTCACTCAAAATCTCATGATACATGGCCCCAAATGTTCTCCAGCAAACCTCAGACGGGCCTGGACATGTACTGGCTTCAGCAGGGGGAACGTCTGGCCCTGCAGGATCTGAGTCCCTGATCGTAGTGTGTTACTGATGGTAGCTTTGTTACTTTGGTCCCAGCTCTCTGCAGGTCATTCACTATGTCCCCGTGTGGTTCTGGGATTTTTACTCACCGTTCTTGTCATCATTTTTACCCCACGGGGTGAGATCTTGGTGGAGCCCCAGATGGAGGGAGATTATCAGTGTCTTGTATGTCTTCCATTTTCTAATAATTGCTCCCACAGTTGATTTCTTCACACCAAGCTGCTTACCTATTGCAGATTCAGTCTTCCCAGCCTGGTGCAGGTCTACTATTTTGTTTCTCACGTCCTTTGCCAGCTCTTTGGTCTTGGCCATAATGGAGTTTGGAGTGTGACTGTTTGAGGTTGTGGACAGGTGTCTTTTATACTGATAACCAGATAAAACAGGTGACATTAATACAGGTAATGAGTGAAGGACAGAGGATCCTCTTAAAGAATAAGTTACAGGTCTGTGAAAGCCAGAAATCTTGTTTGTTTGTAGGTGACCAAATACTTATTTTCTAAAGGAATTTACCAATTAATTCAGTAAAAATCCTACAATGTGATTTCCTGGATTTCCCCCATTCTGTCTCTCATAGTTAAAGTTACCTATGATGAAAATTACAGGCCTCTCTCATCTTTTTAAGTGGTAGAATTTGCACAATTGGTGGCTGACTAAATACTTTTTTGCCCAACGGTTTGTCAGCTGGTTTTGTTGGTTGTGCCTCACAAACATGGAACATCTTCCATGTCAAGTCCATCGCCACCAACTCCATCAAAGCTTTTGGAGCCCTCTCAGACCAAGATTTTGCCTGTTACTCTTTCCCTGACTGGACATGGCCACATGTATCTAATGCGTGCCAATGTTTTTTTCACAAAAATGTCCAAGCCCAGTTTCAGATGCGGTGTGGTTTTTGGCTTCGATGTCCAGTTTTAATGATTGTTGTTTCTGTAATTTCTCATATCCTGCCTCCTGCTGGTCGGGGCTTTGAAAGCGCTGGGATAGTCTCTCCTTCCAACAGGAAATGTCACTTTCCATCAAGCAAACCATGCAAATTCTGACGTTCTGGGATATTTAGTAGGTTTTCTTACGTCTTTAGAAACTATGTTGTGCATTTTATGCAGTAGGTTTCTGACATCAATGATGCTGCAAAGGGATGGCCTCCGTGACTGGAAATGCTTTGGCTCATTGGTCAGTGAAGATGATCTTATCCATTATCCCACTGCGACTCCCCTGAAGTCAGTGGTGTGATCATGCAGCAAGTGGATGCATGTTTAGGAGGCAGGTAAAACCTTGAGGGTACGAGCAACGTTTTAATCACAACACACTCAGAATACAAAGTCACCTTCCCATAAAAATACTGATATTACAGATGACTAATTGGGCTATTATGTCGTAAACTACTTTTTTATTCTTTAATGTTTTTGATTTGACTTGATTTAATTTAAAATGTATGCATTTTAAACAGATTTTTGTTTTTTTGCACACACTCATCAGTAGTTTCCCACAGACTTAACTTTTGTTAAGCTGGCATGCACTGTCCCACCAGCACCAAAGAACAGAGACAATAAGTGACAAATTGAAAACACAGGACGTAAGCTGTTTCACAGCTTTTCAAAGCTCAGGACAGAGTTGGTGAAGAGCTAAAAGAAGATTAAACTATTTTTTTTTGATGAAAACATGTCAAAAAAGTCCACATGTCAGTTTCTATCCCAGTTTATTCTTCTGCTAACGTTTGCATCACAATAAAACATGATTTTTGGACATATGCAGGGGGAAATAAAATCAGGTTTTTTCTGTCTGTTTTTTCCGTCTGTCATCTACTATGACCCGTTATTGTAAACCTATTGTTTGTCGTTCATGAAAAGCTGGCATTCAGCAGGAGTACTGCAGCAGGGTTACGCTGTAGAAATAAACACGTGGTGCTTCCCTCGGTCAGTGGTCACCACAGTGATTGAGGCATCCTGGATAGTAATGTCTCACAGAGCCACACTCTCAGTATTCCTCAAAAGCCCCAGATTACTAAACCACTTACTCCTTTTTGACGACATTTAGATTTGACAGGATGATATATTGTCTGTTTGTCTTGACCATCTTCTCTCTTTTATGTTTACCAACTGCAGACTGATACACACCACCTGCACTAAACACATCCAGAACACAGCGTTTCTCACAGCAGTGGTTCCCAACCTTTTTTCCTTGTTTCCCCCCTACTTGTGTCTAAGACCAGCCGGGCCCCCGGACCCGTACATACTAGCACCAAAATAGTCTTTAATTGAAAAAATGAACATTAATTATGTTTTTTTGATACATTTCTCTTTGGTTTACTCTCTATACATATGACTTTGTTTTTCTCCAATGTCACCAATGTATAAAATACGCACAAAAGGACATAAAAGGACATAAAAATATTTCTGAAAAATGTCTCTTAATATGAGACCAACATTTTTTAACATTTTTCCTTTAAAAACCTGTCGGAGTAGATTAAATGTTGAGTAATGATATAATAATAAGGAATGAAATAATTTCCTGTGTTTGTCACCAGTGTATAAAAAACACAAAAAATATTCAAGACATTCATAAATTATTCCTAACAATGTCTTATGAATGACTCATTCGCAAATGTAATTTTTACAACTGCATAATTTTAAAGCAGACAAAGTTTTGGCGCCCCCCCAGGGGGGCCCCGGACCCCAGGTTGGGAGACACTGTCTCACAGGATACTTTAATTATTGTAATCACTTCACATTCCCACATGCAACTTAAAGTGACACGTGGATGATGTTTTGCTGCACCTCCCTTCAACCGAGACAAAGCAGCGCATCTCCACAACAATCACATTTCTTTTTTCTTATGTCACTCTCTCACTGTCACTCTCTCTCGCTCTATCTCGTTGCTTATCTCTTAATTGCTTTTCTATAAATGGATGAGATGTGAGCTTGCTTGCACACTCATTCCATGCATGAATCGGTGTACTGAAAAATCTTTGGCACTGTTATTTTCTAAATGTGTCATTATTCCCCTCATGGGTTTAAAAGCTGCACGTTCAGAAGTTCAGCCTTACAAAAACATCGGTTGGAGCATAACAACCTGCTGTCTGAGTGTGGATGATGTAAAACGGGAGACAGGGATGGGTTTTGAGAGTACAAATCTTTCAGATTGTTAGGAAATCAAACTGTGCAGGGTTTAAATTATCTACCTTTCGCGGGATTCAAAAACTAAGGATGAAAAATGTGATTCAGCATTGCTGTTGTTGTATAAATGTACCTCCACTGTTTTTAATACATTGTTTCTTACAGTGATTTACCAAAAACTTTATATTTTTTTGTCTAAATTCTGGGAGAAATTGACAGCATCCCACTGTGAATGGTAAGATGAGAAGCTTCGCTCCTAAAATGAAGTAACAATTTCTTCTGACTGCACCCTGTTGGGAAAGTATGTTATACAACATCATGGGAACATTTACTCCTAACATGATGAAATTGTATCCATTTTTACCGTAGAAAACCATGCGGGCTTGCCTGCAGAGATGCACAGGTTGCTGTAAATACTATTAGCCTCGTCGACAGAGAATTTTCAGAGCTGCATTAATCCACTATCCGCTATTTTTCAGTTATTCAGATGAATTTGCTTCTGAGCAACTAAATGACGAGTCCATGAATAACAAACACGGATGACATAATTGCTGTTTACTCTGCTGCTCATCTGATAGCCGGGCCAGACTCTCACCTCATGTACGGAAAATGAATGAGGTGATTAGATTAAACGCTCTAACCTGATTGTTACCTGGTCTCGCTGAGAGATCCCAAAACCCTGTTGTTTCAGAGCCGGGACATAAAACTGTTTTGTTGTGGCTGCACATTTGTTGATTTGTCACATAAACAGGATTTTAAATGTGTTGGCTGTAGTGTGACGGTATTCTCTCAAATGAAATGATGAGTGAAAAACAACAAAAAAACCTCAATTGTCATGTTACCTTTTATATTTTGAGTGTATCGAAAGATTTTCTTGAACTGGGCCAAATAATCAGATGAATCTTGAAACTTTTGTCTGGTTGCTACTAGGGCTGGGCGATATATCGAGATTTGAATATATATCGATATATATTTTCAAATGCGATATGGTACGAGACAATATCGTTTATATCGATTTAATTTTTTTTAATTTTTTTTTATGATTTTGATATAGCTTATTTTGTGACAAATTGACTTGAATATTTTATTTGAGATTTGCACAAATGTTTTGTTATTTGCACAACTGTCAACCTCAGTGGAAAAGTCTGCCTGTTACTGTGTACATTGTATTAATTGCACAGTGTATTTTAATTTAATTGTTATGCAGGAAAGGGATATTTGTTTTATTTTATCCAAGAAGCATTTTTATTCTATATATGCAGGCAGTTTATTTTTATTTCATTTGTTTTATACATGTTGATATTGTGCAGACCTGTTAATAAAGGAACCTGTGTGACATTTGGCACGAGGCATTGTATTAAAACTGACTGTTTTTTTAAGGGTTTGCCTCAGAAAAAAATGAAGCTAACAGAGATGCTATGCTGTAATGCTTTGGGGGAAACCCCAATTATGGCACAGAAAAAATATCGATATATATCGAGTATCGCCATTCAGCTAGAAAATATCGAGATATGACTTTTGGTCCATATCGCCCAGCCCTAATACCTACCGAGTTGTGATAACACAAATAAGAGCATGTTATCAGTTTGCATGCCAGTGTGTTATGACTTTATTTCTTCTGTGAAGGAATGATAATCCACAAGCAGGTGATCACTGCTCTTCGTTACCACATAATAAGGACACAACATTAGTTACAGGATTTTAATTCATTTAGGAGTATCTTTATGTGTACAGTATATATCGATCTGTATCTACATTTGTCCATTTTTACATACAGTACAAATCCAAACTTGTAAAGTCAAGCTCCAGTCAGAGTTAGCTGTACAGTGTGTCTCTCAGGCGGAAGCAAAGATAAGTACATGGAACTGGGTGTGGGACAACGCTATGAGGAGATTGGCTGGAGTTCAAACAGCTGCAGTCCATACGTTTATCACTGAGATTGCAAACAAAAGGTGAAAATTCACTGGTTTCCACTGTAGTGCATCAGGAGTCACAGTGGGGAGGTAACACGCTCAGGACAATCCTGGACGGAGAAGTACCGACTTGTGAGTGAAGTCTACAGTGTATCGGGCTCAAGAAGGATCGTGACGCAGAAGAAGGGCTCAGACATCAGGGGACGCTTTGTTTTGGTTTGTCTAAGAGTTGTGCCATTTGAATTTAATGGAGCTTGGATGTCTCCTCGTTATCACCGGTAACTCTTGGTCTCTGGGTGGAACTTGTGTCGTCATGCTCTGCCCTCCTGCTCACAGCTATAGAGCCACGTTGAACTCAGTCACCAAGAAGTCCACGTGGTCCCTCTCTTTGGTCTTGAAGGCCTCGGCAATGAGGCGTGCAGCGTCCCTGTGCTCCCGGCCCCTCAGGGAAACCCCGTTCACCTCCAAGATGACCTGACCCACCTTCAGCTGGCCGCAGTTATGAGCCGAACCCCCCCTCTGGCAAAGACACAGAGAAAAACAAGAAGAGTCTGAGAACAGCCAGTGACAAAACTTGTAAAAGGACTTTCATTTCACCAGGAAGAGGAAACCCAACTTGAGAAACACATTTTTGAGTGAATAAACTGATTAAAACATTGACACAAATTGGTTTAAATCAGGAACATTTCTTTTTTTTTCCACAATCTGTTTATTGGAATTTTCAAATAAAACAACAACATTACAATAATATTGGTCAATGGAGTAATGATGCAACAATGCAAGAAGCAGGCAAGATAAAAACAGAATAAGACCAAAAATAAACCAAGACAGGACAAATACTACAAACTAAAGAACAAAACTCAAGACGAAGACAAAAGACAAAAAATAGCTTAATAACGTAAAAAATATATAAATACAGTATATGGATAATAACACAAAATACTAAAAAATAAAGTAATAGCTGTTGGTCAGTTCGGGATCTTTCATGTCTCAACTATATCACTGAAATATGTAATGGGTCACTCGGGAATCGCTGGGAAGTCCAGCTCTCGAACATACACAAAAAACGGGTCCCACGTCTTATAAAATTTTCCAAGGGAGCCCCTCAAAACGCATCTGATCTTTACTAGTCTAACAAAATGAAGGACTTCTCTTATCCATACTGTGTGCGAAGGAGGAGTTGGAGATTTCCACTTGAGTAAGATCAAGCGTCTCGCTAGTAGAGTAACAAAGGCTATAAAAGCAGCTTCTGAGGATAAATCAGGAACATTTCTGAATCTCTTTGTTTTCCTGTTTTATTGTCTTTCACCGTAATCTGATCCTAAAGTAAAAATATCGTTTTCTTTTGATTTCCATCATAAGATTTGTTAAGACCCTTATTCTTCATCAGCAGTGCACAATAATCTTGAAGAAAATGTCAGAAAGTAGATGTATCTAAATGCTTATTGCATATCAACAGAATGTAAAATAGTTGATCATAAAATTAAATATATTGTTATCATCCAGCTCCAACATATAAGCTGATCCTGCCTCAGTTTATCTATACTGACCCGCCTCCTTTTGAGAATCATTTCCTATCGTCATCATTCACCTCAACCAGCCTGTTGTGGGGAAGCCTTTACCATGACTGTGAAACAAGTACGAACGATGTGGAAAATGGTTTTGTCCTCCGTCAGGACAATGGGCCAGCATGCTCAAGCTTCTCAGTCCTTGGCCCAGAAACTCAATGCAGTAACTGACCACCTTTCCTACACACCCCATTTGGCAGTACGCATCTTTTTCAACTGTGGGAGCAAGTCTGCACCTGTATGAATCTATTTTGAGTGTGCTCCTAAGGTGAAGAGTACTTTTGCAAGGTTAAACATAAAACAAATGTGTATTTCTGTTACAGGTGTAAAATTATGACATGGACAAAGCAAGGAACTGAAAAGTTGCACAAGTTTGTATCAGCTTAAGAAAATGTTTAAAAAAGAAAAGATAAGTGCCTACAAAAAAGAAGAAGGAGAAAGAGAAAAAAATAGATAGAAGAGTGGTATTTTTGTTTGTTTCCTTGTTATAAATATATGTATAGATAGATTGGTGTTCAGTAAGTCAACGTAATTGTATTAACAGAGAGGGGCAGGTATCATAAGTTTTCTTCTTCCTGCTCCTTTTCTTTCATGGTGATAATGTGTACGTCATGGAATTTTGTACGACATTATTAAGAATATATACCATGAATGGAATAAATGAAATGAAATGAAAAGAGTAAATAACGCCATTTTGTAAGGGGAGAAATTTAAGACAACTTGCTCTGTCTCTTTGATGAACAGAATACATCTGGGTTCAGTTGAAAACTTCTACAAACTGGAGGTGAAGGAAATTATTCATTTAAACAGACCAGTGTGTGTTGTAGATGTAGTTGCAGAAAGTTCTCTGCTGTTAGGCAAACGTCTCTTTCCAAG
This sequence comes from Cololabis saira, assembly GCF_033807715.1. Taxonomy (NCBI): domain Eukaryota; kingdom Metazoa; phylum Chordata; class Actinopteri; order Beloniformes; family Belonidae; genus Cololabis; species Cololabis saira. The sequence goes on from NC_084597.1 coordinate 38,701,790, forward strand.
AAGTTGAAGAAGGATGGATTTATAGTTACGGGTGGTTATGCTCTCATAAAAACAGGTATAAATACTACTACTCCTTATGCACTGCACACTAGTCCTTTCACTCCTGCTGGCTCTTGGCAGGGAGGCCCAAACTGTTTCAGAAGCAGTTGCATCACCTCTTTAAACTGACAAAAAAAACACATTTCATAAATATTTATCTTCACCTTACCAAAAGAGCTACAAGTGATGAAGGTATGAGTGATCCCCCCCCCTGCTCTCCAGTGGGATGTGGAGATTAAAGGCAGCATTTACATTATCAATTGCAGTCAAGGGTACTCAGCTCAGTTTTTGTGGGAATTGCTTTGATTCTACGTTCACCTTGGACATTTTCCACTTCCATAATTCATGTCAGTCACTGACAGTCAGCGCCAGTGAATGAAATGAGTATGTTTGTTGAATGAAAAATACAACAGCCACTTAAGCGGCACTTATGAGAGTTTACGCACTATTTCCCAAGTCGCAGCGAACCTGCAGATCTTGGATGAGCATCTCAGGACTTGTGGGCGAAAAAGTTGAGGATGGCTCAGTTCAGTTTCCCTGGAACCTGTTTAAAAGCTACGTGCAAAATGTAGTACTGTGGCAATACATGGTTGAAAATAGTGAGAAAGCACATAAGTCAGGCCGTGTCCACCTGACATGGTGGAACTCACATCTATACATAACTAAATGTGTAAACCGTATCCCAACCCGAACCCTTGCATTCTGTGACATACAGATTGGACATGTGCATTATTGTTAACCCCTGCCATGCACTTTTAACTTGTAGCGATTTCTGAATAAAAAAATGCAGTAGAAAACTTGGAAGTGGAAAAAGTAGAAAGTGCAATGAAAATGTTACACAGAATGTGCCTTGAAGGTCTGTTGAGTTTCACCTGTCATCCTCCTCTTATTCATCTTTTTAAATGTTCATGGCCAAATGGACACCAGCGAGATGTGGAAAGTAGTCATAATGACAGAAATACAGGAGGACTGAATGAATCAAAAGCTGCATTTGTATGGAAAACAACATTGATGCTAAGGTAGCAGCCACAAAAATCTTTGGGCTTTTAATGTGAAAATACAATGTTTAATGCGGAGGATCAACATAGCTATTTCCATTTTGTTAAATACTGGCTCTAGATTGGCTGTGCTAAGGTGTTACTTTCAATCATCCGATGTTATCTGTTTCCATGAATGTTTATTTAAAAACAGAATAGAGTAAAATGGCAGCCGTTGCTTCACATTGGTCGAAGTAATATTTGCCTCCTTGTGACTAAAAGTTCATCATTGCTCTCATTTGAAAAAAAATATGGGCAGATATTAGCAAATTTATTATTGACTCTTTCACTCTAGATTTTAATTTACATTGGGAAAATGTTGTTTTTGGTTTCCATTGTTTCCCTAAGAAAGAAGGAAAATGTTACTTTTTGATGAATCTGTTTTTATTTCTTGCCAAATTTCACATTCATAAGAGTACATTTTCAAAGAAAACCCCTTGCTTTTATGTTTTCCAGAAAGAAATGGAACTTTACTTAAAATTAATCACTAAATCAACAAATGAAAAGGCTATTAAAACCATAGACTTGTGTAATATATATAATCTTCTTGAATAACGAACATCACCCCTGGCACATGTTCTGTATTCTATGTGTATACTGTTCCTGTATGCTATTCTGTAATCATTCTTTTAAATAAAGTCTATAAAAAAAAACTAAAAAAAAACTAAAAGTTCATCATCAGTTCTAAATTCAGTCATCAGGAAGAACATGTTGCTGTGGTATTTGTTTCAGGAAACCAAAGTTAAATACAATGTCAGCACTCCTTAAGTACCATTTACACATGTTGCTTTTTTCTTTTAACAATTATATCATCAGATTATTTGTGGGTGACAGTTTCAGCGCTTCATTCAACACTGTCAAACAATATGTCCCCACATTTGCGACAGGATGAATGAAAAGAGGAAATCTGTGGCTCTGCATGGTCAGCTAGCTGCGATAGATTAGTCTAGGAGGACAATGCTTCCACAAAGTGATTGATGACTCTCCTAGTGTTTGTTTTTCTTTGGCAAACCTGTAACGCGTTCCATATTGAGTGAGCGTGGAGGCAGAGCTGAATGTGAGCAGAGATTTATATGAGAGCAAATGACTGTTTCAGACTGAGGTATACTGTAAGTAGATGCCATACTTAACCTGGTATTTCATTTTCTAAACCTCACCAAGTGGCTTTCTCTGTGCATTTCCAAAAGAGGGAATAAACTCCCATGACGGGACTTAACACATATGAAACAGTGATATCAAGATGAAAAGATTGAAGATAAGTTTCCTTAAGGACGTGAACTCTCAGTTCTCACGGTGAAAGCTGATGCTTCAGCCCCCGTGACCCCACCCTAAGATGCTGTGCACCTAGAAAGAGAGGGAGGTAAAAGGGAGACGAGTCCAGAGATGTAAAATGGCTACGTATTTTGTGTCAGCTTCCAAGAACTACACCATCACTCATCTGTCATTTAGACCAAAAAATTACTCCAAACAAGTGGAGACACGGGATGTCATATGTGAAAGATGGCAGTGATGAAGACCTGCTGCTGCAGGAGTTGTCACGGGGACAGATAAGGCCGGCCGGACGGACGGCCAGCGGCAGCACTGTTATTATTTCATTCTTAGAAGTCAAGATTGAGGTGAGCGGAGACGGTAGCCCTCGAGGTTATGAGAGATAAGAACTACAGACATGAGTGGGGATTGGTGTTTCGTGACTCCAATGTGCTGGTTTCCACAAGTGCACGGGGAATGGACCGTACTGGGTACTTGCTTTGATGTTATGTCACCACTGGTCTACGAGGACAGAGCAGACGCTGAGAGGAAGGTCAAAAACCAAACTGAAGTCGGGGTAAAGCAGAAATAAATCACATTCTGAAGGATCAAATTACAGATTAACCATGTAGCAAAATAAAGGCGGTTTAAACAATCATCAATAACCAAATTAAAAGTGGAATCCATCAGTAAATGAGCAGTGATTTGGTTTTAACCAGATGAGACAGGCCAGCCATCCTAAATCTTTAACTCTTTGTCAAAAA